>NC_052051.1:96300310-97015771 GCF_903992535.2 Arvicola amphibius
ACTGCCTTCCGGGCTCAGCCGGCGCCGGTGCGCCAGGCTAGGCCCACCTTCTCTCCGGCTTCAAAAAAGCTTCCTCTTTGCCCCCTCGCCGGCGGCTCCTGTGCTAGAGCGCGAGGCCCGCCCACTATTTATACCCCTACGTGCGTCATGTGTGCGTCACAGAGCCCCGCCCCCTTATTGGGGCCCACCGGAAGAGGCAAGGCTTCGACCGACCTAGCCAATGAGGAACCGGAGGACAAAGGCCAGGATGGAGTGAGCCGGAGAAGTCGTCTTTTGCCTTTTGACCCTCCTGCGGCCGGAGCTGGCACGCTCTGACGCTGGGGCTTCGGCTCCATGTTTGATCACTGGACCAGTGGCTGAGAATGCGGCTCATTTGCCAGAGGCCCTGGACTCAGTCCCCAGCACCTCAGAAGACAGGGCCTGCAGGTGCTTGCAAAACCTCTTGGCATGTATTAAAGGGCCCCAGGAGTTTGCACCAACACAGATGCTAAGCTGGCAGGGAGACTCCACCACTGTGACTGACCTGATATCCCCACCAGGCATAGGCACTGACTTGAAACTGGGCTTTGTTCTGTGACTTCTGAGGTGGTTTATGTCATTCTGTGTAATCTGGATTAATGTTTCTGGGCGTGGTCACTCATGTTTGGTTCAGAATAAACCTTCCTACTGTCTTTATGGCAGGAGCTGTTTGTTGTAAGTTCCACCCAAACAAGCAAGACCATACCACACAATGGCACAAATGTGTCTTCATAGATGTAAGGGCAAATTTGAATGCTTGCCACTACTATGATTTGCTTAAATCAACTACAAGAGTTTACACAGCAAAGTATGTGTGTGTGTTAAAACTCAGATAGACTTCGGCATTTAATTTTACTTGGCAGAAATAGAAAAAGTGCAAAATCAGTAATTAATTGGTTTATAAATTCTGTAATAATATTTTACTCTTCTGTGACAGCTGAAAGTTATAATTTACTCAAAAAACTTATCTACCATACATTAAAATAAATATACCTAACTCTATAAAAATAAAAATCTTAACTACATCTTCCAGAAAAGTACATAATACATTGTCATCACTAGACCATGCCTCCAAGTCTGCCAGATTACAAAAATGTATTTAGCATAAATAAAATATTCATTCTCTCATCAAAGGTACAATTTAATACAAAAATATGTTTGACATTTACACACTGGAATGTCCATTGGAGAGCCTATGGCATAGGACAGTTTGAAACTGGAAATCTCAATAGCAGAAATATAAACAATTTTAATCTATAAATTTATTTAATTTGAAAGTATGGGACTTTGTGTATCCTTTGAATATAGAATAACAGCTTTAAAAAGTTTTGAACTAAGCATTTGAAGAAGACAAAGTAAAGCAAAACTTCATGACTCAGAAGGTTCTGTGATCCTGACAGAACCATCTTCCACACACTATAGGCAAGAGAATTTTTGGTAATGGCCATAATTTTAAAATGTATGATAGTCTTCTCTCTAGTTACCAGGTTCCAGTATTTGAGACCATCAGTTTCTCTTCAGACCCGCGCCCTGCTCCGAGCTTCTTGGATGTACTCGACTACCGAATGCAGGCTTACGTCTTCACTCCACACGAGGCCCACATCAGGATGTCAAAATGAACAGTTCAGCAATAGTCTAATGACAAGGGGCCGACATGGGGCTAAGGGACAGATGATGGTACAGAAACATCAGTGAGGAAGGACTTCGATCAAAGACACTGCTTCCTCAAATAAGACTGAAAGGTGTTTGCAGTGTTGTGGGACCCAGGCCTCTGCAACACCACTAAAGGAACCCCACCACTAAAGGACACCCCACCACAAAGGACACCCTACCACTAAGGGACACCCCACCACTAAAGGACACCCCACCACTAAAGGACACACTACCACTAAAGGACACCCTACCACTAAAGGACACGCCACCACTAAAGGACACCCCACCATTCAGTGCCATATTAGGAACCCCCATCCTTCCAAGTCAGATTAAGTAAAATGAAACCTGATAATATTTTTGCTGATATGTTTCTGTTTTACTTCCTAAGTATTAAAATATTGATATCACAAGCCGGGTGTGATGGTGTCCCACACCTTTAATACCAGCACTGGGGAGGCAGAAATAGGCGGATCTCTGTGGGCTTGAGGCCAGACTGATCTACAGAGCGAGCTCCAGGACAATCAGGCTACAAAGAGAAACCTTGTCTTGAAAAACAAACGAAAAATTGGTATCAGACAAACTTGTGATTTACACAGGAGGATATGTAAATGAATTATATTCTAAAGTGAAAACCTTGAGTTCAATGAAAATTTAGAAACCTTAAGACAACTGAGTTGAACTACTGCAAAGATTCTTAAAAGTGACAGGTATTTATTCAAAACCATAGCTGTGCTGGGCACAGAGGGAAGCAACTCGTCAGTGAAGTTCAGCAGTGAAGGGTTAAAACATACCTGCGAGTTCTTTTCATCATACCCAACAATCTGAGGTAGGAGAGGAGTGATGAAGCCCTGCAACATTCAACCCTGCGCTGCATCACCAGCCAATACCCTAACATCCAAACCTGCACGCATGCTACAATGCCTTTGTGAGGTATTCGCTAAAGCCATCTTCTCAACCTTCCTAAAGCTGCAATCCTTTAACACACTTCCTCATGCTGTGGTGACCTCAACCATAAAATGATTTTGTGGCTCTTCATAACGGTAATCTTGCTGCTGTTAGGAATCAGAATGGAAATATCCCATATGCAGCGTTGTTCGAACCTCCATAGGGGTCACAGCACACCTTGAGAACCGCTGTGCTAAAGGGTTTCTGGAAGTTAATCATCATATAATCTTCACAGAGAACTCTTGAAATGTGGGTTCTCCTTAGTCAACTATAGATTTGCTTTTCTGATAGGCTCGGCAACAGGGGCATGCTCCTGACTGTGAATGCAAGCTTCTCTCTGCTCTTGTTTTGCTCCCTCCATCTAGAGAACTTGTGCAGACAATCTAGGGATGAACGTGTAGGGTATGCATATGTTTTTGTGTATGCAGAGGCAGGAGGTCGAGTTCAGGCCTTCCTCAGGCTCTCTCCACCTCAGTTTCTTGAGGCAAAGTCTCTCACTGAACCCTGAGCTGTTTCGGCAAGATTCCCTTGCTGTGAGGAGCTCAAGGGATCCCCCTGCCTCTGCTCCCCAAGCACTAGGATTCCACCTGTGCTGAGGCATGCCTAGCTTTTGTTGTTTCCATGTGGGTACCCGCGGCAGGAACTCGGGTCCTGTGCTCATGTTGGGAAGTGCTTTATGACGGAGCCACCTCCCAGCTCTGGGGATGTAGACCTATGAAGCAGTTTGAGCTGCAGAGCATTTTATCTTTCATGAGTTAAGCACGGGGTTCTGGGTTTACATGTTTTATATAAAATAGTATCCAGTTCCTGGTCCCGAGGCCTGTGTTCTAGCCACTGCCCCATGAAGTATGAGTGACTGGCTGCAGTGAGTCGGCTCCACTGCTGAACCTGAGTCTCACTGCACATAAAACGGGAGTAAGAATTCTTTTCAGAGATGCCACCTGCCTCTGCCTCCTATGTGCTGGGATTAGGTGTGTGCCACCAGGCCCCACCAAGAATGGTTGTACCAGAGCTGCCGTAGGAATATTTCCAGGATAAAGTAAACCACTAGAAAAATGTTTTAATTTTTATCTAAGCATGAGAGACATGCTCTATGTTGTACAATTCATGCTGAGCCCACTCTGATGACGCTTAACGTAGGCACTCCTACAAAAATCACAGGGTGAATCTTTAGTTTGATTTTTATTTTAAAAATAATAAATCACAAAACTAAAATGTTTGAACAAGGTCACTTAACCCTCTCCCAGGTCGGTTACTTTTATCATTTTCGACATCTTTATTACTCTGAAGCTACATGTTTAAAAGAGGGATGCTTGACGCCAGCGGCACAGAACCCACCCTGGAACAGGTGGTCTGCAGGAGAGAAGCTCATCTTCAAAGGCCTTTCTCCTCTGCGTTCAAAGTGCTGACCCTGGGTGGAGGGGACAGAGGGGTCGCTCGGAGTTTCTCACTGAGGGACCAGTTCCTTCAGAGAGGCCAGAGCAGCGTGGATGCGGACGTGCAATCTGTTTTCAAAGTCGTAGCCAGAAAAATCCTCCTGGAAGGGCCAAATAAAAGACGATTGTGGACCGTTAGGCAGGCTGGTCCACAGGGAGTCACAGGGTAGTAGGCACTGCATTTTACACCCCATATAGCAATGTCCTACTTCCTATGGGAGACTTCATGCCCACCTGCTCCTCTTAGGTGCTGAGTTTAAAGCAGCTAGAGAGTGGATCCTAGCACTTGAGAGGGGAGTCATGGGGACTGCAAGATCTCTTTGGGAAAATCCCCTCGTTATTCTTGAAATACCAGTCTTCAGCTGGACTCAAAGCAGGCCATTATTAAGAAATTCTTCAAAAACATAGGAGGGGCTGGAAGACAGCTCAGCAGTTAGACTCAGCAGTTAGAAACACTGGTTGCTCTCCCAAAAGACCCAGGTTCGATTCCCAGCACCCACATGGCAGCTTGCAGTTTCAGGCACTGGACACCTTCTTCTGGCCTTTGAGGGCACCAGCCATGTGTGGTACACGCACAGACATTCAGGCAAAACACTCATAAACAAAAAATAAAAATAACAGATACTTTTAAACATATCTATGAAATCAAAAGTTAATTGTCCCTGGAGCTGGGTGTGGTGATGTAATACTGAAGCCCCATCTAGTCAGGAGCTGAAGCAGGGGAAGCTTACTGGAGTCCAGG
Organism: Arvicola amphibius; assembly: GCF_903992535.2. Lineage (NCBI taxonomy): Eukaryota > Metazoa > Chordata > Mammalia > Rodentia > Cricetidae > Arvicola > Arvicola amphibius. The sequence goes on from NC_052051.1 coordinate 96,305,105, forward strand.
AGCGTAATACTGGAAACACGGTAAGACTTATTTAAAAATCGTAATAATAAAGTTTACTTATCAAAACACCAAAACTAGGGGCTGGTGAGATGGCTCGGTGGTTAAGAGCACTGGCTGCTCTTCCAGAAGACCTGAGTTCAATTCCCAACAATCAAATGGTGGCTCACAACCATCTCAAGTGGGATCTGATGCCCTCTTCTGGAACAAAAGAGTACATGCAGATAGGGCGCATATATGCATACACACACACACACACACACACACACACACACACACAGCCTGTTTATAAGTTGTTCTGGTTTTGATTTTTTAAAGAATTTTATTTATTTTATATTTATATATATTTGCATTACAAGGATAAATTTTAAAAAATAAATATAAAATAAATAAAATCTTAAAAAAATCACCAAACCGGCACTTACAAACAGGCTGAATGATTATACAGTAGTTTATAACCTTGGAGATTCCCTTTCAAAACCAAGTGCTCATGGATTTGCTTAGCTACTGCTTCTCTCCAGAATTATTAACGCAGGTATCAACACTTCCAGATTTCCGGAATTCAGACCCAGGTGTGTGGTAAAGAAGGTGACAACAGCCACGAGAAGAAGGCGGATTGAGGTGATTTTTTACCTTTGCCTGAAGGAGTAGAGTTCTGCCTCTTCCTACAGTCTGTGAACATAAGAAAACCATACTGTGTCTTAACAGCAATGTCCACAAACCAGCAGAGGACACATAACCAGAACAACCCATAGGAGACAAAAGGGGCGCTGAAGACAATGGCCACTTTTCTCTGACGTAAAGGTAATTATTAGTTTCCATTAAGGCATGGCTTGACGAGTATGTTTTCATGGTCCAATATTGTGCACGAAAGGCAACAGTTTCAGTTCAGTGTTATGGGCTGAAAGTCTTACTAAACAACTTAGAGTAACCAAGGGCTGAGCTGGAGCCAGTACGCCCCAACACCTGCTGAGCGAGGACGGATCCTGGCTGGTGTCAGAGCTGATGTCCATTTATATTAAGATAGACTACGTGACAAGTAAATATTCCCTTACAATAAAGGATGCAATGCTTCAAACTTCAATCCAAATGTGTGATAGTTACTTTTTTTTCTGTCTTAGTAAAAATGACTCAAAGAATTTGAGTCACTGTTGTCAGGCACTAGTGAAACCTGATTATAACTAAACAAACAAAAATCCACTACCCATTTGGTAACTTACACATTTTTGTGTGCATGTGTGTGGATGCAATTTGGGGGGATTCTCTGCACAGAGGGTAGAGGTCAGAGAATGACCTGGGGTGTCCTTGGGTGTCCTTCCATCTTTTGTTCGAGACACTTTCTCTCAGTGACCTTTGACTTGGAGGCCAGACAGCTTCCAGGGAGCCTCTAGTTCTGCCTCTATCTCTCGGCACTGAGGTTACAAACATGTGCTGCCACGCTGGTTTTTATAGGACTGTGGGGATCTGAACTCATGTTCTCACACTTGGGAGGCAAGTCCTTCACTGAGCCAGGTTCCAGCACCTCCATCATACACAGTAGCTCTCAAGTTCTGTGCACGACGCTGTAATGATTTAAAGGACTCCCGTGTCATAATTAGCAAGCCAGGTTTGCCCACTGTGCAGACTAGGCACACAAATACTGCAGCAAGACAAACTCTCATCTTCTCAATACACCTCACCATCTCATACCATCTTGAAAAAGACAATAATTCTCCCCACAAAAGAAGCTTTGTAAGTAAAGCTGAATCTGCAATTCAGATTCCAGTGTGGCCACTGCTGCCTCTTTAAAAGCATTGGCACCACCTGATGTCGGCCTCCTGGACTCGCCCAGCAGATCAAGGAAAGCAAACCGAACAGAAGGTTCGGTCTCAGTGAACAGCACTCTGTGGTGCCTGTGTGCACACTCTGGCTGCTGGAGACAACGAGCACATGCACAACTCTTACCTCCGGCCTGCCTAGCAGGAGACAGCCAAGTTCATAGCACGCGTACGGCTGGACATACATGTTATTCTGACGACACAGCTCATCTTTAGCAGCGCGCTGGAAGAACTGAGAGTCACAGGAACGTTACTGAGAAGAATTCATTTCCTACTTGGTGTAAGGCTCACACAACCCTCAGGAGGCCGGAAAGGGGTTTCTTTTTCTAGAACTACTCTTCTCTTCTCTACTGATCGTTATTTCTTCCCTGCTTCTAAAATTCTAAAATTTCCATCGTTCTGGGTTGCATATGGCCACCTCCACGCAAGTACACAGTTATTCTAACACATCCCCATCCAAGCTGCCCTTCCCTTTCACCTCCTCCCACCAGTCCCATGGACTGCCTCATAGATAATCTTACTTCGGCATTAAGTCATCTAAATACAAATGATTTGATGCATCAAACTTGGACCCGTGGACAAGAGAAAGCTGATACCCGTCTTTCGGAGACTGAATCCTCTCGCTATGACTTATCCCCATCTGTACCCATATCCTAATCGACGGAGACTCACTCCTTCCTGTCTTTGCGTTTCCATTCACACCTGCGGGGAGGTTCCCCAGAACACAAACACGCTGGCCACTGGGCAATCAGATTCCCTAGGACACAAACACGCTGGCCACTGGGCAATCAGGTTCTGTAGGACACAAACACACTGGCCACTGGGCAACCAGGTTCCCTAGGACACAAACACGCTTGCTGTCGGGCACCCTAACTCATGCTACTGATTCTTCTAGCCAACACACTAACTTGTACTGACTGGAAGAAAACGCTTTTGTCTGCTGTGAAAGACCAAACATCCCCAGTTTAAGATGTAAAACACACATAGGCCAACGTCCACCTCTAAATATACATAACCACTAACTAAGTATGCAATCTAAAATAGCTGTTTAGAATCATGTAATAACTAAGATAATTCACACTGGAAGATTAATTTCAAATTCAGCATGAATATATTCATGTTCTATAATTTAAAGGCCAAGTCTTTATGAAACTATTTCAGAAAGTAGGCAGTGTAAGACCACTTGTTTTAGTTTCTGTTTTTTAAACTAACTGGCCTGTGGGCCACAGTCCCATGGCAGAAAGCAAGTCTAACCTGAGTGAGGCCCCGAGTTCAGGTCCTAGCACCAACACAATGAAAAAGAATATTCATGTTCTATAATTTAAAGGCCAAGTCTTTATGAAACTATTTCAGAAAGTAGGCAGTGTAAGACCACTTGTTTTAGTTTCTGTTTTTTAAACTAACTGGCCTGTGGGCCACAGTCCCATGGCAGAAAGCAAGTCTAACCTGAGTGAGGCCCCGAGTTCAGGTCCTAGCACCAACACAATGAAAAAGAACTTAGTTAAAAAAAAATCCCTGCAGCTCCATTGGAAAAATAACCACTGATTCCCCCAGACGCAGCAGCTGTTTGGGTATAAATCTTCCCCAAAGGCTCCTGTCCTAAAGGCCTGGTCCCCAGCTCGGCTTTCGTGAGGAGGGACTGGACCATCAAGATACTCCACACCGATGGACCCATCAGCTAAGGAATTCACAGCCCAGTGCAATTCTGGCGAGAAGTCTGTGACTGAGACATGGCTGTGGAGGGAATATCCTCTTCCTTTCTGACTTATTTTCTGCCTTCTGAGGGATCCTCCCCAGGATATTCCCTCACCACAGCCTGAAACTGAACTAGGGGAAAACCCTTCCTTCGAAGCTCAGGTGCTCTCCCACAGGGTCAGACAGCTCCCTAACTCGCAAGCCTAAGGAACAACTTTTCAGGCTGCCCTCAGCACTGGGCAGCTCTCTGTTGTCATAAAGAAAATGAAAGGGAAGAGAGTATGCACGCCTCTAACGTGCTGCCCCACACACCCCGTCCTTGCCCCACTTCCTCCCCTCCCTGGCTGACACTGCCATCCTTGATGAAGAGCACACAAAGGAGCGCTCTAGAGCCCGGGCTTACGCCATGAACATCTTTAACTACCTTCTCCTCCGAGCAGCTAAAAACGCCATTCCTTAAATACAGCGCAGTAGCGCAGGTTCTGTCTACTGCTCTTCCGTCTCCTCCTCCGCAAGCTCACGTGTAGGGACTCACGGATTTTACTGGAGCCAGAACAGCATGTTTACCTGAACAGCATCTTCTGAGTTTCCGAGACATTTGTGTATGGCACCAAGGAGCAAATGCTTCAATCCAATGACAGAAGAATCATCCACTTCATGGCAAGCTTGAAGAGAAGGTGTGTGAGAGGAAGGGAAGACATCTACTTAGACCTCACATGTCACCAAGTTCAGGAGCTGTTTCTCTGTTTAGTTAATGCTCTGCACTCAAATTTCAGAAGGATAAGCCATTGCTTATCCACTGGCAACCCTCCTTAGCGAAAGAAGGGCAAGCCCAGCAACCTTTCTCTGTATGTCCTCCTGTGTGTGCAGGGCACGCGTGTATGTGTCCTCCTGTGTGTGCAGGGCGCGTGTGTATGTGTCCTCCTGTGTGTGCAGGGCGCGTGTGTATGTGTCCTCCTGTGTGCGCAGGGCATGCGTGTATGTGTCCTCCTGTGTGCGCAGGGCACGCGTGTATGTGTCCTCCTGTGTGTGCAGGGCACGCATGTGGAGGCCAGAGATCGACTTCTCTGTCATTCCTCACCCTGCCTTCCTTGTTTGCTAAGCCGGCTCTCCCAGCGGTGCCCCTGCTCCTCGTCCCCAGGGCCGTGGGTAACAAGTATGCGCCAGTCTACTATTTCCTTTCCTTGTGCGTTCTGAAGGTGAGAGTTAAGTTCCCGTGCCTGTGCAGTGAGCACTACAGACTGAGTCATCTCCTCAGCAAAAATATCAGCATCTGGAGACTCCCGGACCCCACCTCTTCCCTAGGAAAAGGAAGCTAATGTGAAAAGGCCTGTGTTGCTACCACCACAAGATGTTCTGGAAAAGGCAAAACTATACAGATAGAAAAGTATCGGTAGTTACCAGTGGTCAAAGAAGAAGGAAGGGTAAGCAGGTAGAGGAGGAGGATGCTTAGGTGAGTGATAAAGTTCTTCTCTACGGTATACACGAGTGAGCCTTAGACACTGGCTCACACCAGCAGGATGGGCAGCAAGAGCCCAGCCCTCTGTGCACTGTGGCTTTGGTGGCTAGACTATATAATACAACGTCATCGGTGCCAACAGATATACCACACTGTTACAGGACATTGTGTGAGGGGGTCAGAGGGTATGAGGAGGGTGTGTGTGCAGAGGGTGTTCTAGACTTTGTGACCAATTCTGCTGCAAACCTCAAACCTTTTCAAAACTTCTATTAATATAAAACTCTGCATTACACCAACTGCAAAAGTCATGCAATCGACTCTGGGCAAGTTTATATGCTGGACTGCACCCCGCACTGGGAGAGATTCAAAACAAGGCATTTGACCAGTGAGGGTAGAGAGATTTTTTATTTTAAAGAAATCAATAAAAGTTGAATTGGGAAGAGAGCTCACTCATTTGGTTAAAGTGCTTGCAAAGACCCATTTGTTTGACCCCAGAAACCACATAAAAGGCCAGGCATGGCGGTATGCGCTGGTAATTCCAGCACCTGGGGATGGGACAGGTGCAGTTCTGGGGGTAACATCCAAAGACATCTCGTGGCCTCCAGTTTTTCTCATGACAACTTAAAACACATCTCAAATGCCCATCAGCAGGAGAGTAGAGAAGTGAAGAGCGGCCCTGTATGTCCACACAACGCAATACTAGTCAGTAAGGAGAAGAAACAGTCACTAACAGAGGCGACTGTGTGGCCAATGCCAGGCACGATGCTTCATGCAGGAAGCAGGTCAAAGGCAGGCAAACGAACATGGATACAGACCTCAGAACACTGTCTGCAGTGAGGTAAGGACTGGCAGAGAAGGAGCACAAGGAAGTTACCAGGGGTGGTGCAAATGCTCTGTACAGGCACCCAGCTGTGCGTACTGCCCCAGCTGAACCCCCAGACGCCTTACTACCTGACCCTTCCATGCATGTGTGCAACTCACAATTACACAAAGACAAGTCTTCCACAGCACCCACCAACTTGGTAAACTGGCACCATTTCCCTTTTTTTTTTTTTTGCTTTTTGTTTTGTCTTTTGAGACAGGGTCTCATGTAGCTCAACACGCTCCTGAATTCCCTATGTCTCTAGGGATGACCTCACAAGTGCTTGGGTTGCAGGCAGGCATCACCACGCCAGCTGATGCCACTTTACTAAGTACACCATCAGACACCCCAACAGGCAAGTGTACCTGTCTACACCAGTGTGTCCTGCTCCCGTCACTGACGACACACCATCCACCACAGATTGACATCAGCTGGCCTGACTGAGGGACCGAGGGAGCAGCCACAATGAGTGACTGGCTGCACAGAGCGTGCTTACCTTGACTCATCCTCTGCAGGTTGGGGAAGGAGCAGTTAGGAAGGGCTTTCCACAAGTACAGCACTTCGATGGATGCCAGCACACACAGAGCTCTGGTTGGGGTTTGCTTCCGAAATCTTTCAGCCTGCAAGGAATTCTCAAAATATCAGGCCCCAGTCTTCAGAAGCAAGCTCAAATCCAAGCTCGACTTTGGAGACACACTACAGTGCAAGACCAACGTAAACACCCTCCCTTACAAAGCTGCAAACAGAAAGTCTCTCCACATTACACAAGTTCTGTGGTTTTAAAAAAAATATATTCATGGCTATAACTTATATCTATTATTCAGCCACATCTCAGTGTCTGGGTTCTGAAAATGTGGGGATGAAAAAGATGCATTCAGTTTAAATCCATGAACCCTCACAAGGAGGAGACTAACTCAGTGCATCCACATGGGCACATTGTCATCGTGGTCCTGCGGCTTTCTATCTTCAACTTTTAGCCCCACAGCTCTCAGCTGCACTCTGCATTATGATACCATTTTATGTATGCATTTATTTATGCTTTAATACTGGAGAATCACTCTCGGGGCCTTGCACATGTTAGGCAAATGTCCTAGTACCAAGCCACATTCCCAGCCTTGTACTATATTTATTTTAAAGATTTACTCTATTTTCTAAATGTGTGTGCACATGCACGTGTTCACAGTGCACAGGCATCGGCGGACCCGCCAGAAGAGGGCACCACGCTCTCTGGAGCTGGAGTTTCAGGCAGCTGTGCCCCGTCTAACTGGGAACCAAACTTGGGTCCTTGGCTCCAAGAGCAGAAAGGGATCTTAACAGCTGAGCTGTCTCTGCAGCCCTTGCAATCTATTTTTTGGAAGAAATTCATTAATCATTCATTTAATAAAAGCTTATTAAACTTTAAAAATGTACGGAGTAAAAGAAAAAATTTTAAAACTAAAGAGAAGAAAAATCAAACTAGGACAAACCAGGACATCACTCAAGGTTACTCGGCCATATCTTAGTGTCAGAATGGACAGTAAATTGGGATTCCCCCTCCCGTCCTGAGGTCCCCACAAATAACTACGGCGGTGCTGCAGGTCTTCATCACAACAATGTGATGTGGTCACTGTCACATTTGGAGAAGCAGAGCCAGCTGCCTTTCACGGGTTCTACCAACTTCCTCTAAAATGACCTGAACTTCAGACAGACACTTCCTCTTTGTGGGAGGGCTAATCAACTGACTGGATCCAGTGGATTTCATTTAAAAACAAAAAGCAGGCCTGCTTTAGTTATGTGCAGCCTTCCTCCTCAGAGCAGAAACAGCCCCAGTGGAAAACACACTGAATCTGACAGCTTATCCAGGGAGTTGTTGGTGCTGCCTGCACATCACAGGCGATGCTCATGATTGACAGGCCCTGACAGACATACCTTTTTGACTGAGAACTGTTCAATCTGGTTGTTTTTCCTTTTAAACAGCTTCTGGACTTCTTTAAATACAAGCTGTGCACCATCCACGTCACCAGTGGCCCCCTGACAAACTGAAAAACATCAGAATTGCATTCCCACGTCTCCACAGAAAAGACACAGTTATGTCCAAGAGGTGGCACCATCCCTTTCTAACAGGGAGAGCCGACCTGAAGATCTTGAGGGCATTCTCAAGGTCAGACGATGCACAGCTCCCCCTCTGGTCTCTTTAGTTCTGCACTCTCTATAATCCTAAACCAGCGCAGACAACAGCTTTGTCCACCAGGTGGCAGCACAATACCAACGATGTCATCTAAGAACTTCCAAAAGCAAAAGCCACACCACAATCATGTTCATTGCATGAGGGTACCTGTGCTCGGTGACAACACCTTGCAAGGATGACTTGGCTGACAGGTTAAATGGGACTGGAGCAAACTCAAGCTCCATGGTGATCTTAAGCAGAGCACCAACTAGAAATACACAATGAAAAAGACATGTCTGATTCTGAATAATATTTTTAAATCCTAATGAATAAAAACATAGCAAAGGAGAAGAAAGGAGAAGTAGGGGCTTGGAAACAAAGAGAGCTTCACGTGAAGCATTTCTGAAGACCAGACAGGCCCAGACGGGAGTGTGGGATAACTGGGCACAGCCCTGGATGTCTGGGCATCCAGCTGGGCCTCTTGGCACTTCTGCCCCATTTATTTGGTTATAGCAAAGAACAGGATTTGCCTGTAGGTGGAGACAGGCATTTGTCAACTTAGGAGTTAATGCAGCTGTGAAGGTTGAGGTCCTGACTAAGGGACGGCCCCTCAGAAGGTGGGACTACCCCTTAGGAAGGTATGCTCACCTTAATATACTTTTCTTTCCCAGAATCTTCAGCCCTTGTATAGAACCCACTAACCCCTAAGGAAAGGCTTAGCAGGTCTTCCTGGTCAAAAAGGCATTAACCATCCCTTCCTCCGCTTGTGTTCTTTCCCTCCAGATGCTGGAGAGAGTCTAGGTAAGCTTTTACACTTTGGGCGTCCATACTTTGGTTCTAAGGCACCTCCACCCTCCTCAGCTCCCCGTGGTTGCCGATCACTGGGTTTGACCTCTTTGTCAACTTGTCTCAAGCAGCATGGATTTTCCCCTTCTCTCCTCCACCCTCTGTCTTGGGCAGCTGGCAGAGTTCCAGCTTGCCCACCCTGGGGGCTTTTCTTTTCAACTCGAATAAATTATCTCAAATCTAGTTTGACTCATTCCTTCTTTATACTAACAATACTAAGAACCCCAGGAAGGGATCCAGACTTTCCTGGCATCATATGGTGGCTCCACCAGGTCTCCCCAAAATTTTCTGTAACGTTTTGTTCCTATCTTTTAATTCTTTAATCAGATGGGGAAAAGAAGAGCCCGCCCCTGAATACGCCTGTACTTCCTTCTCCATCCCCCCTCCCCCCACCAGGACCGGGGAGCAGTCTGGCCACAGACAGCAGTTACTCACCTGCAGTCAAATACGCATAATAGCACTGCGACCATCTGGACTCATTTTTCAGCCTCTCAAAGGAGTCAAATGCATCCTTGAAGTTGAGCTCAATCATGCTGCACCAGCCTACAAAGGAGCAGAGTTGGCATGCGACCCTGAGTCACGGAGCATGGTACCACTGGAAGGTAAAGACACAGAGCAACGACCCAAGGTCCCAAGTGCAGAGCACCACTCTACGTTAAGGAGTAACCAGCATAGTATCCTGAAGTAGGGAACTCCACGGCAGGTTCTTCCCACCCTCCTCTGCACGCTGGTGCTGAGGATGGACCTCGTCTTCCCTCCACTCAGACTGCATTCTGGTGGCGGCAGCAGTTTATTCCCAGTTACTAACTACCCTCCCATCACGTGAGGCCTAGCCTGTGATGGAACACTTGCTGCGGCTCGTGGGGTCCCAGGATTAACAGGCTAGTGAGTTTCTCGGGCCCACAGATGGAAGAATTGTGGAGGGCTCCATTACTCTTTTCTCCAATACAGTGCCGCCTCTATGCAAAGAAACGTGTAAGCAAGGGAAAGAACAGTGACCCAAGAGTGTTTATTTGGCTTTAGGTCCCAATCACAGTCCACCACTGAAGGCAGCCAGGGCAGGAACTTCTGGCAGGAACTGGAGCAGAAGCCTTGCAGACACTCTACCTGCTTGTTTCTCATGGTTTGCCCAGTTGCTCTTACCCCACCTAGACCACCTGCCTTGAGGTGGCACTGCCCAGAGTGGGGGCTGGGTCCTCCCATACCAATCATTAATCAAGAAAATGTTCCACAGATTTCCCACAAGTTAATCTGATGGAGGCATTTTCTCAGCTGATGTTCCTTCTTCCCAGGTCACCATGACTTGGGTCAAGTTAAACACACACATACACACACACACATACACACACACACATACACACACGCACACACACACGCACACACCTGAGAAGAACACCATTGGCAATAAGTGCTCAAGGGCCTTCATTAACTTATCTAAGATCTAAGGTCTCATAGACAGATGGCTAGAGGACTGAGACCTTGAATTCTTTTAACTATTTTTATTTATTTTACATACTAACCATAGTCCCCCCTCCCCATTCCTCACCTTCTCTCCCTTCCCCTCACCTCCCATTCACTCTTCAGAGAGGGTAAGGCCTCCCATGGGGAGTCAACAAAGCCTGGTATGTCAAGTTGAGGCAGGACCAAGTCCCCCCCCCCCCCATCAAGGCTGAGCATGGAATCCCACCGTAGGGAATGGGCTCCAGAAAGCCAGGTCAGGCACCAGGGATGGGTCCTGCTACAGTAGGGCACTGCGGTCCACCCACCCACACCATCCACTTTCCCAGATTTAGAATGTTCACAAGGGACAGCGAGCACTAGTGAGACAAGCTGTGGTGTGTGTGCTTGGGGTCAGCACATCAGGTGGTGTCCCAAGAAGAGAGGACTCCGCAGGGAGCGTGGGTGCTGGGGCACAGGGCGGCAGACTCCATACAGACGCCCAGTTACCCATTTCATACGGACAGACAAACTGGATTCTAGTTACCGATTTTATACGGACAGACAAACAGGATTCTAGTTACTGATTTCATACAGACAGATATGTTGGATTCTAGTTACCGATTTCATATAGACAGACAAAGTGTATTCTAGTTACCAATTTCATATAGACAGACAAACTGGATTCTAGTTACCGATTTCATATAGACAGACATGCTGAATCTCCCTCTGATCAATGGCGAGTTCCAAAGCAGTGTGGAAGGAAGTCAAGGCACTGTTGATTTGACACTAAGGAGAAAAGAAAGGCATGGTGATTGGTTATGACCTGGCATTAGCATCACCATCATAAATCAGCAACTCTTCCTGAGTTGTGATGTTTTTTTTAAAGGTTTGGTTTTATTTTTTAAGATTTATTTATTATGTATACAGTGTTCTGGCATGTATTCCTACACTCCAGAAGAGGGCACCAGATTTCATTACAGATGGTTGTGAGCCACCATGGGGTTGCTGGGAATTGAACTCAGGACCTCTGGAAGAGCAGCCAGTGCTCTTAACCTCTGAGCTACCGCTCCAGGCCCCTGAGTTGTGATTTTGAACAGAGTGAGCACAGTAAGGGGAAAGCGCTGTGAAGAAAACACACCAATTTGCCTAACAGAGGTGAAATTAACCTCAGCTCAGAAAACTCTCTTTCAAAACTTTTTTCACTTATTGTGTGTGCGCACACACGGCACAGCTAGCACATGCGTGGAGAGCAACTGTGGGCGTTGGTATCCACTTTTCACCATGAGGGCCCTGGGGATTGAACTCACGCCCTTGGGCTTGGCAGCAAGTTCCCTTATCCTCAAGCCGTTCCCTTTGGCTTTGCTTTGCTTTTTGTTTTCAGGTGTGCAGCACACAGCAGGCTTAGGAGGTGACTTTGGCTCAGCTCCTCCCCAACCCCTTCCCCCACACCATTTTCTCTCCATGTGTATGTAGGTTTTGTTGTATAATTGTTTACCAATCTAGTTCTTTGTAACAAGATGTATTCAACAGGCAAAAGGAGCATATTCTGTCCTCTAGGTCCAGAAGGAATTCACATCCACCTGGAGTGAATGCACAAGGCCACTGCCATTATCTGGTTCCTTTTCTCCACAGGACAGGGATGGTTTGCTTCTAAACTGAAAGCTGGTATCTACTTGTTTCTGGTCATGTGGTCTCTCCAAACACTCAGGAGCTCTCTGAGGCTCCAGAGTCCATTTGCAGTGTGCATCTACCTCTGCTGGCCAGCAGCCAACAGCCGCCAGATGTTAGTTTTAGTTGTTCCTGGTTATGCACTTGATTCATGATAGCTCTCCCTCTCCCACTCTGCAGCCCACTGCAGTCTGAAAACAGAACAGAATAAAGGAAGATGCTTGGCAAGTACAAGACCATGTTCCTGTAACTTTCACTACAGTGTATGATTGTACCTGTTCTCTTTTACCATTGTTGTTCTTTGCCTAATTTATACATTAGATTGTGGCTTGAGTAAACATGCAAAGGAAAAGCCTATATCTAGCATTCAGTTCTCTCTGTGGCTTCATTCCTCACTGAAGGTCTTGGAAACCATGGTCCAGGTATGGAAGGAACCATGGGTACGGAAGGAGCCACGGGTACGGAAGGAGCCACGGGTACGGAAGGAGCCACGGGTATGGAAGGAGCTACTGTATATCTGATTTTTCTTTCCACTAAAAGTTTTTGCTCAAGAACTCTCAAAAAAAAAAATCATCAGAATCAGAAAAGATCCAGCTCCTTAAATAGGCATTGAGATGTGTCCAGGACTCTAACACTAAAGGCTCTGCTCCCAGTGAGACCACACAGCCTGCCCTGAGGGTGGTGGGCCTACTCCCAGTGAGACCACACAGCCTATTCTATGGGTGGTGGCCCTGCACATCCCTTCCTTTCCAGCTGGACTGAGGCATTCCCTTGCCCTACACTGGTAGGCCTGCAACTTCCTCCCCAGCCCTCCTCCTCTGGTTCTGCTGTTGCTGCCTCTCCTGGTTCCCAACATGCTTCCTTGGGAAGGGTCCCCAGAAGTGGATCTGCAGAAGGCCTCAGAGTCACTGAGGCCAGGATGAGCCAGAGTGGCGATCTTCAGGGCAACCTGTGACTCCAGAACTCTGTGGCTGAACACTAACTGTGGCCTGACAAAGCTGTGACCTGACAGATAACTGCCCTTGTGTGACACACATTCTGTTGTCAGAAAGACTGAAACTAAAACCTTCACACCCTCAATAAACACTGGCAAGGAAGCCACAAAGAGACTTTTCACCTGGTCATTCCTGCACTTGACTGACACACCTGGCATTGGAGAGGACCTCACAGAACGACAAAACTCCCATGGGGAAACGAGTCGGCTACACTTAGACACAGACACCAAACTGATAAAAACAACCTTTCACTAAGGTGTGTGCAGGAGAGTGTGCCAGGGAGTGTTTATGACTGTCTCTGACTGTCCCCTCAGGCAGCCCCACAGTTCTTTCCAGGCACCCTCTCCTTACTCCCTGCGCTGAAACCACTGCACTGGTCACTTCTGCTTCCAGCATCTCTGGTCCCCAAGCTAAGAGCACTTGGCACTCACACACAGGATATTCACTTCTGAGTGGGCCATAGTCACCAAGCTGTCTCCAGCTGTGTTTTCACAACAGTACAGTGCAGGTGCACCAGCCTTCCGAGGAAAGAAAGGCGCCCACCAGCGATGGCGACTGGCTCTTGATAGCACAGTCAAAATAAGACTCTGATGTCAAGAAGGGAAGACAGAAGCCAAGAAATAACACTGTGGCTCTTGGCGCTTCCCAAACCTCTCTGTGATAGGCACATACTCATCTATTTTCAAACAAGGTGAAGAAACTTGGCCAAGGAATCAGTATTCAAATTCTGACCTAATTAGCTCAGAGCAAGCTTTCTTGAGAGACTGTGTATGCAGATTAGATTAAAAGAAGGCTCCTAAGATCAGGGACACTATCATCTGCACCCCCAGGAGGGGAAGTACTGTGACCACAGGCAGAAATCGGAAGGGTGTGGTCACAAACCCAGGAATGCCGGTAACTACGGATGTAGAAGTCAAGGGAGAGACGTTCCTGGAGCCACAGGGAGTGAGACCCTGCAGATGCCTAGCTTTGTTTAGCCCCGTACGGGAGAACATACAATGTGGAAGATACTTCCATTTGAACACAGGTAAGTGAATGTAGCAGTTGAGAGAACTGCTCTTCCTAAGGTCCGGAGTTCAGTTCTCAGCAACCACCTGGTAGCTCACAACCATCTGTAATGAGATCTGGTGCCCTCCTGAGGAAAAGACCTGGTCGTCCTCATCAGTTTAGACTATGAAACCCAATATGGACAAGTTCAACAGAGCCACCATGTTTGGGCTGCCCATGTATGTGTCAGCATTGCCAGGGCATAAATTTCACTTATTCATTCAAATAAATAAAGCACTGCACAAGAGGTGGCTTTCTAGGTCCTTGGGACAGGAGCTGGGCAGCCAAGGATGCAGGAAAAGGGACCCATCCAAAGGTGATCTGCAGTCCGCTGGAGTAGACAACGGCTTTTAGAAAACTTGGTAAGACGGGGAGAATTCCTTAGGCGCCCCTCCAGCTACTGCTCTTTACAGCGGTTGACCAACTGGGCAGAGAATGCCTGCAGATCACCCATGCACAAGACGCAGTTGGAAGAAAGACGCTGCAATCGTCAAGCTGGCGAAGGGATCTGAGACATCTGGACTGCAGATGTAGGAATAATTTCTATTACTGGCGGCCACATGGTCTGCAGCAGTCTATTACACAGACTTGAGAAACAAGGCTTGTTCATTTCTGTAAAATTTACAAATGTAAAGAATGTGCCCCTTCTTTCTTGTATGAGAAAAAAACTTGAAAATACTAAGGGGGGGGGCTCACAGACAGGATACCAAGAGCTGGCATTACTGCTAGTCAACTCCAACTCTACCTGGATCGCTCCTTGAAGGATTTGTTTAAATAACAGAAAGATATCACCCTTCTTCACCAAAATAATTTAAAACAAGAAAATAATGTATGGTGGGTTTTATGATGAATTAAAATGCCTAGCACAGCAGAGATGAGATTCCCAGCTTAGTTTTAGAATAAATCGTTAACATGTAACTGGGCTGCAGAGTACACAGAAACAGGCTGGTGTGGAAGCCTCAGTGTTCTGAGTCTGACCCAAACCGTCTGGCTTATTAAAGATTTCCTTATTTTCATCTTATTGTACAGCGTTTTACCTAAACGTGTCTGTGCACCACATGGGTGTGGTGACCCCAGAGGCTAGACATAGTGTCTGATCCTCTGAATCCAGAGTCATACACGGCTGTGAGGTGCCATTGTGGGTGCTGGCAACCACACCCAGGTCCTCTGCAACAGTGAGTGCAGTAAAGAGGAAAGAAAGCCTGACCTGACCTGACCTGACCTGAGACCTGGGCCAAGGAAAAACACCCTGACCCTGATTTGACCCAGGGCCAGGGCTTGAAATCCCACCAATCCCTGAGCCTGTCCCTGAGTCAGGCTACAGATCCCACCCATCTGGAAAAGCTCTCCCACTTCGCCACCCCCAAGAAACTCTATATAAGTGTTGTACCCTGTTGGTTTGCTGCTGCTTCTCACTCTAGAGGCAGCCACCCTCCTGGATTCCTGCTTCCCAATAAATCTCTTGGGTGAGGCTGGCTGTGCCGTGTGACACTGGGTGGAACTGCAGTAATGTGCCACTTTTAGTGCCCACCATGGCAGAGCTGTTACACTGTGGGGGACCAAAGAAGAGCTGTAACAACTTCACGGGGCAGAGTTGTTACACTTGCCCTGGGGAAAGCTTCCCAGAGCAACGGCAGGGCTCTAACACCTCTGCTGGAGCAGACCAGCTGGAGCAGACAGGCTGGGCGCACTGTGAGGTGCTGGTATCCCTTGGCTCCCACCTACCAGGTTACTTTTCTACTCTGAGTTCCATTTAGAGTAAGTGCTCTTAACCACTAAACCCTCTTTCCAGTAGGACACTGGCTTTTTTTTGGCAAATTATACACTAACAAATTATGTAAAAATTTTTCACTGAGGTGTAGCCCATGGAACCGTCTGCTTGCCAAACATGAAGACCTGACTTCAAGTCCCAGTTATGACGGTGCATATCTGTAATTCTTAGGCAAGAGAATCCTAAATTCAAGGTCATACTCAGTTCTACAGGGAGTTTGAAGCCAGCCTGGACTACATGCGATCACATCTTTAAAACAAACAAACAAACAAACAAAAAAACCAAAACCAGTAACAACAAAACTCCTGAGACAAATATTGGAGGAGGCCTTCACTAGCAATCCAAAAACAAGCAAGCAAGCAAACAAAAGGGCTGCCGATCCTGTTCTCCAAGGGAGTCATAAACAAAACAGGGCAAGGCCGCACCAAGCTAGCTGGAGTATGGCCATTACCAAACTGAAATCAGCGTAACTGGCAGCCATTGCGCGGTGCCTATGGACCGAGCATGTCTTCCAGGTACTCAAGCCGCTGCCTTCTTAGCGGTGTGTTCCTGGCATTTCCTTACCTGGTCTGTGCAGAACACTCTAGACTTCAGCAGCTTGAGCTTGCATCTGCCACTGTTATGCTCTCAAGGGGGTTTCATAGCACGTTCTTGAAATACCAGGCAAGGGACCTACCATTGAGCTATTTCTCTGACCTCAAGTTCTCAGAACTTGCCATGGTTCTCCCTTGGCTCATCCATGGAGACGGTCAAGTCTTAGGACAACATGTTAGTTTGTTCATTGACTAAAAGCATCAGTTAAATGTGGCGATCCAGCAGAGCCCTGGCTCATGCCTCTTTATCCTGACTCTGATGATGACGTTACCAAGCTGCACCAACAGAAATGGCTTGTTGCAGGGTTCTATCGATGCCATTTTTACCAAAGGGGAAATATATCTTCAATTTTTAATTTGCTGATACTTTCTTTGGCTTTGAAAAAAATTCAGATTGGGTAGCCTTGCTTAAAAAAATGGCTTTATGAATTATTTCCCTAAGACAGGAAACACTAGGGAAAGATCTAAAGCTGAGTGATTTTTCTCAATAAGCCCTAAAGTTTACAATACAGCATTTAAAAATCCAGCTGGGTATGGTGAATACCTTGAATCCCAGCTCTTGGGAGGTATAGACAGGGGGATCTCTGTGAGTTGCAGGCCAGCCACCATGCCTGGCGCTGACTTTAGTTTGTAAGTATATGTACGTACTTGTGCCTGTGTATGGTGTGTGCATGTGTGGAGGTGTGCAGGTGTGTATGGTGTGTGCATGTGTGGAGGTGTGCAGGTGTGTATGGTGTGTGCATGTGTGGAGGTGTGCAGGTGTGTATGGTGTGTGCATGTGTGGAGGTGTGCAGGTGTGTATGGTGTGTGCATGTGTGGAGGTGTGCAGGTGTGTATGGTGTGTGCATGTGTGGAGGTGTGCAGGTGTGTATGGTGTGTGCATGTGTGGAGGTGTGCAGGTGTGTATGGTGTGTGCATGTGTGGAGGTGTGCAGGTGTGGAGGTATGCAGGTGTGGAGGTGTGCAGGTGTGGGCAGAAACCACAGGAAGGCACGGATCTGCCGGTGCTGGAACCACAGCTGAGTCATGGACATGAGTTCTGGGAACCAAATCCAGTACTCTGAGCAGAGTGTCTCTCGTCACCGAGCTGATTCCTGGCCCAGAATCTAGGTTTGAAACAATGAGTGTTTCATATGGGTTATAGAGGCAGGCGTGTTAAGAACAGACTATAAGGCAAGAAAGGTATGGAGGGGTCAGTAGGAAACTACTGTAGTCACAGAGGAGACAGAGAACAGCCACATTCCTCAGAGATTCTACATATGGAAGTCACTACCCAACGCAAACAGGGTTAAGACATCGAAGAGGCTGGGCAGATATGAAGAGATGTGGCTGCCGCCGTTTGTGCCACAGAGCAGGGACACCCGTGCTGCTAATGCCGATCACACAGGGACAGCAGGTTAGGAAATGACAGAAGTCTACGCTACAGGGACGGTGTGGAGTCACCAAGTCCTTCAGGGGACTCCTGAAGCCTACTATATGCGACGGTTCATGAGACGTGCATCTCCAGCCACCAATTACAGACAGCACTGCTGTCTGCAGCGTGTGAATGCACAGCAGAGTCTCAGCTGCTTCTTAGGACTTCTGCATCCTGCCGCACTCTCGAGTGAAGCAGAATGCTGGGAACGAGGATGCTAAAGCATGGTCAGAAGCTGACCAGCAGCTGGTGCCAATCATAGCATCAGGAAAGCCACCATGACTGTCTTCCCTCTGTGCCCGGACAGATACAAACACTCTCAGTGTGGCAGTGGGGCCACAGGAAGGCTTTGCTGAGGCCAGGTGGCCTTAAGAGGCTGGGTCACTGAAACTGGCAGTGTCACAGTCTCCAGCTCCCATCCTCAGGGTCCAACCTCCCTGAAATCCTGGGCCCTAGTCTCACCCATCCCCATAATCACTGCCCATCCACTTGTCTCTGTCTCTGACTTTCTGTCTGGCTGAGCCTGCCACATATTCATATTGCTCGTAGACAGGGGCTTTTCCTACTTTTTGTGACATCCCTCAGCCCCTCAGCAGGCCTATGACGTCAAAGGCTCTAGGTACCTGAACATGTCTGGAGAATGGCTATAGCAGTCAGTTCTGCAGTCTGTACACGGTGAGATGAACCCCTTGGAAAGAAGTCACCAGATCCTCCACTAACAGAAGCAGACTTGAAGTGGGCATCTCTTACAGGATTCTCTTGTTCTCCCAATAGTGAATCATGTGATTTGGGGAACGTGTGTGACAGAAACTGCTTCTTCCTGGGACTCACAACTCAGCTGAAGTAGGAGGGACACTGAAGAGTGCAGATGAGTCACCAAGGACCCAATGCTTCGGCTCGCCTGAGTGACAACACCAAAGGCTGACAACAGCAGGAGCCGCCCTCTTTATGTAGACAGCACACGGGTCACAACTTGAGACCAGGAGTCAGCGAGGTGGCTCAGCGGCTAAGGGCACTTGCCTTGCAAGGTTGATGACGTCAGTTTGACCCCACATAATGGTGGAAGGAAAGAACCAAGTCTACCATGGTATCCTCTGGCCTCCACTGGCACACTATGGCAGGTGCGCTCTCTCTCTCTCTCTCTCTCTCTCTCTCTCTCTCTCTCTCTCTCACACACACACACACACACACACACACACACACACACACACCTTCTCTCTCAAACAACAACAGTAATAATACTTTTTAAAAATCTAGGCAAGGCCCAAAAGTGGAAGAGTATTAGATGCTGAAGCCAGAGCCTTGTGCACTCTAGCCAGACACCATACCACTAAACCACACCACCCCAGTCCCCAAGTCCCTGTAGAAATGCTCCCAATTGGCATTTTCTCCACTACGCCAGGATGTTTTCAACATGATGTAGAAAAAGAATTTGTACGGGAGAAAAAAGCAGAACACTGAAAAGTGTTCATGAAAAAGACGACATGAAAGAATTAAAAATAACAGAACAATGTTAAGAATTTCCTCAGGAAACAAAGGAATGTTTATGAACTCAGTCATGGTGCTCAGAAAGACTGAAAGTCAAATGCAGGTAGAAAAGACCAAACAAGAAGAGAGATGCGTGAAAGAAAGAGACGGAAGCCATCATCAGGAATGTAGCCTCATAAAGGTCCCTAGAAGTGAGGCACTCTGGGAGGATGTCCTAACGCGTCTGGCAAAGGGCCCTGCATATTCGCAGGTACAATCATTCTCTCATCCTCAAACAAGCCTTGATTATCAGCGACTCCATCTCCTCGACAGGCTTCCTCCACATCTAAGCAAATCACTGCCTATTCTCTCTCTACACTTTTGTCCGGTCCGAGACTTAATACAAATGAATCAGAAAATTGCACGGGGCTTATGTCTAGCTCTCTTCTAGCATGTATGGCTGGTGGCATGTGCGGGTTCAGACTTCCTTCCTTTTATATGGTGGGTTATAGCCACTATATGGATATATCACATATTGTTTGTTCTTCCACCTGCCGAGGGACACTGGCTTTGCTTTACTTTTTACTATTATGAAGAACAAACGCTGTGAAATCTCTGTTTTCATTTATACACTCCAAGGAGAACCGCTGAGTCGGCCAGCAAGTGGATGCTTAGCACTTTGAGGCCACGCTGAAGTGTGCCCCACTTTACCTTCCCAGCAGCAATGAACGAGAGCGCTGGTGTCCCCAGTCACGGGAACATTTGCTTCTGGCTGTCACACGTAGCCAGGTGGCTGTGACGTTCCACCTGTCACTGGAATGAGGTGGTTTTAAATGACTTTCAACACCAAGTGTCTTTTCATAAGCTTATCAGCCCTTTGTACAGCGACAAATAACTGGCGTCTACTATGGACCAGCAGTGGCCAGCATGGAGGCTTTGCTGAAGGCCACCGCTAGCAGCCTCTGGGTGTACTCCAAGGAGGACGGCTGAGTTACGTAGTAACTTCAAACTGGGTAATTTTTCTTTTTATTGCTACACTTGCATACTATTTCAGGACACTGGTCTTTCATTAAAGACATGGTTTACAAAGTTCTTTTCCAAGTCTAGACTTGGCGTTCTCAGTCACTGTAACACCGGTGTTCACTGCCATGTGGTCAAGCCACCTGCTTTCTTCCGTCTCTGTATTCTCCAGGTCATATGTTAGCTAAGAGTTCTGTGATTCCAGGTTCTACATTTACAGCTCCTGCCTGACTGCGAGGAATTTTACAGATGAAACAGCTGTTGAGTGACACTCTTTCATGTGTGTGCTTAGTTGTTCCAGCACCATTCGCTGAAGACATTTTTTTTTTTTTTTTTGGCCACTGATTGATCTTGGTGCCCTTGTTGAGAGTCGAATGACCATAAATGGGGGCTTCTTTATCACTGACCCTTACGCTTATTCTTCCGCCAGTGCCGCCCCATCTAGAGTACTCTGCCGTGTGCTTTCCAACTTTGCTTTCTTTTTCCAGACTGTTCTGGCTATCCTGGGTCCCTTAAGATTAGGTCATCGTGCCCACCTCTGCAAGGGCATTGCTGGTTTGTTTGTGCACTGGAGTGGATGGAGCCCAGGGCCTTGCACACAGGCCAGGCAAGTGCCCCACCGCTGAGCAACATCCCAGGTACCCAAGCTGCACTAGAAGTTTGACAGGGGTTTGATGGCAACTCAAAGAGCACTGCCACCCCAACAATACTGGATCTTCTACCATGTGCCTGCCCTGTGATGGCTCGTCTGCAACCTCTACATACTATGTTTAAACCGCTCCACCCTGCATCACTAGGGGCATAAGAGACGTGGACATACAACCACAGGGTCAGGGAGGGGACTTGGGAACTTAGCTGAGTCTGATGTGCTTGTCACAGAACCAGAAGGGTCTGAGTTCAATCTCGGCACCTGGGTAAAGCTGGGTACGGTTGCCCAAGCCTAGACTCTAAGTGCAGGGAGGTAGAGACAAGAGGACCCTGGAGGCTCCCTGACCAGCCAGCCCCGTTCAGTCTTTGAGCTCCAGGCTCAGCAAGAGGCCCTGTTTCAAAACATAAGGTGGTAATTGAGGAAAACAGCCAACACCAACCTCTGGCCTCCATATACACGTGTACACATGTGTGCATGCATTCCCTGGTACCCCCCCCCCACACACACACAAACAACAGAGTGGGATATTGCTGTCATAGAATAACTGTGTACTGTCTGTCTCTATGCACAAAATTGCATGGGGTTCCAGCTTACATGTGACTCGGCACTTAGTTATACGGCAAGATTGCGGTCAAGGGCATACATGTGGCCGCCTCTCTAGGCCTACAGTGGGTAGAGTGAACAGAAGGCTCGTCCTCTCGAACACACTCATGAGCTTGTCCAGCCAGGGTGGCGAGGGCAAACGCACGGTTCCGTTTACAAACAACGAGGTGGTGTAGTTAGCATTTCTGTCACTGTGACGAAACGCCGTGACCAAAGAGCAAGTTGGGGAGGAAAGGGTTTCTTAGGCTCACACTGCAGCATTCCTGTTCATCACTGAAGGACGTCAGGACAGGAGCTCACACAGGGCAGGATCCCAGAGAGGAGCTGATGCAGAGGCCATGGAGGGGCGCTGCTTACTGACTTGCTTAACCTCTTTTCTTATAGAACCCAGGACACCAGCCCAGGGATGGCACCACCCACCATGAGCTGGGCCCTCCCCCAATGATCACTAATTGAGAAAATGCCTTACAGCTGGATATCAGGGCGGCATTTCCTCAACCGAGGCTCCTTCCTCTGATGACTCCAGCTTGTGTCCAGTGGACACACAAACCGCCCGTACAGTGCGTTGCTATTATCTTCTCGTCAGTGAGTTCACTTTCGTTATGCCGTACAGTATGGCTTCATCTAACTGGGATGCAAGGACAGATGTAGCTTCCATCTCCCCCACACCAGATGAAATCAGTAATGGTTCCTGTACTTCTAAGAATAAATAGCAACCCTGTTTTTTTGGTGGGTCTTTAAGGTAACTGAGAAGTGTGTGGGGGCTGGAGGGAAAGAAGACAACAATTAATCATACTTAAGGGAATTCGCTCTCTTCCTGCATTGCCTCTAATCCTACAAACAGCAACATTCCATCACATACGAGGCATGCGGTTCACACGCGAGGCACAGGTTACCCCTCAACAAGCGGTTCTGATGATGGAGTTCACAGATCATACAGAATGTGGTCCCTCTGTCCTGGCCCCTGCTCCAACAACCTCTGCAGATCTCTTTACCTGATGAATGAGTCACCACAGGATCCCTGACACAATCAGGAGGTACAGGCTAAACAACAGCACAGGGCTGTCATCTCCTAGACGACCAATGTAATTAAACAAAGGTGTGCCGTGAAAGCATTGCAGCCAGCTTTAAAAGTCCCTTCATGCCCCAGTTTTCTTCTGCGGCTGTGATAAAGCACTCTGACCAGAAGCAGCCCAGGAGGACAGGGGTTATTTGACTTCTACTTGCAGACCACAGTCCATCAATAAGGAGAGTCAGGACAGAAACGCGAGCGGGAACCTGAAGTCCAACCATGGCTGACTGACAGGCTCACACTTAACTAGCCTTACCATCCAGCCCAGGACCACCTTCTCGGGGACTGTGCCTCTCCTGGTGGGCTGGGCCTTCCCACATCAATGAACAGTCAAGGCTCCCTCCCCAGGCCCAGATATGGACACAGGCCAATCTGATCTTGGGAATTCCTCAATGGAGGTTTTCCTTCTAGGCTGCGCCAAGTTGACAACTGCAGTCAATCAGGACATGTCCCTGGTGAGGACACCTGCAACAATGAATGGGGCAGCGAAAGGGGCGGAAACCGCAGGGATCACACAAGGTGGTCGGTGTATGAAGAGATCCTTCTGTGCAGAGCTTCAGAGACCACATGTGAGCAGGGCCCTCACCCTCCAGGAAGGACTGGGACACCAGGTATCATGAAGTAAAGGTCAGCAATCAAAGGAGTCCCTGCAGACAGCACGGAGGGATGGCGCCCCTCGCTGTGCCTTGCTCGGCAGGAAGGGCTCTGGCAGGCCACTTCCTCTTACAAGAAACCAACCAACAAGCTGATCCCAACACTGTCCTCACAACTGTACAGGAAGGTTCCAGAAGCAGGGTCACATCTATATGTCTATCTCATCATTTCAAATGTTTGTTCATTTGTGTTCATTCATTGTGTGCGCGCACACACACACACACACACACACACACACACACACACACACACGTAATGCAATGTCTGTGAAGCCCAGATGAGGACACAGAATCCCCTGGAACTGGAGTTACAGAGGGTCGTGAACTCCCTGATTTCAACTGGTAGCAGACACCATCTCTACTGAAACATGAACTGCCTGACTCAATGCGTGACAGTCAGACACAGCCTGAACATATGAGGCTTACTGACAATTCAAACAGACTGACATTCTGTTT
The DNA here is from genome assembly GCF_903992535.2 of Arvicola amphibius. Taxonomy (NCBI): domain Eukaryota; kingdom Metazoa; phylum Chordata; class Mammalia; order Rodentia; family Cricetidae; genus Arvicola; species Arvicola amphibius. Next base: position 96,328,774 of record NC_052051.1, read on the forward strand.
ACATGTAAGTCATATATGTTTGTGACACATACATGTGCAGACATAAAAGATAAAGTCTATGGGGCTGGAGAGATGGCTCAGCATTGGCGGCTTTTCCAAAGGACCCTGCTTCTCAGCTCCCACATGGCTGCTCACAACCATCTGGAACTCTGGTTCCAAGGGTTCTGAGGTTCTCTTCTGGCCTTCTGGAGCACTGCATGCATGTGGTGCTCAGACACATGCAGGCAACACACACACACACACACACACACCACAGACAGACAGACAGACAGACACACACACACACCACAGACACACACACACTAAACACGAATATGTCTAAAGAAGGAGACAAAGCTCATTGAAACTTCTCCCATATGACTGTTTGGCCCTAGAAGCCTCCACTGTCCTCATGCTTCAGTGAAGGGCCTGTTAGGCACAGCTTTAGCGGGGTCTCCTGTGCTCTCATCCTGGGTCTTCTGGTCACAGCACAGAGCTTCATTTAAATGCATTTGCATTTTGTCTCATTCACATCTATTTCATTCAGTTCTTTACTATCACATCTTTGAAGCAAAGATTTAACTCCAAAGAAATGAAACTCTTTAATAGCATATTAAAATCTCAACACAGACTGTATTCACGGGTTCTGCACTGCGGGGTCCCCTACCTGCAGATTCAAACTCAGATTCACATATTTTAATTTGTACCTGTCCACACTCTTCTCTTAAACAAAACAGTGAAACAGCCATTTAGTTAGCGTTCACACTGCACTGTGTCTCATGGGGTACTGTAGCTACACTAGAGCCTAAAATGTATGGAGACTGCGCAAACACATGCAAATCTTCTGGCATTTTATAGAAAGGATTTGAGCACTCACTGATTTTGCCTCTTCGGGGGATCCCGGAGCAGACCTTCCAGGGACACGAAGGACCCTGCAAAGGCGGTCATTGTGTATCTCCTTCAGACACGGGCTTGTAAGAAAGGAGGAGGCTGGTGACCAGCAGCTTCCCTTCCCAACATGCAAGGACTCCTCTTGATGGCTTAACTACTCTGTGCAGCAGGTCAACCCTGGGCTAGACCAGGACTGTAATGGCATTTCAATTGTATTTTAATAAATAAAGCTTGCCTGAAGATCTGAGAGTAAAACAGCCCCACTGGTCAGCCTTACAGACCAGGCAGTAGTGACACACACCTTTAATCCCAGTGACCACCCTAGTTTGCCATAGAAACTGGGTGGTGCATGCCTTTAATCACAGTGGCGCACATCTTTAATCCCAGCCCTAGAGAGGATTATAAAACGAGAGGAAACGGCTATCAAACACAGTCTCATTCTGAGATTCCTGGAATGAATCTCAGAATGAAGTGGCAGGATCGCCACTTCAGACTGAGGTCGGGTAAGAGCCAGTGGCTAATTTACTGTTCGGGTCTCCAGGCTGAACCCCAATTTCTCTCTCTGAGCTTTTATCAATCGTGCTTCACAGGACTTCCACTAGCAACACTAAACACACGACTTTCACAAGTGTGAGCAAGAGTTCCGGGGATGCTTTCAAAGCAAGAGCCCGTGCAGTGTTAGCCTGACAGCTACTCTTCACAGGGTATCTGCTTAAACTTATAGAAAGCTACTTAGTGCACACGAATAGTTGGGCATTTATTTAGAGATAAATACGAAAAAGTCACCATAGCATAGACACTATGAAGACACAAAATATGAAAGCACACACAGAACCAAATACATATATGTGTGTAACATACAAAGCTGATCGTTACTACCAAACAAGAGGAAAAATGTACAAATCGGTATTGTTTAAAGGGAAAAAAAAGATTAAAGAACCATAAATATAGTTTATTAAAATGTAGACTGTACCTAATACTTTAAAAATAACCACGGTGCTAGAGCCGGCTGAGGGGTTAAAGCATGCATCCTGCTCTCAGAGGACACAAGCTCCTCGAACGGTGGCTTCAGGAGCTCTCAGGTCTCCAGCTTCCACGGGCACTAGCACTCATGTGCATGCACACACACAAAATTAAAAATATTAAACTGAACCTAAAAAATAATCGAGGAAAATTCTCATTGTATCTTAATGGTTTTAATACTTAACTACTGTGGGTTTAACTGAATGGAAATTAATGGGAAACTTCAAGGTGAGTCCTCTTCCAGCTCTAGACACAATAGGTAAAGCAGCTGCCTCCGCATCTCAGGGACAGAGCGCAGATGTCCAGGGCATGCTGGGATCTCAGCTCCCTGTTTCACGTGTGTGCATATTTGCATATATGTACAAAGGGTATAGTGGGGATAGGACCCACATCCAGATACAAAGTTTTTTTCTGTTTCACTTGTACCATAATTATATTCAAAGACTAACTGTACTAATAATTAAGACCTTTAAGATTTTTTATTCATATGTATGCATGTGTGCATGTGTGTGGGTGTCTGGGGAAGCCAGAAGGGGTTGTCACAGCTGGAGCTGGAGTTACAGAGGCTGTAAGTCTGCCCTCCATGCAGGGACTTACTCAGGTCCTCTGCAGACACCTTCTCACCAGCCCCCTGAAGATGGCTATGTATCACTACAGTGTACCTGGGTTCCAGTGTGACCCACCACATGGGGTCAAGCGCCGCGTTCTCCGTTCATAGTCTCATGGTGACACTCAGAATGTTTCAAGTTTTGCAATGTTTAGATTTTGGATTTTGGAGTTAGGAATTTTCAGCCTGTGCTGTGATAATCCAAGCTACTCAAAGGTGTCAGGCTGGAAAGAGCTCACGGCAGAGCCCTTGCAGCGTGTGGGAGGCTCGAGGTTCAGTTCAGAGAATCCATCACAGGAACTCGTCCTGTACATGGATTTCATCTCAAAAGTTATACTTGAAAAGACATACTTGATTTAAAATTTTCTGTTTCCTTTTTCAATCTCATTTTTTCCTGCAGAAACTGAAGGGAACAGAGGAACCGAAACTCTCTCCCTACACCTAGGTTCCCGTCCCTGATCTGAAAGAAAAGAACACTAGCAAACAGTCCTGCACAGGCACTCACATCTCAGTTACTTCTTTTCTATTTCTGTGACAAAACCCCAAGACCAAGACAACTTACAAAAGAAAGTACTTAACCAAGCTTGCAGCTTCAGAGGGCTGGAGTCCATGATGGCAGGGCGCAGGCGGGGCGCGGGCGGAGCGCAGGCATGGCAGCAGGGGCAGCTGAGAACTCACATCTTGAGGCAGAATGCTAACTGGGAGTGGTACCAGTCTCAAAATCTCACGACTTGCCGCCAGTGACACACCTCCTAGTTTTTCCCAAACAGTTTTCCTCACTGGGACCATATATTAAAGTACATGAGCCTATGGGGCCATTCACAGCCAAACCATCACAAGTCAGAACTGCATTTTAAGAGCAAGAGAAAGAAGGAGAACTCTAACCCCAAGCTCACAAGCTTGAGTACAAACAAAATGTTTCAAGATATTGAAATAAAAACTAACTTGGCTACATGCTTAAGTGTGTGGGTATTTCTACTGTGCTTCCAAATAAATTATCAATTGTGCCTCAAATCTTGGCACAATGGCACATCGATGGTCTATGATCCCAACACTTAGGGAGCCAAGGCAAGAAGACTAAAGTGAACTGAGGACCAGCCTGGGCTGTGCAGTGAGTTCCAAGCCGACCTGGGCTAGTTACGTGGTAATCCCTAAAGCATTTTATCTAGAGCAGGGCTCGGAGAATTAAACTTACAGAGTGAGCTAGGGCTGACTCGTTTAGCATGTGCAAGGCCCTGGATTCAATCCCCAGTGCTGCTTCAAGATTTCTCACAGCAGCAGAGCCAAACAGGAAGACAAAGTCTGGGGCCCGGAGGTGGTCTCAGCAGGCAGAGAGAGGAGGAGAGAACTGATTCGAGAATGTCCTCTGACTTCCTCATGCATGTCACAGCACATGTGCCCTCCATCATGCGCACATGCATGTGAACGCTAGTATGAGCATGCACACACACACACACACACACACACAGAGTAAAATAACAAAACTGCAAAGCCCAGTATCTTCAGTACAGCGAGAACCAGGGTTAGAGGGCTGTTTTATAGTGTTCAGGTTAGGAGCCATTGCGTGAACCACTGCAAGAGAACAGATTCTGGATGCTTTCTGCATGACACTATACACCGCCAGAACCAATCCTAAATGAGAGGAGAATGGAGAAAACCAAACCTGCCTTGCGCTCAGAACGCAATGCTCAGCAGACACCCCCACCACCCTACGGGGTTGGAGGGGCCCCTGGCTGGGGAGCAGAGAGTGTTACAGCCTCCAGTTGGTTTATTGACAAATACTGGTAAGAAAATGGGTGGTTCCTGCAGCGAGAGCAGCCTTCATTCACATGTCTGCAACCTCTTAGCTTTCCCCAAACACGCATGCTCCTGAACAATATGAGAGATACAGAGAAGCGGACCTACGCAGTCAGGGCACTGTCTGGGTTTGCAGAGACACAGCCTGGGCTCGTGTACAGAAAATCTCATGGAGTTACCAGAAGTCCTCTTGGATCCCTGTTTTCATTTTCTGTGACCTGAAGGTGACAGTTTTGTGTCTATTCTCGGGCTGGCTTTGACAAGGGGACTGGACCGTGTGAGGAAAACCCTTGGCATGTACATAAGGAAACTGAGCAGATGAATGCATGGAAAAAGCAATGTTCATTTCTAAGCTGACGTCCATTGCATAAATCAACCATTAGCTAAGATCATTACTAACTCAGAGGAGGAAAAGGTTCTGTTTTGTGTCCTTCACCTAAATGATTTCACACTACCATTGTTCCTTAAACTTAAATATGCCAATCATTCTCATTCCTGAAGACTCTCCTGAAGCTTTGCCCCACCCCCTGAACAGAAGGTAACCGGCTAATTTCCCGGGCTCCAGCGGTGTCCGGCACGCTGGAGGTGTGCTAGCCAGCAGTGCACTGAAGAGGCCTGGAAAGCGCCTACCTCTAGTCGCTGGATCCGCCCCTTGAAGAACATGAAGAGGGAGGAGTTGGGATAAGCGGCTTCCTTTTTGAGAAGAATCTCCTTAGCTTCGTCCAGGCCGGCTTTGCTGTCACTGCCATCCAAGGCAAAGAATGGGCGGACCACCGTGTGGTACCACAACAGAGCTAATCTGCAAGGAGGCAGGGAGAGAGAGGCTGTGAGAAGGGTTCCTTCACATGCTTTCTGTTTTCAAAATAAAAATCAACATGTGCTCTTCCAAGACGGACTTTCCCAGTGAAATCTTGCTAAGCGACATTCCAAAAAGCACAATCAAAATGCTTCCCCATTTTTACTTTTGCCAGTATCTGGAAAATGGCTACTTGAGCATGAGATGCCAATCAGTAGTCCCCTATGCATTTGACAAGAGGAGAAAAATACAGAAGATGCACCTGGCTCTTTGAAGCTTCCAGTTGTTTCGTTACTAATGGAAGCACCTGGATTGTACCTCAATGTCCTGTGCACAAACTGGAGACAGTCACCACCAATTTATTGTCTCTTTGTAATAAAAGCTTTTACAGTCTGTAGAAGTAAAAATGTGAGTTCATAAAAGTCAGGCTACAGGCTAGCTGTGGTGGCGCACACCTTTAATTCCAGCACTTGGGAGGCAGAGGCAGGCAGATCTCTATGTGCTCCAGACCAGCCTGTTTTATACAGCGAAGGCTACATGGTGAGATCCTACACATCATATATACATATATACCTGGTCCAAGTCACAGGCTCTAGACCCAAATGTACGATCCACTGCCACAGATCTTAAATAAGCATTAAAACAACTGAGAAGAACAAATCAAAGGCCCCTTTCCCAGCCTTTGAAGATGTTAAACAATATAAAAAATAAATTGTTTAAAATTCTCCAAGTTAGTTAACTAAACTAGGCACACAGAGAGTAAAATCACTGAGACCTGCTTTGATGAACATATATAAGCATTTAACCAGCACATCAAATATTTTCACGTGAATGTCACAGCTAGTGCACTGGTAAATCTAAGCCCCTTATGGAGAACATATTAATTTGCCGGATTAATTGCAATCCCTTTTTCAGAGATAAACACAAAATAATACTAAGCCGTAGGCAAGACATGGTCACAAGTTACCAGCCCGCTAATAACACTCTTAGTAAAGGCTACTGTCTGCACAATCTAGGCTGGGACAGGCGGGGGCAAAGCCATTTTCATGATTTCTACATAGCTTTCACCCCTTCATTGCTAATGTGTAGAGCTGCATCTCACTGAGGTGTTGTATGAATGACATCGCAGAATAGGGAGAAATTTTTGCCAAGATGGTGTCACATCAGAGAAACAGGACCCAGGACCTGTCGAGCAGCTCAGACTGAGGAGAGAGGTTATTTTCCAGGTTGAGATTTTAAAGATTTGTTTCTTTTCATGTATATGGGTGTGTTTTGCCTGTGTGCATGTTAAGTGCATCATATGTATGTAGTACCCAAAGAGGCCAGGAGAGGGCATCAGATCCCCTGGTCCTGGAGTCACAGAAGGGTGTGAGCTGCCATGTGGGTGCTGAGAACAAAACCTGAAGTCCTCTGTAAGAGCAACAAATGCTCTTAACTGCTGAGCCCTCATCTCTCCAGTCCATGAAGAAATTTTAAAATCATATCCATTTTTAACATTTTAGTCATTTTCATTTTAATATGGCTCAACTTAGTGGAATATTAGGCGATAAACTACATATGCTACCCCAATGAACTGGAATCATCCAGGAAGATTGCCCAACAAGACCTATATTCTTTGTAAGGACAAAAGTCTCAGAACCACACAAAATTAGATCTTATAAATTCAAGTAAAACCACAAGTGTGCATCTGAGAGACTGTGGTAAAGGCACAAAACTCCTCAGGAAATCACCGAGGCTGGACATTTAAAACACTGAGCATGACTGGCCTGCTGTGGCCATAGTTGAAGGTGTGTGAAGGTATGTTGCACTCGTTTATGCTGTGGAATATCTGCTGAAAGATGCAAATGTGCTGCATTCCTTTATGCTGCATTTGTTTCATTGTGAAGCTGTGTTACTGTGCCTGCCTAAAACGCTTGATTGGCCTAATAAAGAGCTGAATGGCCAATAGCAAGGCAGGAGCAAGGATACAAGGGGCTGCTGGTCAGAGAGAAGAAAGGAAGAAAGGAAGAGAAGAGAGGAGCGAGAAAGGAAAGACGGGAAGACACCAGGGGCCAGCAACCCAGCCACACAGCCAGCCATGGAGTAAGAATAAGCAAGGGTGTAGAGAACAGAGAAAGGTAAAAGCCTGGACGCAGGATACCTTAAGTTCAGAAAAGCTAGCTAGAAACAAGCCAAGTTAAGGCTGGGCATTCATAAGTAACAATAAGTTTCCGTGTGGTTATCTGGGAGCTGGATGGTGGGACCCCAAGAGTAAAAAAGAACCAACTACACTTGCAAGCGAAATAGCTTCGTTGGGAAAGTGCTCACCTCCCAAGAATGAAAACCTAAGCTCAATCCCCAGAACCACAGAGAAATATGGACCTGGTAGCCAGCACATGCTTGCAGTTTCAGTGCTGGGGAGGTGCAGGCAGGGGCATCCCTGGCATAGTCAGCCTAGACTACCTGGTCAGCTCTAAGCCAATGACAGATGCTGCCTCAAAGGAGCCTGTCCTGTCTCTGAGAATGACACCCCAGGTTGCTCTTTGGTCTCCATGTACTGTGCATGTGTACCCCCCATATACAAACACATACATATGTGTGTGTAAACATGCATGTGCACACAAAGATAAGGAAATAACAAATACAGGATTCCGGGGACTTAACAGTGTCCCGGCTCTCCGGCTAACATGATTATGTCACCACCGGCACGGAATACACTCCTTGACAACGCATGACAGAAACAGCATCCTTATCGACCTTTTAAAGTTCTCACTGCTGCTCCCTTCCTTCCAACACTACAGAATCTACCGAAGCAGTGCAACGTAGCTACTCACGTAGCTAGAGGGGCCTTCATGTCCTTACTTTCGCTCGCACACGTCAGTGAAGAAAGGCCCTGCAGGCGGTCTCCAGGGAACCCCAGCAGGTTGATGATTTTGAGCAGGTTTGGGGGCACCATGGATATGCAAAGGTGAAAAAGGCCATATCCAAAGCTGACAGCACCTTTCAGTCTGTTTAGGGACTCCTCAGTCACCCCTTCAGCCACTACGTGATTATCGTTTGCGGCATCAGAAGATAAGGGTTCTTCTGTTAGCTTCTTCTGATACAGCTCCTGCAGGGCGTTGATGTCCACATAGCACTTATTGTAAATCTTCCAGGCTTTCCTAAGGATCCACCCACCTTTGATATAGGCTGTGAAGAGAAGGGGAGACAGGAGTTCAAAACTCAGCACCGGTGTTTGCATTCATGTAGAGATACAGGACAGTTCGAAAGGAGCTGGGGGGTAAGCAAACACTTGAAGACACACATGTATTAGATGTCACTGTACCACACCTGCTTCACAGAACTTACACACTTCCTATTTACAGTCAATGTTCTTTCAACACAGAGTGTGGCCACGTGTAAGAACCATGCAGGTTCTGTTTGTTACTGCTGTTATCCAACTCTTCAAATGGAGGGAGGGAGGGTGGAGAACGGAAGGAAGGAGGGAGGGAAGCGGGCAGAAGGGAAGGACTGTCCAAACCCCATTCCCCAGTCTTCTGTGAACTCCCACTGCTTCTCTGAATACATGGTGGTTCCTGGCAGACCTTTGCACACTCCTGTATTTCTCTCCCCTGTATTTTCCTTCCTCAAAGAAAAGTTCTTAGTCTAATCCGTGGCTAACTTTGTGCCTACACACTGAGCAACATGTCTTGCCAAAAAAGTATTAACAAGCAAACAAAATGATTAGTTCATATTTTCTAGGTCAAAATGCCAACACATCACCCAAAAAAGTCATTCATGATAATGCAGACATGCAAAGAATGCCCACGATTCCTCTATCTGATGCTTCCTGTGTGCTAAGAGTGGTTTTCATCTGATCTCTCCATGGCAAAGGCTGGGGTTCACAACTCTCCCAGTCTGGAGACATCTACAGTGAAGAGGGTGACAGAGACCCTCTTGAGAACACCCCACACACGAGACTTCCAAGTGGGAGGCGAGACAAGGAGTCACTGCCCAAGGCCCCTTGGTTCCTCCCCACAGGCCCTCAGCTCCCTGCTGCTCCACTGCCCCTGAGCACACTGGGGAGTAGGTTTATGTGTGATCATCTGAGAGCATCTTCATGTCTGGGGGGAAAAAAAGGCTTCCTGACAGGAATTTTCAGAGCCAAGTTCTCTCGAGACAACAGACAAGCTTACTGGCCTGGCCCTATTACTGACGGGAAGTTACTGCTCTGACCTCCATGAACCAATGGCAAACCTGACCTGACAAAGGCCAGCAGAGCCTCTGCAGTGGCAGGAACGTGTACTTTAGACAACAATAATGTCAGAAGTAGATGAGAGCAAATAAAATCGGATCTGTAAAGTCAGTGCTGGAATTGAAAGGGATCTAGGATATGGGATATGCAGAAAAGAATGAGCGCATGCCCTGCCTGCCGTCCTAAAGACCTGCCCATCGTGTGTATCCCTGGCTAGGGAGAACGCTCAGATTTCAGAAGATTTGGCTCTGGAAGTCTGGAATGTGGGGACGTGTGTGGCAGGGGATACCTAAGAATCGGCCTCCTATAATAAAGCTGGGCCTGAGGGCTCTGAGGAGAGGGTCCTCGTGTCTTCAGTCAATGCTGAAGAAAGCACGCCCCTTGGGGTTCCTGAGAGCAGCAACCACTGGAACCTGCTCATGGTCCCATCTATACTTTGGCCCAGGCTTCCTTCACTTTGTAGGTTCTGACACATCCTGTTGTCACAAGCCACACACACCGTGGCTGTGGCCCGAGTCCTGTGGGTATTTTGCATGGGGTGTCCTAGAAGTTAAGCAGACCAATTTTCCAACAAAGGATGCCTGTACTTCCTATGGAATCACAATGAACATTCTGAATGGAGAACATTCTGGAGTCTTTGTTCATTTAAATGAACAGGGTAAGGATACAGAAGTCAAGCTAAGTAGTCTGGGCCGATAAGACAGCTCAGAGATAAAGGTCCCTGCTCTGAGCCTGACGGTAGAAGGAGAGAGTTGATTCCTGCGAGCTGTCCTCAGATCCCCACAGGCTCTGGGACATGGACTTCCCCGTCCCTTGCATAAGCAGAATAAATAAATGTAATAAGAAACGCAAAGACCCAAAGCCTTGCTAAATTCCTCATTATAAAACTAAGGCTTGCTTGAGACATCCTACTTAATTCAACTGGACAGAACTTACTGCATGGACACTCCATGTCAGACACTGCCTCAGTAAACCCAGGAGGGAAAAACGTGTTCTCCAATCTTCTCCAGGAGCTGCACAGACGGTCTTGCCACCGCCTGAACAAATCCAGAGCTTAGGAGTGAAACGCTCCTTCTGACTTCAACATTCAGTTTTCCCATGTAACAGGTACCTAAACATCTCCTTCCTCCTCGCTTCATCACTATGTGGGGACTGAAAACGGAAAACTTCGCTCTACTTACCCGGTGTTTCCCTTATTAAAAATCTTCATTTATGAGAAAGCAGCATTGAAGATGAGGACTGGGGACAAAGAGGGGACAAAGGTGGAGCTGCGGCCAATCACGTCTAGCCAAGAGATAATCTGGACAGCTAAAAAAACATGGGCATTGTCCAAACTTGGGAGTGAGGGGAAAGTGAACTTTGACCTCCAGATCCCAGCAGAGGAATGAGAGAAAAGCCAGCAGCGACAGTAACCAACAGAAAATTCCAATTCCGATCTGCATAGAACTCAGTCAATAAAGCAAAACTGAATGCCGCCCATGAAAGCTCCATTCTTATCAAACAAAAATATATGAATTTCATGGCTAAGATAGCACACTGGCCTCAGCATCTGTGAGGATAAAGTATAGTGTGGCACACACTCACGTGTGCGTGCACACACAGACACTTGGGAAGCTTTAACTTGAGCCAGGAAAATTAAAACTTCAAGAGCTTGCTTCAAGACTAGAAACTCAAAAGCATGCAAAACAAAGCTAACACACAAGGAAATCCGCTTCATGAAGCTGTGCTGGGACAGGCTCTCCAGGACCTCTCTCCTCCCTCCCTAGCACCATGGCTTTGCGGGAGGCCACCGAAGCAACTGGGCGGATTGTGCAGCAGGAGGATGCAGCTGGCTTTAGGCACCAACTCTGCAGGGGAGAGGCTCTGCTGGGGGAAATGTTGGGCTACCTATAGCCTAGCAATGCCTCCAAAGAACCACTTCCCTTCAGCCATCAGAGAACATAGCTTTCCAGGCCCACGCAGCACCTCCTCCCCTCACCTCCCCCCCCCCCACTCCTCTGAAAGGGCAGATATAAACATTCAGCCTGAGAAGGCGGAAGAGCAGGAAACCACAGAGCATTTGCCCTCCCCATGAGGGTCAGCATCAATCAGCAGGGAGATGGGGGGGGGTCAGGAAGCCGCTCCACACAAGGGAGTGGAAATCCTTGCTGGAAGGGTAGAGAGGGAGTCACAGCAGAGCTCGGTGACAAAGTAGGAAGATTTGACTGTCTCCCTGGAAAGGAAAGAAAAGGTCAGGAAAGCCATCTGAGCCACTACGCCAAGAACACAGAGACCAGTCAACAAGGCCATCTTCAACCACAAACGGAACAAGGAAATAAAACCAGGAGGGAGTGCTGCATGGTAGGTTTCCAACAACCTCTTTCTACAAAGTCATATACGCACTGCAGAAGGAGGGGAAGGAGCCTCGGCCTGCAGGTACAAAGATGTGGTGTCACACTGGAGCGTGGCGGAAGAGGAAGTGAGGCAGACACAGTGCTCTTACAAAGCTGGACTCACCCCACTCTGGTCAGTGTGTGCTCACTGCTCAGAAGGAAGAGCTCTGAAGCTAGATGAAATTACCTGGTGCAAGGAAGAAGGAAATGCAGAACATGCAACAAACCTACTTAGGAGTTTATTAGAGGGGGTGCGTACAGGCCTGGGAAGTCAGTGTGCAGAGAGAGGGATGAAGATGGTGTATCCAACTTTTTAAAAGCTGCCTAACACATGCACACAGGGGGTTGGTGTGACTATGTCATACGCAGATGACAGGCTCACACATGCATGCAAGGGTTTGGCTGGGTCATACGTGGATGGAACCACGCATGCACCCACATGGGTCACGTCGTGGGGGGGGGGGCTTTAACATTCAGGCATCTCCACGCCCAAGGGCCCATCTGCACGTGCATAGCTCTAGAACCCAGAAGTACAGCCTTATTTGTGGCTGAATAATTACACTAGAGGTTTGTGGTTTTATTCTTGTCTATAAATGTATCCATCTAGAATGTTTTCTACGACGCCAGGCATAATAGTACATGCCTGTAATCCCAGACAGGAGGATGATGAATTGTGGGCTAACCTGAGCTATAGATTGAGACCCAGCTCAGAAAAGCAGAACAGACCCATGGGGGTCTTGAGTACCAGCCTCAGTACCCCCTCAGGGCTCAGGATAGGATGTTTCTGGCAGGTGAGGATCCGAGAGTAAAACAATTAACTCAAGAACATTACCTCTACGCGTTCTTTAGTCCTTTGCTTGAAGAAAGTAAGGGCTGATCACTGCGAGGTTTCTAGTCTTTACAGTCATAGTTGGAAAATTCCATAGGCAAAGACAATGACAATATGCATATCAAAATCTACAGAGAGGGCATGTAGAACCTGACGAAGCAGTGCTTCCAAGAGGTGGCACGACCAGGGAAGAGCCAAGACTCAAGGGGAAGTACCAGACATCCCAAACCATTAGATAAAGATGCTAAACATCCTGAACCCTGGATCCACCTTTCTCACCAATCTCTTTTGTGATGAGCAGCTTTTGGGGACACCCAGGTTTGTTTGTTAGCAAATGTGGGGCACGGCTACCTTCTTACTCGGTGCCTCTCTTCTTTAAACAACTTCTATGTATGGTCTGTTAGCAGGTAATTTTGTGGGATTATCTCTATGTAAATTTGATTGTTAGAACAAAGAGTGAATATTATCGCTCTAAAGCCTCATGGTGGGGGGGATGGGAAGGCCACACTGCTGAGGTGTTTTCGGAATGAATCCTATTATGAAGGGAGAAACACCATGATTTCACAAGATTTTGCAGAATCGATAGTGACTTATCCAAAAGACAAGTGTTCCTGCAGATCTGCAAAACGGCTGCCCCAGAAGCTGTCCATTCGTGGGTCTGCCTTTATCAATCCGTCAGCTGCATTTACTGTATAGTCGTGTGGGCTCCAACACTGACCCAAAGCAAGGACAAACCTCAGCAATAAAGAGAGGAATTACTGTGTGAAGCTCAGTGTGTTTACTGTTAAGAGCAAATGAACAAATGGCCAGGTCCAGGGCTGTTAGCCTATGAGAATTTCTGTTCAGATTCAGTATCTCCTTTAATAAATCATAAAAACTGAGAATCCCGTCAAATGGCTACGATAGGCAGGATTAAACATTGTCCCAGTCGGCAGCAGACAAGGAGAGGAAGGGAAGCAGAGCCCAGAAGGGCGTCCTGGAGATGGAGCTTCATGGATGGAACAGCAGCCCACAGTAAAGGACCTGCTTAGCACAGGGAGGCCCTGGGCCTCAGCCCTATGTCACTATATGATTTATGAGTTAAAAGTGAAATAGGTTCCACTCCCCTAATAAACCAAAAGTAAAACAAACAAACAAAAACACATGTACAAGAAAGAACACACAAATGCCCACAAGCACTGGTTAAGTACGCCATGGTTCATCTGCACAATAAACGACGCCATGGTTTGTAAGCACATTCTTAGCCCAGCCATAGGAATACTGCTAACCCTGCCGTCTCCATGGGAGAGCTGAGAGAGACAAAGTACTGGAGACTGAATTTCATGAGAACACATCTGAGAAAGATAAAGAGCAAGAGGACCTTTCTTCTAGGTGGGAACATCAGAGGTGATAACCTGACTAATCCGTCCTTTAAACAGAAATCTTCTCAGTATTTCTATAACAATGCTTGGCCATTTTCCAACTGGGATAATCAGAAACAAAGCAGGTTGTCTGATGAGTGTGACTCTGGGCAGGGCCCACACCTGTGTCTGCCACCTGAGCATTAGCTGGCACTTCCAGGAGCTTCGCAAGGCTGAGTGGGCCAAAGAAGGGCAGAGGAATTTTGATAGCTTTCGCATAAAACACTTTACCACACCTGCCTGATGCTTCTCTTTCAAGGTCTAATTTCTGGTCTTTCCGAGGCTGCATCTCGGGCTGGAAAGATGGCCCAGTGGCTAAGAATGAGTGCTGCTCTCCCCAAAGACCGGAGCTCAGTACCCAGTGTTATCATTTATAAAGGGGAAGGCCTCGGCCCGGTCCCTGGCGGGTGGCAGGAGAGAGACAGACAGATACACCGCGCAGAGTGAGAGTTTGGGTATAGAGTTTATTTACTGGGTTATAGAGAGGGAAAGGGCAGGGGGGAAGGGGAGAAAAGGGGGATGGGAGGGAGGGAGGGAGGGAGGAAGGGAGGGAGGGAAGGAGGGAGGGAGAGGGAGAGGGAGGGGGGAACCACAAGCAAGAGCTCAAGCTGGTAGAGGAGGAGGGAGATGCACTTGCCTCAGCTGAAGGGGGGGAGGTTGCAGTGGGCGGAGCTTGTCTTTTAAAGGGACAGAGTACCCAAGTGACAGACAGATTACAAGACCCAGCACCCCTGTCAAGCAGGCCCAAACCACCTCCAACTACAGCTCTGAGGATCTGATGCCCTCTTCGGGCCTCCAAGGGTACTCAACATGTACCACACCCTGACACACAGAAAGAAAAATAAAATTGAGTGGGAGGAGAAGGGGAGGCAGAGAGCTGTGCTCTTCTGCTACCTAGGCTGGTCCTGAGCTCAAGGGATCCTCCCAGCTCCAATTCCCAAGTTGCTGGCATTTATATACCAACACCCTAGTTACCCTCTCTTAGACATTTTCTATATACATTTTTAATTTTTGAGACAGGGTCTCTTTACATAGCCCTAGTTACCCTAGAACTTGTCCAGACTGGCCTCAAACACAGAGATATGCCTACCTCTGCCTCCTGAGTGCTGGGATTAAAGGTGTGTGCCATCACTGCAGGCATGATCATTTTCTTAATAGCTAAAATGAGTTCCTCCCAGAATTCTTGGGCAACAGAAAAAGAATGGCAAGCATGACTGTGTGCTCCAGGTGAGGTGAGCTGCCCCTAGGTGTCAATCATTGCACAGCTCCAAACTGGCAGGGATGGGGCGCGGTGGGGGATGGGAATGGGGGTGGGGTGGGAGTGGGGTGGGATGAGGTGGGGTGGGATGGGGTGAGGTGGGAGTTAGTCAAAAATGAATAAATAAAAAGTTAAATTCTCTTTCAACTGAAGTCGAATAGAAACAACATCAACTAGAAGACAGAAATGGAAACAGAAGAAAATGGGAGGAAATTATTTCCAGTTGTCTAGAAAAAAAAGTATCAATTATATTTCACAGAAAAAAATATCTTCAATTATAAGTCTGAGAAAAAAAACGTGTTTATTTTTCCCCATATGTAAATCCCATCTGGCCGAGCGGCAGGGTTCTGCTGTCAGGATCCAAGACCCACAACTGGACCTGGAAATCAGTCTCAGCCTCCATCCTACTGAAGAAACAGAAACCTGGCAAACATAGTTTACACACTCCACAAGCTCACCAGGACACCAGGCGCTCAGAACAGCAGGGAGCCACTGCCAATGCACTTGACTGAGGGAGGTGAGAACAGCTCCCTGAGAAGCTGAATTTAAACCAGTTTGATTTCACATAAAAAATAAAAGTACAACTTTATGACCAAGGCACTATTGCAAACCCCCACATATGAAAGTCACTAGCAATTTCTCTAAGAAAGACAACGTTATCTGCAGGCTGAAGACTGTGACAGGGACTTCAGGACTAAAGAACTCTGCTGAGCACACAAAACATTACAAATCAGCATTGCTCCCCCCAAAGCACAGCCATGAGTTTGTTTTCAAAATCTAAGTTTAAAAAAAAAAAAAGAGTATTACTGATTGTGTCCACAGAATAGTGACCAGCATTAAAAATGCATTCACAAAATAGTGAGCATTAAACATGTCCACGGAACAGTGAATAGCATTGAAAATGTGTTCACAGAATAGTGGACAACATTAAATGTGTCCACGTTATAGTGGACAGTATTAAATGTGTACACGGAATAATGGACAGCATTAAATGTGTCCACGGAATAATCAACAGCATTAAATGTGTCCACGGAATAGTGAATAACATTAAAACTACTCCCACTTACCTGATAGTTCTTGTTTCACAAACGAGAGCACAGCCAGGTAGACCTGGCAGTCAGCAATAATGATTTGCCTCTGAAGTCGATCAACCATCGAGGGGGCAGATTTGCGGGCATCAACCTGCGTCGTGAAGAGAAAGCAAACGTTGTAAATTACACCCAAGAAAAACACAGCCTCCACATGTCTGCATCTGCAGCTCAGCAGTACAAAATGATTCCCATAGGAACTGCAAAGCCTGGAGGCCACTCAAAGCCAAGACCAAGTCATACTGGTGACCTGGGGTCACACACTCCGCTTTGCTCCAACTCTGTCAACAATTTGCTGTCTTAGAGAACACTGTAATGCAACACCATATTATAAATGATGAAAATGGGATTTATGAGAAACATGAAAAATGAAAAAACTAGTAAGAGATTCATCTTTTTTCAGACAATGTAAACTGTTAATGCAAATGAAAGCTGTTAATATAGAATTCACCCCATACAGCAGATATACTGAAGAGGTATCTACAGCCTGTCTTCAGGGAACAGTAATATTGGGGTATCCTTTGTTCTGGGTAACTGAAATGCAAGGGTGAGGAACTGGTTATATATCTATCCATCAATCAGAATAAATCCTGTAACCAAAAACTACCTCTAACCAATCAGAAACCATACCTGAAATGTAAGAGATATAAGTAAAAACAAGCAGGAAGTCAAATTATATTTTTAATGCTAGTCTTTGTCATAGGATGTTTCTGAATGGGATGAAAAACATCGCCATGAGGCAGAACACAGCCTTCTTAACACAAAGTGCCCCTGAACAGACTGTTCGAAGTAACTGTGCACAGATTCACAAATGACATGGTTTTGGTTGTGAGCCTAGCCTTTAATGGCTGAGCTATCACTCCAGCATCTCCTGAACCCTTCATCCAGTAACTGATGGAAGCAGATGCTGAGATCCACAACTAACCACTGGGCCGAGCTCCCATGTCCAGCTGAAGAGCGGGAGGAGCGATAATCGGAGCAAAGGGGTGAAGACCATGATGGGGAAGGCTCAGAAACAGCTGACCCAGGCTAGGGGGAGTCACTGACTCTAGACTGACAGCTTGGAGCCTGATAGGACAAATCTAGGCCCTTTGAAAGCAGGCGGCAGTGGGGATGGATGGGCAGTTAGTGGGGCCACTGGCATGGGGGCCAGGAGTTATCCCTAATAAACGATTTGGCTTTTTGGAGCCCATTTCCTATGATGAGAAACCTTGCTCGGCCTAGACATGGAGGCTTGGTCCTGCTTCAGCATGGTGAGGTGACAGAATTACCATCTCTGAGGAGCAGATTGGGGGTGGGATGAAGGGAAAAGAGGGGAAGGGAGGAGGAAATGGGATTAGCATGTAAAATATATATAAAAGAAATGACGTTTTTACCATGTATGTCAACAGTGCACGTGGAGAACACACCAGAACGACCATTTCCCCTCATCTTACTAAACTTTAACATGATCCATAATGGCTATTATCGCTCCATGTCCAGTCCCAGCAGATGTTCATACAGAAAATGTAAGTCTGTGCTCTGCTGTCCTTGTGACAAGAGTCTACCATGCAGGGTTCACAGAGGGCTGAAGCAACACAAGACGCCGCTTTACACGCTGCAAGGCCCATCATGAATGTCAGTGACATAGGGCAGGGATGACCTCGGGCCAGGCATGGGAACGAGTTTACAGTGAGGAAAACAGAGACTTTATTACCATGTAAAATAGTAAGTGCAACACTGTAGCCATCAGACTATGGGACCCTCCAGCAGACAACTCAGTAGGGCTCAGAGCCCAGGCAGGGGAGTACCTGAGGCAGGAGGATGACATTTAGGAAGAACCAGAAAATAAATGACAAAGAATGATGTCCTACGATTCAGGGAAGTGGCTCAGCAGGTAAAGGTGCTAAGTGCACAAGCATGGTGAACGGGGAGTTCTAGATCAAAAAATTGCGCAAAAGGCAAGGTGTGGTGGCGTTCAACTGTGAACCCAGAGCCAGAGCCAGAGCTGCCACCAACGGCTGCGCTCAACTGTGAACCCAGAGCCACCAAGGGCTGCGCTCAGCTGTGAACCCAGAGCCACCAAGGGCTGCGCTCAGCTGTGAACCCAGAGCCACCAAGGGCTGCGCTCAGCTGTGAACCCAGAGCCACCAAGGGCTGCGCTCAGCTGTGAACCCAGAGCCACCAAGGGCTGCGCTCAGCTGTGAACCCAGAGCCACCAAGGGCTGCGCTCAGCTGTGAACCCAGAGCCACCAAGGGCTGCGCGCAGCTGTGAACCCAGAGCCACCAAGGGCTGCACGCAGCTGTGAACCCAGAGCTGGAGCCAACACTATCCATAGACAAGTCAGGGCTCACCTGAGGAAGCAGAAGAAAAGATGGGCACTTGGTGATGACAACCAGCAGACACATCTGAAGTCACGTATGTCACGTGTACGAAACCCAGTCTGTGTAATCAGTACTAGGGGGAGAGGGCTGCCTCTCAAAAGCTTGGGTATTTGTAGTGAAAGGTGAAAGCAAATTCTATATATGTGGATTATGATCTTTTATGTATTTGAGTGCATGTATGTACACATGTGTATGGAGGTCAGAGGACAATGTCAAGCACAGTTCCTCCTCAGACACCGTCCATTTTGTTTTGCTTATTACTTTAAATTTAAATTCATTTGTGTGTGTGTGTGTGTGTGTGTGTGTGTGGTGTGTGTATGATGCAGGATCTCCCTCTGTCTGCTGTGAATACCATTGGTTAATAAAGAAACTGTCTTAGGCCTGCACAGGGCAGAACAGAGCTAGGTGGGGAAAACTAAACTGAATGCTGGGAGAAAGAAGGTGGAGTCAGGAGAAGCCATGTAGCCCCACAGGAGACAGACACCAGAACTTTACCTGGTAAGCCACAGCCTCATGGCGATACATAGATTAATAGAAATGGGTTAAATTAAGATGTAAGAGTTAGCCAATAAGAAGCTAGAGCTAATGGGCCAAGCAGTGATTTAATTAATATAGTTTCTGTGTTATTTTGGGACTGAGCAGCTGGGAACAAACAAGCGGGCTCATACAACATGTATATTTGTGTGTATGTGTTTGTGTGCATATGTGTATGTATGTGTGGGTAAGCATGTGTATGTGTTTATGTATATGTATATATATGTATATGTGTGCATATGTATTTAATGTTTGTGTATGTATGCATGTGTTTGTGTGTATGTATGTGTGTACATGTATATATGTATGTATTGTGTGTGTGTGTGTACACACCGTATGCATGGCCCAGCTAACTGAACTCAGGTTGTCAGACCTAGCAGCAAGCGCCTTTACCCAGCGAGGCATCTCACCACCACAAAACCTTGCTTTCTGAGACTGGTTAGGCTAGGCTAACCCATCTGTGCCGCCCCAGTGGATGCCATCATGCCTGGATTTTATGTGGGGACTGAGCTCAAGGCCTTGTGTATGCACAGCCAGCCCTTCACAGCTGAGCTGTCCCCATCTGGACAGAGACCTTGCTGAGACTTCATTCATAACCAAAGGCCAGCAGCTCCCAGGAAGCTTAGGTCAGCAGCTGTGTTCCAGAAGCATGCCAACATGTGATTATTCTATCAGCTACATGTTTAATCACACACAGGAAACCCCTGCCTCAAGAGCCTCTACCCCAGAGCTGCACTGCTCTCATTTCTGTTGTGATGTTAACCTCACCAAAAGCAACTTAGAGAAAAAGGGTTTATTTGATCTTCAGTTCCAAGTTGCAGTCCATCACTGAGGGGGACCAAGGAAAGGACTTGAGGCAGACAGTGACAGCACATCCAGGCGAGGCTCCGTGTCGCCTGCTTGCCTCTCCCACCTTATTCAGCTCAGAACCCTGCTTAGGGAGAGGGCCACCCACAGCTGGTGCCACCCACTTACATTCTTCTTGATTTTATTCTTAATTGTCTCGATGACGCCAGCTTCTTCGCTCTCACACAGCTTCTCCGTGGTTTTTAGGTCATCGCACGCCAACTGCATCTTCTCCTCCTCAAAGGTCATCATGGCGTTCTTCCAGGAGACAGAAAGGACAGATGACTCAGCAAGCATGGGAACCATGGAATGCCAAACTAGAAAAGCCATCTCAATTATGTAAGCTGAGACTGCTCATTCGTTTCCTGGCTGCAAAACTATTTGGCAAATGACTTAGACATATTCCTAGCTGGCTCTTACATCTTAAATTAACCCATTTCTATTAACCTGTGCATCACGAGGTTATGGGTTACCAGTAGGGTTCTGACATCCTTCTCCTTTGGCAGCTACATGGTATCTGTTTGACTCCGCCCACTCTCTTACTATATCTCTGTTTGGATTTTCCACCTGGCTTTACTCTAAGCCATTGGCCGAACAGCTTTATTCGTCAACCAATAAAAGCAACACATATACAGAAGGACCTCCCACATCTCAATCACTCTCAAGTAAAAAGGTTCCCACTGTTACAGTACACACTAGTCATAAAGAAACTATAATCACAGTAGAAAATAAGACTTTAGGCTTTCTATAACAGTGTCTACACAGCTGGCAGGCAAACGGGTGTTAGTTTATATTATTTTATAGCAGTATTTCTTTTGATATCAACTTACCAAAAAACTCACAAAGCTGGCTCCAAAACTCATTAGTGGACTATGATTTCTGTTAAAGAAACAAACAAAAATATTTTACTGGAATTCTTCCTTTAAAAGCATTTGGTAAGATAGCATATACCATGCACTAGCTCCATTCATTGCGCAGAGGTAGGGTAAGCAAGCAGATTCAGCAGCGTTGAGAAGTTGAAGAGGTGAGGTGTTCCCTGGTTCTACCACCTCGAGAGACTCCACCTCCAGTTCTTCAAGGCAAGGGAGGTCTTAGTGTTCAGCTAGGACAGGCTGCCTTAGTAAGCTTTTAATGTGGTCACCAAGGAGCTGACAGTAGTCACAGAGACACAAACAGAAAGACGGGCTAACACTGCTAGGTCACGGCCAAAGGAGGATGCTGAGCCGTGCTTAGTGCAACACTGAATTCAGACTTTACACACACCAGGGCTGGGCAGTGGTGGTGCCTGTGGGCCTGCAATACCAGCACTTGGGAGGCTGAGGCAGGAGGATCACCAAGTTAAGGTTTCCCAGGCTAATTACAGAGCAAGATCCAACTTCAAAAACAAAACAGAAAACAGAAAACAGGATGCACATGAAGTCAGTTTTATTTGTAGGACAGATCAAAGGTGTCACCACCTGGCCTGAACTCCCAGACTCTCCACCTAAGGTGGAGAATACTCCCTAATACCGCATTCCCCACTGACACACGGTCATTAGCCAATTTTATACTAAGCCCAAGAGAAAGCCCAGCCAGTGCCAAGTGAGTCAAAAAACATACAGGAACATAAGTCTTCATTCAAACTAAAAACTAATGCAAAACCGATCTCTGTAAATTGTGTAAGGAGAAGAAAGGCATGGGCTCTTAAATGGAAAACAGCAAAAAAAAAAAAAAAAGTTACTAATTTTTCACTATGTAAATACATGGCCAGTATATTCCCCTACTCAAAATTTAGATTGTGCCTAACATGAAAGTATGTGTGTGTGTGTGTGTGTGCGTGCGTGTGTGTGCGTGTGTGTGTATGTGTGTGTGTGAGCCCCTGTGTATATGAACATCCACACCTCTGCTTGAGAAACATCCTACACGGACACCCTACATGAGTCAGACAGCGGGAGGAAGAGACACGGTCAATACAAGCGCATCCCCGTCTTCCTTGCACAGGCTTACGGGGAAGGGTGTGCTGCAGAGGAGACACTAAGATTAATTTATGTGGAATGCTAACCTGCTAGCACTTTCTTTCATCTACTTTTTACTCCCGCCATCCTAGAGCTGCTGCCAGTTGCCTGTGCCCACTCAGAAGGACACTTAAACCAACAACAGTGACAAACAGGAAGGCCAGCTCACTTGTAAAAAACCCGAAGCTTAGCTGGGAAGTCTCTGCCATGATCACACTGCCCTCTAAACACAAGCATGTCTAGAGCCTGGATGTGGCACAAGGTCCTAGCTCCTGAATTCTGTTACCTGCACTCTGGAGTCTTACTCAGCAGGCAGTGGGGGACAGGAATCAGTGAGGGGAGGGGACCCTGTTCTCAAGAGCAGATGCATCTCAACACAGTGCTGGCCTGTGTTCCCCATCCACTGCCTGTACTTCATCCACTAGCCACTGCTGCGCTTGCTTCATAATCTTGGCTAAAATTAGCTTCCCGAGAACCACAGGGATTAATTATTCATGGTGCCATTCTGGCCCGTTATTCTACATCCCATCTTATCATTTAAATGGAAAAAAATATTGACACCAGTCCAGCAGAGGCATTTTCTCTCCCTGAGGTCCTATCCAAAGAGCACACAGCATGGGCCCCCGCAGGCAGTTCCTGCCGTCCTGTCAGCCTCCCCCCACAGCCCTGCAAGCAGCACGGCTCAGTCACCCACATTCTCTTGTTGCTCCACTTCAAGTGACCAACATTAACTGATTTCATCTCAATTCTGGCCCCCACACATCTCTACACAAAACATGCCTTGGGAAGTTTAAAAATGTCTCCAAAGACACTTTTTATCTCCAGAGATACTTTCTATATATGATTACTGGAAGGACTGAGGCAGACGGAAGCAGGGCTCTGCACAGCTGAGACTCTCACAGGCGGACCCCACAGTGGCAGGAAAGCCCCAGCAGTTGTTTGGAAACAGGTTATCCTGGACTATGGACACTGGCAGAACGCTCGTCTCTGACTCACGAGGTCCCACGCTCAATCTCAAGCCCCTCACAGGTCAGGTGCTACAGCAAACATCTATGATCACTGCACCTGGAAATTGAGGCAGGAAGATTGGGAGTTCAAGGTCATTCAGATACATGTAAATATAAATAATAAGTCATAAAGATGAGTGTGCTATCTGGAGAGGAAGGGGAAGGAAAGAGGGCAGAGATGAGCGCTCTTGTGTTTACAGACGACACCCTGCAGTGCACAACAGCAGCAGCAGCAGCCGTGAAAGGAGCCTACATGTAAGTCCAAGTGCGCTCACACTGCAGCGGGCCAGGGGATACAACAACAGACTTTAAAGCATGCTAACCGAACAGGACATTCCTGCTATGGAATGTCCTCAGAGGCCACCCCACACGCCTCACCCTATGTGTGTCCAGTGGCCATGGGTTGGGACATAGTTTTGTGATACAGAAAGAAGCACATTAAAAATCCATTATTTTATGCTAATTAAGAACTTTTTCCTTTATTTTTTATTTTATGTATATGAATATTTTGCCTGCATGTCTTGTGTCTATGATCCATGTGCATGCAGTACCCAAGAAGGCCACAAGAGAGCACTCGCTCTCATGGAACTGGAATCACGGATGGCTGTGAGCCACTGTGTGAGTGCTAGGAACTAAACCAGGTCCTTGGGTAAAGCAGCTGATGCTCTTACCCCAAAGCCAGTTAAGAGTACAAACTGCAAGAGTTCATGCAAATGCCAGATATGTTTCAGTCTTAGCTCTGTCCCCTACAAAGTCTAGAAACAATGCTCACTCCCAGGTGTCCACGCCCAGCAGCCATGTGCACACTCACACACTCAGCAACCTTGCTACACACTGTGCCTCCTCCACGAACTAGCTCGTTTCAGATCAGATGCAAGAGTTTGAAGAGCCCTGTCACAGCACAGAGTAAGGAAGTATGGGGGTGTTCTTCAAGGGGTTCCCATTATCCAAAGAAGAAAACAGTTCATTGTCCTTGAGGGGAAACTGGGTGGAAACAGGACAGCTTTAACCAAGCTAACTAACAATACTTTAATTAAAAGGAGGAAAAGCTTACTTGCCAGCTGTGACCACACCCCTGACAGTAGCGACTGAGGGAAGAAACAGTTTGCTGTGATTCAGTTTCAGAGGACACAAGTTCACCATCACAGAGGAGCACGGAGGAGGGAGGAGGGAGGAGAGACTCACAAGTTCACCATCACAGAGGAGCACGGAATGGGGAGGAGGGACTCAAGTTCACCATCACAGAGGAGCACGGAAGGGGGAAGAGGGACTCACAAGTTCACCATCACAGAGGAGCACGGAGTGGGGAGGAGGGACTCACAAGTTCACCATCACAGAGGAGCATGGAGTGGGGAGGAGGGACTCACAAGTTCACCATCACAGAGGAGCACGGGAGAGGGGGGGGTTGATGGTCCAAAGAGAACTGTGACAGAACGTTGAGCGTGGGCTCAAGCAGTCTCTCTGCTTCCTGTCTCGCTGTGTGATCACCTGATCCTTATCTTGATCGCACCATGACGTGATGAAGAAACATGGCCTCACAGAACTAAACTGAGGCCAACGCTAGCTACCTCAGTCTTCCAAAACTGTGCGCAAAATAAACCTGTTTATAAGTCAGCCCGCCTCAGACAGTCCATTATAGAAGCCAGTACAACATGTACGATATTCTTCAAAACCAAAAGTTAAAATGCACACCCCCCCCAAAATGACATCTCTTGGAATCCACTGACAGGGCTCCTTATCTTCATTTTACCACCACAGTTCAGTTTCAAAAACAACACCAGAGTGAAAACCAAGATGGTTTTCTACCAAGGTGGAAACTGTTGAGAATCCAAGCGAGCAATTTGTCATCTGTTCCTATGCTGAACATGTCAAGGGAAAAAACCTCTTTCGAGTTTCTCTAGGGTATTTCAATCCAGCTGATGAGGATTTGCTCCAGAAAGACAGCGGAAGGAAATTTATACACTGAATTTCTTTTCATTTTGAAACTGAAGTGTATTTTTATTTTGCACGCATGAGTGCATGGGGTACAGGGGTTGCATGCACGTGTGGAGGTCAAAGGACAACTTCCTGGGTCAGTCCTGTCCTGCTTCAGCGAGTCCCATGAACTCAGGTGGTCACTCGCCAGATCAGCATGCCAGCCTTCCACCCACAGGGTGTGAACAATGCTCTCCGCTGGCTGTGTCCAGGGAGCCCAGGGTCCTCCTGGGTTACACGAGACTCCATGTGCTCATACATTTGGAGGGCAGAAAGGTCGTTTTGAAACATCCTTCTAAGAGCTTAACATTTTATGAATTTAGAACATTTTTAGACAAACATCAAAGGCTTGGAATTTTCCAGCCGTTTGAACCACGACTGTGAGTGATAAAATCTCTCACAGATTGCAGCAGTGTACCCACACAGGCACCTGACAGTTATGCTTGTTGATCCGATGGGAAAATATTCCCCTAGGGAATAAGTGTAAATTGGGTGGAGGAAAATGACTCCACACATATGCTATGGCATGCAAATGCACACACACACACACACACACACACAACACGCATGTGTGTGGACTAATAATAAAGTACAACAATCAAAATAAGAAAATGAAAAGAGGTCAAAGGTCAAAGTTTGTGCTGCAGTTAAGATGACCCAAGTTGGGTTCCCAGCCGCACCCCAGGCAGCTCACAGGCACCTGTAACTCAGCTCCAGGACATCCACCGCCCTCCCTGGCCCTCTCTGCCACTGCCTTCGCATGCAGAACCTACACAGACACACATGTAATTGTGGAATTAAAATAAAAGTAAAATCTTTTATAAAAAAAATGAGTGGGCATTTTTTTTTCAAAGATACATCAATGATCCAACAGGCAGGAACAGGTGCTGAACACAACTAACCATCAGAGAAATATGAATGAAGACAACAAGTTACCACCTCACACCCAGCAGGATGGCCACTAATAACAGGCTTTAAAGAGGACACGGAGGAACAGAACTCCGGCACTGGAGTAACTGGAGCCTGCGGATGCTATTATAACTACGGACAGCACCACTGTTCAGAACAGTTCCCACAGGGCTCCATATGAGGCAGAAACCCCCTCTGCGTACTCAACTCCAGACGGAAAAAGACTGAGAATATATCTGCACATCCAAGCTCACAGCAGCAGCATTCCCATGGACAGAGGGTGGAAACACTGCAAGAGTCCAACGCGGATGCTCGAAGCAAAGGTACAGAGACGCTCAAGGGAACACGCTCCCACCTTAAGCTAGAGCGAGGATGAATGTGAAACACCAATCACAAAAGACAAACGTGCCATGGTTCTACGTCCATCGGGCACCTATGGTCAGCAAATCCACAGAGAGAAGGACAGCTGTGGCTCCTGGGGCTGGGCGGAGGACTGGGAGGGTTATAGCTTCACACCACAGGAAGAATCCTGCAGACTGTTTGCAAAACGATACAGAACGGCTAAGACGGGTGCTGAGGAGCCGCCTCAGCCATGAAGAGCACAGCACTGGCTGCTCTTCTGCAGGACCTGGCTTGGGTTCCTTCCACCCGCATGGCAGCTCACTACCATCTGTGACTCCAGTTCCGGGGAGTCCATGACCGCTTCTGACACGGTCCTCAGGCACTAGGCATACAAGCAGTGCACAAACACACCTGCACACCAACAGCCATACACACGAAATAAATTAAAAATGGCTAAGATGATGAAATAATATGTTGTGTATATCTTGCCATAGTTCAACATTTTCTTCATACAAAAATAAAACAAAGAAACAAGCTGTAACTCTGAGCATTGGCGGTAGAGGCAGAGGATTGGGAATCTAATGTCCTCCTTAGCTGCACAGTGAGTTTGAAACCAGCATGAACTACAGGAGACTACGTAAATAAAGCAGCGGTGGGGAACAGTTGAAGCTAAAAAGGTTTAAAGTACTTTAATGGAGAAGCAAAATATGTCAACAGCATAATCCAAAAGATACACACAAAGAAAAGTGGAAATATTTGTTTATGAGGCAGAGATTAAGGGTATTTACCAATATTCAGGTAGATATCCAGTTGTGCGTACATACATGTACATATATATAACAACAATAATCAAAGAAAAGAGGCTCTCACCTTGAGAGTTGGTGTGGGTTCATGGCAAGGGTGGGAGGGGCAGGAGGAGCTGAAGGGAGGAGAGCGAGACAGAAACTGATGCATTCTAGTTTAATTAAACTATATTTAAAAATTAAAACAAGTCAAAGTGTGTGTATGTGGAGGGGCTCGGCAACCACACGCAGTTCTCAGTGTGTGTGGGGGGGGGAGCACTGTCATGTGGACTCCCGCCCCTTACTTCCCTTTCAGAGCAACTCGTCGCTCCTGGCAGTGCACTGGTTCAACACACTCCTTCGGCCATTCGCCAAGTAGAATAGGAGGGTGGGTCCGCAGCAGAACAGGCAAATCCTGCTCTGTGGGCATATGCTGCTCACGGGTGGCAAGCTAAGGCCCGGCTGTGGCCGAGGGCTACCAGAACACTACAGCCTAAGAAGAAAGTACACCCTGGTGTGAGGTTTCACTCTAAGATATTTCCTCCTATTTTTCTTTTCTTTCTTAAATTTATTTTTATTTTATGTTTATTGGTGTTTTGCCATGGGTGTCGGGTTGCCTGAAACTGGAGTTACAGACAGCTGTGAGCTGTCATGTGGGTGCTGAGAATCGAGCCTGGGTCCTCTGGAAGAGCAGCCAGTACACTTAACCACTGAGCCATCTCTCCAGCCCATATTTTTCTTTTATATATATATATATAATTATGTGTATACGATTGTCTGTGTGGGAACATGCATGTTTGATGAGTGCTGATTCCCTTGAGACCCAGAAAACGAATGTACACCCTAACTGCTGTGCTAGCTCTCCAGGCCGTCTGAATGTTTTCTAAAAATTAAAGAAAATTGATATGGGAGTCCCCTCTGTGTAATGTGATTAAAGAAACTGCCTTGGCCTGTTGATAGAGCAGAACTTAGGTAGGCGGGGAAAACTGGACTGAATGCTGGGAGGAAGAAGGCAGAGTCAGAGGAACACCATGGAGCTGCTGGAGATAGACACGCTGAAACTTTGCTGGTAGTCCACGACCTCGTGGTGATGCACAGATTAATAGAAATGGGTCAAATTAAGATGTAAGAGATAGCCAATAAGAAGCTAGAGCTAATGGGCCAAGCAGTAATTGAATTAATACAGTTTTTGTGTGATTATTTTGGTTCTGGGCGGCCGGGATGAAAAAGCAGCCCCACTCCCGCAACAGAAAATGATTTAGAGAGTTCTTTTTAAATTAGCTACAAGGTATTAAAAAATAATTTTACATATCCCCTTCAAAATAGAAAGGAAGGGAAGGAGCAAGGAAGCATGCCTTTCTCATGATTTCCGCTGAGTCTCATCTAACAAAATGTCTACTTTAATATAAAATCATCCTTTAGTATGCTGACTCCATGTCACTCTCAGGTGTCACTCTCAGGAATAATAAATAATGGCCATTACAATGAAGAATTTGATGAGGTCAGCTCTAGAAGCTTTTGACCATGTCACAGCCAGTACTGAACAGAGCAAGGTCTCAGAGTACCAACCCTGAGGCCTGACTGCACCCCACTCAGCTAGAACCCACGGTTCCTGGCCTGCAGGTTCCATCTGTCTTATCCTGCATCTCAAGCTCTCTACCTGCAGCGCAGGAAGCTGCCACTGTGCACAACATGGATGCCTCTGTCTCCATGCGAAGGTGGCACAGCGTTACTGAAGGAAGGCGTGTGTGGCTAGCTGCTGCCGGATAGTGCGGCAGCTCTCGCCACTCGCCGGCTGCAGAGACTGCAAGGAAAAGCAGGGGCATTTCCAGTTGGACAATCTGACAAAGGCTTGCTGAGGTGAGCCTCTTGCCCGTGCAGATAAAGAAAAGGCACCTTGAAAGAGATGGGTGAAAAACTCCAGGCTCGTGAGCAGACACACAGCCCTGCCCGGTTTAAGGGAGCTTGATGAGGTTCTCCAGGCCTAGATCTGCGCTACCTGGAGAAAGGCCCCTAGAGAGAAGTCAGCAAGGACAGGACATCCTCAAAGCAGCTCAGGGTCTGAGCTCATCAGAAACAGGACTCATCTTCCGTACAGCCGTTTTCATTCGGGGTTGAAGCTCTGAACAACCGAGGAAAGGGGTCAGCTAGTGGAGGTGCTTGCTGGAAAGTCTGACAGCCTGCGTTCTGTCCCCAGGACTGACAAGGTAGAGGGAGAGAACCAACTCCGAAAGTTCTCTAACCTCCACAAGCAAGGCATGGCATGTCCCACACTGCTAACACACAATACATAAGTAACAGGAATGAAAAAGGGAAACTCTAAGCCAACAGCATAAAGAAAAGCAGCCCATCTTCTATGGCAGCTAAGAACATGCATTATAAGATTCACTTAAAGGAATTTTCCTAACTTAACTCCAGAGCTCTCACAGCTGGACATGCCCTGAGGGATGTCCCTGCTGAACCATGCTGTAGATCAGATGAGAAAATGAAATATGAAACCACCTTGATGGTCATTCTACCCATTGGTGGCATCTCCCAACAGGGCTGAGAGTCAGAAGCGCTCCACCAACCCACTTCCTACAAATCCATGACCAACTTCTGCTGAGGCTTCAAATGCCAGCTCCAGGCTAGAGCGTACTGCAGCTAACAGAATGTTGTCTGGCATGCACGGGGTTTGATCTCCAGTACCACGTAAACTGGGCATGACTATTCATACCTGCAAGCCTCACCCTCGGAAGGAGTTCAAGGTCATCCTTGGCTACACAGAGATTTGGAGACCAGACTGGGATACATACATGAGACCTGTCTCAAATATTAAGACATATAAAATGATGTTAATTGTTTCCAATCCCAATGATTAGGAGGGTAATTAAGAAATCAGGCCACTGGGGGAGAAAAGTTACCAACAGACTTTTCTAGTGGTGGAACCTGCCAGGCAAGGGGAGCCCTGGTGTGGCAGCGGCGTGACTGCTATAGGGGTAACCAACCTTCCTGAGACCACTCCAGAGGGAACTCATGCCTGAAACAACCCAGGTCAAAATCACACAGATGGCATTCTGGTAGGTCTTTAGGAGATAGTACTGTTATTTTCTAAATAATCATGCTGTCAAACTGCTTTCTCAATGTTTGTGCTTGTACCCACAACTACAGCAACTCTTGGTTCAGAGGGCTTCTTTTTGCAGTGGGCATCACTGCAAGTCAATACACTGACTCATAACTGGTCAAAGAAGATTTGAATATTGAGTGTTCAGCCTAAATGGGCATCTATATCAAACCTATCCCCCAAGGTTCAGAGAACATTGGAGAGAGATGACAGATAAATCTTAAGAGCTCCAGATGGGGTGTATGTGTGTGTGTGTGTGTGTGTGTGTGTGTATGTGTGTGTGTATGTGTGTGTGTAAGTGTGTGTATGTGTGTGTATGTGTGTGTGTATGTGTGTGTATGTGTGTATGTGTGTGTATGTGTGTGTGTATGTGTGTGTATGTGTGTGTATGTGTGTGTATGTGTGTGTGTGTGTGTATGTGTGTATGTGTGTGTGTATGTGTGTGTATGTGTGTGTATGTGTGTGTATGTGTGTGTGTATGTGTGTGTATGTGTGTGTGTGTATGTGTGTGTGTGTATGTGTGTGTGTGTGTGTGTGAAATGACAAGGCTACTGCACTCACGAACTCACAGGAGCTACGAGAAGAAGCAATCAACATTCCAAGATGGGATAAGCTCAGGAGCTCCACCCTAGCTGAAGAACAACTGGCAACTGATGGCTGCTGGAAGAGAGGGAACAGCTTTTCTTCCAGTGCACAGCCACTGGGAGCTGCCGTGCTCTTATAGGATGGCCCAATACACATGCGCATGCAGGCAGCACTCGCTGGACTCGGTGGATATTAAAGAGAAGAGGAGAAGGAGGGTGTGAAGGTTGGCTGGGCAGGAATTCTCTGCCAGCGCCTTGGTCAGCAAAGACTCTAGATGAAGCAAATCATCTAGATGACAGTTCTGATCAGCATGCTCCTGCAGTGCACACAGTGAGAAGCAGTCACCCTGGTCACCCATCAGCACAGTGCTCCATAAATACGCACCAATATTGTACCTCAGTTAAAACAGTTAACCTCAATCATTAAGAATAACAAAGGATCACTATAACAAGCTATTACTCAAAACCAGGGGATGAACTCTAATATTCACTTTTTATCTCTACTACCTCAAGCAGGAAGATTTAGCTGGGCCAGGGGGAACCTCTCAGAACTTAGGACAGGGCACCCCAAAGAACAGGACAGAGGATAAGCGAACTCCCAATGGAGTGGGAGGCCAGGGGCAGCAGCCAGAAAGCTCTCTCCCAGACCCCAGTGGCAGGATCCTACCAGCCATGCCTAGGGGAATGGGGGCAGACTATGGAAGCAGGAAGCAAGGGAAAACAGCCTGATCCCAAGTCACCACCTTTGAATTGCCAAACGGTTTCTTGGGTGAGAAATTTAAGTTAGAACTATTTAGTTAAGTAGATACTTGAGAAATAAAGCAGCTACATGAAATGGGGTGGGAACCCCCTCTGGGATCTTGATTCTTCTCAGCCCTCATCTTGCAGAACATGAGGCATAGCAGCTTGGTGCCCATCAAGAGCCAGGGTCTAGGCTGCTCTTGTTGATCAGACTAGTGCATGAAGGAACACGGGAATGGAGGCAAGACCTAAGGAAATCTGTATCTGGCATTGGAGGAGGCTCGGCCCTCCGACATCCGTTCACTGTTCTGCATCTTTCTGTGATGCAGTACATAAAGACGCTCGCTAAAACAGCCCCTAGCAGAGGGTGGGTACAGCATGAGGAATAACTTGGGGTAGGAGATGAATACTGAATTATTTTAAATAAACAAAAGCCCATGCTGTTCTTAAGAGTTATCACTGAGAGGACTGCTACTTGCCAGTCTTTGGAGCGCATAAATGGCTTAAGATGATTTTCTGCTTCCCTGGGAGCTCTCCGTAACTATCACTCTGCCAACACAGTCCTTACCAACTAGGTGGTTGATATAATCTAAGGTGGCATTACCTGGCAGCTCCAGAAGCCAGGCTTCCTTGACGATATAATGGTAAGGATTCTCTCAAGCTTACAAGCACACATTAAATATATAATTGTGCATTGATGTCTTATTTGTAACTACAGTTTTACAACTCAATGCTTATAGTGGATTTATACCTGTAATCCAGGCCTCATCTGTAATTCTGACATCACCTGAATCCTGCTCTCACCTGTAATCCTGGTTATCACTTGTAATCCCAGCCCTCACCTGTAATCCTGGGCCTCACCTGCAATCCCAGCCTCATCTGCAATCCTGACCTCACCTATAATCCCAGTCTTCACTTGTAATCCTGACACCTCGCCTGTCATCTGGTCCCTCACCTGTCATCCGGACCCTCACCTGTCATCCTGATTCTCACCTGTCATCCTGACCCTCACCTGTCATCTGGACCGTCACTGTAATCCTGACCCTCACCTGTCATCCGGACCCTCACTGTAATCCTGACCCTCACCTGTCATCCTGACCCTCACCTGTCATCCGGACCCTCACCTGTCATCCGGACCCTCACCTGTCATCCGGATTCTCACCTGTTATATGGACCCTCACCTGTCATCCGGACCCTCACCTGTCATCCGGACCCTCACCTGTCATCCGGATTCTCACCTGTTATATGGACCCTCACCTGTCATCTGGACCCTCACCTGTTATATGGACCCTCACCTGCAATCCCAGAACTTCTGAGCCCGAGTTCCAAGTCAGCTATGCTACAGTGTGTTTCAGGTCACCTGAGGCTTCAGACAGAAACCATCTCAAAAACCCCAACACTAGGGCTGGAGAGATGGCTCAGAGGTTAAGAGCACTGACTGTTCTTCCAGAGGTCCTGAGTTCAATTCCCAGCAACCACATGGTGGCTCACAACCATCTGTAATGAGATCTGGTGCTCTCTTCTGGCCTGTAGGCATACATGGAGGCTGAATCCTGTGTACATAATAAATAAATAAAATCTTTAAAAAAAAAAAAAACCCAACACTAACAAAACAAATTGAAGGTTTAAACAGTGTTTTCACAGAGAATATTGATGGAGGAGAGTTATCTGTCTATGTTTCTTTCATTGGTTAATTAATAAAGAAAACTGCCTTGGCCCTTTAAGAACAGAAAATTAGGTAGGTGGAGTAGACAGAACAGAATTGTGGGAACAAGGAAGTAGAGTCGGGGAGACGCTTCAGGCAGTCTCCATAGTGAGTCTCCATGCTGCTCCTCTCCGAGATGGACGCAGGTTAAGATCTCTCCTGGTAAGGCACCCCTCGTGGTGCTATATAAATTACTAAATATGGGTTAAAGGAAGATGTGAGAATTAGCCAATAAGAGGCTGAAACTATGGGCCAGGCAGTGTTTTAAAAGAATACAGTTTCCGTGTAATTATTTCGGGTAAAGCTAGCCGGGGGCCGGACACAGCCCTGCCGTTTCTTTCTACAGATTGGCGCTCCAACGTGGTGACTAAATCCACTTAAAAACTCAAGAGGGCTTTAAATAAAGGAGGGAGAGAGTTTAACACAGCTTTTTGCTGTTTGCCTGGACGTGCCATAGAGAGATTTCCTGTTTCGGCAATAGCGGCAGAGAAAAAGCTGAGTCATTTTAAAACGCAGCTTCCTTGTGCTGTGCCGCCAGCGCGAACTCTGGCTTTAAAGCATTTCAATGGCTTTTATAGGACTGGATATTTGTGTTCCCGCGTGGGATCGGAAGGAGAGTGCACTGAGACCGGTCCAAAGGCTCAGAGATCCCTGCCTGCACCTGGGCAGATGGCGGAATCAGGCTTAGGCAGGTGGAAGAGCATGGCGGATTCCTGCCACAATACAGAGAGATGTTTTCAGACTGCGCAGTGCTCTGCATGTCAGATTTGGCTGTAACTTGGATGAAAAGAGTTTTTGTGCTGCACGCTCAGTCTCAGAGTTAAAGTGCTGAGTGCGGCTCCTACCTGGCAGCCCCAGAGCTAACAGAAAATGGTACGTCCTCCATTTTGAAATTGGAGAGAGGTGGAGCCAACATCCAGAGCAGCCCGCAGCTCTGCAGCTCAGAGCTGCAACCCATTCAGAGTCACAAGCAGCTCAGCCATGTTGGACTGGGCGTGGCAAGCCCGCAGTACCTGTTTTTGACCTAGGAATGTCACAGCTTAGAGTCTTAAGCGCTTAGCAATGTAAAGGCTCAAATCAAACAAGTTTCTCGACAGTAAAAAATTACAGATTCACAATAGAAAAGATTCAGACATAGAAGGCCTTTAAATGGCTCACGTAGGCTTAAAAGAGAGAAAAAGAAAATATAGAGAATAAAGTTAATGCCTTAAAAAAAAAGGTTAAAGTCTTTAAAGAGACAGAGTACAGATAGTTATAGATTAAAAGAAGTAAAGTGATAGAGTAAAAATAAGCCACGTAAAAATGGAAAATTCACAGAGAGTCTGGATTATGTATTTTGTTGTGTTTTCTTTGATTTTTTTGACTGTAAAGGAACTAAATACAGAGAGACATTTCATTATATGGGCTGCCAGGCTAGACCAGAATGGACATCTTAACGGTATGACTTCAGGATTTGGATCTAAGAACATGATACTTTGGAAAAGAATTTCTTCTTTTGTTTTCACAGAGGACGAGACTCTGTGGATTGCTTCTATCCCAATATGGTATGATAGACCACGCCCTCCTGAAAGGTTGCTGTGAACATCTTCAAAAAATTACTTCACTCAACTGCCAACTGAGAGGAACCTAGCACACAGGTTACACCATAAAAGACCTAAATAACAGCGCCCCCATTCAGCAGGAAGCAGTTTGGAGAGAAATAACTGCGCCCATTTTCCCAAATATTGTTTATAAATGTTCTTTTACATTTAAAGGGGGAGGTGATATAGATATGAATAATTTGCATTGGTATAGATTTTAAGGACAATTTGTTATATGTATATGTATTTCTGATCTTGATTAAGCTATTTTGATTGTGTAGTTCATTTTAAAAACTGTAATGTATAATTAGGAAATATAGGTTGTTAATGGATAATCATTGATAATAGTTAAGCTTGTAGTCATGTTATTAGATTTTCTAGATATGTAGAGATATATTTCAGTTAGATAGACATTCTTCATATCTTTCAAAGACTGCAGAATATGGCATTTAATGTTTTAATAACTTAGGGTTTTTCATGACAATGAGACACGTCTGCTCCTGGCAGCACCAATCTACTTCAAGAGGAAGATGGGCATCGAAGAGGCTACTTATGGAGTTTGTTAGCCATTTGGGCAAGAAACTGCTCTTGGCTGGACTGTTCCATAAACTGGACACAAGGAACCCACAGAAAGAGGACTGCTGAACTTGCCTAAAGGTGAGATGGTCTTTCGGGGTTCCTGATTCATGAAAGAGTCTGCGAGACGTTCTGCAGGACACAGCAGAAAGTGACTGAACTGTCTTTGGAATTTCCTGCTTCATGAAAAAGTCTGCTGGACACTATGGGCCTGTAGGCTGAAGATGGATGCCCCAACCGTACAGAGGAACTTTGGGTGACTGTCTAGGCAGCGAGTTGTCTCTGTCATTTCTAGAGTTTTATAAGTTACTTATTTCTTGTTTACTTAGGTAGCATTATATCCTTCTGGAGTCTTTGATGGAGTTGAAGAATAAATAGATAGTTATAGATTTCCTTAGTTATGATAAAAGATAAAATAGATTTAAATATTGTAACTGTAATACTTGCTTGATAACTGTTTTGTTATATGTAATTTTGCTATGTTAAAGTTGAAGCCTTTCTTTTTTGTTTAAACAGAAAAAGGGGAAATGATGGAGGAGAGTTATCTGTCTATGTTTCTTTCATTGGTTAATTAATAAAGAAAACTGCCTTGGCCCTTTAAGAACAGAAAATTAGGTAGGTGGAGTAGACAGAACAGAATTGTGGGAACAAGGAAGTAGAGTCGGGGAGACGCTTCAGGCAGTCTCCATAGTGAGTCTCCATGCTGCTCCTCTCCGAGATGGACGCAGGTTAAGATCTCTCCTGGTAAGGCACCCCTCGTGGTGCTATATAAATTACTAAATATGGGTTAAAGCAAGATGTGAGAATTAGCCAATAAGAGGCTACAGATAATGGGCCAGGCAGTGTTTAAAAGAATACAGTTTCCGTGTAATTATTTGGGGTAAAGCTAGCCAGCGGCGGGTGGCGGGACGCAGCCCCGCCACTTCACTCTACAGAATATATTCCACAAAAGAGAACAAAAATGTCCTTTTTTTTTGCCTACACAGTCAAACCTAGACTGAAAACAAGTCTTGCATTTAAAAAAAAAATATTTCAGCAAAAGAAAGAGGCTGGAGAGTAGATAAGATGGCTTGCTGCTCTTGCAGAGAATGAGTTCAGTTCCCAGCACCCACATCAGGCAGCAACATGAGCATCTGCAAGCATATGTACTTACATGTACTTATATATACACATACATATATCCGTAAAAATAAATCCTAAAAAGAAAAAAACTGCAAAACAGCACTGGCTGCTATGAAAGCGCATTTTACAAGAGAAACGTAACTGTTTCTACAGAGGACGGAAAGGGCATCCAAAGACGGAGAAACGCGAACGCTACACCGGTGCTATTCCAACTCTGCCTGTCTCTTCACACGGTTCTATAATGCCATATAGTTTATCCAGTATTGCCTCTTCCTAACGCACCCGGAAAACATATGATGTGTGTTTACCAAATCTGATGGTTTATTAGTGGCACACAAATCATTAAATGGCATATTTTAAGTTTGTGCTGTAGTAGAGGTACGATCAGAGCACCAAGTCACACCTGCAACAGAGACACGGAGAGATGGGACCTGACAACAGGGTGACTCAAAGCTCTGTGCACCACGGCTGTGCCTCGGGCCGATGACAACCGTGGCTGAAGGAGTAAGGCAGTGCTGTCTTCCACGCCCCCATCACCTCCTGCTACTGGCCCTCTTTTTACTACAACATTATTAAGCTTTCTAACAATATGTGAAGACCCTAAACCCTGGCTGTAGGCAGTATTTCCTTCTTTGGTTGTTTTAGTAAATTATCAAATTAAACCACAAGCGTGTGGAGCTGGTTTTGCTGCTGCCACAATGCACACTGGGCTTCCTATGTGCCATCTGCTTCCCTGCCCCCAAATACACCAGGGCTGGCAAGAGCAAGTGATAAAGGTGCTGGCTGCCAAGCTTGAGGACCTGAATTCAATCCCAGCATTTATGTGGCAGGAGAAGTATTTTATTCCCACAGTTGCTCTGTGATTTCCACATGTGTGGCACATGCACACCCATGCAAATAATTAAAATGTAAAACAGTTTTTTTAAAAAAAAAACATGGTGAAATAAAGGAGGAGGAAGAAGAATGGGAAAGAAAGGGAAGGGGGAAAGAAAAAAAGCAACTCTGTAAATCTAATGTGCATATTATTATGACTTTTCTAACTAACAAGTTATCATTTGTTCTAAGCACACATTCAAGTTAGTAAGTTGTATATCCATAAATCTTCACATAAAAATTGAGATTTTCTAAAGTTAATTTTTTAACTAAAGTTTATTTTTTTAGATTTATTTATTATGTATACAACATTCTGCCTCCATGTATGCCTGCATTCCAGAAGAGGGCGCCAGATCTCATTACAGAAGGTTGTGAGCCACCATGTGGTTGCTGGGAATTGAACTCAGGACCTCTGGAAGTGCAGCCAGTGCTCTTAACCACTGAGCCATCTCTCCAGCCCTTAACTAAAGTTTTAAACACATGAAAGCAATGTCAAAAATCCAATGTACCCAAGAAGCTGTATTAGGAGACAGCTATGCATGTCAGTAAAACATCAGTCAGACTGTATGAGGCAAAATCAAGCACCAGATGTGGTAAGGAACACAGGAACGCCTTTATTCCCAGCACTTGGGAGGCAGAGGCAGGTGCATCTTTGTGAGTTGGAGGCCAGCCTGCTCTACACAGTGGGTTCCAGGCCAGTCAGGGCTACATCCTCAGACTCTGTCTCAAAAACAAACAACAACAAAGTTTGCAAACAAAACAAAATCAAATTATTTGGAGCAAAAAGAAAGCACGTTCAAATAGACTTCACTTCCTGCAGAAGTGTGGGTAGCACATTATCCCCCCCATATACATTCAAATGTGTACCCAGAACACTTGCCATGACCGCGAGAATGAAAATGGATACAGAAAGAGGAAACACTCTCTCCTTCCCTCATTCCCTTCCCCCTCCAAAATTCCTGAGAGCATACCCTAAAGAAATGAAATTCCTGGGGGCTGGAGAGATGGCTCAGAGGTTAAGAGCATTGCCTGCTCTTCCAAAGGTCCTGAGTTCAATTCCCAGCAACCACATGGTGGCTTACGACCATCTGTAAAGGGGTCTGGTGCCCTCTTCTGGCCTGCAGATATACACACAGACAGAATATTGTATACACAATAAATAAATATTTAAAAAAAAAAAGAAATGAAATTCCTAAGAAACAACAGTTTTAAGCAAAAGTTTTTACTGCATGATACCATATGGAGTTCCAGGAATAAGAGTAAAGTGAGAAAAATAATTTTCACACAAATTAAATACATTAACCTAAATTATCACTCAGCTATTCATTTTAAAAAATCTTAACTAAGGAAACGCTCGCTCACTCTGCTCTGTTTGAGACGGCAGAGTGTAAACCGTGTGCCCTGGTCCCAGAACTGTGGCATCACCCAGAGACCTGCTGCCACCTCAGCCTGTGCTCCTTGCCTGCAAGTCTGATGGAATGACAGACACCTGATGGGCACACAAGCAAGCCGGAAAGGAAAGACAATCTCAATCTCAATGATAATTATACTAGTCACCTGTCATTACGGCTGTTTAAAACTGCAGAACACAAAACAGTACATACAAAATGATAAAGTATATGAAATGATCAGAAAAGTAAACAAGAAAAATGTTTGTGAATAGTGCCGTTACAGGTGATTTTCCACAATATTAAAGGCAAATTCACAGTTAAACCTCTGTTATCTATTTTCTTACGTGATGTATCACAAATTCTGTTTTGGAACTGTATGTGCCAAGGACTATTTGAGGCACTAGAATAAGGGCTCTTATGGAGTTATTTTTAAACTACCTGTCACCTTATTTGCAAATCTAGCTTTCTAGTTAAACTGTTAAGTAGGGGCTGGAGAGATGACTCAGAAAGTAAGAGGACCCAAGACCCACATGGTAGTTCAAACCTCTGTAGCTCCATGTTTCAGGGAGCCCGATGTCCTCCTCTGGCCTCTGGTTCACTGACACACATGCAGACGAAGCACCCATACACATAAAAAAGCTTTTAGAAGTACATATGATTGAGCATATACATAATTAAACTTGCAGTATAATAAAGGAAGCACAACTGTATTTATGGCAGGAACCTGCACCAGTACCCATGTGGAGTTTAAATATTAAAATTGGTTTGAAGAAGCAAGCAGCCCACTGCATGTTCTCCCAGTGATGACATAATCCTAATCACAAGGAGCCTGGGGGACAAACTGTTCCATTTTCAGTGCATGAGTCAGGCATTGGGAAAATGTCCACAGCTCAGAATAC
The DNA here is from genome assembly GCF_903992535.2 of Arvicola amphibius. Classification (NCBI taxonomy): domain Eukaryota; kingdom Metazoa; phylum Chordata; class Mammalia; order Rodentia; family Cricetidae; genus Arvicola; species Arvicola amphibius. Next base: position 96,368,353 of record NC_052051.1, read on the forward strand.
CATCATTGTGGTACAACAATTGCACGGGAACCTGTTCACCACCACCCTGCTACCAAGATGAACACTCCTTCGGTAAGAGAAGTCCTTTATTAACACATTGACAGGTGAGAATGCAGCCAGGGTCCAGCATCCTTGAAGAGTGTGCTGAGTGCTATTTTCCACGGTCCAAATCTGACTGTGACAACAGCTATCACGGCAACGAAAGGGCACAGAGGCAAAGGGCAAGGCCAAGCTTCTGGGGTCAGAAGCTCTCAGGTCAGAAGTTCCACTATCTGGAAGCTCTCTAGTGGTTTGGATGCAAAACGTCCCCAGTAGGCTTATGTGTTGGTACACACGGTCCCCACTCGGTGGTGCTGTTTTAGGAGGTCTGGTCCAGCGGGAAGAAGTGGGTGGATAAGAGGTGGATGCTTTAGGCTCCAGCCCAGCTCCTCTCTTGCCTAAGCTTTGCTTCTGGATTCATGGAGATATGGGGAGTCCCATACATATGCTCCCACTCATGAACTCCACCACGTCTTCCTTACCAGGAAGGCTGTATGCTCGCAAACTGTGTGCTCGTTTGAGTAGGAGTGGTCCCACTGGTTAATATATTTGAATGCTTGGTCATCAGGACATGATGGAGAAAGATTAGAAGGTGTGGCCTTGTTGGAGTAGGTTGGCTTTATGGAGGAAGTGTGTTACTGTGGGGTGGACTTTGAGGTTTCTGAAGCCCAAGCCACACCCCATGTCTCTCTCTTCCTGCTGCCTGTGGATCTGTATCTAGAACTCTTCAGCATCATGTCTGCCTGTGTGCTACCATGCTCCCTGACATAATGAAAATGGACTTAATCTCTTAAACTATGAGCAAGCCCCAATCAAATACCTTCTTTTATAAGAGCTGCTGTGGTTATGGTGTCTCTTCATAGCAACAGAACACTGACTAAGACAGAACTCCCAAACTTCCTCCAATAGGGTGTTTTGATGTGGGACACCCTTCTGTATATATGTTGCTTTTACTGGTTAATGAATAAAACTGCTCTGGCCTATGGCAGGGCAGAATATAGCCAGGCTGGAAGAGATATAGAGAGAGAGTAAGTAGGCAGAGTCAAAGAGATTCCATGTAGCTGCTGAAGGAGAAGGACATGCTGCCTCCTTACCAGTAGGCCACAGCCTCATGGTGATACACAGATTAATAGAAATGGGTTAATTTAAGATGTAAGAGTTAGTTAATAAGAAGTCTGAGCTAACAGGCCAAAGAGTGTTGTAATTAATATAGTTTCTATGTGATTATTGGGGTCTGGGTAGCTGGGAACAAAAGAGCAGTCTCTGATTACAAAATGGTACCCACTGTCTGGGGCACGGAGTCACATAAGACCTAAAAAAGCTTAAATTAAAAAAAGCCCTTCTAAATCCACAAAAACAGGAGTCAATTGGCAAGCAGAGGCACAATTCTTTTAAGAGAAGGCTTCCTGATTCAGCATCAGCAGCAAAAACTATGTGGTTCCTTTAAGAGCCTGCTTGCTAGTTCATGCTGGTCCCATTATGGAGCACTTAAATGGGGTCTGTGAGCTAAACTGCTTAATGGCAACATAGACCCACTACCGCCCCCGGTGCTGGAGTGATGAGTATGCCTCCGCCATGTTGGGCTGGGTGGAGCAAACAGGCAGGGCTGTGGAGTTGTCTTTGAATTTTTTGACTGCAGAGAAATACTTGATTCTGGAGGCTGCTAAGTTAAACCAACATAAACGTATCTTGGCTTCAAAATTTGAGTCTAATGATATGTTACTTTGGAAAAGAGGTTCTGTTTTTGTTTCCACAGAGGATGAGAACCTGTGGATTCTTTCCAGGTTAATATGGTTTGATGGAACAAGACCCCCCGAAAGGTCTCTGTAAACCCCTAAAAATACTTTGCCCAATAAACAGCAGGAAGCAGTTTGGAGAAAACTATGCACAAATTCCCAAACTTTCTTTTAAAAAAGGGGGAGGATATAAGAAATGACATATGCAGACTGGATTTCAGAAGCAAATACTTGTACCCATGTCTCTCCACTAACTCCACAATCCTCTGACCTCATTTCTTTCCTGAATTCAACCAATTTTATCTCAACACTTCACTGAAAGGAAAACTTCACAGGCAGGCTCATTTTCAATGAAAAATTACACAGTCTTTCCTGTAAACTCCAGTTCCTCTTTGTGTAACTGTCATGTGCACAGCCCTGGAAATACAGTACTACCATTTCAACTGTGCACATGTGTGCATGCACACACACACACACACACACACACACACACACACACACACGAAATCCAACTGGCCAATCATGACTTTCTTAAGTCTCTGGATTAACCAGTATTAGAGGGAGAGAAACAGACGCCCTTCACCTAGTCCATGCTCAGTCTGGCTGGCTCTCCTCCTGCTTTCTGGTTAAAGCTCCATGCTTACTCTAGAGATCATTCCCCAAAGCATTTGTGCCCATTGTCCTTGTGCCTGCAACTGCATACTTCATTGCTTACTATCCATATGTTGGGGGCAGCCATCCCGCTACATCCATAGATGTAATCAGGGGCAAAATGTTAGCGTGCAAAAAAAAAATTACAGGTTTTGGGAAACTTTAAAAAGGGCAGACAGCTTTCAAGGCAGCTCCAGGGTTAGAGGGAGAGGGAAGAAAGTGAGAAACTTGCAAAACCACTTACAGGATCCTGCTCCCGGAGTCTGGGGAGTGATGGGTGTGACTTCAGACCAAAAGCCAAGTGGAAAACCTACCCACAGACTCACAAGAGAAAGGACTTGGCCCTATCTCAAAAGTCACAACAAAAGGCTTACTGGCTGACTGCTTCAAGTGGCTTTGAAATGTGGCAACTGCTTGTGAGCCCATCCTGCTAGAAGAGGGTCTCTAACGTGCTTGGGCACACTCAAGTTCTTTGATGACATTACTGTACCCTTCATGTTTGCTCTGCTGCCCATGTCCTTTTTTTCTCTTCCCTTTCTCTCTGAAGGACGGAACCATCAGACGGTGACCCGGAGCCTCAAATCCTCCTGCCTCTGGAAATTCCCAAGCAGAAACCCAAAAGGAAGAGTCACAGATCTAAGCCTTTTCTTCTGTGTCTCTGACCCAGGCTCTGGCAATTGCGTCCCGGCTTGTTTTCTCCCTTCCATGCTTACTTGTGCACGGCCACTAGAATTGGTAAAACAAAGCAAAAACTTTTAAAAAGATGTATGAATTGTCTTGGGTGGGTGAGGGTGGGAGACAGTTCTTCCGTTCCACTCTCCAGGTGCCGAGATTGAACGAGCATTGTAAGGCTTAGCAGCCTATACCTGCTGAACGACCGAGCCATCCTGGGATCCAGAATTAGCTATCTAAAATCTAACTCTTACATTTATATTACTCCTCTACTAAAAACCATCCAAGTTTCCTACTGCCCAGGGGACAAAGCTACAAACTGGTGGCTCTGCACAGAGTAATCAACACGTCAGCTTCTTCCTCCCTTCAACACCAGCCATCTCTGCAGTCGCCTGGCTGCTTCATCCTGAACAAAATACAGGCCTTGGCTCCCAGGCTACTTCCTTACTCAGTCTCTAGGCAGCTCCTCTGCTGCACCTCCATTTCCACGGCCCTGGATCCAAGTCCCCCATGCATGAGTGACCCCAGAAAACAACTGAACTCTTCTGAGCCTCAGCTTCTTCCTCTGCAGACTGGGGAGATGATAGCACCCACCTTCCAGGTTAACAGGGTGAACACTGTGAATGAGAACACTCGGTAAGGAGGTCCTCCAAAAGTGCTTGTCCCTGAGTCCCTGCATCTGTAAGAGGAATTGTGTCCCCTCCCCCACATTCCTAATCCCCAGGGTGGTTGTATTTGAAGATGAAGCTCTTAGGAAGGAATTGAGGTCATGGGAGCAGCATCCTGGTAGCTTTGGAACAGGAAGAGATGGTCCTACTCTTTGTCTTCACGCTGGTGTGTTGGGAGCTATAGATCCCTGGTCCCTTGACTTTCTTTGCCTGCAGCTGCTCTAAGCACGAGACGAGACCCTGATGGCAGGCTGATGAGTCTGCAGCTGAAAGATTCCCGAGTGCTGGGCGTGGCTAAGGATTTCTATATAAGCTGCCTCTGAGCACAATAAAGGGGAACTGGCATTCTTGTATCAAGAGTGACCTATGTCTCCGTCCCTGTCTCTCTCTGTGTCTCTGTCTCTGTGTCTGTCTATGTGTTTTTAAGTCTCCAATGTAGTTCCAGGCTTGCACAACTGGTCCTGTACTGACACAGGAGCTACAGGACCGGTTAGGGTTTTTACACTGGTGCTCAGAGAAAAGACCACACAAGTCCTCAACAAGAAGTTGGCCATGGAAGAGAGCTGTCAGGAGATCCCAACCATGCTGGCTCCCCAACAGCCTCCAGGACTATTAGGTGATAAATCTGCTTTCAAACCCAGTCCTGGACATCTCATTGTGGCAGCCCAAGCTAACTAATGTGCTCACTATTTCTCTTCTTGTGACATGACTCGATTGAAGTATACACTGTGTGGCTCTTTTGGGTCTTTGAAGGCAGAGAAGGAGTGTGATTTACTTACATTTCTTACCAGATGATCTTGACCCAAATAGTCAATAAATATTTAGCTTAAAAATAATGCTGACGTTTTAATTTTTGAAACAAATATATATATATATATTAAATATATATATATTAAATATATATATATATATATATATATATATATATATATATATATATCTCCAGATTTTGATTTTTTAAAGTGTGTATGTATGTGTGCTTTTCAGGAAGATGTTGATGTGCCCATGAGTGCAGTGCCCAGGGAGGCTAGAAGAGGGCATTAGACCCCCTGAAGCTGGAGCTAGCCCAGTTCTGAGTTGCTATGTGGTTCCTCTGCAGGGAGAGCGAGCACTCCTCCTGCTGGGCCAGCTCTCCAGCCCCCAGGTTTGGAATTATAAGGGATAAATGTTGTCTTCCCCCCATGCTTATGTAACCTATTCCAGGGACACAGTTACACTAAACAGAGGGGCTGTTTTTTATTGCTGGAACCATACTGACCCCAGGCTGATGACCTACATTCAGGAAAGTCTCAACAAACAAACCAAAAAAACCTAAGTTGCCTGAAGGGGGGGAAAAAAAAGAACTAAATGTCTTCCTTCTTGGCCTAATTATCATATCTGCCTATCCCAAAAGAAAAAAAAGAAAAGAAAAGCAAAAAAAAAGGAGCAGTCCCTTCCTGATCTCCCAATGCTTCCAGTTCACAACAGCAGCCCTGGGGCCAATTTGACTTGAATACTACTTTATATTTGTTACAAGTTTCATGAGTTCACAGTTCATCGAGTCCAGTGTCCAAGTTATAAATTGTTAATAACAAAATATTAAAATGGCCAATAAAGAGTATGTAGAAAGACTAATTAATATAAGGATTAAAACAATTAAGAGATATCAATCTGTACTTTCACCTAATTATACTGATTAAACCGTTTAGCTGGAAAGCTTATATACCGCTCACGAATCCCACAGGTTTTCCAATTATAAAAACAATCCACACATCCAAATCACTGTGGCACACACAATAGGACCCCTGTTTAAAATACACGTAAATTACTAAGTCCTACAGTGGGGAGCCATTAGGAAAATTCGGAGGGCACAGTGAGCAGAAGTCAGGACTGCCGAGCTCAAGAACAGTCGGTTGTGCACTGTGTTAGAGATAACAGCCTTGCCTTGCACATGTCCTGGTTTTCTTTGTTGTTCCTGGGACAAAACACCCTGACAAAGCTACAGGAAGTTTATTTGGCTCACAATTCTGGATTACAGCTCATCACTGTAGGGAAACCAAAGGCATCAGAAAGTTGAGACCACCAGTCAGAGCACACTCAGACTCAAGAGCAGGGACGAAAGGAAGCAGGCATGTTTGACCCCAGCTACTTGATTCACTCTAATACAGTCTAGGCTCTCCTGCCTAGGGATTGGTGTCACCAACGATGGGCAGGTCTTCAAAACACAATTATTGTAATCAAGATAAACCCTCACAGAGGTGCCTGCTCTCTAAACAATCTAGTGTCAAACTGACAACTGAAACTCATCAACATGATAACATCCTAAAAAGAAGCAAACAGGCTTAAAATATGCCATTTATCATAACAAATGAGAAAATTATAATTGTTCTGTGTTTTCAGGAAATATCATAAAACCCCTAAGGCTGCAGGTAACATTACATGCAACAGTGAACAACTGAGAAGTGGGCCAAGCTAAGGGGCAGACTAGGGATTTCATTACTCTTCCACAGAGCACTGGAGCAGGAGCCAGGACGAAAGGACGAGAAGCAGAAACGAAAGGCATTCAAATTGGAACAGGATGAAGTCACTGCTCTCACAGACGACAAGATGTTAGATGTAGAAAGCCCCAAGAGTCCACAAAACTGACGGAACTAATAAAAACTCTAATAAATTGCAGGATATGAATATAAAAATCAGTTGCATTTATTTATACTGACAATAAAAAACTTAAAATGATGTTAAAAATAACCTCATTGACTTTAGCACCAAAAAAGAACAAAATACTTAACTGAGAAAGTGAAAAGTCTGCACATGACAATCTAGGAAACATTTCTGAGAGAAATTCAAGGAGTCAGCAATGAGGAGATGGAGGTGTCCCATATTCAGGGATTGGAAGATTTCATTTTGCTAAGATCTCAGTATCACCCAGAGCAACCTAGAAATTTAACATAATTACTGCTAAAATACCAATAATATATTTTTGAAAAAAAAAAAACTTCTTAAAGTTAATATGGAATCTCATACTCCAAATAGTCAAAAATAATCTTTAAAGGACAAAGCTGACTGTCACAGACTTCCTGACCTTAAGACCACCTACAAACTACAGTAATAAACAGCAGCGTAAAGACAGACACACAAAACCACGGGGTAGAAGAAAATTCCAGAAATTAATGCATATGGCCAAACGATGTTCGACAAGGAAGCCAACAGTATTCAACTGAGGACAGGATAGTCTTTCATTTTAACTGGGGTTGGGGGAGGTCATGGAACTCACTGTCTAAAATGGGCTGGGCTTGAACTCAGAGATCTGCCTGCCTCTGCCGGGAGTGCTGGGATCACAAGGAAGGGAACTCTTTTCAACAATGCGTGTGAAGGCCGGAGGCTAACACTGGGTGCTGTTCCTCAGGTGCCAGCCTCCTCTTTTTCTTTTTCTGGAACTCACTAAGCTGGCCTGGACGGCTACTGACCAGCAGGAACCCTCCTGTCTCTCTGCCTCCCAGCCCGGGATTGCAAGCACACACCATCATGCCCAGCCTTTTACATGGATGTTATCAGGGAACACACTGAGGTCTTCACACTTGCAGAGCAGACGGTCCACCAGTCAAGCTATCTCCCCAGCCCACAGTGAGCATTATTAACCGGCCCCTCATTCTCTGTCTCTCCGGACAGCTCCAGTGAAGAGCAGCACCTACTGCATGGCTAGAAGCCGCCCAACTTTCAGGCCCTCTCAAGTTCTGCTGATTTGTATTCCATTATTACTGCATACTGGTGGGCATTTAGAGTTGCTGTTATATTCTGAAAATAGTGCTAGAGATTAAATAGCCAATTATTTACTTCCCTACTATCATTAACAGGTACAAACATCCTTCAAACACATTAGCATTGGTTCCTGTTTCTTCTCTCCCTTAGACATACAGGTAGGCAGATGAGCACCTCAGACATGTCTATTCTGTGCTGTGCGCACAAAGGTGGCACTCGTGAGCAGCCTGCACAGGTGATAGCCAACCACATTTGTCAACTACCCGCAGGCCTTCCAACCGATCTCAGAACTGTTCAGAGAGTAACGGGATTGGAGCTGGGGACACGGCTCAGCAGCTAAGAGCTCAGGATGCTTTCCCAGAAGACCCGTGCGGGATGAGCAGCACCCATGTGATGGCTCACAATCATCCATTACGGCAGCACTGGGGGATCTGATGCCCCTCTGGCCTCACCGGCACAGGCATGCATGTGGTACACATTCAGGCAGATACAACACCCATATGAACAAAATAATAAAAATAAAAATTGCAAAAAGCAACAAAACTGATCAAGGTATTTTCATTATTTTTTATCTTTAAAATACAAAATGGTTTATTTATTATGTGTGGCAATAACTATAAATGGCAAAAATGCTTTTATGGTTAAAAATATCCATCTGCTGATGTGAGGAATCCAAATACTAATTCATTTTAAAAACCATTTAGGCCTTTTGGAAAGATCTGTCTCTGTCTCTGTCTCTCTCTGTTCAAAGTGAAGCTAGACACAGCATGATACATTTTGGTACATTAGTTCCTTGTGACATCTGAGTTTTGTAGGTGTCTGTCACTCACTCAAACTTTCCTTGTAGCATGGGTCATAAGTTTGAGCTTACTTTGTTATTCTGAAGGTTCCTCCACCATAATTTCCTAGGCCTTGAAAGCTCTGTGATGAGTTTTCACAACTAAAATTCTTCTATTCAGAGGGAGCTTCCGTTTCAACCGTCCTCTCAAAGATTCAGTCTAGAGCCAGGACACGAGAGGAACTGTGCAGCTGGCCTGTGTCCCTTCCTTCCGTCTTAGTTTAGCAGTGGTGATTTTTCCAGAACAAGAAAGAACCTCTAAGGTGACATCTCCATAGTAGCTGAGCTACTTGGGATGACCACGATGGCCCCACAACCCTTCTCTCATTTTACCATTTTATTTTTCTGTGTTGATTCAAGGGGAGGATTGCTGGCTCACTCTGTAATCTTCATAATTCAAGCTAATGAGGGTGCCGTCAATCATCAACGTAGAACTAGCAAAAACAAAACCATTTGGATGGCATACGCGGTTGACAGCTGAGGCGAATGGCATTTCGGATGTAAACAACACTCAGTCTTCTGAGCCATCAAGCCAATGTGAAATAGACTATGCTGTGAAGCTTAGTTACTGCTGACCAGTAGGGCTAGCCCAGGAGTCTCGAGTCCTAGCCCACCCACAGGGCCTGGTGAACTCAGCCTCAAGCAAAAGAGAGCACGGCCTGCAAGCCAGAGGGCTGTCAAGTGCTTTTCTTGATATTCCAGAGAGTCCCCTGTTCAAAAGGAGGGATGGAAATTAAGTCACCCAAGCCTTTCATGGTGACTCTTCCTATCGGGAACAATCCTGAAGAGGCCACAGAGCGAGATTTTACTTCAATCCAAATGCCTTTTTAAGGAATCTCTATCATTTAGCGAATTCAACTTGAACGTGGATGCAAAATGTGTGTGTCACTCCCAGATCATGTTGGAATTGCACTAAAGTCTCACTAATGGTGAGACCAGAAGGTAAAATTTGTGAATATGTGTGTGAATCAAAGCCCAGGGAAACCTGTCCCAGAGTTGAGGCAGAAAAGTACAGTCCTAAAGTAGAGATGCTGCTTATACCGTGTGACAAGCAGCAAGCTGTCACCCACTGGGAGTGTGGAGTCACAGGCTCAGATACAGATTCTCCTAGAAAAACTCCACCCCCAAAAAAATGTTGATGAGCAAGGGCGCCTGCAAGAACACATTGGGCAAACACGTAGCTGTTGTCACACTGGGAAAGCAGAGAGCACACTGTAGTATGGGGCCCTCTCAGTTGCCTCTAGACACAAGGACCGTCCCCCACAAAGCATCCTGTCCTATTTCCCTATGACAAAATGTTCCTTTGGGCTATGCAATCTTTAGAAAAATGTGCCCTCGTTTCTGCAGATGTGGGCCTTAAAATTTTAAAAACATGTTTTTAAATTGTATAGTAGACATAATAAAAGCTAACTGGATTCCTGGAAAGGATACGGATTAGTCAACACCCTGCAGTTCAAAGCTAGGAAGACTTGGGTAATAACGCGGAAGAGGCCTGGGACCCGCAGGTTAGTTCTGCATTGGGTAAGACAGAAGGAGGGCCCCTTGATGGCTCTGAGTGTACACAGTAAGGGACAGGAGGATTGGGGATGACAATTCTTCCTGGAACTATTTGGGACTTACAAGTAGCACATGTGTAACCAGGGAAACTGGTGCTTCAGATCAGTAACTATGGGACTGCACCCGGGGGCTCTTCATCCTCCAAGGAAAGTCGTGTCTATGGCCACAGACAACAACTGCATCCGCCTCTGTGCTCAAACCCGTGCTCCAACGACCTGGGCTCCAGCTGGGGCTGCGAGTGGAAGACACAACCTGGGTTCACAGATAAGGAAGCCGATTCTGAGGTCCAGCGTTTCTCTGGAGAGGCATTTTGGAGGCCTGTGGGGCTGTTGGAATTGACATAATCCCCACAGTGGGACAGGACCCAGGATGCAAGCCATCCTGCAGTGTGTGAGTGCTTGGCCCTCTGTCCCACACGGCCATGCTTTAGCATCTCTGAAAATTATGGAGATAAAAAAACCACTTTAATTTACTTCTGTTTACATAGAAATAGCTTCGCCTGTCCCTGGTACTCAGCGAGACTGGTTCCAGGCCCTCAGCACTGGCAGGTAACCTGTCTGCGTTCCCAGAGTCAGGAGTCATCTACATTACCTACAGTCCTAAAACATCTACTCGAGAGCCAACACATCGCTTCATTTGTTTTTCAGCACAGTACCTGATGCATAGCAAATTTAAATTTTGTTTTCTAGATATTTCTGGAATTTCTTTCCTTCAGGTATTTTCAGCTGTAGCAGCTGTGGGTGCAGAAAAGCAGCCGATTCACTGCACCCTTCACAGACATGCTTTGTCAAGATCTGACCCTAACTTTGCTGGTGGCTTTGGGGCCACACACCACAGCATCACTGACCTACATTTATCTGTATCATACGCTAGAATTTAAGCAGAATGTTATAATTCCCTTTTAATGTATTCAACATCCCATGAATTCCTGAAAACATGAAATACTGGATACCAACACGTAAAATTTATTCAATTTACTTAATTTTTTGTCAAGCTCTTGAGTATTTACACCATTTTGTTGTTAAGAAAATTGGGAATTAGTAGTTTTAAAAAGATTTTTAATCACGTGTACATGTGTATGTGTCTGTGTGTCAGTGTGTGCAGGTATCCACAGAGGCCAGAAAACGGTGTTGGGCCCCCTGAAGACGGAGTCCTGGGTGGCTGTGAGTCACCTAACATTGCTTCTGGGAGCTGAGCTTGGTCCTCTACACGGGCAGTGTGCACTCCTAACCATCTCTCTGAATTTACTCGGATACTGATGTTGGCCAACTCCCCTGCCAAACCTTGAAATCCTTCATCTAGCCCTGAATGCCCAGTAAAGGCTTCCGTAGAACTGACTGGAGTGGGATTTCAGGAAACAAACTGCCAAGTCACTGGGTTAGGGCATATCCCATGCTCTTAAATGGGAACTTAATTATTTTGACACTTCCTGGACGCAGGCAGCCTGGCCCAGCCTGGATTCTCCTTGTTAGGGTCACACCCCTTTTCTCTTAGCACAGGGAAGTATGCTGCAACTTCCTTTCTGTTGAGGTGCACAGCCCTGCATTCTCTGCCTGTGTGCAGAAGATTCTCATCTTACCTCCCAATTTGTTCACTACTTATGGCTAAAGCATCTAACTACATATTCCCTTGGTGAAGGTAGGCTCAGTATGTGTGATTTGAATTACGAATTTGTTTTACTTCTTTATACTATGGGATATTTCATCTGCCAGTCTATTTTCAGACCACAAAGGGGGAATCACAAATCGCCTGCCACCTGAAGAGGGCACAGGTGTGATGCCATCAAGAGTCACAGTACCAGAAAACCCCCAAGTGAGGCTGCCCTTGCCACAGCACAGCCCACTGAAAGAACTCTGCTCCTCAGCATGTCGCCTACCTGGGCCAGGGGCAGGTGACACTCATGGCTCCTCCCACCGACTGGGAGACAGACCCTCAACCCCACTGGTGCTGTTTTCTGTGAGGCTCTCCAACCCTGCTCAGTCCAGGGCAGGCTGGGCTGCACCAAGAGGAAAGAATTGATGGAAGATTCTAGTTAGTAGCTACACTCCCTATTTATGGGAGGTAGAGTCAAAATTTTAGAGTTGCTATGGAGTACTTCAAATTGGGTCAGGAGGCATGTCTACAGCACAACTGGGGCACCGGAAGGCTCTGTGCCTTAGCCAGTAAAGGGGACTTGCTTTTATGTACTTAAATTCTGGGGTGTGTATAAGGGGGAGAGGGAGAGGAAGAAGAGGGACAGAAAGAGAAGAAGGAGGGAGAGAGAGAGAAAATACGAGCACCATGGTGTTTGTAGAGGCCTGAAAACAACTTTGTGGGGTTGGGTAGGTCCTTGCCCTCCAAGCAGATATGGGTTCCAGGGTCACCTCAGATCATGAGTGCCATACAAGTGATTTTACCTTCTGTGCTACCTGGATGGCCTGCTCCGGTTGTCACTGTTTCCCAGTATTTAGCCATTTATTCAAAAGATAAAAACATGTATCCAGCAATCTCTGGCAACTTTTGAGTGAGAGATGTTGTCTTCTTTATCTTAATGCCTGTGCCGCTTACATTTTTGGTTGTGAGCCCAGCATGTCACGGCTGAGACATCTCTCCATCCCACGTCTGTGGTTCTTAGCGTATAGAAGAGGCACAGCGTTACTGGAATGAATGAGCAATCTGGCTGCTCCCGAGGCTGCTGGCCTCCTTCTGTCTGTCATGGGAGACACAGGACAGTCTCGCCCCTCCTTTCTGTGCCTCGGTTGTGCCACCTGCAGAGAGTTTGGGTCCCAATGAACGAACTCTCTTCAGAGAGGGTCTTTACAAGAAGCTACTGAGCACAACAGACCAAACTTGGGCTGTTTATAGACACCTTCGGGAGGATCGGGAAGAGGCTGAGAAAACAGGCTTGCTGTTCACAGGGGCTTGGCTGGGGAATGAGATGGCTTGGTGGGGAGGTGTTTTTAATATTTTCCAAGCCTCACCAACTCACCAACTCACCTCAGGAGCTGTGTGCACAGAAAACCCTTTCATACATCCAGGAGATAAGGACTGCAATGTAACACGGTGAAGGATGAAGGACATGGTCAAAGATGGCTCAGGAAGTAGAGGTGCCTGCTGCCAAGCCTGACGTCCTGAGTTCAATCCCAGGGATCCACACAGTGGAATGGGAGCACCAATTCCAACAGATAAATGTCCTCTGACCTTTGACATACACAGACACACAGGCCTGCAAACGAGTTAAAATATATAAAGCCAAGAAGGCATGGGAAAGTCCACTATAGGCTGGGTATTGCCAACTACTAGCGAGCCGTGGAGGGACACAGGGCGTCTTACGCCAGTCAGGTTGTTTGATGTGGAGTTCTAAGTGGCAGAAAGAGGTTCGCATACTGCCTAGAGAATAACGGGTCTCTTCAGTGGATTCTCTTCTGGAACTTTTATAGGAAAAACGGAGGTGGTGTCCGGTGGTCACTCACAGACTGTGGAACCAGATCTGCTCCAGCACACTTGCTCTGAGGTGACCTGAGCAGTCCATTTCCTGACACTGTGCTTCTCTGGTTGGTTCTGGGGATATAATCGAGGATTCCGCACTGAGAGCATGATTACATGAGGGGTAAAATCTCCAACGGGAACCTCACGCATGATCCCATACAAAACTATGCCCCATCCCTCCTGTCAGAAAGTGGAGCATTTCCCCCACAGTTCCACACACAAAGGCTGATTCAGCGTTGATTCTAAACAGGCATCATATTCATGAATTTAGGTTCTAGGAGCACAGTAAGTGCTGAAGGGGTACTGGAGCCCCTCACAGTCGCGATCCACAGTGGAGGCCTGAAACACTGACTGAACGGGACCTTCTGAATGTCATTTTTCTTCTTCACACATTTCATGGATGATGGAGTGTGGTTTGTATTATAATGAATTATTATAAATTTATGAACTGGCCAGATGAGGTGACACACAACCATAACCCCAAAATCTGGAGGCTGAGGCAGGAGTTTGAAGTCAGCCTGGGCTACAGTGAGACTCTTGTCCCAAAAACTAAAATGAAATGAAATAAAAACTTGTGAGTTGTTTATTTCTAGAACATTCCATGTAACATTTTCAAACTGTGGTTGACTGTAACTGAAACTACAGAAAAAAAGTGAAACCACAGAGAATAGTGTAAGGTGGAGACCAGTTCCGCACCACCCTGCCTTATCCCCTTTCAAAGTGTGAATTAGCACTAGACAGAGTTTTAAGATCAAGGGTAAATGCATCTGGCCTCCACAGCCATTGGTTTCCTGTTTCTTCGGTGCTTTCTTTTCCTTGGGGCCTTTCCATTAGCCCCTTCAAAGCCTCACTGCTGTTGCTAAGTGAGCATGGGGAGAAAATGGTGAGTGTGTAAAGCAGTCGCCTGTGAAAGGCAGAGACTGAGATCTGCAAGTGGCTTCGTATGCCTTGAAGGAAGGATGGCGAGATGGCTCAGCATTTAAGCACTGTGTGTGCTGAAGATCAAGTTTAGTTCCCCGCATCTATGTCAGGCAGTGCTTAACTAGTACAGCTCCAGTTCTGCAGTAACTGATGCCCTCTGCTGGCTTCTGTGGGCACCTGCACTCACACGTGCATATACCCGCCACTCACATACATTCAATTAAAAATTAAAATGACTCTTAAAAAATAGAATAGAAAAGTCTCTGTGGTCCAGTATTATTTCTCTCTTGTTTTCTTGGCTGCATCAAAACTTCATTCTGCTTTTCCCCGCTGGCTTGGAGGAAGAAAGCCATCCAACTGATGACGCTGTCAACACAGTGGAAGTGACTGGGCACAGACTTTCTGGAGGGGGGCACTCTTTGATCTGTACAAACGTGTGTGTACGCGCGCGCAATGCGCCCATGTCACAACCCAAGGTTTTAGGGAGTGGGTATTTTTGAGGGGGTGCTATTAATTCCTTCAAAGCCCTGCCATTATTCTACGAGCAGTTGTATTTTTTAAAAGAATCCCACTTCAGCTATGAAGTGAATGAAATGAATCTGAAGGAATTATTTCATCAGGACCTTTCCAAGAATTCCAACAGATAGAAGGAAATCAAGATGAGCCCTGACAGCCACTCCACTGAGCGGGGGAAGACAGAAGAATCAACAGATAAACTAACCAGCTTTTCTACCAGTCCCTCAAACATTTTTGCTCTCAATCCTCTATTTTTCTTTAATTTCTGCACCTAAGGATCTATCCACAGACTCTAGCAACAGAGCTGAGCTACCCTACTACCTCTGAGCACCCAGGACTCCTCCACCTTTCAGTGATCTGACATTGTGTAGCAGGGAAGATGCTGGCCTACCAGCCTGGCACCTTTACCTTGAATTTTCCTAAGAATGGCCATGGTTTGTACCTGGGCTATCTTTATGGTCTCTGTCACAACTATCTATTGCTGAAGTTGTAATCCACAAGCCAGAGGAGAGCCACAAATGAGTGTGGTTGTGTCCCAATAAAGCTTTATTGGCAAAGATAGACAGCAGGCCAGAATTGGCTGGTAGGTTGTACGTTTCTACCCCCTGAATGATACCAAACCATCTCAGCAACAATAATCTTGGTTCCACAGTCAGCATGTTCTCAAAATACAGACATACAGTACATGCGTCCATAACATGTTCTATAGCTGTGCTGATCAGTTTAGGATCTGTATATTATTATACACATGTGCATATACACGAACATTATTTAGCGCAAATTTTTCTCTTTTACCTTTAATGCTTCTTGGCATTTTATAATTTAAAATGGAAAAGAAAAAGAGAATTAATAATTTCACCTATATCTTTTTTTTCTCTATCAAATCCTTACTTATTAGTGCATATTTATCATTGGTGCATGTTTAATGGCCAATACACATGCTATTTGTGCGCATTTATCACTGGTGCATGTTTAATAGCTAATATATACTATAATTTGCCATCTTGGGACTGAACAGAGAATTCTATGCATTCTCAGCATATTTCTTAATTATTCCAGTAATATCCACAGCCAGAAACTGGTAGCAACACTGTCAGAATAAGACCTTCAAATGTCAGAAAAAGATGCCAAGAGATGGGTGGGACGCAGCTCAGTTGGTAGGATGCATGCCTAGCACGCACGTAATCCTGAATCTGATCCCCAGCACAACACAAACTCGACATGGTGGTGGGGGGGGGCATGTCTATCACCTCATCACTCAGGAGGTCGAGGGATAGATCACAAGTTCAGTCTTGTTCTCTGTTACACAGCAAGTTTGAAGTTAGCTTGGGCTACATGAGACCCTGTCCCTTCCCCCCAAAAGAAAAGATGACAAGAGAGAAAGCAGGGGGTGTAATGGCAGCCATTAGGGGAGGAAGGAGGCAAGTGTAAGTAATTTCTATGAAAACAGAAATTACAAAGCTCACTGGAGTTCCACATGTCTCTGGTCATCCTCGGAGCTTCAAGTCTGCCCCTCTCCTACCAGCCCTCTGATTAAAAACCTGCAAAGCATAAAGAGGAAAGGACCTTGTGACATCAGGATGGAGGAACCCCAAGGAGTTAATGAGGGTCATGATAGCACAAACACAACTGTCTCAGGAACAGCGACTCGATACCTAACAGCAAAACAGCCCTAAGGAAAAGCCAACTCACTGGCAGCCTGCACCAACCGGAGAAGAGAGGAGAACACTACAGAGAAACCATCCAGGTATCAGCTGCTAGGCTGCAGAGCATGGTGCAACTTTGACCCTCCATGTCTGCATCACCCGGGTTTCCATCGACTCCTCTCCCAGACCCAGCTTAAACCACACCATCTCTCACATCCTTCTCATCTTCCCCAGCTTTGCATGAAGCTCAGGCAGCATTTCCTCTGCGAAATGTCCTCTGGATTGGCTCACCACTGTTCGCTCTGTCCCTGTACACTATGGTGACCTGTGAGTGTGTTTCCCAGCCTCTCTGCTGAGGTCCACGTCCAGCAATATGAACCTCACCAAGTTTAACATGGGCCCCAAGGTCTGAGTGTGGGTCACACAAGCCAACAGCAATTCAGTGTGTGGACCACCGCATAAGTGCCCTGTGCTCTGGGAACAGGAGGATCACATGGCCTCGGGCTCAAAGCAGAGTAGTCCTGAGGAATTGGCCAGCAGCTTTCCCTTACTACAACAAAAGACTTGACCCGAGTACCTACACAAAAATTCTTCTGAAGCTCAGTGGTATGAGGGTCACAGCCTACGATCAGTTGACACCATGGTAAGGGAGCAGCCAGTAGTACGTTGACGGTAGCTTACATAGGAGTAAAGAATCACATGTCATGGGACATGTGACATGAAAGAGCACAGGTAGGGCCAGGTTTACTCCTTTTGTGATGGATTTCTCAAGAACTGTCAGAAGGTGCTGTGAGAAATAACCTCAAGCCCCCAGTGATCCAAGAACCTCCGACTAGGTCCACCCTCCTAAAGGTTCCCCCCTCCCCCACTCTTCCAATAGTGCCCAGGCTTTAACCACCTCCTAAAGGCTCCATCTCTTCCAATCATGAGGCCTTTAAATTTAATACACCAGAGAGACACAAACCACATTCACACACAGCACAAACTTGTCCTGGTCTCTGTGGAAACATCTCCAAGTACCTGACAGAGGCTGAGCGCCCATCCCAGGCAGCTCGTTAGGGCATGGCCCCTGCTATTTGTATAAGGGGCAGCAGCTACAAGGTCTTGTTGACATCTCAGAAGAAGGTCTCTACTGTGCAGATATTCCTCATCCCCATGGAAGAACATCTGCGCTGCACAATCCAGAACGGCTCTCATTGTCAGCAGCTTCTACAAGACACCATGTCTCATGTGGTACCTATTGATGAAGCCTCTCTCCTTAATGGGGCATGAGAAAACAGCCTTCTTACTTAAACAAACAAAAAAGTCACTTTAATGCTAGATAGACAGTGTTTCTTTGTTCATCTAAAAGAGAGGACTTTTACCAGAAAGGGGAGTAGGTCACTGTTAGAAGACAATAAAAACAGCTAGGTGTTGTAGGATACTTGATTCTGTTGTGAAACTCCAAGACTGTATTAATAAAATTAACCTTGGATCGTGGGAGGGGTATAGAGCCAGCGACTAGCTGAATTAGCCATAGGGCGTATGGAGGACCCAGGGAGCTAGCTAGAGATAAGCATAGGACATACAGGGAGGGGCTTAGAGGTTCACGGTCCATTTTTGTTCTGGGACATGTGGAGAGATACTTGCTGGGTCCCTGCTGGTCACCAGGTTTGTCACCTGAATTATCCAACTCCTGGCTCCCACTCCTCTGTGGACACGCTGAGCTAGAAGTGACACCTAAACACTGGTCATGAAGTCCATGTTGAGTTTCTAGCAGGACATTCCCTGCTGGAACGGAAGAAAAGTTTCCTAAAGTATCATACGTCTGTCAAATATGGTATATGAGGTGAGCATGACATAGGAGAGCTAGGGACAGTCAAGATGGCTCAGGTGGTAAAGGTGCTGGCCACCAAGCCTGAGGATCTCAGTTTGATCCCCTGGTCCCACATAATGTGTACCCACACACACACATGAACAACAAATAAATAAATAAAGCAGATGTAATTTAAAACGTATATATGAAAGCTATCTGCATAAATGGAGGCATCAGCCTTGTGCTGAGATGGTGGTGACAGCAGCAAGCACCAACATCACCAGCTTTCACTGCATGCACGCATGGCGTACCAAGACAGCTAGCTACAGCTGCATGCACACATGGCGTACCAAGACAGCTAGCTGCAGCTGCATGCACCCATGGCGTACCAAGACAGCTAGCTACAGCTGCATGCACCCATGGCGTACCAAGACAGCTAGCTACAGCTGCATGCACCCATGGCGTACCAAGACAGCTAGCTACAGCTGCATGCACACATGGCGTACCAAGACAGCTAGCTACAGCTGCATGCACCCATGGCGTACCAAGACAGCTAGCTACAGCTGCATGCACGCATGGAGTACCAAGATAGCTAGCTACAGCTGCATGGCATTCGGTTCTCCTGATTCTTATTTTTCGTTTGTTTGTCTGTCTGTCTGTCTGTCTGAGACAGGGTCTCGTGTATTCCAGGATCTCACACTCACTATGTAGCCAAAGATAACCTCTAACTTCCCATCCTGATCCTCAGTCTTTACTCCAGAATGCAGAGATTCGAAGCATGCACCACCACACCCAGGTTAAGTGGTGTGGAAGCCTAGGAATAGAAACCAAAGCTTCACACACAATAGGCAAGAACCCTATCAGCTGACCTGCATCCCTGTCCCCAGCTCTCTTCCTGTTATATTTAACAGCTAATCACACTGTGCTGTGGGCACTGTTACCACTACCTTCATTTTACAGGCAATGAAGCAGTTTTGGAGAAACTGAAAAGTCAGCATCCACAACAGGGCAGGGCTAGACTGGAGCCCCAGTCACTGGATGCCTGTTTCTGATCATCCTTCTATGCAACTGTGCTTCCACGCACATGGGTGAGACGTAGCACATGTTGGAGGTGGGAGAAACACAAGATCTTCCCGCATCCCAACACAGCAGATGGAGCAAGGGGAGCTGATGGAATAACGCTGTCATTCTGTCTTCTCTCCCTCCGTCGTGATGGACGCCATCGATGCCAAGAGTCTCAGTCCCTCACTGCCACACTCAGTGAGAACGGGCGAGGGAATGCGGCTGGTACTTGTGCTTGGCAAAAAATAGGTATTACAATATATTTTTCCTTCCTTATTCCCAGTTCCCATTGGAAAACACAGTAGACAGCTCCCAGATACACATTTCCCGATCTCCTTCCGCACAGACAAGTTCTATCCAAGCCGCAGCTCTCAGAGCGGTCCTCTGCTGACACTCCAGCAGCCTGCTCAGTGCTCGACCTTCCTAACGCTGTGACCTTCTAGCGCAGCCTCACGCTGTGGTGACCCCAACCATAAAGTTATTTCATTGTTACTTCATAACTGTAATTTTGCTACCGTTATGAATCATAATGTAAATATTTCTGGAAATAGGTTTGCCAAAGGAGTCATGACCCACAGGATGAGAATCACTGGGCTAAATAAAGAATAAGTTTCCTACTTTCAATGTGACAGTAACACTACTGCTTGGGATATATAGTGAGTTCCAGACCAGCCAAGACTACATGGTGAAACCCTGTTAAAAAAAAAAAAATAAATAAACTAACCTACTACCAAACGATAAGACAGATTAGTAACTTTATTTATTTATTTATTTATTTATTTATTTATTTATTTATTTATTTTTTGTTTTTTCGAGACAGGGTTTCTCTGCAGCTTTAGAGCCTGTCCTGGAACTAGCTCTTATAGACCAGGCTGGTCTCAAACTCACAGAGATCCGCCTGCCTCTGCCTCCTGAGTGCTGGGATTAAAGGCGTGCGCCATCACCGCCCGGCTAGATTAGTAACTTAAAAAAAAAAATCCTCCATCAAAGCCTTTGATGAAACACCTTAAATCAAACTTATGTAGTGAGTATGTGTTTGTGTGTGTGTGTGTGTGTGTGTGTGTGTTTTAAATAATACATTCTGAGTAAGTTAAAATGTTTTCATTTCAGACCCATAAGGGCGAGAAGAAGCTCACTTAAAAGTACAGTAGAGCCCAGATGTGAAGTTCAAGTCTGTAATCCCTAGCACTGGGGAGGCTGAGACAGGAGGCTAGCAAGGCTAGCCTAAGCTACAAATCATAGACTATGTCTCAAAACAAAGCAACAAAGCAAACCAGGTCTAGTGAAAAGTTCCTAGTTGCAAGATATCTGCTTTGCTGTTTGGAGAGCACTAACTGGGCTGGGTGAAAACCGCCATTCTTTGAAGCCTAAGCATTTCTCATTTGCTAACACACTCAATTCTCAAATCACAAATCACAAATAGACTGTGATTCGCTAATTTCAACCTTCGCTATGGCGTCAAGAAACTATGAGGCATACACCCTTAAACATGTTCAGGACAGCTGCTAGGCATCCGATTGCTTGCCCACGTTCACAGGGCAAACTAGCTTGCTTCCTGAAGCAGAACACCTGGATTCCACAACAGCAAGAAAGCTACTAGTCTTACTTAGTTCTTGAGTTGATTTCCTCAAAGACAAATTAACGGAACACACGTGTTTCTCCTTCCATTCTTCCGTATTTTAAGAAAAAAATTCCTCTACTTTCTTTTTACTAGAGAAAATTCTTAATAAATCTTGAAAGACATCAGTAATTCATTTCGAAGACTGAGGTTTTGGAAGGATAGGCAGAGAAGGATGGGTGAGCAGAGTTTGGTCTGAAATTTTTAAGTTCCTGCACAGCGCGATACTTACACTACACTGTCTTAAAATAACAAAAGCTCTGGGAATGCCACAAAGCAAAGCGCCACACAAGGACCCGGCAAGGGTGCAGCAGGCTGTGTTAGGGTCACAAAAGGCTGCCCAGGCAGGCAGCACGCGAGCCAGAGTCTCAACCCTGCAAGTGCCAGGCTCGTTGCTGCCTCAGATGCATTAGTTCCCTAAGCCACCTAAGGTGGGTGAGCCACCGCTCGAAAGCAGCAGAGAAACACTGGGCACTCCTAGGAGGGCAGAAAGTGAGCAGAGAATGCGGTGTCTGGGAAGGAAGGGACAACGCAGCGGGGGATGGGGTGGGGAGGAGGATGGGGCCAAGGCGAAGGGCAAAGGCTGCAGATAAAGCCTTGGGAAGCGAAGGGAAGCGGGGAAGAGAGCAGCCGCTGGTCGCGAGGTGACCACCCGGTGCGCGCAGCCGGGGCAGAGAGTCGGGAGAGCGGTGTCACCTGTATTGTTTGAAAAGCTGATCCGACTCCCTGAAGCCGTTGTTGAGCAGCATGTTGATGCCAGCCAGGGCCAGCTCCGCGTCCTGCATGGGCGCCGCCGCCGCCGCCGCCGCCGCCGCCGCGTCCGGTTCGATTTCGTCCCTCCGCCGCGGCCGCTGCTGCTCCGAGCCGGCCATGGGCGCACGAGGCTCCGCGCGGGCCGAGGCGAGGTGCGGGAGGCGGCTGCAGCGGCCCGCGCTCCCCGAGCCCCGCTCCGACCTGCCGGGAGCCGAGCAAAGCCGCCGGCAGGGGGCGGGAAGGGACGCGGAGGCGGAGCCGCCGCCCGGCTGCTGCGCGGGGAACGTGGGCGCCCGGCCGCCCCCACCCGCCGCCCAGGATTACTCAGCAGCCGGCTCGCGGCCACCCCAGCCGTTTCGGGTGTCTGCGCCCGCTTCGATCCAGCGTCTCCCGAGCCGCCTCCGCTTCCCGCAGCTCCTCCAGGCCCCGGAACCAGCCCCAGCGGCCCCCGGACCAGGGTCCAGGCTGCTGACACCCACGCGAGGCCCCAAGGCCCAGTCCTTCCAGGATAGGATGGACCCCGGACGTACTGGGAGGGCGGGGGAGCTTGACTCGAGGTCAGAGAACTCCTGGTCCTCTGCGACAGAGCGCGGCAGGACTCCCAGGTGGCTTTGGCGTGGGCTTCAGTGTCAGAACCCTTGGGAGTCACCCCCAACTTCGTCCCGACCGGGGCCGCCCACTAGGCCTAAGGCAGCCAATCCCTGAGTAGGTGGGCGGTGGGGGCGTGGCCTCAAGCATCTGGACCACTTGCTAGGGCCCACCGCCAACATGAGCGCCAAGGAGAGATGAGGGTCCCTTTGCCACATAGCTAAATATTTAAAAGTATTAAGAAGTAAGATATTAAGGTGTGTTCTCTTAGCATCTTGACTTGCCTGCCAGTGAAACGAAAAAAAGCTGTGTTTTTTATGTAAGCAAATGTCAGCAAAATGCCAAAGGTGATAATTTAATCAGAGTCGCAGTCTCACTTCTGATGGTAAGCTGCTGGTGCCTGTACGCACCATTTAGACACAAAAAAGAAATCAGTTTATGGGTTTTCAAAATGTTATCATCTTTACCCTAGCAGTTAAACAATACTGTTACAAGGAAGGTTATGTCAAATGGACTGTCTTCCTGCCTTAGAGCTCATTCACTTCAATTAGAAGAAACTTCCCTGCTGAATGGCTTTACACATTAAAGCCATTCATACCCGGATCTAGACATTGCCCCAAATATAACATTCAACACTATAGCGAGCTTAGACAAATTACCACACAAACTCGCCATATGCGTTAGTTGCACTGTTCTCTGTAGGATTCCTTACAAGACTAACTCCTCTCATTTGCATCGCAAAATTTAAGAGTAGCGCCAGTAGCTGTCATCTCTCAGCTGGTAGGCTTCTCTTTCTCCTTTCTCACAGGACTCATGATGCTAGTCAGGCTGACCTGGAATTCCTGGGCTCAGTCACCTTTCCTGGCCTCCCAGCTAGCTAGGACGTCAGGCCCAAGCCTCAAGTCTAGCTATTCGGTACCGCTGTTGTAAAAATCAAGCTAATTCTTCGTTTGAGACAGAGTTTAACTCTGTAGCCCAGATTGGCCTTGAACTCCCTGCAATCCTCCTGCCTCAGCCTCTGGCCTGCTGGGATTACAATTTAAGATAACATGCCTGACTAACTAATTCTTGACAACAGCTGAAATAAAAAATTGGAATTACTAAAATAAAAATAATGAATGTGTCTCTGCCTGGAAATGTTGCCATCTAGTTAGGAATCATGGCATTCATGCTAAGGACTTTACAAACTTACCCTGTAATTTTTCTAATCCAAATGCTCTGAACTAGAGTCAGTCTCAGTTGTAAGCATTGTCACCGGCCTTAATGGCATCCAAACTGTAACCGCATTTTGGGGGTAGTGTAATGACATATTTCTAGGGGACCTGAATGGCATCCTTGATAAGAATGGATGCGGAGGGCTACACATCCCACTGAGAGCAGATCCCAAATGACACAGGGCCAGGGTCTCTTTGAGGAATTCATGTGTATTCACATTTTGGTGGACAAGCCACCAGGAGGTCTTAGGACGGTACTGCCCACTGAGACCCCTGACCTCACAGCGTCTGCTCCAGCCCCTGCTGCCGGCCTCTCCAAGTGCTTTCCGCTTACAAACTGCCGGGGCTTTGGGGCCCATGGAGCATCCACCCCAAGTCCCTGCACAACCTAGGCAACAGGGAGGCGAGACAGCTGCTCCTCTCCCCCCTGGGAAGGGGACAGAGCACAGTCTTCTGTGCATTTACAGCTGGGGAAAGGGGGTGGCTAAAAAAAGGACTTTGAAGATATTTGTGACACCATGGGCATTGTTAACAAGTTGGATTTGGGACCTTGCAACTGATAGGGAGTCAGAAAAGACAAAGTAATTTCTGTGGGGCTAGTTCTATCTCAAGGGCCCATCATAGTGGGTCCAGCTCCCCAGCATAGACAGAGGAAGGGATCTAGACAGAGGGCAAAGTCCATAGTGTAACATACTTCACACATATGCAATGTGGGATTTAATCAGATATAAAATAATTTGGCTAGTTTTTGAAATATAAATGGATACTTGAAAACATCTGCTCAGTGGTAAGTGATATGAAAAGGATTCAAAAGAGATGGCTGGGGCACAGCAGTAGGGAGCTTGCTCCCCATGCCTGTCATGGAGGTCCAGTCCTCAACACTGCCCAAAGCAAAGGGATTCAAAGGTTCCCCCAAACCCCAAGAGAATGTTGATGCAGCTATGGCTGGCAATGACATACCCAACCGTATTTCACCTAGCAGGTGGGGAGAATGGCTGACTGCTACCTTTGATAGAGATATTGAGCCCAGGTCACTGTGGATTTAAAAGGTCATGATATCTACTACATTGAAAGGGGAGGGAAATCTGGGCTACTAACGCCCTCTCTATCTCCCACTCGACAATGTGGGACCAGATGCACTCTCCGGCAAAACTAAGTCTTCAGTGCACTTGCCTAGGATTTACCCAAGTATGTCCTTCAGCAGCTGAGGGGGTAGAAGAGAAGAACAGCTCCAACAGGAAGAAACAGCTCCTCTCTTACAAACCCCTAAGCTACGCTGATAGCCAATATTTTATAGTGTTGTGTCTCTCTCAATAGAGAAATGAAACTGCAAGTGTGTTTACCACACACACTGTTGCGGTATCTTTATTGCAAACAATAGAAAACCCTGACCCAATTTGCCTTAGAGGAACAAATTTACTGCCTCATGTGGGGGTTTCCAGAATGAAGCTATATCCCGAGCTTCAACCCTGTGACCAACACCCAGCTTTTTACTCCACCCTCGCCTCTGCCATCTGGGTGCTTAGTAGCTCTATTCCATAGAACCTACATCATCAGCACGGACAAGTTCCTCAGAGATGCACAGACAGACTCCTCCTTTCAGTGAGCCTTCCACAATCTATCTATTTCAGCCCGTCCTGGCACCCATAGATACCTGCAGTTCACACAGGATCACATACAAAAGAGGTGATTCTGGGAACGAGGTGTAGGAGGCAATGGCCGAAACCTCAGGTGATGGCCATCAATACCCACTTCTTCTATGAGAGAATGTCAGGTCTGCTCTAATTAAGATGGTAATGGCTGTTACAACTGGAAGACAGCATTCTACAAAGTACCTTAAGAAAATGTAATTGTTTTTGGATACTTTTAAAACGATTCTTTGCTAAAGTTAACAATAGAAACAGTGTGTCTTTGTTTGTCTTTTCATAAATCTACAGTCAGTTTCTCAAACATCTGGAATTCCAAGGAGAGTAGAAGAATGAATATCCCTTTTACTATGGGCTGAGGGTAAAACTGGGTGAGCTACTCTTAATTAGAAGACAAGTGAGCTCAAGGTCTAGTGTGGAACTATGTGGCAGATCTTATCTTTTTCTTCTCACAAGTGGTAGTAATTAGCTTGCCTCTGAGGAAGGGAGTGTGTGTGGTGCCCCGTGGGAGTTTCTCTAGCTCAGTGGGTGTAGAGGTTTGAAAGAAAATGGCCCCCATAGGGAGTGGCACTATTAGAAGGTGTGGCTTTCTTAGAAGTATGTCGCAGTGGGGATGGGCTTTGAAGTCTTCTTTGCTCAAGGTATGCTCAGTGTGACACAGTTCACTTCCTGCTGCCTGAGGATCTGATGTAGAGCTCTCAGCTCCTTCTCCAGCACCATGTCTGCCTGCATACCACACGCCATGATGATAATAGACTAAACCTCTGAACTATAAACCAGCCCCAACTAAATGTTTTCCTTTATAAGAGTTGTTGTAGTCATGGTGACTACAGCAACAGAAACCCTAACTGAGACAGAAGTTGATACTAAGGACTGAGGTATTGCTGTGATAGGTCTGACCATGTTTTTGTTTGGAGGAATTTGGACTTTGGGAGTTTGGACTAGGAGAGCAGTAGAATTGCTTTAAGCACTGCTCAATGAGCCATAGTAGTAGGAGCATGGAAGATTTGAACTGTGGGGGCCTGGCTTAAGATGTTTTAGAGGAGGAGAATTTTAGTCTGCTGCCTAAATATCATTCTTGTGATAGTTTGATGAAGAATGTAGTCTGCCTAAGGCTAAAGTGAAGAGATTTGGATTAATTCCATTGGCAAAAGAAATCTCAAAGTAGCTTATTATAGATTCTGTTGTGTGGTTACTAGTATTCATGCTTATAAATATATATAAAGAAGAGGAGCAAGCTGAGCAAGGAAGAATACAAAATGTACAATTTGAGTAGAAAAGAGGACCAGGGAGTGGAATGCTAAGTCCTGTATTCAAGGAGATGAACAGAGTGAGGAATGGAATAAAGGAAGTAGTAACCTCAAGACAAGACCCTATCCAGCTAAGCTTCCAACTTGTGAAAAGGAATTAAACTTGTGAAAAAGAGTTAAAGAACAGTTTAGGTCCAGGTGTGCTTGTACATGCCTTTAATCCCATCACCCAGGAGATCTCTGAGTTTTAGGCCAGTCTGGTCTACAGAGTGAATTCCAAAACAGGCGAGCTTAGGCAGTGAAGGACAGAAAGCTGGTGAAGATGTAATTAAACAAGGAGACCATGTTCCAGTCCCAGTAAGCAACAGACCTTGGCAGCTTTGGCTACATGGTTCTGGCTTTAAAGCCAAGAACAAAAGAAAAAGATTATGGAATCTTCTTCCATGATTACGGAAAGCTGCCGATTCCAGGCATATGACAGGGATGTCCCTGCATGGAGGCCCAAAGAGGCCATTATGTGAAGCTGTGAAGGTAAAGCCTGATTGCCTTGGAGACCCCAAGATGTTGAAGATGCCAGAGCCATGAGAACCCTCCTGAGGAGAGTGGCTAACAGGGAGTGGAATCAGCCCAAGAGAAAGAAACAAGTGTGTTGCAGTCAACAAAGCTGAAAGGAATTGGAGTCTGAAGAGCATTTTGCAGTAGACATGGAGATGCAGAGTTTGGAGTTTGCCAAGCTGGTTTTGGTCTTGCTTTGGTCCAGTGTTTCCTCACTATGCCCCCTTCCCTGTGTTCTGGAATGGTAATGTATATCCTGTGTCATTGTATGTTGGAAGTATGTGATCTGCTTTTTGATTTTGATTTTACAGGGGATTACAGTTAAGAGAGTGCATGAATCTTCAGAAGAGACTTTAAACTTTAGAATTTTAAATAAATTTGAGACGGTTGTAGACTATGGAAACTTTTGAAGTTGGACTGAATGTATTTTTGCGCTATGATATGACTACAAGCCTTTGGGGGCCAGGGAGTAGAATGTGATAGTTTGAAAGAAAATGGTCCCCAAAGGGAGTGGCAATATTATAAGGCTTTGTTTTGTTGGAGTAGGTGTGACCTTGTTGGAGGAAGTGTGACACTGTGGGGGTGGGCTTTGAGGTCTTCTTTGCTCAAGCTACATTCAGTGAGACACAGTTCACTTCCTGTTGCCTGCAGATCAAGATGTAGAACTCTCAGCTCTTTCTCCAGCACCATGTCTGTCTGCATGCCACCCACCATGATGATAATGAACTAAATCTCTGAAACTGTAAGTCAACCCAATTAAATGTTTTCTTTTATAAGAGTTGCCATGGTTATGAAGTCTCTTCATAGCAATAGAAACCCTAAAACAGTGGGTGTCAACCTTACTAATGCTGCAACCCTTTAATACAGTTATTTTATAATGATCCCAACTACAAAATTATTTTTGTTATTACTTCATAACTATAATTTTTCTACTGTTATGAATTATGATATAAATATTTTTTTGGAGCTAGAGATTTGTCAAAGGGGGTTGGGACCCACAGGTTGGGAACCACTGCTCAAGTTGGATATAGGCCACTCAAGATGCCCTGCAGAGCACAGAAATTACTACAGGGCAGGAAGTCATTCCTTCCAGACATCTCCTTATGTGCCTATCCCCAAATGGAGTATCCGAAGGACGTTATCAGGGCTTAATATGAGGTGCTTATTAGGAGCCATATTCTCTCACTATATATTCATACAAACTGGAAGAGACCTGTGCCCTTGCTTGAGCTGGCACAGTCCCCTCGAGAGGTCAATAGTCAAGCAAGGAGACTTCATTTCCAGCTCTCAAATGGCATGTCTTTGAGGGGAAATGGTGTCTCCTTTTACTTTTCAGATAATATCTTACACATATTCTCTTCTACTCCCCAATGTATGTCTGTCTTCACTTTAAGCCATCTCTTCTGTTTCCATCACTACCATGTTCCATCTATTTTCTGTCCTGGGACATTTCTCTGTAGAGAAGTCTGTCACTGGTTTCAAGATCTGGGTCTGCCAAGTCTCCAGGAAGGGAGCCACTCTGGCCCCATGGATGAGGTGGGTGTCAAAAGAAACAGTATACTCCATTCACTGCAGGGGTGGGCTTTCTCATTCACTGCAGGGGTGGGCTTTCTCCATTCACTGCAGGGGTGGGCTTTCTCATTCACTGCAGGGGTGGGCTTTCTCATTCACTGCAGGGGTGGGCTTTCTCATTCACTGCAGGGGTGGGCTTTCTCATTCACTGCAGGGGTGGGCTTTCTCCATTCACTGCAGGGGTGGGCTTTCTATGTTCACTGCAGGGGTGGGCTTTTTCATTCACTGCAGGGGTGGGTTCACTGCAGAGGTGGGCTTTCTCATTCACTGCAGGGGTGGGTTCACTGCAGGGTTGGGTTCACTGCAGGGGTGGGTTCACTGCAGAGGTGGGCTTTCTCATTCACTGCAGGGGTAGGATTTCCCCATTCACTGTAGGGATGGGCCACCTGGGAATAGGGGCATTTATTAAACATGGGCATCTTTTATTTGGTCTGATTTGGTCTGATTAGAATTATTTGCATTGGTGGAGAAGCTCATCTAAGAAAAAATACCTAACACTTTTGTGGATGTGGGGAATAGCCCCTTCCCAGCACCTCTCTCTAATCAGAACCTCCCCCACCCTGTTTGCAGGTAAGAGGAGATTTGTGTCAGTATTTAAGTTTTCATTTAAGATGTGACCACACAAGTGAATTTATTTGGAGTGAAAGCAATAGTAATTCTTCTCAGAGTGGAATTGGTTCCAAATCTCTAGGTATAGTCAGATCTTCTGGCAGAGTCCGGAGCATGTGGGCATTCAACACTTGCAAAACCGATTCATGTACTGTATGATAAAGATGAGGACTGTAGGATAGGAGATTAAACATGGGCCACAACTCTGACCTTGCAGTGCATTAGCTTGTGGCCAGGGGCAATTTTATCTCAGCTCTCTCAGCTTCCATTTCCTCATGTGGAATATGAAGGCGACCAGTCACCTTCAAGGCAAGAAAAAAAGCCAGCAGAGGGCTTGTGAAGATGTTTTTTGAGCTAATGCCAAGCTGCACGACAGAAAACACACCTTGAATGCCAATTCTTCAGATGCTGAGGCAGGAAAACCTTGAGTTTGACTCCACCTTGGGCTCCACAGTGAGACCCTGTCTGAAAAAGGAAAGAGAAGTATAGTGCTGAGACTGTTAGCATCGTCACTAAGCAGGTCCACTGAAGGCCCTAGCTAATGCTAAGCTCAGTGGGTCCTTCTGTTCACATCTGTGCCTGTCACCAGTATGATCTTAAAATATGCAGCACAAAGAAAAGTCTGTGAATTTGAAAAACCAGATGCATCATCTGGAGATGATTGGCTCAAGCTGACTCTAACAAACAGCACAGGTTTGCTATTAATGTACCATAAAGAAGGATCACTGATTTTCCTCAGAATGTAACACATGCACGTGCACACACACGCACACACACACACATACACACACACACACACACACACACACTCCAGGGTCTTCATCTGGATTTGAGCAGTCCCTGCTTCCATAATCCATTAATATGCTCTTTCTTTTTCTTTTTGAAGACAGGGAGAATGCCTGTGTCCTAGTCAGGCCTCAGACCTGTCAGGCAGTTGAGGATGACCTTGAATTTCTCATTCTCCAGCCTCCACCCCCAGAGTGCTGTAGATATGGGATTGTGCCATCCTTGGATTTTATTGGTACTGAATGTTTGGGGCACCAAACATTCACCTACCAGTGACCTATGTGTCTATCTCCATGATTGTTTTGGACTCCATCTGAAGGGTCTGGTGAAGAACAGGCACCACTTGGTGGAAGGTTACCAACTTAGTGGTGTGGGATCAGTGGGCCTCGTGGATGCTGGGCAGGCTGCTACCACTGTTCTGTGTGGGGACAGGTTTTTGTTGTTGAGGCAGTATCAAAGAGGAATAATTCAAAGAAGGAAATGTGGTGTTTTCTTTTTTTCATGGTTTCAGAAGGATGAATGTTTACACTGGCTTCCTCCTCCTCCCTCTTTTCCTCTACCTGCCCCTCCCCCACTGAGCCTGCTGGAGGTGTCAGCCATATTCAAGGACAGTCTCCCTGCTACTCTTATTTGGAAATATCCTCACAGGCACACCCAGCAGTGAGCTATACTAACTGCCTGGACACTCTCAATCCCATCATGCTGATAATCGAGATTAACCACAAGTATGCCAACATATTTTGCACCAACTGCCTTCTCATTGTATGGAAAGACACAGTGCAATACCACCTCATTCATGATCCACCTGTGATTTTTTTTTTTCTGGCTAGCAATCCAAGTGTCTCATCGTGGATTCTGTGCCACTGCATTCTCTATGCTGAGTCAGTTGATCTCTACTAGCAGGTGATGCAGTGCTACCAGTACAAATGCATGGAAATCCTGTAGCAGAGGAGTCTGCCCTTTGCTCTTCATCAGGTGTTCCCAGTACATCAGGAACAGGGATAATTGCTAGCAAAACTGAGGCAGTTCCCGTTAGACCCTTACCCAGGAAAGCTCACTACCAAAGAGGCAGATGTAGCTATATACTCATTCATCACAAAATACAAAATATGTCAAAAAAGATCCGAGTGCCAAGTTGGTCAGAATTTTATAACCATGCATACTTCCCACAATGGGGATGTGTTCTCAGGAGTTCTCATTCTTGGTCAAGTATACTTACAAGATCCTGGTTCTTACACGCCTATCTATGCCAAAACCTGTTCCTGCATGTTTATGCATATAAGCTTATCCAAATCCGTTTGCTTACTCCAGTTTTACCACGGTCTTACTATGACAATGACATTAGTAGGTGACAGAGTTTTTAATTTGGTTTCATTCAATCTCACAGGACTTCTGCTGGTCTGTCATTGATCAAAATGTGACTGCAGACGTTATTATCTCTCTAAAGAACCACAGTAAATGTATATCTAACACACTAATGTTTTTATTTTAAAATATATTTTAAAATTTAATTGAGAATTTTATACACTGTTATTTTAATTATATTCATTACTCCTCCTCCCTCTCTAGTTCCCTACTGTTCCGACTTTATGTCTTTGTGTGTGTAACTCACTAAGTCCAGTCTGTGATGCCCATAAACTCCTGAGTGTGGGGCCAGCTATTGGAGCATGGTCAACCTACCAGGAACCACAATCCCCAGAAGCCATCAGTGGTCCATACCTCCTCAGTTAGAGGTGGGGGATCATGAGCTCTGTAGTGGTTTAAGTGAGAACAACCTCCATAGGGTCATAAATTTGAATGCTTGGTCCTCAGTTAGTGAAACTGTTTGGGAAGGATTAGGAGGTGTGGCCTTGTTGGAGGAGGTATGTCACTGGGGGTGGACTTTGAGGCTTCAAAAGCTCACTCTTTCTGCCTTACACTTGTGGATCACAGGTAAGCTCCCAGCTACTTCTCCAGTGCCATGCCTACCTCTCTGCCTGCTACTATGCTGCCTGCCATGATGATCCTTGCTGTAACCCTTTGGAACTGCGAGGCTGTGGTATTCGTGATAGCAGTACTAAAGCAACAGAGACAAGCCCCTTCCCTGTCACCTGGCTTGATCTTGTACCCCCAGGCATAGTGGTTATGTGTTCATGAGTGCTGTGCTCCTGTCATGCCCAGAAAGTGCTGTTTTGCTCCAGTCTTCTCCACTTGGGTCTACAGTCTTTCTAGCCACTGAGCCTTGAGGACAGGACTCACAGAGCCTCCTGCTTAGGGCTGAGCACTCTTTGACACTCATGCTCAGCGTTCTGGCCAGCTGTGTCTACATTCACCACCACCCACCACACAAAGAAACTTCTCTCCCGAGCTGAGGGCTGTGCTAATCTGTGGGTAGAATTTAGAGCAGTGTGATACTATGTCCACTTAGCACACTGGGTCTGTGTGCTCCTCAACTATTTGTTCTTGGCCAGAGTAATAATATAAGCATATATCTCCTGTGTAGCCGACTGGTTGTCCTGAAAACATCAGTACCCTATAACAGCCATTGAATCCTTACTCTTAGTGTGCTTTGACCAATATCACACGGACATGTGAGTGAAAGCAGCTGAAAGCAGGATTCTCATGGTCAGTCACTTTCCTGTCCTTGCAGGTAAGTGGCTATGTTGTTAAACTTAGATGAAGGTGCACATTCTGACCTCCAGTCTAAGAATTTACTCCATGGTATGTCTTAACAGTCTCTCTACTCTGAGGCTGGAGGTGGAACTCAGGGGCAGAGCACAGGCTTAGTGTGGGGGAGGGAGGCCCTAAATTACATCTGCACACCAAAGGAAGAAAAGGAGGAGAGGAGGGAGGCCCTAAATTACATCTGCACACCAAAGGAAGAAAAGGAGGAGAGGAGGGAGGGAAGCTATGGTTTAGTTGGTAGACTGCTTGCCTGACATACACAAAGTCCTGAGCTAGACCTGTAGAGCTGCCCAAAGGCATGGCAGGGAAGACCCTGTAAGCCTAGTGCTCCAGGAGGAGGCAGAAGCTCACATTTGCAAACAGAAGCAGAGAGCAGAGAGAAAACAGGAATTGAGGCAGGACTGTACACATTCAAAGTCCACCCCCAGTCACATACTTCCTTAAGTAAGGTTCTAATGTGGGATGTCCTTCAGTATGTTGTGAATATGTTTTATTACCATTGGTTAATAAAGAAGCTGCTTTGGCCTGTGGCTGAGCAGAATATAACTAGGTGAGAAAGTCAAACTGACTCCAGAGAAAATGAAGGTGGAGTTGGGGGAGATGCCAGCAGCTGCTAGAGGAACAAGATGTGAAGTACCAAGCCATGTGCCTCGTGTAAAATATAAGTTAGTAGAAACTCATTAATTTAAGTTGTAAGAGCTAGTTAATAATAAGCCTGAGCTAGTAGATTGAAGAGGTGGGACAAGAAACCTCCAGTTGCAAGGTTCTGTCTTCCCAAGGTTTCACAACTTCCCCAAAATACCACCACCCAAGGCTAAGGGTTCAAATAGGTGAACCTATGGGGGACACTGTGCACTAACGAGCCGTGCAGGGTGAGGACGGCAGGGAGAAGAGGCGGTGACACACAATGAAGGCAAAGTACGGGGAACTTTCTTGTTGACCCAACTTTCTTGTTGGGTCTTAATTACAGAGGTGACTATATAAATCTACATAAGGCACTAGAATCAGTGTCCTGAGAAAACACTGGAACATCTTTAGACTCTGCAATTACTAACATCCAGGCCACATCAAACAACAAATTCCTGAGGGTGGAGTACAGATGTCAGCGTTTGCCAAGCTCTCCAGCGATGATTCAATGCAGCCAAGGCCAAGGTCCATTCGCTCAAGGCTTTCGAGCATCTGTGAGTGCCATAGTGAGCCGAGGCACAGCACAGCAGACCAAGGGCCAATGCTGGCTGTGCAGTGATAGACTCTTTAAAGCCTTGACCAACTAATGATGTTTCCTTGAATTAGTGTGTGGGGTGTGAGTCCTGGCGATGGGGTGGGTGATGCAGAGAAGCATGTGGTGCTAAGCCAGGCTAAGGAAAGCCCTGGATCTAATTTCTCTGTTTCTCCAGATTTCTAGACAAGTGGAAAAACCTCTCTTTGCTTTCTGTCTAAAGTTCATAGCAGATTTCCCAAGTGCTTTTACAACATCTGCCAAAAACCATTGATTTTAAAGAGTCTGATGGCTTTTGGTTATTGCAGTAGACAACTATCTTACTTCAAACAAGGGGTGCTAAGGAACCAAAACAAAGTGATGCTTATTGAGAAAAAATTTTATTTACATTTATTTCTGTACCTTATGCCAAAATGTTTGAAACTGATCATGAAATATCCTCAAAATATTGATCATGAAAACTTTTTACATGAACAGACTCTTTTTCAGTTTTTAAACTCCATTTACCTCTTGCTGTTTTCTTTCCTACAGCTTCAGAACCTTTTAGAGATTCACAGGCCTAATAGCATACATGTTTGCTCAGGGAACCAGAGAAATGGTCCAGCAGTTATTACAGGATAGTAACAAAGACTGGATTCAGATCCCAGCACTTGCATCTTGCAAACATCTGTATCTTCAGCTCTAAAGAGTCAGAGAGCATCTCCCACATGTATAGCTACACACATAGGTGCACATATGCTCATGTAGACATATACACATACATAAATATACATCACATATGTGTGCATATGCTCAAGCACACAATACATATCTATCACATATGTACACATATGTTCATGTAGACATATACACATACATAAATGTATATCATATATGTGTGCATATGCTCAAGTACACACATACATATCTATCACATATGTACACATATGCTCAAGTAGACATGCACGCATAAATATATATTAAGTATATTTTAAGTCAAATTTTCCCAGCCATGTTTCAGATAAAAAAAGCTGTGTTAAGTTTAGCCGTTTGTTTCTGACTGATGCGAAGCTTTCTGTTTGACAGTCAGCGATGTCACAGGGCCTCTCAAAACATCACAGCAAATGGAGCCTGGTTTTCCATACTGTTTCCCAAGTGAACTGGTTGTCATTTTACTTTTAAAGAATTTTTGGCTTTGATTATTGTATGAAATATAATAACTGCTCAGAATATCATTGCTAATTGTGACATTGTTCAAATATTTATGGGAAGTGGACTTTGATCTCCCATTTCACTCAGAGCAGCTCAAGGAGAGTGGGGGGTAACATTCTAAACCGCACAGCTGGAGGGCTAAGTTCTGGGGAGAGAGAGAGAGAGAGAGAGAGAGAGAGAGAGAGAGAGAGAGAGCGCAACAGAAATTCATGGTGCCTTACTTTTTGTCCTTTTTATACATCTCAAGCAACTGCAAGCTCAGTGTCCATAGAGTGGCAGTCCACTGAATTATCTGATGTGAAGAGGGGGCTGTCAGCTGGAGCACGGCTGAGCGGCAGCACGGCTGAGCGGCAAGTGGGAGGCCCTGGCTTTGATCCTAACGACATGTACAGACAAAGGTCTGTGCATTGGAGCTCTACCCTTTTGACATTTATTGTTATAGATATCACAGGAGTTTTCTGTGAACATGTCATACTATAGTAGATACTTTAGATTAACTGATCATTAATGTATATATTTGTATTCAATCTTCCTTTGGAATCTTTTAACATGTCATATTTAGATTAAAATTTTAGATGAACTTTTAATATGTCACAGACAAAATTATTTTCATGATTTAGGGAAATTCATAGTGAAAATATGTTTTTATTAATTAAAACTCAATTTCACATATGTAGAGTCTGCATACTGACAATCTCACACCCACGTCCCTGCCAGCAGCTCCCCTCCCCACAATCCCCTCGGTCTGGCACATTTGCACCTATTTATTTGTGACCCACCAAGGTTAACCAGAGCTGCCTGTGTGATCAGGGGTTTGGAATTATATGTGGAAATGCTGGTGGACTCAGCTGAAGGTGCACAACTAAAGACAGTGGTTCCCGCATCTCAGAATCTGTCACTGGTCTGAACGCATTTATGTTCATTAAATTTCTTGTCCATTCTACATTCCAAAGCTTTTTTTTTTTATCTCTTTTGATTCAGTTTGGAATTTTATGATCAAAAAACTTAACCCATGTAATGATGACATAACAGGAACTTCAAATGGGAGAAAGCTGATTCCACTGGATAAGCCATTTGTCACAAAAGCAGTTTGGGATCTCTCGGGGAGAATTACAGGACTGGCTTTTCTCAGCAAGACAGGTTTTCCCAAAGACACAGCAAACACAGTCCCAGGAGGGTCAGCAGGTCACAGGCGGGGGAGGGGGGAGCCAGGACAGAATCCTGAAACAAAACCCTCTCTGCAGTTTTGCTTGGATTAAAGCTGCGTGCATGGCTGTGGCTAAGCTCCACACGCATGAGGTCAGCCTCTGCAGCTGTGCTCCTGCTGTGTCCAGGAGCGCAACCTCCACCTGAAGAGCTGGCAGCAGCCTCCGACCAGGTGCCAATGACTCAGTAGCTCTGGAGAGACAGAAGCAGACCTTGCTTGTTAGGCAGGCTGCCACATTGGGAGTTTGACAATGTCAAACATGTAATTACTGCTAATGTACAGACACAGAAAAGCAGCTCCAATTAGAGGGCACTGGAGCAACGCCTTTTTGTGTGTTTCTGGAGAGAACTAAAAATACCCGGAGCTTTCTCTGCCACTGTGCATCCATAATCTTTTCAACTTATCGCAGTGTGTAACTGTACACTTAGTTTTGAACCTCCTTTCTCCATAGCCTTTGGGAGGAGAGGACCACACCATGTGTCTTGCTTGATCACTACTGTACATACCTAGGACATCACAGAAATGATTGACTAAAGATGCTCCTCATTTTAAGACTGGGCAAAGACAATGCCATCAGGTAAAAAGTACATTTACTGCCAAAACAGTCTTTCAAATTTCCTGCTCTATGGAAACGTCTGCCGGATACTATGGGCCTATAGGCTGAAGATGGATGTCCCAACGATACAGAAGAACTCTGGGAAATATCTCTGTCAATTCTAGAGTTTTTAAAGTTGCTTACAATGTACTTCCTGTTTACTTAGGTAATATTAATTATATCCTTCTGGGGTCTTTGATGGAGTTGAAGACAGTTATAGTTTTCCTTAGTTATGATAAAAGATAAATTAAATATGAAACTTTCCCGATATAAATAGACTAAATATTGTAAGTGTAATATTTGCTTGATACTTGTTTTGTTTTCTGTAATTTTACTATGTTAAAGTTAAAACCTTCTGCGGGGTAGTGGTAGTGCACACCTATAATACCAGCACTTGGGAGGCAGAGGCAGGCAGATCTCTGTGACTTCAAGGCCAGCCTGGTCGACAAGAGCTAGTTCCAGGACAGGCACCAAAGTTACACGGAAAAACCCTGTCTTGAAAAACCAAAAAGAATAAAAGAAAAAAAAAGTTAAAGCCTTCTTTTTTATTTAGACATAAAAGAGGAGATGATGTGGGGTTCTCCTCTTTATTTGTGAATATGTTTTATTATCATTGGTTAATAAAGACGCTTCTTTGGCCTATTACAGGGCATAATATAACCAGGCATGAAATCTGAACAGAGATATATAGAGAAAGTAGGCGAAGTCAAAAAGAAAGAGCTAGAGTCTTATTGGTAGGCTACAGCCATGTGGTGATAAATGGATTAATAGTAATATGTTGATTTAAGATGTGAGAGTTACATATTCAATGCAATACCTATCAAAATCCCAGCAAAATTCTTCACATACCTTGAAAAAACGGTACTCAACTTCATTTGGAAAAGCAAAAAACCCAGGATAGCCAAAACAATCCTGTACAATAAAAGAACTTCTGCAGGCATCAGAATCCCTGACTTCAAACTCTATTACAGAGCTACAGTACTGAAAACAGCCTGGTATTGACATAAGAACAGACAGGAGGACCAATGGAACCGAATAGAAGACTCGGATATCAATCCACACATTATCGAACACCTGATTTTTGACAAAGAAGCAAAAAATATCAAATGGAAAAAAGAAAGCACATTTAACAAGTACTGCTGATATAACTGGATATCAACATGTAGAAAAACGAAAATAGATTCATATCTATCACCATGCACAAAACTTAAGTCCAAATTGATAAAGACCTCAACATAAAGGCAGCCACACTGAACCTCATAGAAGAGAAAATGGGAAGTACACTTGAACGCATTGGCACAGGAGACCACTTCCTAAATATAACCGCAGCAGCACAGACACTAACAGAAACAATTAATAAATGGGACCTCCTGAAACTGAAAAGCTTCTGTAAAGCAAAGAACATGGTCAAAAAGACAAACGGCAGCCTATAGAATGGGAAAAGATCTTCACTAACCCCCACATTAGACAGAGGTCTTATCGCCAAAATATACAAAGAACTCAAGAAATTGATCACCAAAAGAACACACAATCCAATAAAAAAAAAAAATGGAGTACAGATCTAAACAGAGAACTCTCAACAAAGGAATCTAAAATGGCTGAAAGACACTTAAGGAAATGTTCAACATCCTTAGCCATCAGAGAAATGCAACTCAAAACAACTCTGAGATTCCATCTTAAACCTGTAAGAAGGGCCAAGATCAAAACCACTGATGACAACTTATGCTGGAGAGGTTGTGGGGGAAAAAGAACACTTCTGTGTTGCTGGTGGGAATGCAAGCTGGTACAGCCCCTTTGGATGTCAGTGTGGTGATTTCTCAGAGAATTAGGAAACAACCTTCCTCAAGACCCAGTAATACCACTTTTGGGTATATACCAAAGGATACTCAACCGTGCCACAAGGACATGTGCCCAACTATGTTCATAGCAGCTTTGTTTATCATAGCCAGAACCTGGAGACAACCTAAATGCCCTTTGACCGAAGAATAAATAAGGAAAATGTGGCACATTTACACAATGGAATACTACAGAGAGAGAAAAAAATAATGACATCTTGAATTTTGCAGGAAAATGGATGGAGCTAGAAAACGTTATTTTGAGTGAGGTAACCCAGACCCAGAAAGACAATTATCACATGTACTCACTCATAGGTGGTTTTTAAACATAAAATAAAGAAAACCAGACTACAAACCACAATCTCAGAGAACTTAGACAACAATGATGACCCTAAGAGAGACTTACATAGATCTAATCTACATGGGAAGTAGAAAGTAGAAAAAGACAAGATCTCCTGAGTAAAATGGGAGGGAGCATGTGGACCCTGGGGGAGAGTTGAAGGGATGAGGGGAGAGGCAGGGAGGGGAGCAGAGAAAAATGTAGAGCTCAATAAAAATCAATAAAAAAGAGTTACTTAATAAGAAGCCTGAGCTAATAGTTCAAGTAGTGTTGTAATGTAAAAAATTGTTCATTTCCATACCTAAAGGAAGTTAGCTACACTAAACACTGTAAAGTTGGGCTTGGTTCCCTCTGTGATCCTGTGCTGACTGGGAGCTATGTGTGACCTGCGGCCACACCCTAGCCTCAAAAGAACATTCAACAGCACATACCTTGCCCAGGGTGAGAAAACAAAATGCAAGACATGGAGTATGGCTCACATTGAACATGCACCATTTTACAGCATTGTTAAATGGAAATACTGCGAGTTGGGAGATATCTCAGTTGGTAGAGTACTTGTCTTGCTGTTGTGTAATGGTTTCCTCCAAGATTGAAACATCCCATCCTACAGAAAGCTCATAACACAGGAAGGTAAACAACTCCACATAGCTTGAGTAAGTTTCTGAAGCTGATCAGATTCACTAAGCCACTTATTGTCAGAGTAAACAATAAAAGCTGAGAGTCCCTCTCAGAAAAGCAGAGCCAGGCTGTGAAAGAGACTCTGAGACTAAACCATCTGCCTGGAAGACGAAACCCGCTGAGCTTCTGGAAAGGGTTCAGACCAACTGCGGCTTCTGGAAAGGGCAGTCTCCAACCTGTTGAGCTGCCTGCGGGGTGTGTAGTGAGCTCCAGGTTCCTGTTGTGAGCTGTCACCCATGCTGGGTGTTGAGCTGCCTGCGGGGTGTGTAGTGAACTCCAGGTTCCTGTTGTGAGCTGTCACCCATGCTGGGTGTTGAGCTGCCTGCGGGGTGTGTAGTGAACTCCAGGTTCCTGTTGTGAGCTGTCACCCATGCTGGGTGTTGAGCTGCCTGCGGGGTGTGTAGTGAGCTCCAGGTTCCTGCTGTGAGCTGTCACCCATGCTGGGGTGAGCTTTGGTGATGCAGCTGTCTTTGTGTCATACCTAACCCTAAACTAACCCCTCACCCATATACTTGTAAGTAACCCCAAGAAATTATATTGGTCCATCAAGATGGACTTGGGTAGTACCTACACTTTGGTCTGTCATGGGGTGACAGACCCTATCTGGGGTGAGTAGACACAATGCATTGGCTCTCCCCTGGAGGCTTGTCACTCGACATCTGCAAGCACAAGGCCCTATATAACAAAGCTATGTGTGGCAGGGAGCACTTGGACTTTCAGCAGATCCCTGAGGGTCACTGACCAGCCAGCCTAGACTACTTGGTGAGTTCATGTCAGTGAGAGACTCTGTCTCAACAAAACAAAACAAAATCGGCACAGCAGTGGAGAAAATGATTCCTGTTAATTCTGGCCTCTGGCCTCCATCTTTGGAGGCCCTGCCCCTGTGCCCCTTGCACCTTGACACCTCCTGGAGGAGGGTCAAGGTAGCCCACCAAACCTTGATCACTCCTCAGAGGCGGTCAGGACCACTCCCCCAGTCTATTTAAACTGCTCCCCTGAAAGTCAACACGTGGTCTCCCTCCCCCCCCCCCCCCCCCCGTGGTTGCATTGGCGCCTTCCCGGTTCCCCTGGGGGCCGCTAGAAAGCACAGGAGTCTTATTAAACCTGGACATCTTTTAATTCAGCTTGTTTTTATTTGGCTTGATTGGTTTGTTTTTTTTGCATGGACAGAGAGCTCGTGTTAGAAAATATTTCTAACAATACCCAAGGCTGTCCTCTGGCCCTCCACTCTCATGTATACACATATATGGGTACACATGTAAACATGTGCATGCAAACACAAATACAGATGCACACACACAAAGGGGAAAAGTAGAAACTGTGGGTGGGTTCATCTGCATTTTCTTAATGGATGAACAGCCACAGAATTCCAGCTGTACAACAGAACATTTAAACACACTTTCTTCCATTCACTGAGACCTTAGTCAAGTGAACTACACAATCGCTGTGCCTGCCCTCTATGTTGTTTGCAATAAAGTCTGGAGTCAACATGGAGAAAACGACAGTGACCTATTCAAGCTTAGTATACGACAGCAATCATACCCACAGAGGCTTGGTTCTAAAAAGTGGCTCTCAACCTGTTTGTTGCAACCCCTATGGGGGGGAGGTCAAACAACCCTTTCAAAAAGGTCGCCTAAGACCATTGGAAAACACAGATATTTGCATTACAATTCATAATAGTAGCAAAACTATAGTTATGACATAGCAACAAAAATAATTGTATGGTTATGGGGTCACCACAACATGAGGAGCACAGCATTGGGAAGGTTGAGATCACTGCTCTAGAGCATCATGGAAAAGGAAGCCCTTCACGGTCCTTCACTCATCTGTCCCTGGGGCTCTTGGAAGATCCCCGACTAGCTCACCCTCCATTGACACGGAGCAAACTGCACAAACTGAGAAGGAAGCCGTTGATAGGTGCTGAGTACGTGTACGTCAGGGAAACAATCGCCACCATCAAGACAGGAAATATTCATCACCGCCAAGGTTTCCACAAGCTGCTCTGTTCTCCCTCCTCCCATCCTCCTCATGCCCCAACCTGTCCACAGATGCCACACAAGGGCTTGTCATTATAAATTAGAATTTCATAGAAATGGACTCTTACAAGATGGACTCTTCACAGTCCTTGCATGGCTTGCTTTCAGCATGAACATCCAGACTGGTGCAGTAGTGATAGCTCTTTCCTTATTGCTGAGTAGTGCTCCATTAAATAGATTCACTACAATATAGTCACGTATCTGTGGGTATTATCTAGTATTTCTTTTTACAGATAAATCTGCTGTGGATATTTAAGTGTTTGTACTATAGACCTATACTTCCTTTCCTTATATTTAAATACCTATAAGCTAGATTGCATGACAGGTACGTGCTTAACTTCCAAAGAGCCTGCCAATCATCTTCCAAAATGTGTCACTTTCCGTCCCCAACAGTGGCACTGTGATTTCCAGGTCAATACCATGCTGGATTAGCTGGACACCCAAATGCATTAATGCCTGGCATGGCCAGTATCTACTCTAAGTGCCCAATAGGTGAGCAGTGGTACCACCTTGTGGTTTCAATTTGGATTTCTGTTGGATAATAATGTTCACGTATATAACTGGTATGTAAAACTTACGTAAATTATCTGTTCTACTCTTTGGCTGATTTTTTTTAATTAAGAATTATTCTCTCTCTCTCTTTCTCTCTCTCTCTCTCTCTCTCTCTCTCTCTCTCTCTCTCTCTCTCTCTCTCTCTCTCTCTCTCTGTGTGTGTGTGTGTGTGTGTATACCTGAGGAGGCCAGAAGATGGCACTGGATCACCTGGAGCTGAGCTAAAGTAACAGGTGGTTTGTAAGATACCAGTGTGGATGCTGGGAACTGAACTTGGGTCTTCTGCAAGAACAGCAAGTTCTCTTAACCATTGAACCAGGTCTCCAGTCCTGACTAATGTTTTTATTGGATCTTTTCAGTTTTGAGAGCTATTGCATATTCTGTTTATATTTCCATCAGACTATTAATTTGCAACTCCTTCCTCCCAGCCTGTACCTGCTTTCTCCTTCAATGGGAATAATTGTGATGGCGTTCAACCAGTTTGTTCTTTTCGGAATAATTTTTGTGCCAAGGTTACATATCCTTTGTCTAACCCAACTGCAACTCTTAAAAATGTTTTCTTGAAGAAGTTATATAATTTTAGGTTTTACTTTTAGACTGAGTACCCATTTGAGCACACAGATATCTAATTATCCTGTCCTACTGTATTGTGTGACATTATTCCTGGGTAAATGTGAACAATATTGACTTTCATAAGGAACCAGAAACAGAAGCAAGTAAGGACAGTACCCAAGCCCAACATGGGCCAATGCCACTTGCTCATACGCCAATGTCATCACTTCTTTGAAGGACAGTTAGCAGCACACTCAGCAGCAGGCTACTGTCTTTGAAAGCTCTTGCCTTGGAACGTGAGGAAGAGGAACAGTGTCCGGTCTGCAGTGTTTCCATTCTGAGACATCTACCATGAGAAATTCTCATAGATGTTTCTATGTTTCTTCTTCTTCTTCTTCTTCTTCTTCTTCTTCTTCTTCTTCTTCTTCTTCTTCTTCTTCTTCTTCTTCTTCTTCTTCTTCTTCTTCTTCTTCTCCTCCTCCTCCTCCTCCTCCTCCTCCTCCTCCTCCTTCTCCTCATTTTCCTCCTCCCCCTCCCCCTCCCCCTCCTTCATCCCTATGTTAAAGCATAAGTCATGTATCCTTACCGTCACTGATAACTGGTCCCCTAATCTCTCTTCCCAGCTGTCTCTACAGAGCAACCTAACTGCCATCTCTTCTTCCTCCTCAGGCGCCTCTTCAGGACTCCAGTGTACCCTGAAAAGGGCTGGTCAGAGTTCTGATGACAGAAGGCTTCACACAGCCAGAGTTTAATTAAGATCTTACATTTCACTTGACTGTAATTTGTTTCAAAAGGCATGGAATTCCTTTATTTG
The DNA here is from genome assembly GCF_903992535.2 of Arvicola amphibius. Classification (NCBI taxonomy): domain Eukaryota; kingdom Metazoa; phylum Chordata; class Mammalia; order Rodentia; family Cricetidae; genus Arvicola; species Arvicola amphibius. Next base: position 96,411,934 of record NC_052051.1, read on the forward strand.
TGCACAATTTTTAATTTAGTGCTTATTGTACAGCCAAGCATTGTTAATATAAGAGAGAACAAAGCCAATGAATAAATTATGTCAATATGAAGTTATGTTCCAGTGTGTATAGAAGGCACAGTTGGACAAACAGAAAAAGAATGAACAGGCTGGGTGGGTGGCACCAGCCTGTAATCCAAGCACCTGGGAGACTGAAAGAGGAGGATTCACAGGCTTGAGGCCAGCATGGGCTACATACTAAGACCATCACAAACATCAGAGCAGAGATGGGGATATGGCCCAGTTAAAATGATTGTCTTGCAAGCACGAGGACCTGAGTTCAACTCGCAGAATCTATGGGGGAAAAGTCAGATATGGTGGCACACATTTGTACTCCCAGCACTAGGGAGGCAGAAACAGACAGATTCCTAATGTTGGCTGGCTAGTCAGGGTAGCCTAATTAATGGTTTCAAGCCAGTGAGAGGCCTTATCTCAAAACACAGGTGACTATTGTCTCAGAAATGAAACCAGAAGTTGATCTTCGGACTCTACATGAAAACACACACATGCTCTCTCACGCCATGTTGCCATGTGGAGGTCAGAGAACAACTTGTGAGAACTGGCTCTAATCTTCCAGCATGTGTGTGTGGAGATAAGGTTTGGCGGCAAACCTCTTTAGCTATTTAAGCCATCTCACCAGCCCCAGATATAGACTCTCTCCCATTTCTATAATTTCCTCTCTCTCTCTCTCTCTCTCTCTCTCTCTCTCTCTGCTGGGAACTTAACCTAGGATCTCCACGGTAGGCAAGTGCTCTGACCCTGAGCTGTACGCCAGCTCCCCTTTGCTTTTAAACAACATGCCTCCCCCAAATATATTACATTTGAGTTATGGGTGAGGCAGAGTGCTGCTGAGGACGATCTCAGAGACAATGACAATGCCATCACTTGGGCTCTTTCTGGCTTCAATTGCTGAGCATAGCATCTCTGTCAGAGTAAGGGCTGCAAACAGCTGTTCCCTGCCTGCAATGGGAACCAATGGGGTGACAGGACTACAGAGCTCTGGCATGGAGCCCGGGTAGGTTCTGCCCAGCCTGCTATTTATAGCAACCTCTGCTTAAGGCTAATTTATACAGACCAGAGATTCTGAGCCGGACTCAGTGTCCTATCACCCGTGGGTTCCAAAGGCCTCTCCTTTCGAGTCATGGTAAGCCGGCAACGGCGTCTGCCGAGCCTTCAGCAGACTAACACGCAGCTATGGGGAAAGAGCCTTACAAAGAAGTCCAGAGGAGCTCGGAGCTCGGAGCTCAGTCACAAAGCATGAGCCTCTGGCTTGATACTGGCTATGTTCCTATGTGTGTGAGAGTACCTTTAAGAACATACTAGCGTGCTCTTTTGTGTATAAGATATATGTGTTTTCTGCGGAATCCACAGGGTTCATTTGCTGAATGTCTGTTCTCTCTAATGCTGCTGGCCACTAACATATCTCATTAACACCTTCTACATCATCATCAGGCAGTGCAGACTAGAACATTCTCAATGAGAATCAGCAGGGCGGTGGTGGCGCATGCCTTTAATCCCAGTACTCAGGAGGGAGAGGCAGGCGGATCTCTGAGTTCGAGGCCAGCCTGGTCTACAAGAGCTAGTTTCAGGCCAGGCTCCAAAGCTACAGAGAAACCCTGTCTTGAAAAAAAAATAACAAAAACAAACAAACAAAAACATGTATTCTATTTAGTCTGTTCCCTGCCTGCCTGCCTGTCTGCCTTGTCGAAAACAGAGTCTCATATAGTTCCAGATGGCCTCAAGCTATGTAGCCAAGGATAACCTTGAAATCCTGATTCTCCTGCCTCCCTCTCCCTAGTGCTGGGATCACAGGTGTGAGCTACCAGGAGCCTGGTTTGTGCAATGCTGGGGATCAAACCCAGGGCTCAGAGCGTGCTACACAAGCCCTCTACCGACTGAGCTACACTCCTAGTCCCATATTTTTCTTTAACGCACTGAATTGCTTCCAAATAGTATAATTTAGACTGCCATTTAGAAATAGTAATTAATAATGTAATTTGAAATGATCACATAATATTTAAGTTGCCAGAATCCAAAGAACATGTTAATTACTTACTTGAGAAAGGTATAGGTTTTCAACAATTTGTAACCCTGCCAGAAGCTTGAGTAAGAATCTTAGCTCTTCCCTGAATGGATTCTAGACTGGTCGAAGGCCAGGTTTCAGGAATGGGATGAATATAAGAACTACAGAGGCTAGTAAAAAGGTTTTCTGTACACGAGTTTGAGTGTCCTATGAGGCCCTGAGAAAAGGACTTGTGTGTTTTATAGTCCTGAAAATGGCACCCTCGTGGGCATGTGTTTCCTGAACACACGAACTCTTGTTCAAAGGGATGGGGTTGAGTCCAGAAGGGAGGCATTAGGAGGTAGATGAGAGAATGCCCCTTCTGGCTCTTTTTGCTCATAGACAAGAAAAAAATCCTCTATTTAAGGGCATATACAAAAAATTGACCCATCTGGATAACCAGGATGTGTTCCCTAATTTAAGATGCTTAATTCAGTCTGTAATATCTCCTTTGCCATGAAAGACCATATTCACAGGGATTGGGGTGTAGGCATCTTTGTGGGGTGTCTATAGTAAGGGACACTGTGAAATAGGCATGGAGGGAGGGTTGTCATTCACTGGAGTTCTTTTTATAAATATTTATTTTTATTATCTTAAATTAATCGTATATGTCTGTGGGGGAGGTAGGTGATGAGGGTGTAGAACAGGAAGGCACTGGGTAGTTACCATATCCGTGGAATGATATCGGTCTTGACCTAAGTCTCACTGGGGCATAGAGATGGATACTAGAGCTTAGCTCAAGCTCCACTTACTACTATGAAGACTTCAAAGGTGGTCAGTCTCCTCTGCCCTCAGTTCCCACCCCTTCTAAGCCAAGCTTGCGTGTTCAGGACACACGTGGCCATGATGAGGTAGACCCTATCCATACCCCCATGGTGAACTGTGACGGGTCTGCAATGGCTAATTTCCACTGTCCTGGTGACTGAATTAAGACATGCCTAGGATGAGTGAGGCACACCCTCGAGTGCACCTGTGAAGGAAGAAACTTAGCTACGGAGGAGTTCATTCATTCACCCTGAATGAGAATGGTAACACCCCACCTCTGGGCTGGAATCCAAGACGGAATAAAAAGGGACCAGGAAAAAACAGCAGAGTGCCAGCACTCCCCCTTCTCATGCACAGCTATGGGCAAGCAGCTGCCCTGTGTGGCCCAGTTGCAGGGTGACTGACAACCATGATGAACTTTGGTACCACAAGCAGTGACCCAATGCTAAGTGTAACCTCTTCTCCTGTAAGCTACGTCTTCTCAGAGCAAGGGGAGGAAGGAAGGGAGGAGAAGGGAGAGAGGGGGAGAGAAAGACAGAGAGGAAGAGAGGAAGAGAAGACGGAAGGAAGGAAGGGGAAGAGAAGGAGAAGGCTGGTTGATGGATGGATGATGGACAGATGGATGGATATTGGATAGATGGATGGATGAAAGAACAAATACATGGTCTAAAAGTTACTCAGGAATCCAACTCTCCTTGGTGAATATATGGCTTAGCGTGGGCACGGGAACCAGTGAGAGTTGAGGTCAGTCTGCTTGCGGTGTAGAGGGACTTCAGACCCTGCTTGGTGGGAGAAAGGCTCTTGTGCTTTTCCCATTCTCCTCGCCTCAAACAAAATGAGTGGCACATCTTTTTGAGCAAAAGTAATGATAAACAACATGTAAGAAAGCAAAGCATTGAAGGGCTGGGTACCTGATGACATCATTAGGAAGCTGAAGCAAAGTCAAAAAGCCACCTGTCCAGATATGCATTAAGGCTGGCAGGACAGTTTCGTGGGTTCACACTTGAGGAGCTGATTTTGATACCAAGAACCCACATGGTAGAAGGACAGACAGACTACATTTGCACTGTGGCTCTCCCACTCCCCTGTCTTCATCACACAAAATAAAGATTTCAAATGTCAGCATTTAAAAAAATGTCTCAATGAAGAAAAACAAACGTTTATTTCCTTAACACTACAGCTAGCCTGGATTTTTGTCACTTGATGCTAAACACATCTCTAGCAGATACTAATAGTGCAGACTGACATTTAAACCTGAAGGGTCAGCCATGAAATTGGCTAGGTAAGAGAACCAATGGAGAAGGGAGAGGTGAAGGTAATTCTAGCTGGTGAAGAGAAGGGGGCCAGGGAGCCTGGAGGGTGGGGTGGGGTGTAGAACCAGGTGACCCTAGAACAGAGAGGGCATGGCCCTGGGGCCTTGCTGTAAGGGTGCGGGCTTTATTGTGAGAGAAATGTCACAACAATTTAACAAAAGAGCCATGGCTGTGAATCCTGTGAACCACACGCTGTAGTGATTTTCCTCCCACCATGGAACAGCTGCTCAGATTTTGCCAGAGTCAGAGACCACAGACCTCAGGCATCCTGTAAGATGGGCAGGGGCTTTCACTAGAAGACAAGAGGCAAACAGACTCCAGGCCTGGATTTGGTACCAGAGAAAAGATGCTTCCCACAGTGATGTTATGAAACAGCTGATTGGGCCTGAAGGTAGCCAGAATGTTTACAGATGTGTGTGGGGGGGGGAGGGGAGGAGCTTGAGCCTAGCAGCAAATGAAAAAGACAAAGAGAATTCTTGCTGGGAGGAGGGGAGCACAAAAACAAACTCACTTCCTCTCTGTTAACGCAGAAATCACTCATGTTGAAGGTCACACAGCTGAACAATGCACCATTAGCCTCCCGCTTAAATAACCCTCTGACGTGTATATCGTGATCACTGTTGCCTAGGTTACTTCTCAGAAACTTGAAGCCAGTTCTACCTAAACCCTGACTCTACTGAAGTCTACAGACATCAGATGGATGACTAAGATCTCTTCAGATCGCCTGTCCTCTTTGTGGCCTCGGGCTGTTGATGTATTCTGGCACACACCCTGTCTAGTACTTGATGGGCTTACCTGAGGTCAAGTTCACCCAGGAGCTGCAGAGTTACAGTGGGCATTGTCACACTGAATATTTCTGGCCTCATGAGAGGCCTTTCTATACTGGAGTTGTCAAGAAAGCATAGGCGGGGGAAAGAGGAAACACGTACTCATTCCAGTGGTCCCTAGGCCACCTTAACTCTGTATGACAGTCTGGATAAAATATTTCTCAAGAGATAAGGCCCTGGGAGAGAGAGCACTCTTTATAGCTCACTCCCAAGACACCAGAGTATAATAATATCACACCTAACCCCACTGGGGTAAAGTCACTGCTATCCCACACTGTTATGATTTTCGTCTCTTTAAGAGACAAGCCATGCCCACTCCCCCGTGGCCCCTGCCCTCCTCTCGCCATTTTGGTTTCTGTGTTCCTTTTGGCCGTGCGCTCTCCCTCTCTTGCTCCCCTTTCTCTTTCTCTGTCCTCTTCTCCTTTTACCCCTCCTCTAAGTAATAAATATCCAATTCTATTCTGTACATTGTGTCTGTCCACGTGTCTCCTACCCACTGCCTGCTCACACTGCCAGGCTAGCTGGGATCAGCCTGCCCGCCATGTGTCTCCCTGCCTGAGACCAGCCACCTCTGGGGACCAGCAGCCGTCTCTGCCTGGGACTGGCTGCTCCCAGAGCCTGCTGCCTGCCTACTGCCGCGGGGGATCTTGCAGCATTTTTCAAAATCATAGCACACACCAGGGTGATGTCATTCCTAACCCACACCAGGATGACATCTCCTAACCCACACCAGGATGATATAACTCCTAATCCACACCAGGATGAAGCCACTCCTAATCCACACCAGGATGAAGCCACTCCTAACTCACACCAGGATGATATCACTCCTAATCCACACTAGGATGACATCACTCCTAACCCTTACCAGATGAAGGCCTCATTGTACCAGATTAAGATTTATCCTGTCACTGCTCATAATGAAGGTATCCTGGCTAGTTTGTAAAAACTTTCTGAGCAAGGTCTATACTATGTAACATAAATTTAATGCTGGCCTGGGCTTTAGGGTATATTCAAGGACAACCTAGGCAATTTAGGGAGACCCTGTCTCAAACTAAAAGGTGAAGAGGAAGATTTGTAACTCAGTGGTAAGTCCTAACCTAGCAAGCAAGAGCCCTGGGTTCAGTCTCCAGGAATGCAAAACAAAAGAAGTAACAACAGAAGCTTTAAAAAGACACTGACTTCAAAATGCAAAGCCACCTATAACATCAGTTCAAGGGAACACACAAACTGACTGGCACAAATTGTCCTGCATCTTCTGATGTAATCCCAGGGGAAGCTGATTTTTTTCCCCAACCAAGTATCAAGTCTTTCTCTACTTTCATTTCTGATTGGAATAAGTGACAAAAACATATTCATTGTAATAAGTGTCTTGAACAATTTGTATTTTAATAAAGAGTCTTCTTGACAGACATCTGTCTGGGACAAAAAAAAGCCTCACTCTGCTGAGGCTTATGAGGGAGCCCACCTGAGGCAGGAGCCCAGCAGGAGGCTTTCACAATAGCCCTTGGGAGAGACAGATGGCTTGATGTGGGGTGAAGCCGCAAACGCAAGGACAGATTTGAGATTTGCGAGATGTGCGATGTAAGTGAAGCAGAGCTGTGAGGGCCGGCGGCGGGATGGGACGACTCACTGGAGCCTGTCTTGAATGGCCCCTCAGATGACAAGGCTTTGAACCGACAGTAGGGTATTTGGGAGAGGAGAGCTGACTGAACATACGTGACTGGGGTATAGTCTGCTGAAGCTGTCTGCTTGGGACACATCGGGACACAAAGGTGGACTTGGATAAGCATGAGTCTGGGCGTCATCGAAGAGAAATCTATGTAGAGAGCAGTGGTTCTATACTGTACTCACAGAATTAGTTACACTTCATTCTGAACAAGGGATGGCTTTGATAATAAGTGGAGCAACACGGCCCAACTTACCCGGCCAGCTGCTTCCGGTCACGTGAGAATTCTCCAAAGGTCAAAAGTATAGCTCGGAGCAGTTACCTTTAGAATGTGGTGCATTGAGGGAGCGCTTTAAGTCACTGGGCCATGTCTCAGCAATAGACTATGGAACTCTACCCAGTTTCTATCTCTCTATTCTGACTTGAGGCATGAATGTGTCCTCCGATATATGCCCCTCATCACTGCCATATACAAGCCTAGTCAGAGCCGCAAACCCAACCTTGCACTTGAATCTCCAGAACTACGTACCAAGAAAAACCTTTTAGAAGTAGCTCGTGCCAAGTATTTCTCCATGGTGCTAAAGGTTAAACAGTATGGCTGCTATACTTCATCCTATCTTGGAAGACTTGTATAAGCACAGTTAGGGCTGGGTGTACCCTCTGGCAGACTGTCTCACTCTACAGGCCACAGAGCCGCCCACCAGTTATTTAGACGCCAGGTATTAACAGTGACACCCTGGGCTCAACACGGACAGCTAAGCCTGGACTATGACTCAGATCACTGAAAGCTGGTGAATGCTGGGGTGACGGAGCTTCCTTTGAATAGTGTGTCTGACATAAGATGAGGGACTGAGGTGATATTTTACTACTAAGAATTGGGGAATACACAGTGTTTTTCTTCTGTGCTCCAAAGGCAGTTCAAACAAGACGAGATCAGAGTTATCAGACCAAGCTGAAGCCCGTGCTCATGCATGTCCACTGCTTCTCACAAACAAGGTGTCTGGCTAAACCCTCCAGGAAAAGCACGGTGCTGTGTGTAAGCCTGGAACAGTGAAACGAGGCTTCAATAAAGTTATTTTGGTAATTAATTACTATTATCAAAAGGAACCTTTGGCATAATTATCTCCTATAAACCTGCTCATTTAGCCAGCTATATACGTTGAAGCTAATTCCATCCACTGGCATGGTTTGATTGCTGAAGGCACCACATACGTTGGTCACAGGACACAAAAATCAAGCTGGTACTGAGCTAGAAGTTTACTGCTGGCATTTGTGGTACTGGAAGGTGCTATGTAGGTTAGTGGCCGGGGTAGGGGTGCGTATCAACAGCTTACACTTCCAAATCACAGCTCATCATCAAAGAAGGACAGGAACTCAAGCAGGGCAGGACCCTGGATGAAGCTGATGCAGAGGCCATGGACGGGAGCTGCTTACTGGCTTGTTCCCTATGGTTTTCTCAGTCTGTTTTCTTATAGAACCCAGGACCACCAGCCCAGGGATGGCCCCACCTACAATGAACTGGGCCTTACCACATAAATCACTAATTAAGAATATCCTACAGGCATGCCCGTAGTCAGATCTAACTGAGGCATTTTCTCAATTAAGGCTCCCTCCTCCCCAGTAACCCTGTGTCAAATTGGCATAAAACTATCCAGGACAGCTGGCAAGTTACACCTATGAGTTTAATAGTGCCATGAAGATTACTGTGTAACCAACCAGTTTCTGGTCAGATTTAGGACTATGCCATAGGAGGAAACTTGTGTCTGTTAATGGAAACCTGGCCAAGAACCTATGGCTGAGATGGTCACAGGCCAGAGGAGGACCTATTACTCTTATTTTGCTAAGTGGCCACTAAATGGCCTTCTCAATGCTGTTGTGCCACATCCAGCATCTATCAGAGAAACTTCTGCATGGAAGATAGTTAACAGAGTTAACGCCATTGGTCACAGACCAGAGAAGAGGGGTGGACTCTGTATCCGCGTGTCCCAGGCTCAAGCGGAAGGAGAGAATAAGGAGGACAGCTGTGAAATAGTCTTCTGGACACGACGGGACTGTTGCACCCTTGAACTCCCAACTGCGGTTCCCTGCACAGGATCAAGCTGCCAATCTTCGGGCACAGAGAGGGGCAGGGCTTAAGGCCCACCGTAGCTGAGGAGCTTTTGGCAGTTGAAGGCTGCTGGGAGAGGGAGATTGGTTTTCTTCAGGGGTGTGCCCTCTGGTGGGTTGCCCACAGTGGCTGACCATATAGCTAGGAATAAAAGGCACCACAGATAGGAGTTAAGTTACAAAATAAAGATACAAAGTAGGGAGGGAGGCACAGCACAAAAAAGTGTTCAGGAGAAGCAGGACAGGAAAGGGGGGTGAATATGACCAAAATTTTTAAACAATAAAATAATTTAAGATTATCCCATCTAGGTGCTAGAAAACACTCTAAATGAAGAGTCCATGCCAACTGTGCAGAGGGGAGGGGGTGCCTTCCTTTGTAGCTAGAGGGTGTTCACCTCTTCTAGTGTTTTTTTCTTTTTTCTTTTTTTTCAATTTTTTCCTTTTTATTTATTTTTTTATTGATTTTATTTAGCTATACATTTTGCTCTGCTCTCCTCCCTTCCTCTCTAATCTCTTTCAACCCTCTCCCTTGGTCCCCATGCTCCCAATTTACTCAGGAGATTTTGTCTTCTTCTACTTCCCATGTTCATTAGATCAATCAATGTCTCTCCTAGGGTCGTCATTGTTGCCTAGGTTCTCTAGAATTGTGATTTATGGGCTTGTTTTCTTTGCTTTATGTCTAAAGGCCACTTATGAGTGAGTACATGTGATATTTGTCTTTATGGGTCTGAGTTACCTCACTCAATATGATGTTTTCTAGTTCTATCCATTTTCATGCAAAATTCAAGCTGTCATTATTTTTTCTGCTGTGTAGTACTCCATTGTGTAAATGTGGCACATTTTCCTTATCCATTCTTTGGTTGAGGGGCATTTAGGTTGTTTCCAGGTTCTGACTATGACAAACAATGCTGCTATGAACATAGTTGAGCACATGTCCTTGTGGCACAATTGAGCATCCTTTGGGTATATACCAAAAAGTGGTATCGCTGGGTCTTGAGGAAGGTTGTTTCCTAATTTTCTGAGAAATTACCGTACTGATATCCAAAGGGGCTGTACCAATTTGCACTCCCATCAACAATGCAGGAATGTTCCCTTTTCCCCACAACCTCTCCAGCATAAGTTGTCATCAGTGTATCTTGGCCATTCTTACAGGTGTAAGATGGAATCTCAGAGTTGTTTTGATTTGCATTTCTCTGATGGCTAAGGATGTTGAACATTTTCTTAAGTGTCTTTCAGCCATTTTATGGTCCTATGTTGAGAGTTCTCTGTTTAGGTCTGTACTCCATTTTTTTTATTGGATTATTTGTTTTTTTGATGACCAATTTCTTGAGTTCTTTGTATATATTGGAGATCAGACCTCTGTCTGATGTGGGGTTAGTGAAGATCTTTTCCCATTCTGTAGGCTGCTGTTTTATCTTTTTGACCATGTTCTTTGCTTTACAGAAGCTTTTCAGTTTCAGGAGGTCCCATTTTTTCTCTCATTGTCTACGCTACTGGGATTATATTTAGAAAGTGGTTTCCTGTGCCAATGCATTCAAGTGTACTTCCCACTTTCTCTTTTATGAGGTTCAGTGTGGCTGGCTTTATGTTTAGGTCTTTGATCAATTTGGACTTGAGTTTTGTGTATAACAATAGATATGGGTCTATTTTCATTCTTCTACATGTTGGTATCCATTTATGTCAGCACCATTTGTTGAATATGTTTCTTTTTTCCACTTGATATTTTTTCTTCTTTGTCAAAAATCAGGTGTTCATAGGTGTGTGGATTAATGTCTGGGTCTTCTATTTGGTTCTATTGGTCCTCCTATCTGTTCTTATGTCAATACCAGGCTGTTTTCAGTACTGTAGCTCTGTAACAGAGTTTGAAGTCAGGATTTGTGATGCCTCCCGAAGTTCCTTTGTTGTACAGGATTGTTTTGGTTATCCTGGGGTTTTGTTTTTCCGTATGAAGTTGATTACTGTTCTTTCAAGGTCTGTGAAGAATTTTGCTCTTATTTTCATGCAATGAATCTGTAGATTGCTTTTTGTAAGATTGCCATTTTTACTATGTTAATTTTACCTGCCCAAGAGCATGGGAGATCTTTCCATTTTCTGGTGTCTGCTTCAATTTCTTTCTTCAAAGATTTAAAGTTCTTGTCATACAGGTTATGGTTAGAGTCCACTTGTTTAGTTAGAGTCACTCTGAGATATTTTATGCTGTTTGTGGCTATTGTGAAGGGTGTTGTTTCTCTGATTTTTTTCTCAGCTGTGTAAAGGAGAGCTACTAATTCTTTTGAGTTAATCTTGTATCCTGCTATATTACTGAAAGTGTTTATGAGTTATAGACATTCCTTGGTAGAATTTTTGTGATCATTTATGTAAACTATCATATCATCAGCAAATAGTGAGAGTCTGACTTCTTCTTTTTCGATTTGTACCCTTAATCTTCTTTTGGTGTCTTATTGCTCTAGCTAAGACCTCAAAAATTATATTGAATAGATATGGAGAGAGTGGACAACCTTGTTTTGTTCCTGATTTCAGTGGAATCACTGTGAGTTTCTCTCCATTTAGTTTGATGTTGGTTGTTGGCTTGCTGTATATTGCCTTTATTATGTTTATGTATGTTCCTTGTATCCCTGCTTACAAGACCTTTATCACAAAGTGATGTTGTATTTTGTTGAAGGCTTTTTCAGGATCTGATGAGATGATCATGGGGTTTTTATTTTTCAGTTTGTTTATATGGTGGATTACATTGACAGATTTTTGTATATTGAACCATTCCTACATCTCTGGGATGAAGCTGACTTGATCATGGTAGACAATGTTTCTGATGTGTTCTTGGATTCGATTTGCCAGTATATTATTAATTTTGCATCAATGTTCGTGAGTGAGATTGGTCTGTAATTCTCTTTCTTAGTAATGTCTTTAAGTGGTTTGGGTATCAGGGTAATTGTAGCCTCATAAAAAGAGTGTGGTAATGTTCCTTCTGTTTCTATTGTGTGGAACAATTTGAGGAGTATTGTTATTAGTTCTTTGAAAATCTTGTAGAATTCTGAGTTGAAAACATCTGGTCCTGGGCTTTTATTGGTTGGGAGACTTTTGATGACTGTTTCTATTTCTTTGGCAGTTATAGGTCTGTTTAATTTGCTTATCTGGTCTTGATTTAATTTTGATAAGTGATATTTATCCAGAAAGTTGTCCATTTCCTTTAAGTTTTCCAGTTTTGTGAAGTGCATGTTTTAGAAATATGACCTAATGATTCTCTGGGTTTCCTCCCTGTCTGTTGTGATGTTCCCATTTTCATTTCTGATTTTGTTAATGTTGGGTCCGGGGCGGGGGGGGGGGTTTCACACAAAGATGAGAACACCACCAAGTCTAATAATAGAAGCAAACTATATTCTAGAAACCAGTTCCTAGGAAAACCAGAAGGACACTTAAAAATAAAAATAAAAAGCACCGTGGGGCACAGAAGCTTATCAGCTAGCTGAGACCACAGCCAGAGATGTTGTTTGTTAGGCTGTGACAAAAGGCTAGTTTCTGGACCCACCTTTTATAGTTAGGGCACCAAGCATTAGGTCTGAACAAAGGAATCTTTACAATCTTACCTCCTTGAGTTGGAGTTTTCCTTCTAGTACTTTGTGTAAGACTGGTATTATGGCTAGGTATTGGTTAAATCTGGTTCTGTCATGGAATATCTTGTTTTATCCTTCTACGGTGATTGAAAGTTTTGTTGGATATAGTAGTCTGGGCTGGTATCTGTGGTCTTTTAGTATCTGCATAATGCTTGAAAAAGACATTCTGGTTTTCATTGAGATGTCAGGTGTAATTCTAATAAGTCTGCCTTTATATGTTACTTGGCATTTTCCTTTGCAGTTCTTAATATTCTTTCTTTATTCTGTATATTTAATGTTTTGATTATTATGTGGTTAGGTGACTTTTTTGATCTAGTCTATTTGGTGTTCTGTAAACTTCTTGTATTTTTATGGGCATATCTTTCTTTAAGTTGAGAAAGTTTTCTTCTATGATTTTGTTAAATATATTTTTTGTGCTTTTGAGTTGGACTTCTATACCTACTGTTCTTAGGTCTGGTCTTTTCATGCTGTCACATATGTTTTGGATATTTTGTTTTAAGCTTTTATTAGATTTAATGTTTTCTTTGACCAATGAGTCTATTTTCTCTATTGTATCTTCAGTGCTTGAGATTCTCTCTTCCATCTTTTGTATTCTGCTCTCTATGCTTGCATTTGTGGCTCCTGATTGTTTTCCCATCATTTCTATTTCTATAATTCCCTCGGCTTGTGTTTTCTTTATTTTCTCTATTTTAGTTTTCAAGTCTTGAATAGTTTCTTTCATATGTTTGATTGCTTTTTCTTGGTTTTCTTTAAGGAATTTGTTGATATCTTCTAATTTTTTGTTTGTCTTTTCTTCCATTTCTTTGAGGGTATTTTTCATTTTGTCTTTAAGGGCCTCAAACATTCTCCTAATGTTATTTTTTAAGGTAATTTTTTTCTGCTTCATCTATATTTGGTTGTTCAAATCTTGCTGTTGTAGGGTCACTAGTTTTTACTGGTATCATGTTGCTCTTTGTGGTGTTGCATGTGTTGTTACCTTGTCTACTCATCTTTTGCTCTAATAGGTGTGGTTGGGGCTGTCTGTGACTCTGGTGATCACTCTTTTAGGTGCCAGTGGATCCAAGGCTCAGATGGTTGCTCCTCATGGTGCAGTCAGGGCCATGGTTCCAATCACCCCGCTGGTCACTCCATGTTTCTGGAGGTCACTTGGTGCTCCTAGGGTTCACTCTGCAATATCAGGTATTGTTTGGGCCTGCTCCCACAGAGATTGCTAGCTTGGGGATCTTTCTGCTGAGGTTGTTGCCTTGGGCCTGCTCTGGCAAAGGTTGTTCACTCAGACCTGCTCTGGCAGAGGTTTCTGGATCAGGCCTGCTTCAGGAGATGTTGCAGGCTCAAGCCTGCTACCTTAGAGGTAGTTAATTCACACCTGATCAGGCAGAGGTCTCTGGTTTGGGCCTGCTTCCTCAGCAGTGGCTCCCTTGAACCTGTTCCTGTGGAGTTTGCTAGCTCAGGCCTGCTCTGGTGGAAGTCACTGGCTCAGACCTGTTTCCATAGATGTCCCTGACCTGGGCCTGCTCCCGCAGAGGTCCCTGGTTTGGGCCCAGTTCTACAAAAGTCTCTGGCTCAGGCCTACTCCCTCCGAGGTCCGAGACTCACACCTGGAACTGCAGAGGTCTCTGGTTCCTGTCTACTCCTTTGGAGGTCCAAGACTCACGCCTGGACCCGCAGAGGTCTCTGGCTCAGGCCTACTCCCTTGGAGGTCCCAGATTTGTGCCTGGACCCATAGAGGTCTTTGGTTCCAGCCTATTCCCTCAGTAGCTGCTCCTGTGGAGTTCACTGTCTCTGGCCTGCTCTGGCCTAGGTCACTGGCTCAGACCTGTTTCAGTAGATGTTCCTTGCCTGTCCCTGCTTCCACAGAGGTCCCTGGCTTGGGCCCAGTTTCACAGAGGTCTCTGGTTCCTGTCTACTCCCTCAGAGGTCCCAGACTTGTGCCCCTTTCTTTCAGTTTTTCAAGACAGAAGTTCTCTGGCTGCCCTGGAACTCACTCTGTAAACAAAGTGGCCTCGAACTCAGATATCTACCCATCTCTGCCTATGTAAATTAATATTATTATACATTCTGACAGCCTCCTTCCTTGCAAGCACAGTGTCATCAAACCTAAATGGTAAATGAAGGATGGCTGTCTCTGGCTACATTTCCTCTTCATCCCTAGGTTCCATTGTGGTTAGGATTCTGAGTTTCTCCCAAAGGCCTATATATTAACACCCTGGTCCTCATTCACGGGAAATGTCAGGCCTTGAAAAAGGTCCTTTGGTTGTTGCAATCCTCTTGGATGGGACTTCAGAAGCCTAGCCACTTGTTCTTTGTTTTCTCCCTGCTCACCAAGAGGACAGGGGTTCTGAACTACTTCATGCCTTTACCACGAAGATACCACGCTATATTGTCACAGGCCCAAAGCAATAGGACCTGTTCATCATGAATTTAGACTTCTAAAAGTAGGCCCACACAAATCTTTTCTCTTTCTAAATTGGTTATCTCAGGTGTTTGTTATAGTGATGGGAAGCCAACATAAATCTTTGAAGTCTTGTCTTTGAGACTACCAACACCAATAATAAAGTCTAAAGATTTCCCCAAACATTCCAGTCTGTTTCTTAAATCTTTACTTTTACTATTTTGAATTATTTGTTTGGGGGAGGGTATGTTCAAATGCGTGCAGGTGTCTGCATAGGCCAGAGGTATTTGATGCCCCCCAAACTGCAGAGTACCCCATATACATGATGGGAATTAAACTCAGGACCTCTGGAAGAGCAGTGTGTGTTCTTAACCACTGAGCCATCTCTCCAGTCTCTGGTCCTGTTTTGGGGTTTTTTTTTTGGTTGGAGGCAGTGCAGGGTGAGCTTGGGTATATGTATCAGAACACAGGGTTTGGCTGAGAAGATGGGTCAGTTGTAAAGTGACTGATGGACACGGGGACCCGAGTTTGACTCTCAGATCTGTTAAAAAAAATTAAAAGCTTGGCATAGTGACACACACTTGTAATGCTAGCTCTGGGAAGGCGAAGAGAGGCAGATCCTGGGACTCACTAGACAGCCTAGTCAAGCCAGTGGGCTCCAGACAAGTTACAGACACTGCCCCCTGCACACACATCTATGCAAACACGTGTACACAACTACACATGTGGTCACGGAAACAGAAGACAAAATGTAGGGTTCGGTATTCAGGATAGCAAGGCGTAACTCAGATTCCAAGAGGAGGGGACATGCCGCAAGGGCCTTACTGTGGTTTCCATGGGAAGGTGAAGAGTAGAGGAGGCTTAGGATGTGCTAGTTTGAATAATCTCAGCAGGTTCTAGAGCAGCGGGACCACTCCTGACTGGTCCTTAGCTTGGGGTGAGAAGAGAAGTGGACCTCACTACAGCGGCCTGAATGGGAAGCCCAATATAAGAGTCGGCTAGGAGTGTAGTTCACATCCACGAAAGGTACTCACAAGTGATCTCGGTTGATCTCAGGGCATTAGCTGGCTCTGAGAAAGGCACTTTTCCATGTGGAGCAAGGCCCACATGTTAGTGTCAGAAACCCCTGGCTGATCCCGTGTGAGTCACATCATATAAGGATTGGCCACATAACTCTGGGGGCTGATTCTGACTCTCAGTGTCTTCCCCTGGCTCTGAAAGTGATTGTTTGTTGTGAATGAGATGCACAGGCAGGAGATCAGTAGTACTGGCAACTACGAACTGCTCAGTATACGGCACATGCGTTTATTCTAAATGCAGCACCATGAGCACCATAGAGACATACGTGTAAAGGGCAGGATCACTCCCTGGCATTGGATGAGGAAGGGCATGAGGACTGTTTCAACACCTGGCTCTCCTAACAGGAAAGTGGTCTCCTCTGTACTCAGAAGTTTCTTTTTCTTTTTTATTATTGTAAATACCCACAGAAGCACTGGGCATAGATGTGACAGGCATTATTATGAGTCCATAGATTGTGCTGAATCCATTTATCCTGGGGACCCAAGAGAGTAAGAGTTTCCATACATTTCACCAATTAGATGAGTACCCTTGCTTTCTCTGAAAGTCTTCCATCCACTGATGAACGGATCAGTTTCCCATTAGCCTGTAGGAGTGGCGATAGTAAGAGCTAGGTTTGGAAATCTTAGCATTTAAGTTCCTCTCCCATGTGCAATTTCTTTCTTTCCTTCCTTCAATGAATATTTATTATGCCCCAGACACAGTGAGGAAGCAATTTACGAAGAAAACTTTAATGGACTGGAATAGGACAAGCAATGCTTCACTATGCAGCCAGTGTTTACTCTTACATGAGGTCTCTCGCCACTTCTGTAAGTGCTTAAATGAAAATACTAGTGAGTGAAACACAGACACCCAGATGCAGGCTACAAACAGAGAATGGCTGTTGCAGACTGCCATTAATTCTCTCTGTCATAAATTTACCTCCCTTTCACCTATGGGCTTTATCCAGAGGTAATTACTCTGTATTGTCATATGACCAAAGGGACTCTATAATAATCAACAGCATAGTAATAGCGCTTCAAATACCCATCACTAGTGGACCCAGCTCCTCTGACCCAAGGGCTGCAGCAAGGGGGATTCAGACCCAGGCAGATGCTCTTTAGAGTTCAAGACTGCATGCCATGTTCCGCAGAGACAGAGCTGGGGCATGGAAGAGCCTGGTGGGCACTGGGAGTTCATGCTTCGCTGTGTAGAAGCAACAACAAGCACAGAAACTCCTAAGAAACCACACCACAAAGTCGCTTTCCAGCATCCTTTGTAAGCCTTGAAATAGGACTGCAAGTGGAGAGAAAACAGCAGGAATCTCAGAGTTGTCCACGGGCTCAGAAGATTGGTGTGCTGAAAAAAAAAAATAATATTTGAAGATGTGGCGAAGGCGGACAAGACCCTTTACAAAAAAGGAAAACCCATCTCTTTCCTACAGGAAACCAAAAGAAGTTCAAGGACCCAGATACAACCAGGAGGCCCACTTCAGCCTTCTTGTTCTGAGTACTGCCCCCACTTCCAAGTGTGAACATCCAAACCTCTTCATCGGTGAGGCTGCCAAGAACCCAGGAGAGATGTGTGGCTGGAGCAAGCCACTGAGGGAGTGAGGAAATGAACAGGAAGGCTCTTCCCGAGCTGAAGAAAAGCTCAGGACAGCAAGGAGAGCTGACCAGCTTGAAAAAGGAGAAAGAAACGAGTAAGGAGGAAGATGGAGATGACGGTGACTCGTAAATTCTGCCAGAGTTGTTTCCAAGTCTTTAAAGCAATCAAATCCCCTGTATTTAACTCCTCTGTGTGTGCATGTGTGTGTGCACATGAGCACACACATGTATGCAAGTGCAGGTGTGCATGTGCAGGTTGTCATGCCCAGATTGTGGAGTCCCCCAAAAACCAACCAGGAGACCGAGTCCTGAATGTAAAAGCAAAGAGCCTTCATTCTTATACAAGTTTGCAAACTCGGACTCTCCATGTGTCCAATGTATTGGAGGGATTGAAGAGCCCCAAGCTCTGTTAGAATTGGGTTTTTATAGTAGCAAGGTTAGAAGTGAGGGATTTCTAAGGTTCAGGACCTCTGGTTGGCTGACATTTGTCTAGGGGTGTCCTGGTGAAAAGCGATGGGTGTGTGCTGGCAGGTGATCCTATCTACAATAGTTGGAACATTAGAAATTTCCTTTGGATGGTCTGTTCCTGGGTGGTTCCTGGATGGTCTCAGTTTGTGGTCTTTCTTGCAACCAGGTATTGCTATTGCCTTAGGGAAAACTACTCAGACTTAGGGAAAAAGACTCAGGCCTCTATTGAGCTTGTCATGGCTGAGGCCTATACAGGTGTGCATGATGTGCAGGTGTGCATGGCGTGCAGGTGTGCATGATGTGCAGGTGTGCGTGATGTGCAGGTGTGCATGTGAAGGTGTGCATGTGCAGGTGTGCATGATGTGCAGGTGTGCATGTGCAGTGTGCATGATGTGCAGGTGTGCATGTGCAGGTGTGCATGATGTGCAGGTGTGCATGTGCAGGTTGCATCATGTGCATGTGTGCATGTGCCAGAAGGACCAAGCATCTTCCTCTCCCTCGCACCTTATTTTCTGAGGCAAGCCTTTCAATGAGTCTGGAACTTGTCAGTTTGGCTAGACTAGCTATCTGGCAAGGCTACAGGTGGATCTTGGTCTCAACCCCCCCTTTAGCTGGGATTACAGGTGTGTGCCACATGCCCATCCTTTCTTCATGGGTGTTAGGGGATTGAATTTGGGTCCTCATGCTTGCGCAGTGGCCAGTTTTCTGACTGAGTTATCTCCCCAGTCCTATACATACTTCTTTTAAAGAAAAAGAACAGAAAGAAATGGAGGGTTCAGTAAAAATTTTTTTTTTAAAGTATGTAGTGTTTGGACTGCAGATATGGTCCAGTGGTTAAAAGCACTTACTGTTCTTAAGGGCACCTGAGTTTGGTTCTCAACATCCACATGGGTAACCCACAACCACCAGTGACCCCAATACTTTCTTCTAGCCTCCATAGGCACCCACCTCTCTCTCTCTCTCTCTCTCTCTCTTTCTCTCTCTCTCTCTCTCACTCACACACACACACACACACACACACACACACACACAAAGTCAACCTTTTAAAATATACAGCTTCCTCCTTTCACATAGCGAAGATTACACAGGGTGTATCTTTAGGTAGCCACAAACCCTGCTGGTAAGTGAAGTTTTTGCACCCCAATAAACCTCTCCACCAATGCAATAATCCAAATCAAACCAAATTAGAAAAAGCTCCGGTTTAATAGATACCAACGCTCCCGGGAGGCCTTCCAGCATCCCCCTCCCAGGAGGAAATGGGGAAAGAAGACCAGAAAACCATGTGTTTGTTCTCTGGGAGATAGTTTAAATACCCTGTGAGAATGGTCTTGGCCCTCTCTGGGGAGGGGTCACTGTTTGGAGGGCTTTCTCAGAGGTGGAGTCTAAACTGAGGCAACTTCCAGGGGTGGGGGCTTGGGATGGCACTTCCACCAAAACATCCCTAGCTCTTTGGATATATGGATGCCAGGGGCTGGGATGAAGCCTTAAATGAAACATCCCAGACTCTTTATGTATAGGGTTTCTGGCTCAAGTCTGACTACTTCCTGTAGGCATGGGGCAATGTGGGAGATGAGAAAGTTAGGAGTTGGTGGGCTCATGTTCAGCGGGAGGTGTGGCTGAAGAGGCATTCAGTTAACTGCCATCCTGGAGACCTCAGACATCTGTTCCTTGAGGGAGATGAGAAGCCAGGTGGCTAGGAGAAGAAAAAATAGATTGTTATTATCAGCACTATGAATGGGGCTAGTCATGGGAAGAGTCATTAACTGCCAGAAAGAATGGGACAGAGAACTGCCCTGGTTGTACAGGAGAGGCATGGGTGAATAAGTGAGACACAAGAGAAGATATGCCCTTTAAAACCAGATTTCAGTTGTTGGGTAGGTGTCCATTTGAGCCAGGAGAGGTGGTGCCAGCGGTGAAGTTCCAGGAACTGGTGCAGCTGTGGAGTTATCTGGAGGGCCCTCTGTAAGTTGGTCTTGGCCCGAACAGCAGGAATGACCTGTAAAATATGCTTTAAAATGGGTGGGATTAAAATAGGCTCTGGAGACTGTTTATTTTACCAGACTAGATTTTTTGATACAGCAGCAGAACTTTTCCCAGATACCTGCAGGTATCTGTAAGACAGCTGGAATAGATTTACATTTGGTGTCATGGCAAAAGGCTATGGTTTTACATTAAAAGGAATAAACATTTTGGAAGACAATTAAAGGAATTTGGAAGCTCTGAACCTCTGAAGATACATATGAAACCTGTTCATTTGGGCTATGAAGCCTTTGAAAGAGGCACACCTGTTTGTAATTTTAGCCAGAAACTTAACAAGTGAAGTAATGAGCTATCAGTACTTTAAGTCATCAAATGCCATCAGACAGTTCTGAGAGGGATAAATGAGCAGAAATGAGACAGCTTTTTTAGCTATGCAGGCAATCCCAAATCTCTCTGTGGTATTTGGTGAACACTAGTTTTAGAAGCAGTACTTGCCTTCAGCTGCTGAGTCTAGGAGGCCCGAAGATTTTCCTGTGGGGGTAGGGTTCAGTCTACCTGTTTTGGTAGGATGAGACAATCTATCCTCTGGTGTTGTGTGCAGGAAGTTGATGAGGTGGAAGGCAGCTTTTTTTTCTGTGTGGGTGTCTTTGCCATACCCAAAGGCAAGCCTCCAGGTTGAAGATCTTTTGTAAACATGTATCTTCTTGGAGGAGCTATAGGATGCTGCAGGAACTGGCATATCTCCCTGGCATAAGAAGCTCTTTTGTTAAATGCCATACTCTCAGATCTGTAGAGGCACTTGAGAATCAGGGTACCATTATCCGTTAGGTGTATTCAAATTAGACATAGAAGTTAAATTTAGTCATATAGTTTATGTTATGGCTTACCAATGCTAGTAGAGGCAAGATGATCAGAAGGAATATTTTAGTAAGTCAAAGTGTATTGGAGGCAGAATGTCTCCTTGGTCTCCTTGGCAGGGTCAGTGCACATGAGTACTCTTACCAAAGATGGCGCTGAGGTTTTTACTTTGACTGCAACCAAAATGGCAGCTATCCATATGCTTTTATTTTTCCAGAGCTGTTGTAATCTGGAGTTACAATTTTACAGATCTTAAAACAAGCACACACACATACACAGACATAAAACAAGTATACTGTAGTAACATTATTTACACATATAAATTAACAGACAGCCGAACAAAACTTTTTTTAGGAACTATGTCAGCTGGCCAACTTAAAATCCTAGTGTAGGCTGTAGAAGCCAGGTTGAGCACACAGGTGGTCCCATTAAGGTTCAGATTAGCAGATGCTGTAAGGGAGAACAGAATCATAAGGACGGAACACCTATGTAGTTTAGAATGGAAGGAGAGGGGAACAGATCCGTTGTGGACAAACAGCAAACAGTGGGAGAAGTGGGAAAGGGTAGTGGGGAGGGGCAGCAGGCGCACAGCATCCAGAAACTATGGGCATACAGGAGGTTTATTTGCTTGTTTATACGCTGGCAAAAAAATTTAGGCATTAAGGATGTATGGTGTCAGCCCCAATTTAAAAAGATTTTGCAAAAGGCAGTCCAAGGGCGTTTGAGGATCAGGCTTTGAATTGTAAGTGTTCCTTTTGCAAGTCCATGCTAGGACTCGGGACTCAAAGCTTAGTGCAATGCATTCACTGTGATAGAATTTGTGTCAAAAAACAAAACAAAACAAAACAAAACAAAAAAAAACCCGGAGGGGTGTGAGAAATTACTTAACAGGACATCTCCTGATAAGGGAACCCCACAGGAACAAGGCAGGTCCTTGTCCTGGTCAGGTTGGGTGACTGGCTCAGGCATGTCTTCAACAGGACAAACCCGAAAATCATATGAAGCCTTGGGCCTCTAAAGGCAATGACTTGGAACTCGGAACTTACCCAGACGTAGCTGATCTTAGCCTGGCAGAGAGTACGTGTGGAGGAGAAGGATGTTTTCCAACACGTGGCCCTGGGTCGGTGGGAAAAACAGCCCCCTTGGTGGGACCTCCAGATGAAAAGTTTTTGTGGCCCGATAAACCTCTCTGCCAAATCAGACCAAATCAAACCAAAGTAGAAAAAGCCCAGGTTTAGTGAATACCAAAGCTCCCAGGTGACCTTCCAGCCCCCCAGAGAGGAAACAGGGAAGGAAGACCAGAAAACCGTGTGTTTGTTCTCTGGGGGCAGTTTAAATATCCTGTGGGAGTGGTCTTGAGCATCTCTGGGGTTGGGGTCACTGTTTGGCGGGCTTTCTCAGAGGTTGAGTCTGGACTGAGGCAACTCCCAGGGGAGGGGACTGGGGATGGGACTTCCACCCGAATATTCCAGACTCTTTGGATACACGGATGCCAGGGGCTGGGGTGAGGCCTTAACCCAAACAGTAAGGTGCCATTGTTGTAAATAAATGATAATTTAAAGCAGGTTGTTGGTGCACAGGGCACAATAATTACATACAGACAGGTAACTTTTCAATGTCTGCTGCCTCTGATACAGCTCATAGGAGATAATTGTTGTAGTAACTGAGTACCACTTCAATTGCAATTTTTTTTAAAAAAAGGTTATTTAGCTGTTGGTATTCCTAATTCCTCTAAGTAAATACATTAAAAAACAAGCAGAACAAAACCAAACAAGCAAGCAAACAAACAAAAAAACAGGCCAAGATCTATCTAAACTCACTCCCTAGAACTTCCGTTCACGTGAGTACCAATCAAATCAAAATGCCTGACTTCTCCCGGTTTCCAAGCCACTTCCGGCTTCCACCCCCAGCATAGTGTATGGATGACATCTGCTGTGGAGTCAGAGGGCCTGGTTTGGCAGAGCTGAAACCTTCTAAGTCGAACTTCTCCACCTTGAGTCAGGGCTGATGGTGCCCACAGCCAGGAGCACTTCTGAGAATTTCCAGGCTCCCGTCCCTGCCTACACCTTCCACAGGTCTATGGGTCTATTGTGGTTGCCCTTGGTGTGTAGAACACAGGGCACATTCTTGCAAACACACTTTCTTATGGAGGAGATGAAGCCTGAACAATTCCCTTGATGTCTTCCCATAGTATAGGCTAGATCCTGTCTCAGTTTTGAGTCCTCTGCCCTTTATATCCTAGAGCTAGAAGTGAACTTAGAATGTATGTGTTGTGAGAAAACCATTCAAGGTGGTTCACAGGAAACCAGGCCAGACATCAAGTTCACCTTTGCTGAACCAGAAGCCCAGACCTTTCCTTCCCTGATTTGATTCCCTTGGGAATGAAACCCAATGAGAGCCAATTCAGTGATTTTGACAGTAGCAAGAACTCAGAAAACAACAGCACCAGCACCAGGAGCAAACAACTCAGCAACAAAGGGAACCTGCTGCTGTCCAGAGAAGGGGTCCTGCAGCTCAGACCATCATGGCTGGATCACCATGGCCTATGACCCTTGTTTGACCCTCAGTGTTTGAAGCACCTGTTGCTCCCTGGCCCTCACAACAGTCTTATAGCAAATCTGCAGCAAATCGCCAGGTAAGTTGGGTTCAGTCGCGAAGCACAAACCACACCCCTTTGGTAGGCCTGTGTAGCCTGGCACTGTGTGAAATCAAGGATTTTCACTGTGTGTGACACAAATCAAGACGGGAAGTAGTAGGGCATGGCTTAATGATGCTGAGAAGTACTTCCTCTTGCTGCTGGGAGGGCATGAGGGGAACCTGTAAGTAGGCTTGCTCTGTGTCTGCTCCCCATCCCCTTTCATCTGCACATTCTGCCTGCCACTCTGCTGCCACCACACCAGCCCTTAGGGATGCTAGGGGGCAGCGCACAGGAGTTCTCTGCTCGCAGGCTTCCCGGGAGCTTCAGGTAAAAGCCCAGTCTTTTGTTGTGCACTTGGGGATAGTGGCTTGCAAATGCTTACAAAGAATGCCTATATGGGGCAGCAAGTTAAATCAGGATCCCCTACACCATCTTCAGTTTTTTCTTCTCATTATAACCAAACGTCCTGAAGAGTAATTAGTGTGGATGGTTGACGTCTCTCACCCCCCACTCACCCTACTTCAGTGTGTTGTTACCTGACCTCAGATGGCAGGGATGGCCGTATTCTCCAAGAACCTGCCCGGACCCCTAGAACCATCTCTTCACCCGCGCTGCTCCCTAGTTTTTAAGCTTCTGCCATGCTCACAGCGGTCTTCTTTATTCAGCACATAAAATATGAATGTTTCTTATTGCATTTCACAAGTGTTTTCTCAGTGCTTTATTTAGTTGCAATTTCTTGCCATACAGAAATTTCATATCTTGTGATTATTCCATTTTCTGATATGCCTTCCAAGGAAACAAAGGAGGAGCTAGATTTTCCTCCCCTTGCTGTGTGTGTAGGTGTGGACTATCTGAGATTAAGAAGCCTTTATACTAGCTGAGAGGGCCAGTTCCTGTCCTTTTCCCTGTCCCCTTAGGTGTGACAGACATGCTGCCTTCCAAGTTTCCTGTGATTGCATCTGGCGCTGTTTTCTTCTAGCACGTCTGTGATTCCATTCCTCTCGCTTCAGGTTTTATTATATCTGGAGCTAATTTTGATATAACATAGGAGCTTCTGTTCTGTCTTATATAAGGCTTCAAATGGTTAGCCAGCTAGCGCACTCCGAGCAGACGCCCTATGACATCACGCACTCCGAGCAGACACACTATGACATCACGCACTCCGAGCAGACGCACTATGACATCACGCACTCCAAGCAGACGCACTATGACATCACGCACTCCGAGCAGACACACTATGACATCACGCACTCCGAGCAGACGCAGTATGACATCACGCACTCCGAGCAGACACACTATGACATCACGCACTCCGAGCAGACACTATGATATCAGACATAAAATCATACGTTGCTGTCCTTTCACTCTGCCCCTCCTAGATTTCAAAACAGCAACAAAAGACGGGTGTGGGCCAAAGAAAGGAAAGGATTCTGCTGACTCCACGACATGGAACTGCGGTGTTGAAAGCCAACCACTTCTTGTTCCCTTTGGCTTTTCATTTTCCCACTGTGGTTAGAAAGAGGTGTGTGTACCTTCGCTTGGTAGTTAGCATGCAAGAATTAGGAGGGATGACCTCAGTGATTATCTGACATTAGGTAGCAGGAACTGCCTTAAGAAATCGGCTTCTTCCCCTCCCATGGATAAAGATAGAATATGCAATAAATTTACTTCTAAATGAAATTACAAATATATAGCTATCATCAATACCAATAAATATTTATTCAATAGACATTTCACTGGCAAGTAAGTCAAAGTATGTCACAGCCTCAATCATGAGTCAAATGCATTGGCATGGAGCATAACATTGTTGATAGTGGCTCAGCGTACAAGACAATTCCTGTTGCTTTTATCAACACAAGAATTATGGCCGGGCGGCGGTGGCGCACGCCTTTAATCCCAGCACTCGGGAGGCAGAGGCAGGCGGATCTCTGTGAGTTCGAGACCAGCCTGGTCTACAAGAGCTAGTTCCATAGTCCAGGACAGGCTCCAAAGCTACAGAGAAACCCTGTCTCGAAAAACCAAAAAAAAAAAAAAAAAAAAAAAAAAAAAGAATTATGGCCTGATGTGGTGGTGCTCGCTTCTAATCCTACACTTGGGAGTCCAAGGCAGACAGATCTCTGGGAGTTTTCGGGCAGCCTGGATGAGATTCCCACTGTATGGACAGTATGCAGGTTTGGCTTCCTCTGATGCAGACCCTCAGTGTGATCCTTCTTTGGGAAGTGACGGGAACACCAGTCATGGAAAAGGGAAGTGGCAAGGAGGGAAATAGAGACAGCCCACGACAGAGTGTTGCAAAGAGAGGCACTGTGGGCAGCTGGAATTTAAACGAGAACCAGCAAACAGTATGGAGTGTGTTGGAAGCCATACAGGAACAAGACCCCAACTTCCATGCGTCATCCCCTACAGGGATTCACCTGGGGCCATAGCCCATCACATGGCTGACCTACGGCCAGGTAAACAAAGTCAGAGAAGTGCTCCACTCCCAGAAAGGCCAATGCTGGCACCTGAAGGTCATGTGACATGCCCTGGAGGGATGGGATGGACAGTGGACCGCTCTTAAGGTTTCTCCATAATGAGTCCAGCAGCAGCGTACGTACCACACACGGAGCAACTTACTTCCTCCTCTCTCCTTAGGAGAGCAAGTCAGGGAAAGAGATTGCTAGAAGTCAGACAGGAAACTTCTTTATGAGATCGTTGCCTTCCAGACATTTTGTCTTTATTTAACATTTTGGTGTTTGAATACAAGGTCTTGTGTATCCCAGTCTAAGTTTGCATTGATATAAAGCGAAGGATGATCCTGTACCTCTCTGTTCCTGCCTCCATCTCCCCAGAGCCATGATTACAGGCGTGCCTGGTTTCTGTTGTGCTGGGGACTGAGCTCGGGGCTTCAGGCACGCTATGCAAGCACTCTACCGAGTGAGCTACTCCCCAGCCCTTGGTTAACCTTTGACCCCCATGTTTAAGTGTGAGCAGTGCAGTGGTAATACCCTCAGCAGTTCTATGTGCATATTCTCGTGTAGCTCTCAAGAAAAGGCTTGTGAAATAGCAGAGGTAATTTCTGTTCCTCAAAATTCTAGAATATTCCAAATCACAAAAGAAAAAGTTTGTCTCTTAAACCTCAGCTGGAATTATCTACTCAAGAAGGCCAGGAAGCCACTTCAGTGGCTTCAGAAAGAACTGAGAGGCATGAGACAGTTCCGTTGGGAGCTGGCTTGTCAGAGCCACAGCTGCTCTTTGGGTGACCCAGAAACCCACCTCTGACACAGGCCTCCCCATCAGAGCGACATTGTCTTTCTTGGAAACCACGGATGCCAAAGACATGCTTGTATCAGCATCAGCATTACAGCAGAAGGCCAGATGGGCGCTGGTACTCATTTTCCAGAGTCTGGACTTCATGTTGGAGGAAGCACATTTGTCATGGGAATAGGCCAAAGCTCTGAGAGGTGTCTTGTGAGTAAACGTCATGCCAAGGTCTACCATTTATGGCTCCATTGTAACTCCAGGGCTGCAGGCCTAGGTATAACATAAGGAAGCTTACCAAGTACTCGTCAAATCCTTGTGACAAAGGCCTAAGCAGTGTGCACTGAGACCTCTGTGCCCTCATTGAGACTCCAGTGTTTCAGAAACTTCTGGATTCCTTCTCTGCTGCAACTCCCAGTGCTCATTGTATCTGGGGTTCTTGTAGCATGAAATCAACTACACATTCAGAATTTCATTCAAAACCAGATCTCCTCTATACATTCTTAGGTTACAGATGCCTTTTTGAGAAGGGAAGAAAGCCATCTCCAGGAACCAGCATTGGTCAGCTAAGACTATTCCCTCTTTAAGAGAACAATTGTTGAGTTCAAGGATAGTTAATGGGAATATTCCAATTTATGCTTCCCCTGGTCAAACATGAAGCTGTGCTCTGGAGCTCCTCTGCTGGTGGGCCGAGCTCTATCATTAAGGAGAGTGAAGAAAGTAGAAACATCAGCCACAGCCACCAGTGCGGTTGCCAGAGAAGAGGTGAGAAGGAGAGTGTAGGGGAGGCACAGACAGGGGAAGACAAACCATGGCAGACCAAAAATCACCAAATCAATCATGAACTAAGGAATGAAGCTGGAGGTATTTTAATGATGCGAAACACCTTATAAAGCTATCTGACCCGAACTGCATGGCACTGATATAAAACCAGCACACAGGCCAGTGACACAGAATGGAGAACCTGGAAACAAATCCATGCACCTATGGCCAGATGTTGACAAAGATGCTTCAAACATGCACTGCAACGTAAACAACAAATAAACGATGCCCAGATATACAGAAGACAGATTAGAACTTGTATGCAAATATTAAATCAAAATGAACCAATGACATGAAACTACTAAAAGAAAATGCAGGCAAGTACTTCAGTATAGTAATAGAAGGAAATTATTTTTCAAAAGAATAAAAACCCCAAAGCAAGATAACAAAAATAGACAAATAGGACTATAACAAACTAAGCAACTTCTGGAGGGAAAAAGGAAACAGCTGGGTGGTGATGGCACACACCTTTAATCCCAGCACTTGGGAAGCAGAGGCAGCAGATATGCTTTTTGAGGCCAGCCTGCGTGGTCTATAAGAGCTAGTTCCAGGATAGCTAGGACTGTTTCACAGAGAAACCCTGTCAAAGAAAGAAAGAAAGAAAGAAAGAAAGAAAGAAAGAAAGAAAGAAAGAAAGAAAGGAAGGAAGGAAGGAAGGAAAGAAAGAAAGAAGGAAGGAAGGAAGGAAAGAAAGAAAGAAAGAAAGAAGGAAGGAAGGAAGGAAGGAAAGAAAGAAAGAGAGGAAGGAAGGAAGGAAGGAAGGAAGGAAGGAAGGAAGGAAGAAAGGAAGGAAGAAAGGAAGAGCAGAGTGGAGAGACAGCTGGAGGACAGAGAGGACAGCCGCATATAACCAGGGTTCAACATCTAGCACACCTCAGGTCAATGCCAATCAGAACCACAGTGAAATAGGAACTCATACTAGGTGGAATGGCTATAATAAATCTGTAAATGAGTGGTAAGGAGGGAAAGAAAGGGACACTCATATGCATTGCTACCCAGTGTAGATTAGTGCAGCCTTTATGGAACACAGTATGGAGAATCCTCAAAAAGTTAAAAATAGAATGACCATATGATCCAGCAAGTTCACTACTAGGCTGATAGGCAAAGAGGGGAAGGTCAGCATGGCAGAGACATCAGAGAGAACATTCTGTGTTCACTGCTGCTCTACCAAAATAACCAAATATGCAATCATCCAAGGCATCCAGTGATAGACGAACAAATAAAATGTGGCAGAGCTATAAAATGGCATAGCATTTAGCTATAAAAAGGAATGAAATCCTTTCAATGGTTGCAACATGGATGGACATTAAGAGAAATAAGCCATGCTCCAAAAGACAAGTTCTTTTCCAGCTTACTCTTACATAGGAGCTAGAAAGTTGATTTCTTGTAGAGAGTGAAATAGTGCTTACTAGAGACTGGGGGCCAGGAGGGGGGGAGGACGAAGGGAGGGAAGAGGGCGATGGCACCAACATACAGTTGGTTAGGGCGTAAGTCCTTGTGTTCTACAGCATTTCTGGGTGATGCTAACTCACAGCCATTTGCTGCATATGTTGTAATGATCTAGAAGAGGAGCTGGGAGGCCCATTGCAAGGGAAAGTTGAGTAAGAGGTGGAAACACTGATTATTTTGGCTGAGCCTTGCGCATTGTACATGTGTACTGAATTACCATGCTGTACCCCATAAATATATACAGTTGTGTATCAGTTTTAAAAATTTTACAGGTGTTTATACTTTGGGTTGCTCTGTTGGAGACCAAGGCAGTTGGAGGGATGGGGCCTTGGTTTTTTAACAAGTTAAAATATTAGAATTTGGGCTAGCAAGATGGCACAGCTGAGAAAGATGATTGCTGCCAAGCCTAATGACCTGAGTTCAATACCTGGGAACCGCACAATGGAAGGAGAGAACCAACTCATGCAACTTGTACTCTGACCTTCATCTGTATGCCACGGTTACACACACACACACACACTCACATACACACATACACACACATACACACACACATACACACACACCCACACCCACACCCACACCCACACACACACATACACATCCACACACACATACACACCCACATACACACACATACACACACATACACACATACACACACATATCCACACACACATACACACACATACACATCCACACACACAGACACATACACACACACACACATACACACACAACACACACACACACACACAAAGGGGGACTTAAATTATGGAATTTTTCCTGAAAGAATTGCTATGAGATTTTTAGTCACAGTAAACATAAACTTCCACAGAGGAGGAGACAGTTTATCTACCAGTGAGGGCCTAGGGCTACTGGGAGAGAGGACAGTATGATATCCTAATCCTCTTGCAAGTGTCTTGCTCCACTTAGAAAATGGTCTGACCTTGGCAGTGGAATGGAGGTCTCAGAACAGGACACGCTCTGCCAATCTGGCTTAGTCTGTGGCTCTGGGCCATCCCCAGAGACCCCAGTAAAAAACTTCACTTTCCAACATCAGCAGTAGAATTGTTCCTCAGAGCCAAACATTCATCTTGGCCATGTGTTCCAGGAGGATGATCTGGATCATGGTGGAACACCAAGGGCTTGCTCAGAGAGCTACTCTCGGTTTGACCATCCAGGCATCTTGGGAAGGGAGGTATATTCAAGGACTAAGGTCATTTCAAAATGCACCTTACTGCAGACAGATACATCTTTCTGAGGTCAGTTTGGCAATAACTCACTATAACCATTAGCAATCTTTAGAAAGGGTAGGAGAAAAAAATCAGAGAATTAGCGGCAGTGGCGGAAAAGGTTTACAGTAAGAGGGAGATGGAGGAACAGAAGAAAGAAAGAAGGGAGAGGTTAAGGAGAGAGAAAAACGAAACAGAAAGCAGGAAAGGAACTTGACCCGGATCCTGGAACAGCAACAAGCACGACATAGATAAGACTTGAAAGAAATCCTGATGGTCACAGGCACCAGACTGCCCAAACTGTCTCAGTACACTGAAAGGAACCTGAGACCCAACCCCAAGGTAGGCAGGAACCAATGTGCCTATTGTGAGGAAGAAGGGCGTTGGGTTAAGGATTGTCCTAAAAGGGGGGCTGCCTGGCCCAAGTGCTTCCAGCAGCCTAGGAAGAAGACAGCGACTAGGGACGATGGGGCTCAGAACCCTTCCCTGAGCCTAGGGTAACCCTAAATGTGGAGGGGAAACCTATCGATTCAGGAGCAGAAAACTCAGTCTTATTAAAACCGGGGGGGGGGGGCATGTCCACAAAAATTATCTGGGTCCAAGGGGCCATAGGGACCAAATCTGACTCATGGACTACCTGAAGAACAGTGGACTTGGGAATGGGGCAGGTAACCCATTCGTTCTAGTAATACCTGAATGCTCCTACTCTCTGCTAGGCCAAGACCTCTTATGCAAAATAAAAGCCCAAATTCATTTCTCTGAGAAAGTAGCCAAAGTGGGTCCACCAGAATGGAGAGCCAGTCAGGGTCTTGGTCACTAGTGACTTGGCTGAGGGATACAGACTCTATCAGGAACCAACAACACCAGAGCCTGATATGGAGAACTGTCCCCAATTCTTCCCTCTGGCTTGGGCAGGGATAGGAAGTATGGGGCTGGCCCTTCACAGGGTCGGGGTCTACCTTGAGATCAAAGCAGGAGCGGATCCCATTAAGGTCTGCCAGTATCCCATGCTACTGGAAGCAAAGGGAGGCATCACCCCTCACATATGGAGGCTATGGAAGCTTAGGATCCTAAAACCTATCCAGTCTGCCTGGAACACGCCCCTGTTGCCAGTTAAAAAGCCTCAAACTATTTACTATTGCCCACTGCAGGACTTGAGGGAAGTCAACAAAAGATATACCCTACTGTCCCTAGCCCTTACACTGTTGAGTACCCTGCCTCTTACTGGCAATGGTACACTGTACTGGACCTCAAAGATACATTCTTCAGCCTGCCATTAGCCCCTAAGAGCTGACAAACGTGGCGAGCACCCCCTCCAACCTAGGGGCCCATCAGCAGGGAGCTCGACCAGGTATATACTGGGAAGTGGAGTTTACTGAAATCAAACCTGGAAAATTTGTATATAAGTATCTCTTAGTATTTATAAATACTTTTCCAGGATGGACTGAAGTGTTCCCCACTAAGCATGAAACAGCCACGGTGATGTCAAAGAAGCTGATTGAAGAAATCTTGCCTAGGTATGAGTTCCCAGTCATGACAGGGTCAGACAATGGCCATGCCTTCATCTCTCAGGTAAGTCAGGGACTAGCCGCAGCACCGCTGCACTGGGGACAGATTGGAAACTTCATCGTGCATATAGACCCCAGAGCTCAGGGCAGATAGAAAGGATGGATAGGACCCTAAAAGAGACCTTGACTAAACTGGCCTTGGAGACTGGCGCTGACTGGGCAGCTCTCCTTCCCTTCACCCTTCTTAGAGTCAGAAATGCTCCCTATCAAGTGGGTCTGACTCCTTTTGAAATTATGTATGGGCATCCCCACCATGATTCCTAGCTTACAAACTGACCTGCTTGCTGACTTAGATGATCAGGATTTGTTCAATGCCATCCAGCGGCTCCAATTGGTTCATAAAACCATATGGCCTAAGCTTAGGGCATTTATGAAGCCGCCTCTGTTCCACCCCTCACAGATTCAGGCCCGGAGACTAGGTGTTTATCCGGAGGCATCACCCAAAATAGCTGGGGCCAAGATGGAAGGGGCCCTACATGGTTGTCCTGACAACACCAACCACCTTCATCGATGGTGGATGGTGGATGGCAGCGTCTCTTGGGTCCATTAGTCACACACCCACCTGGCAGATCCTTTCACCCTACAAGAGGACTAGTGCAGTGAGGCCTGGGGGCGTCCAAACACCCACCAACCCCTAAAGGTCCAGCTCAAGCGTCGTTCCTGATCCTGTTGATGTTGATGCTGGTTCCTTCTGCTCCTGCTAAATAACTCAGCCCCACATACCCTTCAAACTGACTTGGGTTCTCAAGGATGGAGAGTCTCACTCATATGACTCTTTACCTGACTCCCCATGTGGCCCCATTGAACACCTGGTGTCTTGACCTATATTTCTGCTTTCGTGACCTGAACTATGTCTATAGAGCAACAGGCCAGGTGGAAGCCAGGAGATATGGTTTTTACGTGTGCCCAGGTCACATGAGGACTAGGAAGCAGTGTGAAGGCTCTTTCTGCAAAAGTTGGGACTGTGTCACCTCTAATGATGGGGAATGGTGGTGGTCTGTAAGTAGACCAGACTTAGTCACTTGTAAATATGTAAGACCAATCTGGTATGGTCCCCTTATTTCTCAGCCTGAGTTTCACCAAGCCATGCAGGGCAGGTGACCTAGACCAAATAAAAATTACTTTCACTGATCAGGGAAAACATGACCCACGATGGCCATCAGGCCTACACTGGAGTGTAATATACTATAGATATGGGGACATGTCCTGTCCACTTATGTAATTCAGCTTAAGATAGAGCCATAAAACCAGCAATAATAGGCCCCAATAAGGCACTGGACCCAAATCTTACTCCCCAACCCACAAAGAGACTGGTGCCCCAACAACTGGCTATAAGTACACTTTCACCTAAAACACCGGCCCCAGATGCTTTAGCTATTATCAAGCCTTCAGTGCCAAAACAGCACCCCCTCCTGGAGCTTCTGACTAAGATTTATATGGTTCTAAACTGCTTGTGGCCGACCCTAACCAACTCTTGTTGGCTCTGTTATGACGCGGCTCCCCCTTATTATGAGGGAATTGCTGTCCAGGGCTTTATTCAAGAAGCAGCTAAATGTGATGAAGTCGCTAGCATTCCCCACATTTTCTAACCCTTGAATAAGTAACAGGACAGGGGCTTTGCATAGGTAAAGTTCCCACTGCCAAGGCTTTTCTTTGCAATTCAATTTATCCCCCCCACAACCACTGCAGAGCACCTAATCCCCACAATGACACCTGGTGGGCGTGCTCCTCGGGGTTAACTCCTTGTGCACACACTACAGTTCTAAAGGACTCCAACGCATATTGTGTCCTCATCAGACTGGTACCCGGCTCCTTTACCATGACTACCAAGGTCTCCTAGATAGGATGGAGCAGGACGTTGGTCTAACTAGAATAAAAAGGGAGTCCATAAGCACCCTTACATTCAGCATCCTCCTAGGGGTAAGCCTCACAGGGTTGGGGACAGGAACTGCCTCTCTCTGTCCCAAAGTGAACATTACTCTGCTTTGAGAGAAGCTATAGATACTGACATAGAATGCCTAGAGACCTCAGTCTCCCACTTGCAGGGCTTCCTCTCCTCACTGGCTGAAAGGGTTTTATAAAACAGAAGGGGACTGGACCTAATCCTTTTATAACAGGAAGGATTGTGTGCAGCCCTGGAAGGAGAATGCTGTTTCTGTATAGACCATTCAGGACTTGTAATGGATACCACGGCCCAAGGTGCAGGAGAGACTTACAAAGAAAAAGAGAGAAAGGGAAGCCAGCCAAGGATGATTTGAATTCTGGTTTGATAGTTGCCCCTGACTGACTACTCTCATCTCCACTCTGATGGGACCCCTGGTAATCTTGCTGTTACTGCTGACTTTTGGACTATGTATACTTAATAGGCTAGTCCAATTTAGGAAGGAAAGGTTGGGGACCATACAACTTATGGTGCAGTGCTCTCAGAACCATAGACCTCTCAGGACAGAAGATACCTATGAACTAACTGTAAGAGACCCAGGACTGGGTCAATCAACAAGAAAAGGGGGGAATGAAGGAACAAAACTAACTCTATTTTGCGCTAGGCCCCAAAGTAGATATCAGCAAAGTGGGAAGTCACCTAGGCTGGAACCAATCAGAGGATCACCCATATCCCTAATGCCCATAACTGTAGATTTGTGGGGTTTTGCCCCTGCTAAAGAATGGTGGAGCACCTTCTCTGACTGCACTGCATTGGCGTGTTAGACAAGATCCCTACCATGGTTTGTACTGCATGATTAAACCTTGCTTTTGCATTTTGGTGAGTCTGTCTCTGGTGGTCTTTTAAAGACCTGGAAGCAGCACAGTTCTAAAGTCACAGAGAAAACATATCACTGTATACTCATGACTCTGTAAGCAAAGACATGGCCTTAACAGGATTGCTGGATGATAGCTAAATGCAAACAGACTTCTAAGGATTACAGGTCATTTTTAAAGATTTTATTTTTAAGTGTGTGTGTGTGTGTGTGTAACATGGGTTTGTGCATGTAGGTGCAGCACTCATGGAGACCAGCAGGAAATGTTAGACACCTTGGAACTGGAGAAGTTACAGGCCACAGTGAGCTATCTATCATGGGTGCTGGGAACCAAACCTGGGTCTTCAAGAGCAGTGTGTACTCTCAACCTCTAAGCCATCTCTCTGGCCCCTATGTGTGATTTTTTTAAATGCTTTTATACATACTTCTAAGTTTTCCATAATGAATACATATACCACTTACATCCCTGGAAAGGCTATAGTTTTAAAATCTGCTTCATTTGTGTGCTGTCTTGAAGTCTAACAGTCTTTTCAGGGTGACTCCACTTTACCTGAATCAGCTGTCAACTTGACATAACCCAGAGTGATTTGGGGATTGCCTAGATCCATGGGACATTGTCTTCATTGTTAATTGATGTAGGCTGTAGGGCCCGGGTCTGCCCTTGTTCCTGGGGCTCACCTTGAGGACGGTTTCTGGTCAGATGACTAAGCATCCTGTTTGTTCCTGTGCTCCCTCTGCCCCGCCTGGTGATTTGTTGTAGGGCATTGTTAACTCTATTGTTGGTATGGTAATTTCCCACCTGCCTAGGTGGGAGTCCTTGTGCAGAAGTTAGATATGGTAATTTCCCACTTGCCTGGGTGGAATTCCTTGGGCAGGAGTGGGGTATATAAGAT
The DNA here is from genome assembly GCF_903992535.2 of Arvicola amphibius. Classification (NCBI taxonomy): domain Eukaryota; kingdom Metazoa; phylum Chordata; class Mammalia; order Rodentia; family Cricetidae; genus Arvicola; species Arvicola amphibius. The sequence continues at coordinate 96,447,285 of NC_052051.1, forward strand.
TTTCCCCAAGGCTAAATAAACGGCATTCGGCTGATCTCCTTCCGAATGACCCAGGTCTCTTTGTGTGTTCTTTCAATCTCTAGGCCCTTGTCCGACTCGAGTAAGGTATAGTGGCGCGCGAACTGTACCGAGGGGGTAACACAGAATCGGGTGTTACAATTGGAGGCCCCAGCGAGATCATCAGCAACTGCAGTCGGAGACCCATCTGCGAGATCGGGAAGTAGGGATTCCTGAGAGGTCGCCCTCGGAAGTCTGGCCAGCAGGTAAGAAACTGAGTGGTGAGGGTGTATTGGTTATGGGTGCTAGTAATTCTGTTCCAGTGTTAAGGGGCCGGTTAACAGGCCAGTTGTTAAGTCTTTTGGAGAAACAAGGCACCGGTATTAAAGTTGAGACAGCACAAGAGATCGTTAAGACGGTTTTAGAGTTTAGTCCCTGGTTTCTACATGCAGGGGGTTTTAATATTACTGATTGGGAGCGGGTAAAGGCTGACCTTCAAAATGCTCTAAAAGATCGAGGGCCAGAAGAATTCCCCATAGCAATATTTTCGCTATGGCGCTTAGTCAGAGATGCTCTTCTCAGTGATGATGTTAAAGTAAAAGAGCAATTAGAGAATTTGAACAAAACCCTTGAGGAGATTCAGGAAGAAGAATCTGTGAGTTCTATTAAGAGTTTTGAGGAACAGGAAGTTAAGAGTATTAGAAGGGATATAGAACAGGAAGAAGAAATTTTAGAAAAGGAGATTGCACTGATAAAAAGGAAGTTAGAAAAAGAGGAAAGGAAGGAAGCAAACAGAGATGTCTCCATGAGACCTCCGCCGCAAAATACATTTCTTGACACTTCAAATCCTTATACCAGTGCTTCCGCCCCTATAGACTTAGAGGCAGAAATTCGAGAGATCCAAAACAGATTAAATAATCTAAGTATAGAGAGGCAGATTTATCCTGTTGTGGAAACTATTGATCCGCAAGGACAGAAGGTCAGGCAGCATAACCCCCTGGCCTTTAAGGATATTAAGCAGTTAAAAGAAGCAGTTATGGATTATGGACCTCATGCTCCTTTCACTATAGCCTTTTTGGAATCCTTTGCAGAACTCAGCCTTATACCCAATGACTGGATGCAGCTTTGCAGGGCTTGTCTTTCAGGGGGAGATTATTTGTTATGGAGAGGTGAAATGCAGGATAATTGCAAAAAGACAGCATGGAAAAATGCCGAGGCGGGTTTCCCCCAGCATAACCTTGACAAGTTAACTGGTGAAGGACAGTATGCTGGTTTAACAGCACAGATTGCATATGGTCCTTGTCTTATGATTTTTGTCAAGAGGTTTTACACCCCCATAGAAATGGAAATTTAAATGTCTTTATCTGGTTATGCAGGGACATTTATGGCACTCAAGTGATGGGTAGGGTAATTAATTGTTTCTGCCCTTAAGGAAGGTCAAGGTGGAGCCAGGTTAAGGAATTGTTTTCAATATGGAAGGTCAGGACACAACAAAAGGAACTGCCCTGCAGGTAAAGGGATGGTTAATCAGCCCAGGAAAAAAGCCAGGTGTAGTGGCTCGAGCCTTTAATCCCAGCAACTAGACCCAGCTACTAGAGACAGAGACTGGTGGAACTCTATGAGTTTAAGACCAGCCTGGTCTACAGAGTGAGTTCCTAGAACAGCTAGAGGCAGGATGCATAGTGACATCCACTTCTCCCTGGAATACTCTTATCTTTGTTATTAAGAAAAAGTCTAGTAAATGGAGGTTGCTGTAAGATCTTAGAGCACCAGACCCAACCTCCTTTCGTGAATTGACACCTCAGGCAAGGAAATGTATTACTTTAATTGAGAAAAAGCTTGCCTCTGCTCATACTCATTATATTGACTATAGTCAGCCATTGCTATTGATAATTTTTCCCTCTCAGCATAGTCCTAATGGAGTTTTTTGGCAGCGAGGACCCATCCTATGGGTACATGAACACGTGTCACCTGTAAAAATTGTTATCTCTTACCCATCAGCTGTGCTACGTGTTATTCAGAAAGGGTATAAACTTAGTTTGCAAACCTTTGTTCTTTCAATCTCTAGGCCCTTGTCCGACTCGCGTAAGGTATAGTGGCGCGCGAACTGTACCGAGGGGGTAACACAGAATCGGGTGTTACAGTAGGCGAACCCAGCCCACTGTAGGCGGTGCTATCCCCTAGGCAGATAAACCTGGATTGGATAAGGTTGCTGAGCAACCCAGAGGGAGCCAGCCACTAGCAGCCTTCCTCTGTTTCATCCCTGTCCGGACAACCCTCAATGAGGGGCTGTGGTGTGGAAGTATAAGCCAAACCCTTTCCTCCCCAACTTGGTTTCAGTCAGTGTTCTAGTTCTATCAGAGCAGTGGGAAGGAAACCAGGACAGAAAACTTGGGAATTGGAAGAAGTTGTGGCTGAAGGGACAGAAGATGAGTTTTGATGTTTCCCAGCCTAACACTAGGTGTGGAAATGGGAGCAGTGGAGAAAGATTCTGAGCCAACATTCTCTGTGGGTGTGACCACTTCCTGCCTAGAAGGAAAGGTTGTGTACTCTGTCCTATGCTGGTTTCTACTGAAATGGGGTCACATAGAGCATGGAAAAACTTAATCACCTTATATACTGAGGAGTGAGGTCAACAAGTACCCCACTATGGCTGAAGGAGCAGCCTCACAAAGGCATGTGGTTGCACTCTAAGTATTTGATATTTTTGCTTCCAAAAGTTATCTGTTTCCAATACCCACATGGAACTGTATTCATCAGGTTTGAATTACCACAAAATAAATGAGGTAACTTCATAAAGAAAGGTTAATTTACCTCACAGTTTGGGAATTCCAGGGCATGGTGCCTGCCTCAGCTCAATTTTGGTAACGTCATGGATGATAGCACATTGTAGTGAGAGGCTATGTCAGGGGAAGCAGGCAGCCAGATCTTGAGGCAGAAAGCAGAGAGGAGAGGGGTAGAGTCCCAGAATTCCTTCCTAAGCCTATCTCCTGATGGCCTAAGCATCTCTCAACCTCGCTTCCTGAAGGTTCACAGCACCTCCCAGTGCCTGTCCTGGAGGACCAAACATATGAGTCTTTGGTGGACATGATATCTAGACCATAGCAGTAGCCAGCGGCGGCCTTGTGCTGACACGGTCAGGGTGTGACCTGATGTCTATTTTGTGCTCTATAGTTGGCAGACAGCTCCCATGAGGGCTCCACTGAAGAGAAAGAAACATCCATTTCAGGGAACATACAGTTCTAACTGGAGAATGGCCACACTGAATTTCCCATGGCTGAATTTACCCGGGACTCTCTACTGAATATTGGCGGCTGGGATTTATTCGGCCATCTCAGATGGGTGTCTGTTTTCCATGTTGCTATTATAGAATGGAAGGAGAGATTACTGAGATTAGTCAACACAGAGCAGTCAGGGTTGGGGAGATGGTTCAGGGAGTAAGAGCATGTATTGCTTCTCCAGAGGACATGGGTTCGATTCCCAGCATCCACATATGCAGCTCATAGCCATCTGCAGTATAACTCCAGTTCCAAGGGATCCAACACATTTTTTTTTCTGGCCTCAGCAGACACACTGTATGTATATGGTACACAGACATACATACAGGAAAAAACACAGATCTACATAAAAGAAAATATTTAAAAAGAAGTAGCTGTCCCACTGTGAGTCTACACACTGCCTACAAGTGCACAGCATTACTGAGTCATAACCCTGCAGAGCCAGTCTGTGTAACTGAGAACTGAGGTCAGATGTCATACATGTGACTACCTGCTGATGGCTGGAAGCATGAAGGAACTTCCAGCACATGCCAAGGCCACTGCTGAGGATTTCTTCATCTGAAAACCCATGTAGTTTGAAGCATCTGCCTTGCAATCAAGCAATTCAGCCCGAGAGCCAACAGGGCACCCTTAAAGATGGAGAGCCAGCAGGACACCCCTAAAGATCACCACTAGGCTCCCGGTAAGCACCTGCTGTAGTGAGAAACTGGCTGCCTCTGCAGAACACTCCAGAGTGTTCAGCTGAGGTTGGTGGAAAGCACACTCATAGGACTGAGTTGCAAAGAACACAAAGGAACAAGTAAGTCACTGTCAGAAGTAGAGAACACGTAGCCCTAAGGGTGCCGTTATAGGAGTGTTATACCCAAGTTTCCTTATTATAGCCAATGTGGTGGCTTGAAAGAAGATGGCCCCCAAAGGAAGTTTACTATTAGGAGGTATGAGCTTGATGGAGTGGGTGTGATCTTATTGGAGGAAGAGTGTCACTGTGGGAGCAGGCTTTGAGATGTTTTTCTCAAGCTTCAGTCAGTGTGACAATTCAGTTGACTCCTTGTTGCCTGCAAGATGTAGGACTCTCAGATACCCCAGCACCACATCTTCCTACATGACGCCATGCTCCCTGTCATGATGATAATTGACTGAACCTCTGAAACTGTAAGTGAGCCCCCTCAGTGAAATATTTTCCTTATACGAGTTGCTGTGATCATGGTGTCTCTTCACAGCAACAGAAACCCTAACTAAGACAGTCAATGTTTCTTTTTTTCCTAACAAAGAGTAAAAGATTAAGAAATATTCATAGTCTTCGTTAACACAAGAGGGTAATATGCTGGTCTGTTGTATCATGCATTATTTCTCCTTCTTGTTGGCCCTGTTGTTATCAAGTGGGCTAGACAGCTTGGTGGATATGCATGAGGATCTGAGTTCAGATCCCCAGCACCTGTTACAGCTAGGTGCGTGTCTGTAACCCTAGCACTGTGGGGGAGATGGGAGGATCCCGGGGAGGTTTGCTGGGCGTTCAAGCCCAGTCAAAATGTTGAGCTCTGGTTTCAGTGAGGAACCTCCATATCTGCACACAAAGATACACAACACTTCAACTGTAGCATGTTCATCTTAGCACCTCTACTAGATGGTTTGTGTTCTCAATAAATTAATAACCATAATTTAGACTTGCTTGGTAGAAGATTAGGGAAGGCAAGGATTGGGAAGTAGTGAGTTTCATTAATCAGTGGTTTCAGTAGTTCAGTGTGTTAGCTCCTGTGTTATGAATGACATATGTCTCTTCACTGAAGTACCCTTACTAACTTCACTGTAGTTCACACACTGAGCACACAGATAACCTCTTAGCATGTGCTCAATAATTTTCTGTAGAAAATCCTGTTGCAGACTACACCGTGAGCAGTGATCAAAGCCCTTGGTTTTCCTTGCTTGTAAAACATAATTTGAAGATTGCATTGCGTTTATTTAATCCCATGAACTGTATCGATTTAGCATATTTTAAAGTTTTGTATTCATAAAGTGCTCTAAACAAGATTTTCTTCTTACCAATTGGGAAAAAGTGTTTCTCTAAAATGCATTTAATTCTTAGTGGAAAAAATAATATTAACAAAAGCATTGTGTGCATTTTAACAATGTGTTCATTTTCTTCAAGAAATGGGATTTTTATATAAAGTACATGTGTAGCAATGAATAGCAAAATGATGTGTCTGTATGCTTGGAATTAAAAATGAGATTGGTTTTTGAATGTGTGCTGATGGTGTCCTGATTTTGAATGGAGAAGGGAGATACGCTGGGTTCTCTGTGCTTTCAAAGGTTCATTCTCTTGCTATGCAAGGTTAGTAGTCAGGGCAACCATTCAGGCTGACGGATCCCTGAACTTTTGTGGCTTCAGTGATGGGGACAGGGATGTGGTTGACTTGAATATTCTTCAAACAGCCAAAAAATGAGTTCCACACAGGGAGCGTAAGCATTTTCAATTTGTCTGAAAGAGCAAAGGGAGAGACAGTCAATGGAGAGCTCAAGAATATTATTAGAGTCAAAGAGACACCACGGCTCTGCCCACCTGCCTGCTCCCTGACTCCGCCCACATAGCTGCTCCCTGACTCCGCCCACCTGGGTGTTCCCTGACTCCGGACTCTGCCCACCTGGCTGTTCCCTGTGGTACACACCACAAAGCTGTCTTTTGCCTCTAGGGAAGGAACTTCACAGCCTGAATCAATAGATAATAACTCTCAACCTTGCTCCCTTTCATGGGTTATAAAAGGACTATAAAATTAACAAGCAGACTACCTGAAGGGTCATAAAACAGGAAAGAATGCAAAGGCCCCTTCCGGCAATGTTTTGGTCTTTGAAGTGATCCCATTTCAACCTGCCCCATTCCCCCTTTGGTCTCCACAGTCAGCTCACTGTCTGGGTAAGAAAGGCCATTATTTTTTGTCAACTTTCTTGATTTTTTGTTGACATAGGCTTCTGAGTTAATGGAGCCTCTTAATGGAGGAGTGTAAATTACAGGCTTGGGACCAGAGAAAGCAGTAGTCACATGACTGCACTACCCTGAGATGTGCCCAGATCCCGTTCTTCTCTCTCTCTCTCTCTCTCTTTTTTTTTTTTTAGTTTTTTGAGACAGGGTTTCTCTTCAGATTTTTTTAGAGCCTGTCCTGGAACTAGCTCTTGTAGACCAGGCTGGCCTCGAACTCACAGAGATCCGCCTGCCTCTGCCTCCCGAGTGCTGGGATTAAAGGCGTGCGCCACCACCGCCCGGCCCGTTCTTCTCTTTAATGTATGTATTGGGGCGCCTTAGTTGTTGGGTTAAGAAGAAAATGAAGAAGAAGAAACAGAAGCAGAAGAAGCAGAAGAAGCAGAAGCAGAAGCAGCAGCAGCAGAAGCAGAAGAAGCAGAAGAAGAAGCAGAAGAAGAAGCAGAAGAAGCAGAAGAAGAAGCAGAAGCAGAAGCAGAAGCAGAAGCAGAAGCAGAAGAAGAAGAAGAAGAAGAAGAAGAAGAAGAAGAAGAAGAAGAAGAAGAAGAAGAAGAAGAAGAAAAGGAAGAAAGTCAAGAGTTGCTGGGGTGTAACATGGGTGTTACTGACCTGGGACACCCCCGATGTGCAGTGCCCCTTGGGTGCTGTTGGGTGGGAAGGAAAGCTGTCCAACTGTGTAGCTGCTGTCTGTGTCCAGTTTCAGGTGCAGGACGTGCTGTTTAATGGAGACTGGAAGAGAGGAAGCTGGTTAGGTCTGTCACCTGAGGAGGGGCCTCCCACCGTCTAATGTCCCCACCCTTGTGTCACCGTTGTCTTTGAACTCGCTCCCACTGAACCCTGGACCTGTCTGAAGGCACTTGGTCAGCCTTGGGTAGAGTGGTATATTATTTGTGTTTTAATAAGTAAAGCTTGCCTGAAGATCAGAGTGCAAAGCAGCCACACTAGTCAGCCATACAGGCCATGCCTTTAATCCCAGCACTAAAGAGGAATATGAAATGGGAGAAGACAGTGTCAATCTGAGGATTCCTGGAGGCAGGGTCACCCATTTTGGTCTGAGATAGAGGTAAGACCCAGTGGCTGGCTGCTTTGCTTTTCTGATCTTCAGCTTGAACACCAATATCTGCCTCTGGGCTTTTATTATTTATACCACACTTGGGTAGAAATTCAACACATCACTCAATCACAGCCAGGGTTTGGTGTTCTATAAACATTGCTAAATTGAAGCCCTAAACTGAAACTGTGAGATTGAAGAGCCAGCGAAGTTGGTAAACTGCCTGGCTTGCAAGCACCAGGGCCCGGGTTCAAGTGCTCAGCCTCTACCTAGAAACAAAAGGGCTGAGTGTAGTTCTACTTTCGCAGCCCCAGTGTCAGAGAGGCAGAGCCAGGCAGATCCTGGGGCTCGCTCACCAGTCAGCTGAGACTACCTAGCAAACTCCACACCAGTGGGGCCTGGTCTCAAAGACCAAAGTGGTTAGCGCCTGAGGAATGAAAGCCACTCTTGGCATCTGGCCTCCACAGGCGTATGCATGCATGTAACCTGCACACACAAGAACACAAATGTACACACACACACATCATTACACTACTCATCAAGACACTCACTGAGGGCTGAGCAGGGATGAAACCCAAGCTCTGGTCTTCTCTTGTCTCCAGAAGCCATACGTGATATGGCGTCAGCTACTGTCTCAGAAGCCAGGGTTAGTCTATACAAATGCTGACCTGTAGGGCCGGGGTCTGCCCTTGTCCCTGGGGCTCATTTTGAGGACAGTTTCTGGACAGATGACTAAGCATCCTGTTTGTTCTTGTGCTCCCTCTGCCCCGCCTGGTGATTTGTTTGTAGGGCATTGTTGACTCTGTTGTTGGTATGGTAATTTCCCACCTGCCTACGTGGAAGTCCTTGTGCAGCAGTTAGATAAGGTAATTTCCCACCTGCCTGGGTGGAATTCCTTGGGCAGGAGTGGGGTATATAAGATTTTCCCCAAGGCTAAATAAACGGCATTCGGCTGATCTCCCAGGTCTCTTTGTGTGTTCTTTCAATCTCCAGGCCCCTGTCCGACTCGCGTAAGGTACAGTGGCGCGCGAACTGTACCGAGGGGGTAACACAGAATCGGGTGTTACACTGACCCTCAACACTTAAGTTCTCTAACTGAAAGACAGCTTTCAATTTAGTCAAGAAAGGACTGCTTTTTACAAAAAGGTGTTTTAGCCAGTCCAGGCTCAGATATTTCTATTCTTGATTTTAGCCAAAAGGGCAAGAAGAGATAAAAATTTGTTTATTATTTACTTACTTGTTTATGGAGTCTCATACTGGCCTCAAACGTACTATGCATCTCAAGATGACCTTGAACTCTGACCCCTAACTCTCTTCCTTTCCAATGCTGTGTCACAGGTGTTCACTGCCATGGCTTATGGGGATGAACCCAGGGCTTTATGCATGCTAGGCAAGCATTCTACCAGCGCCAGGCACATACACTTCTACGATAATACCCACAAGTTATTACTAAATAACAGATTCTGAGAGGATGTGTTCACTTTCCATCATTGTTTAGTTCAAATACTTTGGATTAATATTGAATAATTGTTAAAATATAACAATGATCCTTAAAATACCAACAGCAAAATTGGATGCTCATTGCATGTTCACTACAGATCAGGGGCAAAGATGCTGACTGCATGTTCACTACAGATGAGGTACAAAGATGCTCACTGCATGCTCACTACAGATCAAGTGCAAACCATGACTTTATACACACTCCTTCATTTACCCTCACAAGCCTGATGCTCACTGACTGCTCACTATAGGTCAGATGTAAACCATGCACTTTATACACACTCCTTCATTTACCTTCAGAAGCCTACATCATTTGTATCTTCATTTTATAAATGAGAAAACAGCATTAAGGAGTATATAACTAACTTGCCCATAGTAAGGGATGGAATTTAAAGCTAGTTTCTCTTTTTTAAATTTGTGGGTGGTGGTGGAGGTGGTGGTGTGGTGGAGGTGGTGGTGGTGGTGGTAGTGGTGGTGGTGGTGGTGGTGGTGGTGGTGGTGTGTGTGTGTGAATATGTGTTTGTAAGTACAGTGCCAGAGAAGGCAGAAGAGGACATAAATCACTAGGATCTAGAAATGCAGGTTGTTGTAGCCCACTCATGTGTGTTCTGGGGAATCACACTCAGGTCCTCTAGAAGAGCACGAAGTGCTCTCACCCACTAAGTCATATTGCTATCCCAAGAAACTTGACTTTTTGTTGTTATTATTCCCAAGGAATTCAGAGCCAAAACCTAAACCACAAAGCTGTTACCACCCTAAACACTAAACTCTAAAGCAGCTTATCAGTTTTCTGGGCAGGGCTGGGCTGACCAGAATCCTCCACAAGCTTCCATACCCCAAACACAGCACACGGGGAACCAGAGGAAACAGCCATAAAAATAATCTAAGCACAGCTGGGGTTGGAAACAGATACGGAAACTGGGGGTGAAGACTTGCTATAGTACCCGGTCCAGCACAACCCTTGCAGCAGATGGACTGCAGCAAAGGCTACCAGTGCCATACCTGTCACTGAGTGCCACTGTCCGTCACACAGAGACTGCTTTGGTGTGATTGATGTCGAGGTCCCGCCTGCCTCACTGTTCATAGAGGCTGTGACCTGAAACACAGATGCATTTGGCTAGTTCCTTCAGAAGGGCCCGTGGGGCCAGCTTTCCCTGTCCTCTTCCCCAGGAGCATGTTGGATGTTGGCTCCCAACTCCTGTACTGGGTGACCACACAATGCCCAGAGCTTCCAAAAAATTCCTTGCTCACACTCATTCCAGGCAAACAAACCAAACTACAATCCCAGGTCCTGCTTAGACAGCTGGCAACAGCCATGCTTGCCTGGCCCCTCCCCAAGTCCTCAGAGGTTCCCGAAGACATACATCTCTCCTCAGCGTTCGTGTGCAACAGTGACTCTGTTGACAAAAACACCTCAGCTTTGGAAGGCGGAAATGTGGCAGAGGTCCACACCTTGCTGCAAGGACCAGCCAACCACAGTAATCCCCCAAGAGCACGGCGCATCACAGGGCTCTCATCCAGGACATTAAGCTACAGACTGTACTGGACAGGACGTGTGTCAGGTGCCAGTTGCTTGGCACATTGTAGGCAGAATCCCACCTTCCCACTCTGCAGGCTGGAGACTCCTCCAGGAATTCCAAGGGTTGAGTCAAGGTGAATAAAATGAGAAGGCTAAAATAAGCGTATTTATAAATAATTTACCTCTGATTTGCCTATAGCCGCATGGGGCAGGCCACTCACAAGCAGGTTTTGAGCTAACCAATGTCCCTGCAGTTATGAAGGTCACCAAGTCTTGATTTTGTCTTCTTGGTGTCACTTCCTTTCTGGAGGCGGTCACTGAAGACCCTCCCTAAAATGCCCTCCTATGAAAAGCCAGCCACCACATGCCCACCACCCATGCAGGCATTGCTTCTTCCTCTGCACAGCTGGAGACTCACGCTGACTTAACATCTATAGATTCAGCGTGAGTAAGATCTACGGGCAGCTGTTGGTTGCTGGGGAAGGAGTGTCATTTTCTTCAGAGGGCTATACACTGGCAGATTGCCTATGCCCTGGCAAATGCCCCTTACCCATGTGCCTGTGAACAAAACCAGCTCAACTCCCTGGGTCCCACAAACCAAAAAGATAAGAAAGTAGAAGAGGGAAGTAGGAGGGACCCAGAGAGAATCATGGGTAAATATGATCTGAATTCATTATGCTCACTTATAGTAACGTCATTAGGAAACCCATTATTGTGTATAATTATCATATGCTGAATAAAAATTTCAAAAACACGACATAGTGGGTGGGGTCAGGGTATGGTTCTGAAATAGACTCCTTGCATAGAGTGTCAGAGATTCTGCATTTGATCCCTAGAAATAGAAAAAAAAGTATTCTAGGAGTTTGAGCCATTTTATTGTCATCGGGGACATTCTCCCCATTTTTAATAAACTGTAGAAAGCTAAATGAAAGAAAATGGTACAATATTCATCTTTAACTCAAGGCCTTAGCTACAGAGATTTCTGAAAGAATTTCCTTTCAAAGATATAAAATGTGGTTCTTGAAAATAGGATATTGACTTGGGCCTGTGAGGGATAGGAACGCAAGGTGGCAAAGAATTGCTGGAGGAAAAATCCATGAAAAGCCACGGGAGAGATGGTGTGGTAGTCAGTGAGCGGCTTAGCCACAGAGACCAGAGCACAAAAATGCAGAGAGGGAGAGAGAGAGAGAGAGAGAGAGAGAGAGAGAGAGAGAGAGAGAGAGAGAGAGAGAGAGAGAGAGCGCGAAAAGGGTCCAGAGCAGATTCCATGGGCTCAGGGCCCTAGTAGAGGATGTGACCTGATGTAGCTTTGGAGGTGCAGAAAAGGAGGGACACAGACATGGGTGGAGGACACAGCATTTCCTCTGTCCTTGACAAAAGCCCAAGGATCGAGAGTTCGCCACAGTTGTCTGCAGCCACACCAACGTACCCACTCTTGTCTGTCTGACCTCAGAAGCGAAGCAATGTCTGACTTGATTAGTACCCAGATGGTAGAGTTATATCTATATTTTATAGACACTGGAACTGGGTTTGAAGGAATTTGAGCAGTTTCCCCAGGAACCTATAACTAAGGGTTGTCTCCAGAATTCATCTCAATTTGTTTGATGTTTCTCAATTTTAAAGATGAAGCAGAGGAATTATGATGATATGACTCACTAATAAAAAAATAGTCTCCAAAGCAGGTATACTATTGGATTCCAGGTATTGGTATAATAGAATTCCAGGTTTCTTAGGTATAATATTGGATTCCACCTGTACTCTAACTTCAGACTTGCTGAGTCTGTTAGTGAGATCTGGCTCCCTCTCCCTTCACAGGTAAGCATACCTTTCCCGCGTCCATGTAAACACTTAAGCGCTGTCCAGACTGACTTCCAATGTGTATTAAGGTCCCAGTGAGACTTCTCGGGCGAATGCTGACGATGAGCTGAAACTCTGGGCCCAAGGACACAGAATTGTCTTCCAAAAGAAAGAACAAGAAACAGTTAACACCCCATAATTAAAGAAAGAAGACAGAGTTCTTCAGACTTACAGATGTGAACTCTGCCAACTGTTCCTTACCCAGGACCACATGACCTCCTCCTTGGGAGAAATAAATGCCTTTCTCCAAAGAGCCACCTGAGCAGGGAGATACTCCAAACCTCGCAGCGGGGGAGCCCAGGGGTTTTGAGTTCAACTGGAAGTTCTTAAGGCACCCAACAAAGCTGTGCTGGGGGAGGCTCTGTAACGAAGCAGAGGATAAAAATTTCATGGCATGTGCCTTCCAGAAAAGTCGAGGGGAAGGAGTCAACCAGAGACTTGTGGGTGTTGAAGTTTGAAGTGTCATTCAACCTGCTGGGGGGATGGGGGTGGAAGTTGCTAGTCTGTGCTCACATAGAAGAAGGAGGGTCAACATGACTGATTCACACAGACGGAGCTTCAATGCAGGGAAATTCCACCTCACAGTTTAAATATCTCACTACTCTCTGTAGGCATGAACCATTTCTTACGGCGTTGTGAGCCAGCGGGATAGCTTAATGCCAGGCAGCTGACTGAAAAGTGGGGCCAAAGTGTTCCTAAAATAATCAAGTGCAAGATGGCTCTCCATGTTGTTAGGCATGGTGTACTACCAAGGATGCCGTGGAGTGCAAAGGAGATACTGTGCATTACCAATAAACCACAGATGCTTTGGAGTCCAGAGGAGACACTGTGTGCTACCAATAAACCACGGATGCTGTGGGGTCCAAAAAAGATACTGTGCACCTCATCAATGCCTTTGTGGAGCACCCCCAACTGTCTGAAGAGGGCCTGGAGCAAGAGTTTCCAATCTGGATCCAGGTTTCCGAGGTTCACAAACCTTGTTGTATATAGCCGATGATCACTGCGTGCACACCCACCGTCCAGGGAAAGAACATAGTATATTTGCCAAATCCACAAAACATTTCCAAAATCCCCAATTTTTTCACAGGTTACTTCAAGGAGCATGGCGCCCTTAGAGATGCACATGGTGCTGGTGGCAAGTGGCTGGAAAGCCCTCTTCATCAATTTTTTTGACAGCTAATGTTGTCACCGTGACAAGGTCTGGAATCATCTAATAGATAAGCCATTGGGCATACCTGTGAGGGAGCTTCTAGATGGTTAACTGAGGTTGGATATCCGCCCCAAGTGTAGGTTACACAATCCTATGGGCTGAAGTCTTCACCCACAGAAACGCAGACGTTTCACCGTTTCACTCGCCGCTAGCTGTGACTGCCATGGACCAGTTAGCTCACACACAGTGACTGCACCTCAGAACTGTGAACCCAAACAAACCCTCCCTTCCCTCAGCGGCTCTTGTCATATCGTCAGGCACTTCCACAGCAACGGGCAGTGGCTAGCACCTTTCCTCACTGTATCATGCTAGACAGCCGAATCCTTACCTGAAACCAAGTGCAGACACTGCAGGCCAGGTGGTCACCCGACCGCGAAACGCAAGGCTGGCTGCGATTCTGCTGGTCAGCACATCTACTGATTTTATATTCTTACAGAGAATCTTAAAGGTCCCAAAGGCCATGCTAAAAGCCTGCCTATGGAATTACTAGACGGTTGTTCACCCTTTAGGAGGCAATGGGGTCACTGCTGGCATGCTCATCCAAGACATCTTGGTCCTCACCTCACTTTTTTTGCCTCCTGGTTACCAGAAGACAAGTAGCTTTGCCGGGTTAGATATTCCCTGCTGTGATGTCCTGCCTTGCCACAGGCCCAAAGCAACAGGGCCAAGCAATCATGTCATAGTAAAATTAACCACTTTGTATGTCAACTAAACCTTCTTTTTTTTTTTTTTTTTTTTTTTGGTTTTTCGAGACAGGGTTTCTCTGCAGCTTTAGAGCCTGTCCTGGAGCTAGCTCTTGTAGACCAGGCTGGTCTCGAACTCACAGAGATCTGCCTGCCTCTGCCTCCCGAGTGCTGGGATTAAAGGCGTGCGCCACCACTGCCCGGCCTAAACGTTCTTTAAATAGAATATTGTCAATAGGTGCTGCCTGTCTGTCCCGCTTAGGAAGCTAGGTGTTATTAGTGAGGTTTATAGGACCTACCAAGGTCAAAAGAATACTCTCATCACCCCTGAAAACCTGTGATTTTTCCTGAGAGGAAAGCGGGTTTAGACGTTGGAGAAAAGTCAGTGTTAACAGTAAGGACCTCTTATCATATCCCATAGATACCATATTACATAGTATATAAATATGGCATTCAGCATTTATATGTTTATGATAAACATATAAAAGTTATTACATATAAATGTAGTATAAAGTGTCATTTTATTCTATGCTGTGACTTTGGCACAAAGAATGGGCCAGGTTGTACCCCATGGAACTACCCCAGCTCTGGCTGGGTCACCCTGAAGCACTAAAATCTAAGCTGGTGGACAAAGCCTGCTTGACTTACATCTTTCCAGGCCCTTCTCTAGCTCATTGCAAGCAAACATCACACCAGAACACATACCCAACTCTTGAGGAAGGAGATAAAACTGCATTTGCGTAAAGGATAACCCCTAGACCTGAGCTGCTCACAGACCCGGTGACCGTAAGTGGCATGGACAAGGTCAGGTACATAGGACACCCCAGAGGCAGTCAGCACTATGGCAGGGTGAGAGAGACAGAGGGAGAGAGCAAGCAGGAGGGCTATGGCCCTTTTGAACTCGACAAGGACAGTGACTGTAACTCGTCTTTGGTGTCAGGGCATTCTCAGCTGTCCATAGCTTAGTTCGAGTCTTGGGCTAACACTGTCATTTCAGGGAAGAACAGTACGATGCATGTGGTCTGCAGATGTCCTTGTGTTTTCCATCTGGGGCTAGAGATCGAGCACAGACCCCTGCCCCACCAGGCACAGTGTCTGCTGCAATCACGCCTCCCACTTCTTCAAGTCTCTTTGGGGCTCTTTGGTTAGAAAGGGAACACGCTTGGCTCTGCACCAATGATAGTATGTCTTCACGCCAATGCTAGTATGTTTTCTTAAATCTGTCTTGACTTCCTTGCATGCTCCTCTCTCACAGGAGCAAGGATGGGCCATGTTGTCTAGCTGACTTCAATGATGCTGCTTCCTCTCCATGAACTCATGTTTGTGGCTATTTACTATTTACGATCACGGACATTGGGCTTCCATTTATGAGAGAAAATAAAAGGCTCTTTAAAGTACATTTTGATTCAACAGTGAGTTGGTAGGCAGCGAAGGAGGAAGTGTATGCTGTTGGTACAATTTTGCAAAGGCAGCAGAGACTGCCAAAGCTTGGGACACATCATCTTCCCCCAAACCTCTGCCTCAGGCTGGAGACATGGCTCAGTGATTAAGAGCACTATCTGATCTTCCAGAGGACTAGATTTAATTCCCAGCATCCACATGGCAGCTCATAGTCTTCTATAGCTCCAGTTGCTGGAGAACCAGATATACTCTTCAGGCCTCTACAGGTACCAGGTGCACATGTGATACATAGACATACATACAAATATAACATCCACACATGAAATAATAAATCAATAAGCACACACCCTGTCTCCTTTCCCCGGAAGAGAAACTGAGAATCATGTTTCTAATGCCATAGAGAACCCCACAGTCACTTCTTAAAAGCCTGTGTCTCAGCCTGGACCTTATACATAAGCCTGGGAGTGTAGAGCGGGCACATTATGGCCTTCAGAACACTGGCTATGTCAAACAGTTATTCAAAGAATTTTGAAGTCTTCAGTGCCTCACGGAATAACAACGATAATGAGAATTACTTTTTTTCTAGCTTTACCTTCAACTTCCTTGATGGTGACAACCCCAGGTAAACCTGTGCTCTGGGGATGATGGTAGAATTTCCAGGCCAACTGCCTTCCTGGGCCCTTAGCCCATCCACAACCAGGTGCACCCTTCCTCCACTTTGTCCAAACACCACCTTTAGAATGAAGAAAAGAGTCAAAGGTTTACCCGTGTTAACTAGCACCACATTGTTTTTGTTTTTATTTTTTCAAGACAGGGTTTCTCTGTAGCTTTGGAGCCTGGCCTGGCCTGGCCTCGCTCTATAGACCAGGCTGGCCTCAAACTCACAGAGATTCACCTGCCTCTGTCTCCCGAGTGCTGGGATTAAAGACATGTGCCACCACTGCCTGACTTAGTACCATATTTTAAAAGTGGTCATTGGAAATGTAAAAACCCATTTCTCTATCCTTCAGTAGCTTTACAAAGAGGAAAAAGTTTTTTTTGTTTATCATGTGACCGTTGTTTTGTGAGAACATGTCAGATATTTAACAGCTGCCATGAAAGCTGAGTTAAAGTCAGATCCAAGGGGTCTAGAGAGTAAACAGAGGTGGAAAGAACCAAGGTACAAGCTGACTGAGGTCAGAGCAGTCTGCATGGAGCTGAAGGCAGGGCAAGCCAGGGCAAGGCTCCGGAGCAAGCAGAAACTGGACATTCCTCCTGCGTCACCAGGGGCAAGCATTCTCTTGGCTACGACTTTGAATCCTTGTCTGATCTCTCAGTGGTAGTGGGACTCGCAGTTCCAATGCCATCCGTAGAGGTCTAAATTATCCCCAAACAATTCTCTGTATCTCTGTCTCTGTCTCTCTCTCCCCGTCCCTGCCTTGCTATTAGCCCAGCTACCGTCCAAATCACAGAAAGCAGCATTGACTTCCTCCCTTGGGGTCACTTCACATGCAGCCGTTCAGCTGTCCGTCTTGCTCTTCTTTCTGCATACGTCCTGGACCCCACTGCTCCCCACTCCCACCGTGGCCCCCAGATAAGGGCAACAATATCTCCCTGCCTTCCCTACTTCTCTTCTTCCCCAGTCTAGTCAAAGGGTGTTTGTAAAAGTCACTACGTTCCTGTCTGTGCTTTACCAGTTCAAGATGATTCAAAAGCTTTAGAGACCCTCCTTGTAATAGAATCCCAACGCCCAGTCGGGCATAGTGAAACATGCCTGCTATTCCTAGCCACTTGAGCGGATGCAGGAAGATCTCAAGTTCTAGGTCAGTCTGGAATACCTAGTAAGTTCCAGGACAGCCTGGGCTGTACAGCAAGATCCCATCTCATAAATAAATGAATTAGCTATGCCTGAAGGCACAGCTTAGTGATCCCAGCTATCTGGAGGCTGGTAGGAGGGTTACAGAGTCAAGGTCAGCATAAGCAGCTGATGATATAGCTTAATGATAGAGTGCTTACCTAGATTCAAGTTTTAGCACCGCTAAATAATACATTTATAAATGCATACATACATACAGCCAACAATATCCTAAGTCCTTAGTTTGGCCTTTGAAGCTTAAGTTATCAGAGCCCTGCCCACCCCAGGCCCCCAGTCCTGTCCCTTATAATGCTGTGGTCTGCTCACTGAGTTAACCCCAGCTCCAATCCCATGAATCCACATGGTGGCTGCCTCCTCCAAGAGCCTTTTCCTGACTACTTTAACTAAAATAGTACCCCCACTCTGACTTCCTGTGGTCCAGCCAGACTAACATTTCCCCAAAAGACTAGTATTTAACATTACAGTCAAGATGTTTATGTGATCCAAGAGAGCAGCCCACCCAATATTTGTTGAATATTAATGAGTAGAACTCATCGGGTCACTTGGGTTTTCTAATTAATTGTTCCATCATCAGAAAAGCATGGCTTCCTTTTCTAGTGTATGCTTTTAACTCAGCCTAGAGCTGGAATACTAGGGATGTAGTGAGAGAAGGCTTTCTGCTTGTCTATGAAAGAATACCAGGTTCCAGAGAAAGGCCCAAGAAGAGGAGTGGTCCAGTGTGCGGGGAAGGGAAATAAGCTGGGGGCACCGTGAAGTCCAGGTAGTCGGGGAAGGGATCACAGAAGTAATGGTCTGAGTCTGTCTTGACATTCAGGCTGCCATCCAACATGGTTCATGTGTGTATGGCATCCAGTGTCCCTACCTACATAGACTCTCCCTCTACATATGCCAGGGTTCCTGGGAATAATTCTAGACTCTTCATTTTGGCTACTGAGACAGTAGATTCTGCACCAGCTGGAAGTACAGACTGGGGATCCCTTATCTGAAACGTTTGGGACCATAAGTGTTATAATCTGTTTTCTGCTTTTGGAATGTTCGTATATACATAATGAGACATCTTAGGATGGAACTCAAGTCTAAACACAAAATTCACTCATGTTCAATATAGTTACACACAGAGAGGGAAAGAGAGGATATATATATATTCTATATATTTAGTATTTTGATATAATCTGTCAAAGAGGCTAGGAATGACATTTTCTGTTTAAGGTACTACGTTTTTTCTCAGAATGTTTGGGACATTGGGCCATTTTGGATTTTGGATTATTTCAAGATGCTCAACCCATTTTCACACAGTCCCAGCTCTCACCATGTGCCACTTCCCATCATGGTATTTCTCCTTGCTTCTGAGCCTCAGTTTCTTTCCTTCTGCCCCCAAAGCAAAGATGACATGTCCTTCTGAGAGATAAAGAGCCACGAAGGAGTTCTTGGTGCCTGTGTAAAACACCAGCCCTTTGGAAGATGTTGTCTTTATGTCCATAGAAAATTGTGACCTGTGGATAAAGAGAGAGATGGAGAGAACTGGGCATGCTGGCCTATAACCCCAGGTCCCAGGAGCCAGGAGCAGGAGGATTACAAGTTTGAGGCCAACCTGGGCTGCCAAGATGTTTTCAGCTATACAGCAGTAAGATGTTTTCTTTTGTAAATAAATAAACAGAAAAAAAAACAAAAAAGGATGATGGAGGACTCTCATTGGTTAATAAAGAAACTGCCTTGGCTTTTTGATAGGGCAGGATTTAGATTGGTAAAGTAGACAGGACAGAATGCTGGGAAGAACGGAAGTTAGCCAGATGCCAGGCCTCTCCTCTCAGAGACGGACGCCATGGAGCCAGCCACCAGGTCAGACATGCTGAATCTTTCCCGGTAAGCCACCACCTTGTGGTGCTACAGATATTACTAAATATGGGTTAAAGAAAGATGTGAGAATTAGCTAATAAGAGGCTGAAACTAATGGGCCAGGCAGTGTTTAAATGAATACAGTTTGTGTGTTGTTATTTCAGGGCATAAGCTAGCCAGGCGCCCAAGAGCCGGGCGGCGGATACACAGCCCACTGCTCATCACTACAAAAGGAAAGAAATGGACAATGGAGGGAAATAGGTGCCTTCAGTTTCCTACACCTCAGAAGATGAGTAGAGATGAGCCTACTTCCCCAATGATGCAGGGATTTCCACAAGTCAGAGCACACTGGCTGTTAATACAATTAGTATAGTTTTCTGATCACCTCTGGAGGATTCACACAGATTTCCTATGGCAAGTTTAGCTAGTGGGGTAAGTCCTAGCACATGGCAAGAAGGAACATGCTGGAACTTTAAAAATCAACATTAAAATTATGGTAAAATTCACATGTTCTAAAATTTATCATCTTCATCACTTCTGAGTGTCCAGTTCATTAGGGTTGAGCTAATCCATAATGATGCACAAATCATTTATATAGCTCCTCTTGGTGTGAAACAGAAACTTTACCCTGTAACCAATTCTTCATTTGCTTAGAGGCTGACTACCACCCTGTCTCAACCGACCTGACTGCTCTTGGTACTTCATGCAAGCGGAGCCACACCCTCACTAATACAAACTGTTTATACCCAATGAATGTGCTTTCTATTTGTGTATCTTCATGGGAAGGGAGGTGGTAGCAGGAACGGGGGCAGCTCAAATAATGAGAATGTGATTTGGGCATCAGATGAGTATATTCTCTGGGACATATTTAACTCAAAAGCACAGGAGTGGTCTCCCCATTTCTCTGCCTTCCCCCCACCCCAAGACCTCAACTGTCCTGGAAGAGGAATTACAACATATTATGTAGCCAGTAATTGAAAGCTAGTATTAATTTACTTGATGGTTTCATATCATTTCCATATCAAGCCAAGCAAACTTCCTATTCATCCATTCATCAAACCAGCTAACCGTTTACTGGGAGTTCAGTATGTAGAAGGCACTGTGCTGGGCCCTGGGAATACAGCCATAGAATTATCTATGGTGCATGGGACCACCAACAGGTTCATTTAGGATAATATGAAAAGACAGTTGAGACGCAGGTATCAACAGACGTCTGTGCCAGCTTTATATCTAATACCCAGTAGAGGATCTACTGCATAGTACACATTCAACAAACAGTGACTAAATTAAGGGGAAAATGAATAATTCAGAAGTAGAATCTGATGACAACATTATGCTGTTAGTTCTTTGCTTTTCAACATTGTGAGTCTAAGATTCACATTTGTTCATCAGATGAGCAGGTTTCCTAAAGGGCAATGTTCTTCAAGATGAGGAAGAACCCATATTTGTTAAATGAAATTGCCCAGATGGTCCACAGCTCCATGTTTTCCTGACATGTCTGATCGCCTGTGCCAACTTAAAAGAACACACAGCACATCACATACGTGGGCTCAGTGATCAGGGTTGACTTTTGCCTTGCAGAACTATTTCTTAAGGCAGTCTCCTTGCAGAAAAGACTAACATTTCAAAAAGGCAGCAGTAGATTCACCTCCTGGAATCCGGCAGAGCAGGGCAGAGCAGCTATGAGTCCCCGCTGCCAGAGGAAAGAGGAGGGAGGGCAAGAGCACACGCTCACATATTCACTGCAGGGTCCAAGTGACGGCACCAGCTTTGTGGGACAGTGGGAACACAGCTAGGACACAAACTGGATGAGGGCAACAGCTCACGCCAGAGCTGGCAACTTCTGAAGGCGTGATTGTTAAAACATTTGGGTCTGGGATAGTTTATGAGTGCATATGCCAGTGTGATTTAGAGACACACCCTTGGCATGTCAGCAAGGGTGTCTTCCAGAGAGGTTTAACTGGCTGAACGTTGGCAGCACGATTCCATGGGCTGGGATCCCTGACTAAATGAGAAGAAGAAGGTGAGCTGCCCATCAGCCACCCATCTCTCTGCTTCCCGACTGTGGGTGTAATGTGACCTCATGTTTCTGCTGCTTTCTCTGTCACATGGACTGTGCCTTCAAACCATGAGTCAAATGACTTTTCGTTCTTGCTTTTATCATAGAGATGAGAAAAATAACTAATACTGTAATGACCAGCTTTCTCCCCCTTACCCCACCCCTATCCCACTTCACCTTTCAAAATGTTACCTGCATGAGAAGGTATCAGGGTTGACTGTGAGCAGGTCACCATGCTAAATGATGAAGGGAGAAAATGCTGGGAGCTGCAGTGGGGGAGCTGGGGGAGCTGCAGGGGAGGAGCTCCAGTGGGGAAGCTGCAGTGGGAGAGCTGGGGGTGGGAGGTGGTAGGGGAGCTGGGGTGGGAGATGGTGGGAGGAGGGCATGGGAGGAGCTGCAGTGGGGGGAGTTGGGTGGGAGGCAGTGGGGAACCTGGGGTGGGAAGCGGTGGGGGACCTAGGGGTGGGAGGTGGTGGGGGAGCTGTAGTGGGAGAGCTGCAGTGGGGGGAACTGCAGTGGGGGAGCTGGGGGTGGGAGGCAGTTGGGAGCTGGGGGTGGGAGGTGGTGGGGGAGCTGTAGTGGGGGAACTGCAGTGGGCGAGCTAGGGGTGGGAGGCAGTTGGGGAGCTGGGTTGTGGGGGAAGCTGGGGTGGGAAGCAGTTGGGGAGCTGGGTTGTAGGGGGAGCTGGGGACAGGGAGCTGCTGAGGAGGCTGGGATAGTCAGGGCAGCATCTGCAGATGCCACTTCTTTAAGATGAGGGATTGTTGTCATTAAGGTCAGTTTGGCCAAGAGAGCAGGGCTAAACAATGGAGCCTCCCTTCCCAGAAGTAATGACATCATCAGGAGAAGGACCAACTAAAGGACATCCAGTCTCTTCCTGCTCTCTTCTTCTATAAGCCGAATTTCGGCAAATGAGAAGTTCTGAGACTTTCCGTGGGGTCACCGCTTGCTCAGGCTTTTCCTTGGGATTATTCTGACTCTCATGTCTATGAGTCATTCTATGGCTGAGTGGACTTCCAAGGGCCAGTCTCCTTTTGAAGTATTAACCTGCCACCATTGTCAGCAAATCAATATTAACCCCTTTTAACCAATGAGCAGACGGAGGCTAGAGAGTGATGAAGCATTCACTGAAATGTCAGGCAGACCCAGAAGGGAGCAGAGACTTAGAAAAGACACACTGTGTATGAAGGTCACAAAGGTACACAGAAGGCTTGCTACAGAGGCACAGGACAGTCTTCAGTTGTCAGTGTTTGGATCTGCTGAACATGGCAAGCATGATAAAAATAGACACTGTGCCCAGCGCTGACCCTTCTGAGATGCTCTCCCCTTCAGGGGACCCTGCAGGACTAGATGGCTTTCTCAGGGCGGTGCTGTAGTGCAGCATGAAGCCCACTCCATTCTCCACAGTGATAGGGTCACTATGGCCCTAGGGGGCCGGTCTCAGACTCTCCCAGCCTGTGCCTGCTTGCCCCCTCCCCATACAAACGCCTGCCTCTCCAGACCCACCTTGACATGTGTACCACAGAGAAGCCAAACTGGCATATGACACAGCCAGTGTGTAGCTATTAAGCACAAGCCAAGAACCAAGAGTTCAAGCCGGGTCTTTGGCTTCCTTTCCTTCCTGGTTCCTGCAAGACACCTGGAGAGGGCAAACCTTGTCTTCCTCCTTCCAACATCCTTAGCATTTTCATTTGGTCCCTCCTCCCCGACAGGAATGCATCTGGTTAGCATAAGAAAGTCTGAAAGCATTCTCTGCGAATGTTCTCTCCTAGGAGAATGATTTCCCTTTCAATACAGAGCACAAGAGAAGAAAGGTGCTTTATCACGTAAATAATAACTAGCTTGGGGGTGGGACTGCAGCCTTATTTTTAGAATGCCATCAATTCTCAGCCAGAGCTAAGCTGATTATTTGGGCCCTGAGCAGCAGAGGCGGTGGCAGGCAGCAGTCACATTTCCATTCCAGATGTAGTGGGGGGCAGAGCACATGAAGGCCCCAACACCCCCTGTCTTATGCAGGCTATTGTCTTATGACACCTCCTTCATGAGCATGGTGTCATCGGGATTAGATGTCTCTTGGGGAGACTGGAAAGTGGGCTCTGACTTGGCACCGAATAGAACCAGAATCTATCTATCTATCTATCTATCTATCTATCTATCTATCTATCTATCTATCTCTGTCTGTCTGTCTGTCTGTCTATCTATCTATCTATCTATCTATCTATCTATCTATCTATCTCTAGATATAGATATAGATGATATAGATATAGATATAGATATATTAAAGGGAAAGAAAAAGAGAAATACCTGGATTTCAGTAGCTCCTGAGGAAGCTTGAATAGCAAGTGGCTGGTGGGACTGTCCCCAAACTGGAAGGCTCTGTGAGTGGCCTGGGTATTGAGAGGTGGCAGGCAGGACTTCCCATCTTGCCATGCCTCCATGCTCCCCGGAGAGGCCTGAGGTGCATCCTGCAACAGCTGTAAGGGAGAGGAAAGAAAATGAGAACCCAATGGGGAGCGGCAACTGGATGGCAGCATTGCTCGCCTGGCCCAAGCGCTCAGTTTTCACTCCACACTCTAAGTGGTAAGACCAGAAGAGAAACAGAAAACTTAGCACAAAACCCCAATGGGTCTCCCTACCGAAAGTCCTTCCAATGTGCCACTTATGTGGAGACAGAGGGAAGGTGGAAACTTCTCAACTTCTTTACTCTCCTGTACACCCATCCAGTGTCTCAGTGTGGCTGTGGCTTGGGGGACTTTTACCTTCAAGAAGTTATGAATAGGGCTGGAAGACATGACTTTGGAGAATCCAAATATTCCTTTTTTCTTATTTCATTTTTGGGAAGAATACACGCTACTCATGTCTCATTTAAGTCTAGCCTCTTTAGGGGAAACTGCCACATCTGGGACCACCAGGGATCCAGCCCTCCATCCCATCATGGACCACCAGGGATCCAGCCCTCCATCCCATCATGGACCACCAGGGATCCAGCATTCCATCCCATCATGGACCACCAGGGATCCAGCCCTCCATCCCATCATGGACCACCAGGGATCCAGCCCTCCATCCCATCATGGACCACCAGGGATCCAGCCCTCCATCCCATCATGGACCACCAGGGATCCAGCCCTCCATCCTATCATGGACCACCAGAAGAACCAGTGTTCTCAGCAGACACCCAGCATGAGGCATCTACAGGCAGAGTAGGACATAGAGCCAAAAACCTGCCATCTCCCATTCTAGGCAATTCTCTTGGGCTTTTGTAAGAAGGAAAGTGAAAGACTGAGAGAGGGACAGAAGGACAAGGGCACTGAATCTGTCCTCAGTACTAACAGCATTGACTAGGGCATAAAAAAAATCTGCCCTGCATTGGGCCACGCTTTCAACATTTGAGTATTAGTTGTGTCCAGAGAAGCTGATGAAAGAAACTGAGTCTCCAGATGGCCCTCTTTCTTAACATCAGGGTCCAGATTCTGATGTTTAGGTCTGGACCACCGGGATCAGAGCTCAATGGGGATTTCCACAGTTCAAGTGAAGGCTGAGGATTTGCCTTGCTAGGTCTTGGGTCAGGACTGAACATGTGACTCTTGATCCTGGGCAATGACTCTTGAGAGGAAGCTGTTGGGAAGAGCTGCTGAGTAAAGATTTGTCCTAGCAGAGAGAAACCAAGGTAGGATCTGTTGTTTTCCTGCTGGACATTGTTCAGCGATCAAGCTTTTCCTCAGAACCAGTCAAGATGAAGCAGAGAGAACTGGGGGTCAAGCTTCATGTCCCACCTGGTACAGTACTGCGCCATAGGTGGAACCCTAGCTTCACTTCAGTCACTCTGAGAAAATACGCTGACAAAAGCAACTTAGAAGAGAAAGGGGACATCAAGACAGGCACCCAAAACAGCTAATCATATCACAGCCATTGTCGGGAACAGAGAGAATTGTATGCACACATGCTGACTGCTCAGCTAGCTTCCTCCACTCTCACCATGCATGCATGCTGACTGCTCATCTAGCTTCCACATGCACGCATGCTGACTGCTCAGCTTCCTCCACTCTCACCATGCGTGCATGCTGACTGCTCAGCTAGCTTCCTCCACTCTAATAGTCCAGGCTCCTGACCAGGCAATGGTGCCCCTATTTTCAGGCTGGTTCTCCCCACACCAGTTGAGGCAATCAAGACAACGCCCACAGACACATCCCCACACACATGACAAGTCAACCTGACCTGAGACTTTCTTCTCAGGTGGTTCTAAGTTGTGTTAAGTTGACAAACAAGCCATCACAGGTAAAATTGTTGTCCTGGTGAAAGCCATTTTGCAAGGAATCTTCTGAAACCTCCTTCATAATTGGGTGTTCCTCTCTAACCCAATCAAAGACAGATATGGTGCCCAGGGTGAACACTTGATAGCAGCTGTCTGTACAACCAAAGCCAGGCCTGGTTGTATAGGCCTGCAAGTCCTCACTTACTCAAGAGGCTGAGACAGGAGAATAGCAAGTTCAAAGCCAGCCTAGGCAACTAAGTTAGACATGGTCTCTAAATGAAAGTAAAGAGGGGATAGGATGTTTGTCTAACAGTACACATACACACACACACATACACACACACATACACACACACACATACACACACACAGACACACACACACACACACACACACACACACACCCCCCACACCACACACACAGACACACCCCCCACACCCATCAGACACACCCACACACCACAGACACACCCACACAGACACACACACCGACACACAGCACAAGACACACAGCCCCCACCCACACCACACCGACACACACCACACACCACCACACGACACCACAACACAAAGACACCACACACACAGAGACACACCCACAGTACACACAGCCCACACCACACACACACAGACACACCACCCCAACACCACACAGACACAGACCACACAGACACACACCCCCACCACCACACAGACACACAACTACACCATACACCACCACACATACACACAGCCCACACCACACACACACAGACCACCCACCCCACACCACCAAAACACAGACACACAGACCATCACCACACACATAACACATGCCCCCACCACACACACATACACACATCCCCACACCACACATACACACACACACACACACACACACACATACACACACATACACACACACAGACACACACAGACACACACATACACACACATACACACATCCCACACCACACACACACATACACACACCCCACACCACACATACACACACACATACACACACACATACACACACACACATACACACATCCCCCACCACACACACATACACACACCCCACACCACATCCCCCCACACCACACACACACACACATCCCCTACACAACACACACACACCACAACATCCCTGCACACCACACACACATTCCCGCACATCACACACACACCCCCCCACACCACACACATACACACACACATATCCCCTACATAACACACACACCCCACACCACACACACACATCCCTTACACCACACACACACATACACACATTTCCCCACCACACACACACACATCACCTGCACCCCCCCACCCCACATCAGCCACCACACACACATATACACACATTCCCCCCACCACACACACACATCACCTGCAACCCCCACCCCACATCACCCACCACATACACACACACACACACACACACACACAGAGTCAGGGCCACAGAGAGGGACAGGCTACTAAACAGAAACAACCCAAGTGTGCACACTGTGGAATGGAGATGTTCACTCATACCCATCAGAAATCTATGTGAGCTGCTTGTCAGGGCTATGCTGGGTCCTCTTGAGAACAGGATCACTCCAGCAGGCCCACTCCCTTTTAGAAAACTTTCCTTGTCTGTCAGCAATAAGGGCAACATCAAAATGCGACAGTTTAAACCAACACCCTCTGACACGGGTAACACCTTCTCTTGACGACATCATTGTCCTTGAAGGAACCGTGGCTCAGATGTGTGACCCCCTCCTCCTTCAGGGCATCACCTTTGTATCCTACGATGCTCTCTAGGATGGACTTTGTTTCTTTCATCACATCTGGTACCTCGGCTCTGAGAGTCAGCTGTGCTTTTGCCCAGATGACTGGTAATCATCCAAGTTACATACGCCACCAGTCTGACCTGGCTTCAGTGTGTGAATCATGCCCCTCCCCTCAGCACCCTTTCTCTACCAAATTTCCCAATGTTTATCAAGTTTTTCAAGCCAGCAGAGGCCTGAAGAGCACATCTATTGGGTTGATACTATGCTTACTGTGAATTCTGGGTCCATCATTTACTGACCAGGTATTCTTGGAAAAGCTTTTTAAAAAACGAAACAAAAAAAAACCAAACAAACAAAAAAAAAAACACTAATCTGAAACTTAGCATCTGGACCTGCCCAGTTTTCCCTTTCTCCTGCTTTCCAAGGAGTGTGGTGAGAGCAGATCACCAAAGCCGAGCATTCTCTCCATTGTCAAGCTTCACGGCAGAAATAAGATAACCGATCCAATCTGGAGCGTGCTCAGAAGAGGGAAATGTTAGATGACACATTTGCCAATATCTCTCAGAACAATGGCCGCCATTACTCCCTTCCTGCCTAGGCCCCCTAGGAGATACCAACAATTTCCCACCAATTCTCTCCTCCTGCATCACCCGTCACTCAAAATGCCACAAACTCCTCTGTTCCTTCTCTTTCTCTCCAAATGCTTGTCCCCTATCTCCGTGAAATTCTCTAGAGCATCACCATGTAGTCCACAATCCACACTGGACACCCCAGGATTCTGCTGCCTCTCCCCGCTCTCCCGAATCTAATTACTGTCTGAGTTAAGTGCTTGGTACCTTCTGGGAGTTCATTCCTCCTCACCAGCTCTGTGGCCATCCTATTGACTTAGTCCCCATCCTTACCAGCTCCACCTACAGCAGCTATCAGCTTAGAACAAACAAAAGGCAGGGCAGGACTTTATCTTGACTGTGAGGTGATGTGACTAGCTGTTTCAAGCTCCCGCTTCAACTTTCCAGCAACGATGGGACTGAAATCGTAACTGAAATGCATCCCTTTCTCCCTTGAGCGGCTTCTTATCAGGGTGTTTTATCACAGCGACAGAAGCAAACTAGGTCATCCTTGCAAAGCAAACTGTAAGGAGCTGGCTTGATACAGTCAAGACTACACTGCCTCTCTTCTAAGTGACCCACCGTCCATGTTGCTCAGGATAATCTCATTATAATGCAAATTCCTTGCAGAGGGAATTTCTGTTCTACCACTTTTGGACAAAGGATATATGAAGAAGTAGCATGATGCCCAACTGAGCATGCTCAAGATTGTACCTCCCCTAATGTGATGGGAATATTTTCTATATGAATGTTCATCAATTTCCCCAGTGATGGCCCCATAATTTCTTTAGAAGAAGCACTCTTGAGTTTGGGTATTCTTATTAGACACAAGTAACAATGCTTCCTTTCCTCTTCTTTTCCCCTAGTTGGGCTTACTGGTGTCACACTTACAGAGTGAACTCATTGCATTTAGCTTTAGCCCCATGTTTTTGGAGACTCTAAAAATTGACAAATTTTTATCAAGATAAAAAATAAATGTTGAAGAGAAGTCACTTTGTCATATTTTCAGTGTGTGTGTGTGTGTGTGTGTGTGTGTGTGTGTGTGTGTGTGCATTTGTGTGTACGTGAGCCTGTGTGAGCATGCGGAAGTTGGATGCCATCAGATGCCTTCCTCCATCACCTTCCACCTCAGCCTTTGAGACAGGTTTTCTCACTGAACCTGAACTGATCCAGATGGACTGACTGGCCAGTGAATTCCAAGGATCTTTGCTTCCTCTGTGCTGGTCACAGACGCAAGCTACCACACACTGCTTTTTTACATGGGTGCTGGCAGTCCGAATTTGGGTCCTCATGCTTCTGTGTGACTGTACAACACCGCTGACTGAGCCATCTCCCCAGCCTTGGCTTTGTCAACCTTTTGGTGCCTGTCAACTGCTGGCGATCTTTTGGTGCACTTCATAGAGACACTAACCATCAGAGACACGCTATCCTTTCCCATCATCCCCACGCCCCCCTCCCCTCCCCCCCCCCCGCCCTAGGCAGGGTCAGGAGAAGTAAGACCCAAGGTAAGGCTTTGACACTTGCCTGATTGACATCCAAAGTCCTGGCCTTGTGAAGTCTCTTGGGACCTTTAAACAGCATAAGGAAAGGAGGCTTGTTTAGACTGCAGCCTCCCAGGGATGCTTTTCTCTTGGTGGATTTACTGGCCAAATCCAGGACTTCGGGTCTCTGTGACAACCTGAAATGAGGGCAAAATGAAAGCTACAACCAAACTCTTGCCTAGGGAGGGAGACCCACCGTAGGCAGGGAGAGTGTGTGGCAAAGGACCTTCTTACTGCCACGATTCCTATAGGAACTTTCACACACTGTGCAGAAAGGTGGGCTCTTACTGGTAACCACAGAGAAAAGCTCACTGTGCAGAAAGGTGGGCTCTTACTGGTAACCACAGAGCAAAGCTCACTGTGCAGAAAGGTGGGCTCTTACTGGTAACCACAGAGAAAAGCTCACCCACCTTTGCACAAAAACATTAGTGATACAACCCTCGAAATAACCACCTCCCAGGCTGAGGGACTGCTGGGAACTCGAGAAGCCAGGGAGCCTTTGGTTCCTTCTCATGACCTGGTCATCAATGAGGAATCGGAGGCTGAAAAAGGAGAGAAGCAAGACAAGGGTGAGACCCCTCACAAACCAAATGAAACAACCCAAACACTGTGGGAACTGTCTGCTGTCTGACCCAGACTCAAATCTGTCACCCAAGAGGACTGGTCAATTCAGAAATATTTTTTAAAGTGCAAAGTATTTTCACAATAACACTTCAGTTAAATAATATATATGTACTGAAAGTATGCATCATAGACATCTGCTCAAGCAAGTTTTTTTTTAAAGAAAGGTTTATTTGTTTTTATTTTATGTGTATGTGTGCATTGCTTGAATGCATGTCTTTGTACCACATATGTGCCTAGTGTCTGAGGAGCCAGAAGCGGGAATCAGATTCCCTGGAATTGAAGTTAACCGTGGTTGGGGGCTTCCATGTAGGTGCTAGGAACTGAACTTGGGTCCTCGGAAAGAAAAGTCAATGCTCTTAACTACTGAGCCATCTCTCTAGCCCCTTGGATTTTTGCAACATAAATAATCAATATGGTTTGCATCCATTAAAGGTATCAACTGGCCCGGTACCTCAGAAACCCCTCTTTGTGTTAATTTTAATTCCCAGTTTCCTCCCCTCTCCAGGAATAACTACTACCCCAAATTCTGATACAATTGATTTGCCCTACTTTTAAACTCCTGGACACAAAGTCCCAGGAGAGCACTCTTAGGTATACCTTCTCTTACCCACACTTTTGGAGGCTCATCCACATCCTGTATGAAGGCTTCTGATAGTGCCTCCCACATTCAGAGTGGGTAGTCCATTTTAAATTTCTATCTATCCACACGCATCCAACCATCGACTTTATGTTTCAGTCAGGACGGGGGACAAAACTAGAAAGGGGCTAACACACAGCCAGCTAGCACCAGCACCAGGAAGATACCCTCTGAAAAGCTATGCTGGACTCTGGCAACAGAAAGAACCCACTCACCCTGAGGTGTCACTTATTACAGACACGTGATGTAGGAGGCCGTCCATGTAGGTCTGAGGAGACTTGAAAATCGGGCTACTGCTGTCCCTGGTGCTCAGCTCAATGTGACCATCTTCCAGGGTGACCTGCAGGCTACTTGTCTGAAACCATCAAAGAACATACCATGAACAATTAATGTGCATTTAGAAATGACAAATGAATGATCAAAACTAGGCATAAAGCAGTCAGGACGTTTTGACCCAAATATGTGGACTTTACCACCTGATCAAAAGATAATTTTTAAATAGTTTGTCTCCTTGTTGATGAAGATAAAGATGTCATGCCGATTACTTTCAACACTGATGAATTTGTCAGTCTTTTTCTAGATCTACTTTTATTAGGCCCATTTAATTCTCTACTCAGCTGTATAGAACATTTAACTCATATCTAATTTCCCCCTATCTTTACTCTTATTTTGATGAAGTTATTTCTATCAGAATCCATTCTCTTCTGCATGAATTTTATAGCAAGGAGTTGATTCATCACCATTCAGGATTCTTTTCCCATGTAAGATTACAACAATGACTCCTTCTCTATGATTTTCATAAACGTTTTATGTTCTGGTCATTAATTCTAGGAAGCCCAATTTTCTGTGTCAAGCTGTGCTCTTCCAGACATTGGCAAGATGACTGGCTCTTCCTGTGGATGAGTAACTTCAAGGCTATTTTAGAGCAGCTGCCGGTTGCATCCAGTTTTTACCATCAAATCTAATTTCTAAAGTTTTCTTTAAGATGTGCTCTCTGTGAGTTTTTCTGCTGCAGCAATTTGGCAGTGCACACTTGCAGCCAGTGAAGGCTTTAGTTGCTGTTGCAGTACTTGCTGCCAATGGGGTCAATTGTATTTCTTAAATAATTTCCTTTGAACTTGAAAGCAATGTCCCTAAGACATTTCTAGAATTCCTGTGCTGCATAGGATTGTTCTAACTTGTTGCTAATCTAATCCTTCCATCTACTTTCAACCATTTTGTAGAATGTGTACTAACTGCACTTACATGTGGCAGAGAAACAAGGCTTAGGAATAAAGTGTTAGATCAGGGCTGGGGACATGGCTCAGTCAGGAAAATGCTTGCCACAGGATGAAAATCTGAGTTTGGTTCCCAGAACCCACATAGGAAAAACTGGGTGCAGTGGTGTGTGCTCATAATCCCAAGGCTGGGGGGATGGAGAAAGGATGATCTCCAGACTTGCTGGCTAGGGAGCTTAGCCTACTTGGGGAGCCCTAGGCTAGTGAAAGACCTGTCTCAAACAAGGTGATGGCTCCTGAGAAATGATATAAGAAGTTATCCTTTATCATACACATATATGTTACATACACAAATCACATGACCACATATACAAGCACACACACACACACACACACACACACACACACAGAGAGAGAGAGAGAGAGAGAGAGAGAGAGAGAGAGAGAGAGAGAGAGAGAGAGAGAGACAGAAGAAATGGTGTGGGAAGTCTTTCTGTATATGTATTGCTTTTATTGGTTAATGAATAAAACTATTTCAACCAGTGGCTTAGCAGAATAGAGCTAGGCAGGAAAACTAAACTGAATGCTGTGAGAAAGAAGGCAGATTCATTGATAAGCCATGTAGCTATCATAGGAGACAGATGCTTCTACTGGAGTCTGCTGAAACTTTGCCAGTAGACCATGACCTTGTGATGATGCACAGATTAATGGAGATGGATTAGTTTAGGATATAAGAGCTATCTAGAAAATATGCTTAAGCTATTGGCCAAACAGTATTGCAAATAATATAGTTTCTGCATGATTATTTTGGGTCTGAGTGCCAGGAATGAAAGAACAGCCTCTGCCAACAAAATGGCGCCCAAAGTGGGACTAATGGGTGTATTGTGGGACTGGGTAGGACAGAAATTTCTGCCAACAGAGAGAGACAGAGAGAGACAGAGAGGAGAGTGCGCATTAGGTCAAACTGTTGTGCTGTCAAGCTTGGATAGCTGGCCTCCTCTAATATCTAATGGCATGTCTCTTTAGGGATCATTTTAAAAGGCTACAAAGAGTGGTAAACAAGATACCAAAAGGTGAGTGACCTTCCTAATGGACATAGCCACAGAGGCAGCCACTGCCATCTTTTAGATCCGATACAAAATATCCACTGTGACTGGCAACACTAAAGAAACAAGTCAAAAAGCATTATTTGAAAATCTCATTCTTCCTCTGAGTGGATTTCTAAGCTGACTTTTCTCTCTGGAGCTGTAGAGGGCATCTTCTGTGGACCAGAGTCTCATTCTCTCCACCCTCGCTCTCTCGCTCTCTATGTGTTCTTTTCTCATGTATGGTGCACATGTATGGTGTGCATGTGTGTGGAGACACAAAGTTGACTTTAGGTGTCTTTCTTGATTGCTGTTTACCTTACATATTCAGACAGGGTGTCTTACTGAACCTGGAGCTCACCATTTCGGCTGGTCTAGCTCAGGAGATCAAGCCCTAGACTGCTAAGGGGATGCCTTATCTGCTTCCCTCAAGCTGAGATTAGAGATGGCCTGCTGTGCCCAGCTGGCCTTCACATGGGTGCTGGGGAGTTGTGGGTCCAAACGCCAACCCTCAGATTTGCATAGTAAGCACTTTACCTGCCAAACCACTTCCCCAGTCCCCAAAGAGAATTTCTGTGGCTCACTAAACCCGACTTCATCTAATTCTTCAGGGGTAAATATTTTCTGAGGAGTAACTAGTGTAATAAGGGAATGTGAAGTGCATCTTTTGAAGTTGTGATCAAGAAAAAATAGTAAGTATAAATGTTAATGTTTTCCTAAACCACATTATTGCTTATACTAGCTATAATTCATTTTAACCCACATCTGTAAAGAATGGAACGATTACTCAATGCACACAAATCCAGCTCTACAGATTATGCGGCACCATTTAGCTGGATTTCCTTCAGGATCTGCCCAGGAGGAGACTTGCTTATGCCAGAACTGTGATGGCAGATAAAAGGCCTAAACCCTCTACCTTCAGAATCTTTCTGTTGCTTTGGAGAGAAAATGTGCGCCAGGCTTGCATCTTAATTTGAACATGCTACCTCTTACCCGTGTCTGATGATTTAGTAGTGTACCACTGGGCTGAAAGGTCTGAAATCCAAAAGACAGCTGGAAGCGGTCAGGCAAGGGCACATCCAAGTTTGTGAAACTCATCTGTCCTCCTCTGGAGAACGAGGCAGTTCGCACAAGCTGAAATGCAAACATGGAAATGAATGGCATTATGATCGCCTCCTGGGTGCTCAGATATGGGCTCTCACACTGTACCACTTCCCTAGAAACGGCAGGCACCATTAGTGCAGTTCAGACAGCTTTGCTCTGCCACACCATCAGGTTCTGTGTGTATAGCTGGGATCACAGGCAGGGCATGAAGCCGGCTAGCTGCAGCGCCACGGGCCTCCTGGGATACAATGTGTCACGTGGTTCTGAATCCCGCACTTACCTTCCAGTCTTCGGAGCACTTTTTGGTGACGCCCACAGTATCATTCAACCTAACAACACCACTGGTTTTCTTCAGATTCTTCATGCAGCCTTGGAAAGCGGGAGTGGAGATGTTAAACCTGGGGAAGGAATGTAGAACAAGAGACCGTTAAGCCTGGGCTCCCCAGAATGCTGGCTGCCTGGTGCTTCTCGAGGGATGGAAAGTCTAGATGTGCTGTAAACTGCAGGTATTATAGAAACACGTACTTGGAAGTTCAAGAGCCAGAAATGTGTTTAAGAAAAAAAACTTTAGGCTATATTTTTCCCACTTGCTCTGTGAACTCTGATGAAACTGTTACTTTTTAGTTCTATGAAATTACGGAAAGCACAGCTGATCTAATCAATGCCAAGCTGGGTTTGAGTCTATCTGCTACCTCTGACGCACGCTCCATGAGCAAGCGGCTGTTATGAAGATTAAACACACGGACGTTCAGAGCCTGGAATGATGGTGAATGCAACACCTTGTATGAGAGGCTCGGGAGCAGGGGAGGGCTGTGGGCTAAGGAGCTGGGCTGTCATTCAAGGTCGGTGCCTGCTTGACCAGACAACTTTACTCCTCCAACCTTCCAATCCAAAATGAAAAATCTGCTATTCTGCTTTATAGGTCTGTCATATGCTTAATTTAATATGTGCAATACACTCGCATAGCACTGGAAACTGAGGACTCGTTGAAAACAGAGCTATCTATATACCACCTGGCTAAGTCACTATTTACCCGACATATGACACCCTACATCACCCTCTCATAATTATGGCATCACTTCTTCCGGCTGTGCGGTGTATGTGTTGTATGCGCGGGTGTGGATTTGTGTGTATGCGCACACTGAAGCCGAGGTTAACAAGATGCCTTTCTCTATTGTGCTTCACCTTATTTGTTGAGACAAGGTCTCTCACTGAAGCTGGAGCTCAACAACTCAGCTAGACTGGCAGGCCAGGATGTCGGAGGGATCCCCAGCCTCTGCTGCCTAGCACTAGAATTAAAGGCACACACTACCATGCCTGGCTTTTTTTTATATGGGTACTAGAGAGCTGAACTCAGGTCTCATGCTTGTTCAGGGAGCCCTTTATGGAATGTTACATCTTTCCAGGCCTACACAAGCAATTTCTGCAGCAGACTTTCCTATGTTGCACTCTGACATTCCCCTTTGATTGGACTTTCTGACCTGCATGGAGCTGAATTCATGGACAATATTAACACACACGAACTGACTGAGGTCCAGACAAATATTAATGTTTCTTAACCAAATGATGCACTAAGAAAACCCAGCGCTGATTTCATTGTAAATCCCTAAGGCAGCTCTGCTAATCCAAGTGGAAAGGCATCCTGCCTTCAGTATAGTCTGAATCATTATAAAGAGCAGAGCTATGAAGAGCATACATAAAATCAAATTTCATAAAAAGAAAAGTGCATCCTTGTTGGCACTGTGGCTTAGTTATTTAATAAAGACAGCCTTCACCTTGGAGAAGAGGGATGTCTGTTTCAATTTCTGGGGCTGGCGTCTCTACAAATTTGTTTATTTCCATTCTCTTGGGCCAGCTGAGAGCCCAGCCTTCCATAGTCCCTCCAGGATGCAAGGTCTGAATATACTTGCTAGAGGAACTGATTGTGTCGGGGCACGTGCTGTTCGGACAGTGACTTCCTATATCAGAGTGAGTGTGTGTACTCTGGGCCCTCTGCCCACCGAAGCTCACCCAGCTCACTGGTTGGAGTCGGCAGATGTGAGTGAACAAGAGAAGCCCAAAGTAAAGCTGCACCCGGTATGGGTCGGACCCCTGGGGGACGGTCACTCTCCAGTGACCTTTGTTTCTGTGTTTATGATTATCTCAAACCCAAGGGAAAATGGCCTGGTTGGTGCCAGGTCTTCTGACCTTATTGGGAAGGACTTGTCGACTGGATCGACAGACACGTGATTACCGATTATAATCTCAAGTCATCCAAAGATCTGGGTGCTCATTCCCAGAAGACTGAGAGGGAGGAGAGCCACGGACTCTGCAGAGCGAAGCTTCAGGACACAGCCTGGCTCCTGTCAGGAGTGCGCTCTCAGACTCTCCTCAGTGGCTGCCCCTGCAGGGTCCTGCTGGGGCTCTCTAGGCCACCGCTCTACAGTGACCCTGCAGGGACAGTTGCAGAGGCTTATCAAGATGGATAAGACAGGCCAGAAACAGATTAATACTGCTCAGCATTTTATTTCTGAATAAAAAAAAGGCCAGGTAAATATTTTCGTGGACCTCCATACACTTCATTTATTTCTCTGTTCTTGTGATTTTAATTAAAACAAGAAAGTAAAATGTAAGCTTACTTAGGAAAGAGGGGAGAGCCTCTTGTTTGGAAGCATAAATCAACCTGTCAGGAAAAGTGTCTCTCTCCTTCCCACCTCCTCTCCCTCTCAACTTCCCCATGTGTGTATTAGTCTACATTTGCCCACTAATGTCTTTAGTGGGTAAATCAGTAGACTCCTCCAGTTGTCCTCAGAGTTAGCATCCCACTGGCTTCTTTGTGTTTCTGTCCTCCCAAGAGTGACAACAAGGGACAATGGGGGTGACACACAATTCACTCAAATCCTCCCATTTTGGATGACCAGTCCCATTTTTCAATTTTTACAATCTGGTTTTCTTTCTGGACTACTTCATCAGTATTGCAAAGTTAGCTGTTTGTGGCTGAAATTCAACTAGAGAGGCTAGAATTATTGGTAGCAATCGCTGCCTGGATGAGAAATGATCTGCTCTAATAAAACACATCACATTGGGGTGGCGAGAAGGCTCAGTGGGTAAGGGCACTTGCTGTCAAACCTGATACCCAGGACACACAGGGTAGGACAGAACCAACTCCCACAAGTGGTCCTCTGTCCTTCACATGTATGCAGTGGTTCCCCTCCCCCCAAAACCCCACAGCATCATCTTACCTCTCTCTGATTGCAATTGGAATTCCTCCCAGATAATATGTGCCAAAATCAAATATTTCCCCTTCAATTTTTATATTATGGTCATGCATATATATCCACATGAGTTTTCTTGATTTTCCAATTGCAATTGAAATCTGAAATGAATAGTAAGCAATGAGACACAAACCTGTCTGTAGTGGCTCAAAGTAACTGCGGCTTTGTTTTCCTTTGGATTTGTTTACATGCATGGTAGAAGACTGCCCAGTGGAAGTATGAGGTAAAAATTTGATACTAAGGCATTTGTTTGTATGCATGCCTGTGTGTGTTGTTCAAGTGCATGTGTGTGTCTGTGTACATGTTCACGTTTCTACATGTTCATCCTCGCATGTGCAGAGGTGCCGCTCCTCAGGCATTGGTCACCTTTGCTTTGAGACCGTGTCTCACTGGCTGGTACTCAACTCACTCTAGCCTGCTGGCTCACAAGCACAGGGACCTGCCTGCCTTTACATCTCCAGGGCTGGGATGACCAGCCCACCACACACAGCTTTTTCTACTTAGCTTTGAGAAGCTCAGCTTGGTTCCTCGTACAGTCTGAGTCATCTCCCCAGGTCCCTAAATCAGTGGTTCTCAGCCTGTGGGTTGTGACCCCTTTAGGAAGGTTGAAATTCACTGTCCTAAAACATTTTAGTAGAAACGCTCTCACTTAAAATTTATCTAGGTTTACATAATTTACATATGCTATATATATATTATAGTCCATGCCTAAATGCCCAAATTTTAAAGGGCATCCGCAGTTAATAAGTTCACCTTTTAACAGGTTTGTATGTTGTTTTGCCTATCTTTTTTTGGCGGTGGACACTAATTTCATTTTAAAGGTTCACTGACTTCTAGAAATTCAAATCACCAGGCTCCAAGGACATACCGTATGATCTCGCCCGTTGTTGACAGTGTCTTGAATTCCTTTCTCTTTGGGTGGCTCTGAATTCAGTTTGTATCTCACCATGAGATTGCCGTCTTCTATGTCCAGGGATATGAAGTTATCCTGGAGTACAGAAACAAGGCAGATTACCAGAGGGCCTGGTTGAGGAGTCAGAAGTTCCAATTGGCCCGTTCAGACCTTGGGATATGCCCCTTAGATCTCATGTCTCCAGCCTGGTCTCAGCCACAGCATCCTACTCCCATGGTCCTCCCCGTCCCCAGATCACCTTCCGCAGCACAGCCAGAACAGCCTTCTGCAATGGCAAGCGAGCATGCTAACTTTCTTTGATCCCAGCACACAGCTCAGACTCTGTGGCAGAGACTGCGAGGCACTGTCGGCCTCTGCACATTCTCACTGTGTCCTGCTGGCAGGTCACCTTTTGTCCCTGCAGGTTCTCATTGCCAGGCCTTTTCTGTGCCCCCGTCCCTGTGGGATCCCCTTCCAATGTCGCTTTCTGCTTGTCCATCAGGCTCCAAAGGAGGCATCTTTTCTAAAGACTGATTTCATACTTCATCACTTTCCGCTCCACGATTTAAAATCGTGATGAAGCAGCAACTCACTGACCAGGACTGCACCTTTGTGCAATACCAGCCTTCCCCTCTAGAGGGGAGGATATGGTTCATACTGCTGAGCTTTGCCTCTTGGCCATGGACCTTACCCTGGAGAACCATCAGCTTGAGCCAGGTGTCAGCGACTCCATGACAGTAATAACCACTTTCTTAGCAGAGGCCCTAAGGATTCTTACCAATGGCATTATGTAAGTTTCCAGACTAAACACTACTTCTGGTTCTTAGTCTCCAAGAACTTCAAAATGTAAAACAAGTTGAGCAACCCCAATCCCTAAATTCATAATGGGAAATGCCTCAAAATGGAAGCATTCTGTTTGATTATGAACAGAACACCACAGTTCTGATAAACTTTGCTCTATGCACATTAAAAATATATTACCTTCAGTCTATGCACATACAATGGGTGTTTATGAAGCTCACATGCAGTTCATGTCACATTTAGATCCTGTAATGTTTAGTTATAATTCAACTTAACACAGCCCAGAATCTCCTCGGAAAAGCACCTCAAGGAGGAACTGACTGTCTGCATCAGGTTGGTCTTTGGATGTGTCTGTGAAGTTGTCTTAATTGCCTTAATTAGTGTGCAAAGAACCAGCCCTGCACCTGGGCAGCACCATTTCCTGGTGTGGGACCCTGGAGCATGTAAGAGCAGAGAGAGCTAATGGAGCACTAGCCGTCCTCAAGATTTCTCATCATGCATATGCAAATAGTCTAAAATTAAAAACAATCCAAAATGGGGAACCCTACTCGTCCTAAGCATTCTGGATAAAAAGAGATCCTCCACTAGAAGAACAAAGAAGAGCTTGTTTTGGAATGCAAGTGCCTGGAGATGCAAGAACCGCCTAGCTCTCTCCAGCCTTTAGAGTGATTGGGACCCTCTCAAACCTCAGAGCTAAGGAGCTAGACAAACCTCAGAAGGAAGAGTGGAGACAGGTCTTTGTTCCTACCTGGCAGGCAGCATAGTTTGGGAAAATCTCAAGCTGTATATCGGTGATATAAATTCTCAGACTGGTACCCTAACACACATTCTTCTGAGAGCAGCCATACAAGATTTGTTCTGGAGGTCAACCCAATAGAAGAGCCAGTACAGCAGAGCCAGAGCAAAGGCCATGCCCACTCTTCTAGAACCAGGAGAGGACTACTGCCTTGTATGCATCTAGCCTAAGAAGTGCAAGGGTGGCCCTCTGGTTTAGCTGGGTTGTAGGACAGTTCAATGTTTAGTTTAATTTTTTTTGTATGTGAAACCTCCACAGCGGTTTTCAAAACTGGCTGCACTAGCTGACACTCCCACACACAGTACATAAGGGTTCCCTATTGCCACATCCACGGCAGCATCTGTTGTCATCTGGAGTCCCAGTGACGGCCATTCTGACTGGAAGGAGTTGGAAAGTTGTAGTAATAATATGTATTTCCCTGATGACTAATAATAATCCTGATCAACAGTCCACGGCTTAGGAGGTCAACTTTCTTACCTATTTTTTCTTAGAGTTTTATTATCTAATTTTCAACAGAATATATTATTTTGCTAGATGGTGATACAGTCAAACTGCCTCCTAAATATCTATGTTTTTACCCATAGACCCAAGTCTCAGTCCTGGTCAGAGATAGTTCTTTTTGCCAATGCTGAGACATATAACTGGCCAAAGTATTAAGAAGAAGAGGTAAGTGATGTGGGAGTCACCTCTGTGTGCTGTGATTACTGTTAATGAATAAAGAAACTGCTTTGGACCTATAGCAGGGCTGAACTTAGCTAGGCAGAGAAAACTAAACCTAATGCTGGGAGAAAGGAGGCGGAGTCAGAGAGAAGCCATGGAGCCACCAGAGTCAGACATGCCGAAACTTTGCCGGTAAGCCACTGCCATGTGGCAATACAGATTCATAGAAATGGTTTAAATTAATATGTAAGAGTTAGTCAATAAGAAGCTAGAGCTAATGGGCCAAGCAGTGATTTAATTAATACAGTTTCTGTGTGATTATTTTGGGGCTAAGTGGCCTGGAACAAACTAGCGGCCCCTCCTCCAATAGATAAGTGCTCGGCTCTGAGTGGACTATCACCTCTGCCCACTACTGTGGAGGCTTAGGGACCATCTACGCCAAATTTACAGCATGGATGGGGGATGCACTCTCCAACCTCATTCCTTAATGAGTAGATATTGGCAGCTGATGGCTGCTAGGGGAAGAAAAAATCATTCTTTTTTTTAATGTGACCACTGGTAGATTTTCCACAATACACAAGACCCCACACATATAGACAGCACTAGTTGGACTTAGTGAGATATCAAGAAAAAAAAAAACATGAAGTTGGGAGGGGACCATGTTGGGGGATTTGAGAAAGTTGGAGAGGGAAATGGGGGCATAAACAAGATTTTATTTTATTATACACAGTATAAAGTCCTCAATAACAAAGAAAAAATATTTTTTAAAAAAAGACTGGGCTTCTTCCCCAGGCTGCTTCAAAGGACAGAAACTTCCAGACCTTGGGAAGTCAAGCTGCAGGCTCATAAAGACAATCCCCAGACTCCATGAGCCAGACCAAGGTCATAGCTTCAGGAAGTCCAGCCACCAAGACTGGGGGGACTCCAGGAGGTCTTTGTTTTAAAGCAGAGTGAGACATTAGTAGGCAAACCACCATGTAAAAATCTGAAACTGACATGAAAATAGGCTAGGAGGAAAATCATGCCTCATTTTGGTGGAAATTGCTCAATTCCTGATCCTTTGTCCTTGTTAAAATTTACCCCAACAGAAAAAAGACATGACTGGCCAAGGTCATATTGCCAAGCTGGGTGGGCTATTTACTATCGCCCAGTTTCCTGATTGCTAGACACAGTGGATATTCAAGTCCTGTCTGGATGCTTGGTGTGAATTACCTGGTGTTCTGCAAAGAACAGCAGACCTCGGTCCACGGTCGTCTGGATGGTCTGTATGAAGCTTGGGAAGGGAGCATTTGCTTGAGTGGGAATGCGGGCGTAGCCTGTTCCTTCAAAGTAGTTTCTGTCAGACTCTTCCTTGCGCCTGTCAACACCGACTGGAAGTTAGATGTCAGCCATAAAAGACCATCTTAAGATGAGATGCTGCTAGTTAAACAATGGACTGAGGAATGCACAGGCTGGGGGGGTCTCAATTGTGTATGTAGGAAAAGGGGAAATGTTGTTAGCATGTCAGCCAGCTTTCTTTCCTAACATGCTCTTAATCCCTGCACTGAAGAGGCAGCTCTGTAGGTAAAGTGCTTACGCTGTAACCACAAAGACCCCAGTTTTGATGCTCAGAACCCATACGAAAGCTGAGAATGGCAGTACATATCTGTAACCCTAGTATGTGTGTGTGTGTCAGGGGCAGAGGCAGTGGACATAGGGGCTTTCTGCTAGTCAGAAGGTGAGCTCTAGGTTCAGAGAGAGAGCCTGTCCCAAAAATAAGGTGGGGAGTTAGGAAAAGACTGATGTCCACCTCTGCTCTCCAACCTGTGCACACACGGAAGAATAAAGCAGACACACATACACATATCATGTAAACTCAGGGGGAGGAAGGGGGGAGAAAAGGAGGGGGAATGGAGAAAGGGAAAAAAGGAGGGAGGGAGGGAGAGAACATCTTCTAGAGATGTCTATTTAGGAGAAAGTGGCCAACTAGCTGAAAATACTTAAATGTAAGAAATTATTAATTTTCAGTGTTAGTTTATAAATAATAAATGTTTGCTCTTCTCAGATAGGAATATCTCAAATCCTTTAAGTTGTAGGGATGGATAGGAACTCAAAAGAGCAGATGCTGGTTTGAATAAGAATGGCTTCTATAGGCTCAAATGTTTGACTACTTAGTCATTAGGGAGTGGCACTGTTAGAAGGTGTGGCCTTGTTGAAGGAAGTGTGTCGCTGTGGGTGGACTTTGGGGTTTTGAAAACCCAAGCCAGGCCTAGTGTCTGTCTGTCTCTGTCTGTCTGTCTGTCTGTCTGTCTGTCTGTCTGTCTGTCTGTCTCTTTTTCTGCTGCCTGCAGATCTGGATGTAGAACTTTCAGCTACCTCTCCAGCGAGCCACCATGTCTGCCCGTGTGCCACCATACTCCCCATCATGACAATAATAGCTAACCCTCTGAGTGTAAGCCAACAGCCCCTGTTAAATGTTCCTTTTATAAGTGTTGCCGTGGTCATGGTGCTTCTACACAGCAATAGAACACTGACTGAGACAGAATAACTTTCAAATAGGTTCAGAAGGCAAAGTACACAGAAAATCACTCAGTTTGTAGACTATTGTTTAAAATTTAATTACATAATTATGTATCTAAATAATCTAAAATTGAGTATTTCTTGTAGTAGGATGCACCAAAGATTCATGTTTTTTAAAATTGTGTTCCTTAGCAAATACGTGTGTTACATATGTGGATGCGTGTGCCCCAGTGGAACATGTGGCTCAGAGGACAACTTATGGAGTTCATCTCCTCCTTTCACCTTTATATGGACGGGGCTCAAACCCCAGTCCTGAGGCTTGTGCAGCAAAAGCTGCTACCCCTGGAGCCACCTCATAGTCCCCAAACAGACCTGCTTCCAGAACCTGAGGAAACTAATCTTATGTAAACTAGGGCAGGATGGGTGTCCTCTGATCTTAGAGGCTTAACACGGTGGGTGCTGTCTGCAAACAGGATGGAAGCAGTTCTGGCCCCAGGCAATGCATTGCAACACCAGCAACCTTGCCTGCCCATCACTGGTCGATGTGCAGCACTTCCCATCCCTAGCCCGGTGCTAGGAACAAGGGCCTCCAGGCTTCATTTACCTCCTACAAGGCTCCACTTCAGTTGTGTTGAGATTGAAAGTTGCCTTGAAGTTGTACAAGCTCAGAACGTTCTCATTGAGGTCATCTAGTTCGATACAGCCCTTGTATGGAGGGAACCTCAGTCTGCTAGGCAGCTGTGAGAGAAACAGGGTCATGCAGCGCTAAGACTTAACAGGGAAGGTAACTTAGGGTGAGAATGTGGTCCAGGCTTTGCCATTTAAGAGCTCTCTAAACCCAAGCTAAGTGTTAATCTGCCTGCCCGAGTGTCATCATCTGTAAAATAGGAGTGATGTTAATAAGTACAGACATTAAATTAGTGCTCTTAAGCTTAAAACGGTGGACAAGGGAAGTGCATGTTAGCAGTTCTCACCACGTGTGCTTTACGAGCACATGGTTGATTCCCTTTGCCTAGAATGAGTTAAAATAGAGACGTGAAGTCATTGTAAGCGCTTCACTCAGTGAGTCAGCATTGACACTTACTTGAAAGTCAGGGGGGTAGCCTCCGACATAGAACACAGCAGTCTCTGGATCCAAGTTAAGGAGTGTGTTGCTGCTGTCGCCCTCCATGTCGTAGACCTCTGGGGCTCTGGGTTTATTGGATGTGGCTTCCTTGGTGTAATTAAGTTTTGCAAGCTGATATATTCTGTTGAAAATTAGATAATGAAGTTGTAAGAAAAATGAAAGAATTCAAAGCTGACACGCTAAAAGCAGGGCCGAGTGACATCGACCGAAGAGTTTGGTGAGGTTGGCCAGCTTCACAAACAGCAAGAGTCGGTCAAACACCGTACCTCTGGAACTTCACTCGGTCCATAACCGCCTCCTGAGTCTCGCTCTCCGTCAGCACCTGGTCTACCTGGACCTCAGCTTCTCGATTCCCCAGACTGTAGACACACGTCAAACGACCGTCTACAACTGCCATGCCGATGTAGTCCTTGGAGGCCTGGGGACATAGAGGTCACCTCAGAGCTCTTTGTTTAAAACAAAACAGCACTGGGGGTTAAACATGAGGGTT
Organism: Arvicola amphibius; assembly: GCF_903992535.2. Taxonomy (NCBI): domain Eukaryota; kingdom Metazoa; phylum Chordata; class Mammalia; order Rodentia; family Cricetidae; genus Arvicola; species Arvicola amphibius. The sequence goes on from NC_052051.1 coordinate 96,491,842, forward strand.
AAGACAGCGAGGCATTCATAAAACATCCCAGAACACACATGTGGCAAGAACTCAGAACTCTTCAAACATTACAAATCTTCATTCTTCATATCAAGAGGTTCCTAAATGTTTTATTGCATAAATAATGGGTTTTATGGCATGGACTATGGGAGAACAGAGTACATAAGGTGTACCTCTTACAGACCACTACAGAACCCTTGAGTGGTAATGCCTGAGCTGTCATTTCAGTGGACTGGGTTACTGACTCCCCCACTGTTCAATCTCTAATAATCTACGAGCACCTACTACAGAACAAGCAGACTTAACTGCTCATTAGAGTTCATCAGGAAGGGAGGCAAGCCACCTCTCTTCTCTGGGTGCCATGCAGTGTTCTCTGCTATGACATTCCCCATTGTCACACACAGTATGTGTGTCTCTCTCTTCTCTATTAGAACAGGAAAACCAAAGGAAGAAACATCTATCTATCGATCAATATATAGGCTAAAACTGACAATTTTGACCTTTTTAAGTGTGTGTTGGCATCCAGGACAATTAAGAAGTAAATTTTAGTTTATCATAAATATCAACATGGCACATAATTAGGACAGTTTCCACCTGCATCAACTAGGGGACTAGCTCAGAACCCATGGGGACACTCAGTCTTGCAGTCATTTATGTGAAATGGCTAAGTACTTGCATGTAACCTGTGCACACACTCTTGCAGACTCTAAAACATTTGTAGGCTATTTACACACCCAGTTAATGTGGATGTAATATAAATAGAGGTAAGACTTTTCTCATTTTGTTTGAGACAGGGTCTCATGTAGCCCAGACTGGCCTACAAACCCCTGTGTAGCTTGCGGAGGACCTTAGAACTTTTGATCCTCCTGCTTCTGCTCACAGAGTGCTGGGATTAATTACCTTCAGGTCCGGTTTATGCTGTGTTCAGGCTCTGCTCATGCTAGGCAAGCACTCTATGAGCTGAGCTACCAGACGCTTCTCTGAATATCTTTAATCCATACTTAGAGTCCACAGTGTGGACGCTGAGACTATAGATGTCTGATTGAATGTGGCACCAACCATGTTTTTATTACATTTATATATTTATTTATGAGTGTGCGTGCACGTGTGTGATCAACCCCAGAACCATATTTTAGATATTTTTATTTCAACACAGTCAGTATTTAACTTTCCCCTTCATTGAAGAAACTTATTTAGAAGGAGAGAGCTACACACTAAAGTCACCTGCTGAAAATGCCTTTGATGGTGGCAGTTTAATGAGTGTAGGGAGAGGAATGGGCAATAGAGTGGTCAGGCTTTGTGTTGCTTCAGGTCTCACTTACATAGGGTCCCTACCCCTCTGCTCTGGGGAGTCATCTGTGGCTGGGCCTCTCCAGCAAGCAGAAAGATAAGGTTTGATGAGGAGCAGCCACGGTTAGTTTCCGTGGGGCCTTGATACTGTTCCCTGGGGAGAAAGCACTAACCTGTAACTGTGAGCATGCATGTGCTCACATGTACACACGTGTGCCTACATTTTAAGCACACTGGATAAGGCTTCTCATTGGTGGCTTACATCCATGATGAACAGGAGGTCCCTCATAGGCAGCACCACAGCACTTAGGAGGTGATAGCCGAGGGATCCCAAATTCAGAAGGGAAGGTGGGCTAGTGGAATCTGCTGTCTTTGGGGGATTTCTAACGACAAGCAAATAAGTAGCAGTGACAGTTATGACACAAGTCTCGAGGTGGCACCGCCAAAACCATTCTGTTAGTAAAATACGAGAAATATCCGAACACTACTTACATCCTTATTCCCGAGGTACATCACAAACATGTCCTCTGTGCCCCCGTTCTCTCTTAAGTCCGGTCTTTGGAGAAACAACGACAGAGATGTGTATCCCTTTAAATCTTCTAGGTCATTTGGCAGCCGGACTTGGACACCAGATTTACCATTGAACCTCATGGGAACTGCCACCTGTGAGGAAGAAGAGGATGGGAGAACAAGGTGTCAAACAACTATGACAAAGAGGATGCACTCAATGACAGATTTCTGTCGCCGGCCTCCAGTTACACATCAATGTGAGAAGCTGTTGTGAGAAGCATCAGGGAGGGGTAATGTCTCTTGGACCCAGGTTATTTATTTATTTATTTATTTATTTATTTATTTTGGTTTCTCGAGACAGGGTTTCTCTGCAGCTTTGGAGCCTGTCCTCTGAAACTAGCTCTTGCAGACCAGGCACAGTGGAGGAGCCCTTGGATTTGCTGGCTAGGCAATCTAAACAAGTTAGCAAGCTCCAGCTTCAGTGAGACACTGTCTCCAGACATAGGTAGAGAGCACACACTCGTGAGCACACACACACACACTGGCACACACCAGAGAGCACACACACAGTGGCATATACTCGTGAGCACACACACCGGCATTAGGATTCTAGGCTGTAAACCTCAGATACTCTGTGATAGATGCCCTGTCCTGCTCTCCCCCTCCAATCTGTCATGAATCAATATGTCTATAACATTAAAATTACTAGAAAAGTAAAATAAGGGAGTGATATGAAACAGAGGTCCACCAACCACATACGGTTCAAAGAATTAAAACTTTACAGACTACTGTTTAATATCATATAGATGTTATGAACTGTCAGGAAGAGTCATCCAGTTAGCACAGGTCCGTGGACCACCACTGGTCAGGTCCAGTCTAAAACACAGAAAACAAATATCCCCTAGCAATCAAAAGAATAACTATCTTGGGGTGATACTCCAATGACACTAACATATGCTTTATCTGTCCAGCATTGGAGTGTTTCCTGACACCTTTGACATGTGATGAGTGGCCAGGGTCCTCTCACCCACTTTGTGAGCTCACAAGAGGGCTCTTTCTTCTGCACCACCTGCCCGCCAGTAGACCTACCCACACTGTCGAGTCTCCTCCTGGCAAGCTGGCTGGCTTCTTGGCCCCTGGGAACCCATCTTTGTTTTTAAATTAAGAAGACACTTTGTGTAGACAGCAGAAGATGGAGGCTGTGTTTATGTCCCCACCTTAAGAAAGGAAGCCTACCTGATAGCATTTTCCTGCGGACTCCTCTCCCTTCACAGCCTCCACCACCCTGGAGCTGGGATCTTAAACACAATGCTCATGCAGGCTTTACTGTTTTCACTACCTAGACCTCATCTTCGACTCTAGATGTGTCTACTTCCTGTCTAGACCTCATCTACGACTCTAGATGTGTCTACTTCCTGTCTAGACCTCATCTACGACTCTAGATGTGTCTACTTCCTGTCTAGACCTCATCTACGACTCTAGATGTGTCTACTTCCTGTCTAGACCTCAACTATGATCTAGATGTGTCTACTTCCTGTCTAGACCTCATCTAGGACTCTAGATGTGTCTACTTCCTATCTAGACCTCATCTACGACTCTAGATGTGTCTACTTCCTGTCTAGACCTCATCTACGACTCTAGATGTGTCTACTTCCTGTCTAGACCTCATCTACGACTCTAGATGTGTCTACCTCCTGTCTAGACCTCAACTATGATCTAGATGTATCTACTTCCTGTCTAGACCTCACCTATGATCTAGATGTGACTACTCACGTGTCAGCTACAGCTACTCTATTTTTCACATTTAAATATTTTCATGTAAATGATGTATGACCATACTTTTACAATTTGCTTTCTTGATACTATATTTGTAGGTTGATCAGGGTGATATACATGAATCCAGCTTATTAGAATTTAGTACTGAAAACAGTTGGCTTTTTCTTTAAAAACATGATTACATAAAGTATATTGCAACAAGCATCCCTTGTATAGAGTATGTGTGTGTGCCTGTGACTGTATGGATTGTGTGTGTGTGTGTGTGTGTGTGTGTGTGTGTGTGTGTGTGTGTGTGTGTGTGTGTGTGTGTGTGTGTGTGCAGGTACACATGCCTGATTGTGAGCAGAGACCAGAGGAGGAGGTAAGGTGTCCTGCTCTATAGAGCTTGACTTATTCCTTGAGAAATGGTCTTTCTCTGAGCTTGGGGCTAGGCTGGCAACCATCAGGTCCCAGTGACCCTCCTGTCCCCACCCAGACAGTGCTGGGTCTGTGTCCTCCAACTCCACAAAGATGGGTTTTCAAACTGAAAGAGTCTAGGTCCTGACCACAGAACCTTCACTCGACCTCGCAATTACAGGTTGAAAAGTGAGGCCTGAGAGAAACTCCTTCCTGTCTGTGAACTTAAACTTTATCAGTTTGTGTCTGATAAAACACAAAATTTAGGTCACTGGGGCCATGTACATTTTGAAAGGTGACAAAAGGAAGTTAAACTTCATTTAAAATCAGAACTCAGAGAAGACAGACAACCAACTCTTGTATAGATAAAAGCCTCCCTGTCTGGGTGATTGCAGCAGCTATAGCAGCATGGAAACACCCACCTTATTGGCAGCATCTCTGGCCTGATGAATGAGTTCTCGAATTCGGTCCACATTGTCAGAGATATTTCCCAGGGGCAGCAATTGTTGGTTGATACTTTCAATCTTGATAAAAAGATCAGGCAACTTCTTGGTTAATTTCTTTACTGTTGATGAAATGAGAAAATGGAAATTTTATATAGTACATTGAGAAAAAGGTTAAATGCAGGTGTTCTTATGGGAATATTTGTTCTGGAAATCTTGGGAACAAGAAGGACTATAGTCAGGCAAGACTCATCTAAATTCATTACAGATTTCTGTAATGATGTAGGTATCATTTTTTTCCCTTGGTTAATATGAGAAATTATTTCTTTTCTTATCCTTTAATAGCAATCATACGAATACATCATGTTAAGAACTCCCACAGTACAGGAAGGAGGAAGAGGTGGAGGAGGAGGTGGAGGAGGAGGAGGAGGAGGAGGAGGAGGAGGAGGAGGAGAAGAAGAAGAAGAAGAAGAAGAAGAAGAAGAAGAAGAAGAAGAAGAAGAAGAAGAAGAAGAAGAAGAAGAAGAAGAAATAAAATAAAATCTCTAGGTCATGCTGGGACTGCGAAGGTGGCTGCGTTGGTAAAGAAACTGGCTGTGCAAACACAAGTACTTGAGTTCAGACCCTGAGAGCCATGTAAGGAGCTGGGCACACACTGCTGTGCCCAGCACTGAAAGGTGGAGAGAGAAGAATTGGTGAGATTGCTGCCAGCTAATCCGCATCATCTCCAGGTATGAACTCTAGCTTCCATGAGAGACCCTGCTTCAGAAAATAAAGTGGATGGGGTTGGGGAGATGGCCCAGCTCTGTTGTTCAAAAATGAGGACCTGAGTGTAAATTCCCAGAACCGCGTAAACACCAAATGTGGTGGATGTGGGGCTCCTAGAAGGTGGGGACACACGGGACTCCTCAGAAGTTTACAGGCCAGTTAGTGTGGCACACGCAGAGTGAACAACAAGGGACCCTGCCTCGAAACAAAGTGGAAGACTAGACCAGCACTCAGAACTGTCCTCTGCTGGGCGTGGTGGCGCACGCCTTTATCCCCAGCACTGGGGGGGGGGGGGCAGGTGGATCTGTGAGTTCAAGGTCAGCCTGGTCTACAGAGTGACTTCTAGGACAGCCAGGGGTACAAAACATCTCACATCTCTCTCTCTCTCTCTCTCTCTCTCTCTCACACACACACACACACACACATACACACACACACACACACACATTGTAAGAGACAGGAAGGACATAGGGCATGTGGTACATGTCTTTAATCCTATCACTCAGAAATCAGAGACAGGAAGATCTTTAATTTCAAGGGCAGCTTACTATATAAATCAAGTTTCAGGGCACTCAGGAATGTATGGGAAATACTATATACTGAGACCTTGTCTCTGCGGGGAGAGGGAGAGGAAAATGACCGAAGAATAAACATGAACTTCTGGCATCTGTTCACCTGCACACACTCATGAACACACAAGCAAGCTCATACATCAGATACACACCACCCATGCACAGGGAAAAGGAGATATTCTTCCTGTCTCTCTAATATAACATCTTGATATTTGAATAGATCTCATGATTCTAATTTGAGGTTAGACTTTACCAGAAAAGAGCTGTAATGGATCGAGGCCTTAGCAATGGAGAACGTCAGGAAGACATCCTGATACCTGAATTGTTGGCATCGGCCAGAGCGTTGCTGAAGTCTTCATGTCGGGTGCTTCCGTAGCTATCCTTAATCCGTCCCAAATCTGTCTGGATGGGGTTGAGTCCATCCAGAACCTCGCTTGTTATACCATTGGCCTTCCTGACCATGCTCCTCGCACCACGGATCACACTCTCAATATCACCTAGAACACACACAAATAGGGAGGGAGGCATAAGGACCTGAACATTCTTCCCAAGAACCGGCGAAACTATGGTCTAGGGTGACAATTACCTCTCTGTAACCCATGAAGACTGTCACGGACAGCAGTGAGGTTGGCATCCAGCAGGTTCTTCTGAACTGAGACAGTATTCAGGGTTTGGTGTAGGCTGTTGAGAGCTGGACTGATTTCTAAATGAAGGAATGAAGAAAGAAAACACCAAGAGGCAATGACTTCATGGAGTTGGATCTTCTGTGGGTATTTGTGGCCTCTGAAGTGGGCAATGTCTTCAGACCATTGAATATGCATGTGTACCTTAGCCTTCACCCCACCAATGCCACTGCAGGACCTATCCCCACAGCTGTGGGGTCTCTGGATACAGAGGCTGGAAGAGCAGTGGACCAGTGCCTTGTGGTAACTGGCTTCTAAAAAGGACACACAAAGATGCAAAATAACTCAGGGGACATCTGGACTTCTACTCTGACCTGAGCAGAGGAGGCTTGCTGAAGGGCTGTCCCAATATACAGTGTGTGCCTGGCACTGACTGGGACTTAAGGTTACTGAACATCCATTCAATGAATGGATACTTGGAAAAGCAAATGAACGAGCAGAAGGAATGGCTTGCAGCCAAGATGAGGCTGTTCTTGAGAGAGCCTCATGCAGAGGACTCAAAGTGAGTGTTTGTTTCTGTTCCTGCAGAACAATGCAAGGACCTATCCCTAGGTTTCCCTGAGAGATGTTCAACGTGACACATCAAAAACAAACTGATCAAGAAAATGGTACAAATAGTCATCCCTAGCTAGCAATACAGCCATCTTTGAGCTGTAGAAAGTGACCAGCCAGTGTATTAACACCATGTTGGTGACACATGGCTTCTTATGATTTCAGCAACACAGTCGATATCCCAACCTACTTAGAACACCCATCTTGGCCACAGCCACACGTCACCCTAATACTGAAGAGGTAGAGATAGGAGGATTGATAGAGGGTGTGCTTAGTATGTTCAAGGCCCAAGTCTGATTAACAGTGCCATGAAAAATAAATATACAAGCAAGCAGAAGCTCCATACCAATCCAACTCTAATCCCAGTGTTATAAAGAAGGCAGACATAATTCCATAAAATCTTAATGTTGATTGCATATCATAGCATACTTTTGTGCATTTGATTTTCAAAAATATTTAGTAACTAAATAAGAGTCTTCATCCAGTCCTCAGAATGGACTCAGTAGCTGAGCAAGAACTGAGAGTCCAGACGCCCACCTGGCCATGGCTTCCTGCGAGAGACCAAAAAATTTCGAGAGGCAGCATTTTCAAAGCTTGGGGATTGCTAGCTGTAGCTTCTGTGTTTCAAAGCCTCCACCCCTGAACTACGCCCCCTTGTTAGGACAATTTAATTGTTTTTAAGTATATGAGATGAAAAATTACCAAAGATAAAATAAATGGTTAAAATTTTTCTTATGGCCCATATTGGCAGTGATTATTTTTTGATACTTTGAGTTGCTAAGCTTTTAGGATTAAGGTAACTTGAAGCAGTTGCTGTAATGATCTAGAATGAACGGCTTTCATATGTGGCTTCCCACTGCCAGGATTACCAGTGTATTAATTAAGTGTATCTCCAAAGTCAGGCCCAGGAAGGCTAGCATTCTCAACTTCTTCATCTACATAAGGCCCACGTCAAGTCCTTGCAGGATGGATAGGGGCTGCTTAGGACTCTTGGTAAATGTATGACACCACATAACATAAATCACGAGTGCAGAAGTGCCCTTTGCATTGACAGTGGGATTAGAAGACACTTTTGCATCAGACCGTCCCATATTCCCACAGGTTGATTAGCATCCTTGATTGTCCCTGCCATCCACCCTCCTAATACCTTGCTGGAGCCTTTTCTGTGTGACTTTGGCTTCGTTTAACAGTTCATCGCTGTCGGAGCTCAGGGTCTTAGCTCTTCTTGGAAGATCTTCCTTTATCAGTGTCTGAAAGCAAAATATTTATCAGCCTTGAGCAGACACTGTACCTTAGCAAAGGCAGAGTGAGATTTTTCACTTTAGCCCCAAATCCCTTATCTTTACTCTTTAAAGAACAAGATTTGAAAGAGATGAACGGCACACTGTTGACTAACGATGTGGTTAGGACGCTATGCAGACGTGTGCCTGTGGCTCTGGAGCTGGACTGATCTCCGGTGACAGATGTCTAAGCTTGCACAAAGCCCCTGCAATCATTTAGTTGCCTTGAGGCTTTCAAGCTTTGGAACCTGAAAGTCTTCGATCTTTCAAAGCTCAACTTCCCAACTCTATTATTTAGTGTTCTATCCTTTATATCTTGGCTATAGGGACATAATACAGCATAGTAAAGATTCTGTAGGCTTCTGTAGTCATGCCCAGATTTAAGACCAAATTTCTAAAAAAAAAAAAAAATGGCAAACCAGGTAATTCCAAAAATCTTCAAAAAAAAAAAAATCAGCCATTAAGGCATAAAAACACCTACTTTAAAGGAGGATAAACTATGTTTAGTTTCAAAATAACATTGGTATGTTTTTCTATCTGATTGTACAAACACATTTCATATTACACTCCTGATATCAAATAGTCAGTAAATGCAGAAATGATCCAAACCAAGAACAAACTCAAGTCAATTACATATAACAAACTCTGATTTTGAATAAATAATATTTTTAACACTGTCCTATGCACGGGAGAGTAAGCAAACAAACTGCCTCAAGAGCCAGTCCAGCAAGCCAGGGCAGCTCCAGGTACCCACTTGGAGGGCAGACTCCGAGGCGCTGGTGGCCTTGTTGGCTGCATCCTCCGCTGCTCTGATGGCACTGAGGATGTTCTCATAGGCAGTGGCAGCATCCACAGCACAGCGCACCAGCTCATCCCCACTGGTATTTCTCTTTATCCTGGAAGATGATACAGGGTGAGTACACAGCATCCTTCCTCTGCCTGGGGCTGATATTCTCCCCGGGACTGTTCTATGCTGTGCACTTGCCATTCTGTCCACAGGACACAAGTGGGGGGACAGATCTAATTGCAAGTCTGGATTTGACTTGGACTACGGGTTCTGGATGGGGCTTTGGCCTTGATCCAGCCCTCTACCCTGCTCCCAGGTCCTAACTAGCCCAGTGAAGACCTTGCTTGGTGCTCAATCGACCCATGATGTCTGGACCTCTGCAGCCAGGCACTCACTCTTCCAGCTGCTTGGCCAGCTCCAGTAGAGACTGCGCATGCTTCTCGGCCTCCACCACCACAGATGCTTTGCTGGCCGACCTGGAGAGTTCTTGTACTTTGTCGCTTAGTTCCCGTCTTGCTCCATTTAAAGCCACAGCTAAGCTTTCGTACTCCTATTTTTTTTTCAAAATAAACAACATAAATTCAAGCGGTGAGCATGTGTGCCATTTTCTCAAACTCCCTCATAAATTATGTTTCTCATGAGAATTTATATTTTCTAAGTCATTTTTATCATATCAGCTTATCCTGAGTTCAGACAGTGGCATTGACTATAATCCAAGTTTTGCCACCATCTTGAATATCTTTCTTCTGATGGGCACCATCTTTATAAGGTTTATGGAGTTCCAATGTCATCCTCAAGGTGAGGCTCTGCTAAGTGAAGGGCTTCTAATGGTATAGAAACAGACACCGGAAAGATTCTTTCAAAATGCCCATAGGGCTGCTGAGAAGCCTGTTGGGCTTTTATCACGTCTCTGATGCCTTCCACTAAGAAAGGCATGTTTGGTATTTTTAAGACAGCATTGCAAAGCTTTTTTTTTTACTTGCTCATTGCAGACAAATGAGGTAATGTAGGTAGGCTTAAGGCACCCCAGCACTCATACCCCCTCCCAGCAGAGAGCTGCTGTTATTATTTGGGGGTGCACAGTTCTGCCTAAAAGGGCTAAGCTCAAATTAAAAGTCAGTAGGCTTGCCTACTGCATCATCTCCTGACAATAGCATTTGACTAGTTTGGATGTTTCTAGAAAACCAGTGTCTGCTACCTTCTGGCTTTTGTCCATTTGCTGCAGTAGATTGTTGGTCTGCAGCAGAGAAGAGTCTGCTGTGGCCAGGTACTTGGCGAAGTCGTTCTTCAGAGAATTCATTTCTCTCATCTGTCTCTGGAGAGAATAAAGGAGCCCGTGTGCACACACTCCATGACACATTAGCAGAAAGCACACACAAACTTACAGGACAGCAGCAAATAAGACAAAGTCAAATGTTTTCTTGAAGCTGACAATAGCCTAGCTTGCCGCAAGTGATTGATGGGGCCTGGATTCCCACTGTGTGTTGCTGTGTTACTCTGCTACCATGGCCGAAGAAGTCTCATACACTGGGCAACTCCACCCGTGAGGTGGGGCATGTTACTAAGATCTGCTTTGGAGAACAGAACATAAGATTTCAACTAAATAAATGAACTAGGACCAATCACCTCATCACATCAGTCCTAGTAAGTGTGCAGCGGGCACTTGAATGAGAGACGGCACAGGGCAGAAGTATGCCAGGTTGGAAGGCTTAGAGGCTGGGACTCACACTGCTGGAGCCTGCCCCTTCCTTGGCATAAGCAGAGATACAAACAGAGGCACTGCTCTCCAGGACTGCACTGCACTGAGCATGTCACCCACTAAGGCAATACTGGTTGTCTTTTTCCTCTTTGCGTGCCAATCCACATTATTCAACTCTGGTCTGTCGTTTGACAATCCTTCATGTTTGTTTTGTTTTGTTTGTTTGTTTTTTGCTGTTGCTTTGATGTAGGATATTTACCACCATTAAAAATATAAACTATAGGGCCGGGGTGTTGACTTGATATTAAAACAATTGCCTGACATGGGACCCCAAGGCTGATTCCAAATGCGGCCAAAAAGAAAGTCTCTGCCTGCCTGCCATCCTGCCATCCATCCACCCACCCACCCTTCCTCCCACCCACCCACCTACCCTCCCTCCCTCTAACCCAACCACCCATCCATCCATCCATCCATCCATCCATCCATCCATCCATCCATTCATCTATGTATCTATCTATGTATCTATGTATCTATCTATGTATCTATGTATCTATCTATGTATCTATGTATCTATGTATCTATGGATCTATGGATCTATTGTGTGTGTATATGTGTGACTGTGTGTGACTGTGTATGAGTGGCTGTGTGTCGCTGTGCATGTATGTGTCTGTCTGTGTGCATCTCTCTTGTATGTATTTGTGTGTGCTGAAACCATAATCTCTAAATTCTGCCATTATAATGTCATGTGACCATATATATTTCTGCCTCTTTCCTATACACAGGTAAATAAATATTTCAGTCCCCTGTGTTGGTGATTATTATAATATCTAACACAATGTTAAGGAAACACATTGGATGTGACATGATGAATCTCTCATCCAATCAGCAACGTCATTCCTCTGATGCCCTCCAGCTGCAGGAAGGCTCTCTCTGTCAGTGGACTCAGAATCCTCTGGTAGCAGGGAAGCAAAATGACTACTCTTTCTCGCTCCTGTTTGATCAGAGTCTGAAGTAGGTAACCTGGACCGGTGCCCACTCCTGCCTCCCTGTTCCCTTCTTCTGCCTGTGGCTCACCTGGATGGCTCCCAGAGCCCCCTCATTTTCATGGTTGAGGCCAGTGGCCTGCTTTGCCTGGGCAGCTGCATCCTGGAGAACAGCACGAAGCTCCTGAAGTTTGGATTCATAATCACTTAACGAATCCCGAATGTTCTTTAGCAGTCCATTGTTTTCCACCTGGTGGGTTTCCAGCCAGGCCCTGATCCGGTTCAGCACTGCAACACATAATTTATGATTTCATCTGAGAGATGAGTTTATTGAAGCTCGGTGCCAGAACTACAGGAAGAGAGGAAGCTCCTGCTCGCTCCATGATTCCCACAGCCTTGGAGGGAACAGGAAGGCAAAGCAGGACTTATGTAGATCTATCATGTGTGCTCACTTCATGATGGTTCCCACAGCCTTGGAGGGAACAGGAAGGCAAAGCAGGACTTGTGTAGACCTATCATGTGCACTCACGCACTGCCTTGTGTGGTTGCTATGACAAGCACATGGGAACAGCAGCTGTTCTGAGAACATCAGCTGCTGCTGAGAAGACAGACTCATGGATGAATGGCCTTAGATGTGTGACTTGAACAGAATAGAAAGCCATGATCTTCCACTGCTAAAAACAAATATTAATGCTGATTAGCACAAATGATGCATGCCAACTACAACCTGTACATGTGCCCTAGATACAACATTTTATCAGAGAATACATATCCATTCTGAAAGATAAGTGTTAAATTAATTTGGTTATTTTGACCCAGTGAGGCATTTTCTCTACTTAAAACCTTTACATATACCTCAAATTCTTGGATATTTGGCTTGGGGCTTTGTTTTATAATGATAGTGCCAATGTAAATTAAAAAATTCAGCAGTGGTAAAATAATAATTCTTAAAAATGGTTTCATGAAGCTATGCTTGTTGGCTCATGCGAGTAATCCCAACTCTTGTGAGGCTGAGATAACAGCCTGAGTTAAGAGTGAGACTTTGCCTCAAAGAGAAAAACGTGGGGGAGGGCAAGACACAAATATTTGCATTTTAGAATCATTTTTGAGGTCGTTTGCACTGTGGTAGGGAGCCATGCCTCTCAGAAACCTGGAGAAAAGATTCTGCTCCAGGGGCAGAAGGGGCAGCCCCATTCCCACTGCCACCTATAGCAGCAAGGTTTGTTGAACTGAGACCTTCCTCCTCCCACCCAGAGCTCTAGTCTGCGCTTAGAAAACTGCATTTCAAGCTGACTAGAGGAGACACAGGAATCGGGGCTGGCCTTACAGCGCTGGGCTTCTGTTTTCTCGGCCTCTGCTTCTCTGAGGTGTTTTCTGAAGTCTCGCCCCCGAAGCTCCCGCATCATGCGTTGGGCTTCTGCCATCTGCCTGGACCAGTCACCCGCTGGCACGTCCATTCCTTCCCCGTCTGGCCTAGCGATCTGCTTCAGGAGAACTGGAAAACACCAAGCAGCTTATTAAACTGGGGGTTCTAGAAGGTTTGCGGAGAGTCCTGCTCATCTTTAAGTATCACTGTGGGCTCTTCTTTCATAATTCCAAGCTCTCAGAAATAAACTCTTTATTCAGTATACAGCAAAGGCTATGCAGTGAGCTTTCATCGGGCTGGGTTGCTTCTTACTGTGAACATTCTGGATGACGTTTTTAATCTTCGTGTCTAGTTCTTTCGCACTTTGGATCGTCTGATCAAGGTTGTTGTATAATGTTTGTGCTTTTCTGGAATTGACTTGTGCCTACATGGAAAAAAAACTCATCATGAGCGAGTTAGAGAACACGGGGAAATGAAACTGAAAACGCCCCAAGGAGGAAAAGGTTAAGGTAATTGGCTCAGTACACCACCTTTTTTTGCAAAGTTTCGAATTCACTGTTCAGATTGCTCAGTTCTTTCTCCAGGCCGTCCATTTTGGACCCATGACTTGAGATGGCTGAGCGGAAGTCAAGCAGCTGGCTCTGGAAAAAGACACAAAGCTAGACTCCAATCCGGAGCAGACACTGCCCAGTGGGCTCAGGTTCCTTCAACACAGTGCTGGCTCTATTGGGGCGGGGTGGGGGCTGGGACATTTTGAAATAACTTACAAGATGAATCTACTTTCTGTTGTAAATTATAATAAGGTTATGAAATAAAGTTAATGTGTTTGCCCTCTCTCCACCATTACAATCCATTTAGCAAGTTATTTTTTTAACAAGTTATTATAAATAAAAGATAATCAACTGACAGAAAGTTGCTTTTGGCTCAGTTTTAGAGGTTTTCGCCCCATTGCTTTGGGCCCTGGGGAGGCAGCACTTCATGGTTGAAGCACAATGGGAACTTTTCATTCCCTTGAATGAAACTGAGAAAAAGGAGGTGCTGGGGGCCAACAAAGCCCCCTTGAAAGCATGTACCCAATTCTACAAACCTACCACCATCTCTTACATTTGGTATACCCCTTCAGAGACGAGGCATTGTGTGTGTGTGTGTGGGGGGGGGGGATATTGTGGCATTAAAGACCCAAACTACAGCAAATCCAAAAGACAAGAGTTTTTTTTTACTTGAATTAATGACCTTGCCTTATAAAAGCGGCACATATAGCTATCTGTCCTGAAAGAAGCCTTGTATCCAAACTCTTCTGTTACTGGAGGGGATTCTGAGTGAATATACGGATATCCCCAAATTCACATGAAAAATTGGACGATGTGGCTGATGCAGCACAACTGACCGCTGCGCTGGGTCCCGGTCCAGACCCCTACTCATTTTATTGTTATATCATTACTGAAGAGGTGACATTGCCACACATATTTAGGATAGGGATTACCTTTAATTTTTGGAGGAAGGATGTAATGCCTTGAAACAGAGATTAAGAAAAATAATTCTATTGATTGCCTTCATTTGTACGTCGGAGACAAATACAGAGTAAAGAAAACCTTAGGTTTGCAGCTTAGCAGGTGAGCCTGATACTGTGAAGATATTCTAAACTACAGGGTATTCTACACACACACACACACACACACACACACACACACACACACTCAAGAGCATGCAAAAATGTTAGTTCATTTTTATTGAGCTGTTATGAAGTTTGTGTGACAGAGGAATAATACAGTGGGAATAATACAGAGGAATAAACTTACAGTGGGAAAGCTAAGGACCACTGAGCGGCCATGAGTGAAGGTGGGGAGCAAACCATGGTCTTTTTGACTTTGGTCTTGATTTGAATTCCAGCCATGTGAATACACTGTTGTTCTTGCTTAGTTTCTATGCGCCAGTTAAATGAAGATGCTTTTTCTCCTAGAGACCTTGTGGTATGTGAGTGAGACACTAAGAACGGAGCCTGGCATACAGCTTCTGTGCAAAGCACTAAGTAATCAAAACAGCTAACTCAAGGAGCTTCCTTTTCTCTCACAACATAAAGGATTTTTTTCCTTCTCTATATTAAACCTATAAAGCATGGAGTTGAATTCCCCGAGCGATGAAAAGGATCCATTCTTCGAGAATTATTTTCAGATGGAGCCACTGGCATCAGCTCTCATTCCAAAAGCACTCATTAAACTTCACCCAAAGCTCCTTTCACTGTGTCTAGTTTTGGTTTTACTTCATAAATTCTTGTAGTTCAATTAATTTATTTTTTCGTATCCACGATTTTCAGTTGGGCCTTTTCATTTCTACTTCTTTCATGAGATGCTCGCCTCATCTCGGTTCTCCTTAATGGATACTATTCTTTAAGAAGTTTCAGACTGTCCTACTATTTTCATTTCTCTAAGGTGCCCTCGTCTCTTATCTGCTGTGTTTCTGGTTAATGCGCCTGTTGAATATTTGCAGATTTAACCAGTCATTGGGAGTTTTTATCCTTCCCCAACACTTCCTTTATCATCTCTAGTGATCTCATAGTTATCACAGTCCCCCACCAAGAAACCTTGTTCCCCGATTCTAAGGCCAGACAAAACATTAGCAGTTCAGAACTCGCACACTATGATGATGCTGAGGATGTCACTTCCCAGCAGGGATCCAGGCTTTGCTATAATGGTGCTGAGGATGTCACTTCCCAGCAGGGATCCAGGCTTCACTATGATGAGGATGTCATTTTCCAGCAAGGATCCAGGCTTTGCTATGATGATGTCGCTTTCCAGCAGAGATCCAAGCTTCTAGGTTTGTTTAGGTGCTGGTCAGAAGACTAACTCCTATGGCTGCCTCTTTTCTCCTTTTGCCAACAAGCAGCATTAGGCAGTTTCAAGGTTGTGTGTTCAGCCTTCATTAATGGGCAGAGTACCCCTCAGTATTACTTGAGAGAGCTTGACTCCAGCCCTGTGGCCCACCACTTGTCATAATACTCTCCAAACCCCCTATTTCCGAGGACACTGAGATCACTGACCCAGACACACTATACCCAGCTTTGAAACAAACCTCAACACATCAAAGGCATTGAAATCTTACATAGTTTGCTTCTGACCACAAAAGGATCAAATTATAAATCAACACTAGAAAGTCATCAAAAATATCTGATGTAGGATTAAACAATATAATTCTAAATTACTCATGGGTTATTCATACATCACAGGGAAATAAAAAATGTTTTGAGTTGGATGAGAATTAAAACAGAATACAATGAAGTCTGGGAGATATAGCAAACGTAGTATTTAAGAGAAGCATTTCCTCATAACTTTAAACTATTAAGTTAGTAACAAGAAAGTTTTAAATCAGCAAAACAAGCTTTGATCATAAGAAACTAGAAAGGGAAGAGCAACTCATTACACAGAATGTAGAAAGAAGAAACAAAATATATGTGTAAGAGCAGAAATCAGTTAAGTTTGATATTATGCCCATTTAGCAGAATAACAGTAGTACTCTCAAGGGCTAATGGTAGTAGCATCCTTGAAATCTCCAATCTTTACCACATTTCCCATACCAGCTACATGCTTCCTCCTAGTTGGTCACCCGCATGACATTTGTGCCACTATTGCACCCACAGACATATATTGCCATGCTGGTCATTACTGTAGTTTCTAAGATTCAGAGCTGGCTAAGATTGCTGATGACTTTTTCTCCACAGTAGCTGCAGAGAACCTCCCAGTACTAAGAGAGCCACTCAATAAGGAGGAAACCTCCTGGTCAGTAATGACTTGATTTCTCCATGACCTGAGCAAACATTGTATCTCTCAATGCAAATATTAGTGCAGGTCTCAGCTCATCAGAGAAGTTTCTTTGTGCAATGGTTGGTGGGTAACACAGAAAACTCAGAACTGGTCCCAGTACAGAGAAGGGGTATCAGCTGACACTCCCTTCCTCCTAAGTCTCGGGGACCATTGTGGAAGAGTGGAAATTCTGTAAGAGCCAGAGCCAGGAAAGATCAGACTGAAACAGTCTTCAGGTCCTGCTGGAGCCATCACTCTCATGACCTCACCACAGACATGGCTGTCTGTACAAGACCTGTACAAGATCAATCTAGTTAGCATTCCAGCATGGAGCATAAAGTGGTTCATGACTGATTCCCCAAGAGAGAGAAAGTCACAGCACGCTCACAGGCAACCCATCTGGATCCCCACAGAAGGCTTACCCTCAGGTCCTTGGCCTGCATCTCCATGTGCCGGATCTGTTCTAGGGCACCAGTGCTCACACTCAGGCCCTGCAGCTTTGACTTCACCAGACGGAGCTCCTCACCCATGGTGGCCAAGTCATTCAAGAGCGTCACCACACAGCTGTCACAGTCTGCAGGGCCACGGGAATGTGCTGTAGGCTGGAGCTCAGAAAAGGCACCGAGGACACCAGGGCTCTGTGGCCTGTCCCCTCGGACACCAATTATCACAGGCAGAGTCTCAGCTCCAGCCGGCTCGGGGAGGGATGTGCGCTCTGACGGCATATGAACCGATGCTTGAGAGCATTTATTTCTTACCAGACATGGTGACTCTTAGCAGCTTGTTGCTTGTGTGTGTGGGAATAATAGTGACTACCCTTTTTTTGTTTATTGGGTGTCTGCTAGTGACTGTTTTGTTTATGGGGTGTCTACTAGTGACTGTTTATGGGGTATCTGCTGGTGACTATTTTTGTTGATTGTCTCTGAGAATGGGTCTCACTAAGTAGCCCAAGCTACCTCAAATTAGTGATCCTCATGCCTCAGCACCCTACCTGATGATATTACAGACATGTGCCATGGCACACAGATAATTGGATGCTATGTTAAGTGATGTGACATCCTCAGAAAGTCCCCAGAATTTGTTGGGGTTGGGCATCCTGTGTCCACTCTATAGGAAAAACTGAGACTTGGGAGGTAAGGTGGCCTCATGGTGGAAGACAGAAGCGAGTGGCAGGGGCAGGAGTGGATCCGACACCGTCCTTCCCTGTCCTCTTACCTTTGTTTTCCTATCTAGAAAGTGCCTGTCCCGTACAACACACACCTCGTAAATGAAACCCAGGTTGGAAAGGAGGGGTTCCCCTTTTCTCACCATCGCATTCTTCTGCAGGGCTGCCATCTTTGGGCTCCTGGCCGACACAGTCTAAAATAGGGTGAAAAGGGACATTTTTATTTAACTTGTTCTTCATCTGCCCTTTGGCTTAGACTCAGAAAGCCCACTTTGGAAGGTTTTAGTTGTCCAATCCCAAAAGCAGCACTGGCCCCTCCTTGCCACTTCCACCATGCCATCACCATGAGCATGAACTTCCTAGTGGCCTCCTTCATTAGCTATTACTGTCTCTTTTCTAAGAGGGCATTTCTCGAGCATGGCATATCTTACTTTCCCTTTTCCCTCTTGGTAGAGGTTCAGCTGGGGACCAGGTAAACACGCTCCCAGAAAGCACATCTTCAGTCCTCTTGCTAGTGCCGTCACTTTGTTTGTAAGGGTTTGTTTTTATTTTGTGTGTGTGTGTGTACATGCGCACACGTGCATATATGCCTCATACATGTAGATACCTGTGAAGGCCAGAAGAGGGCACTAGATCCCCTGAAGCTGGCCTTGCAGGTATGAGCTTCCTTATGCGCAGCATGGGAACTGAACCCAAGTCCTTTGGCGGAGCAGCAAGTACTCTTAACCACTGAAGCATCTTGAGTCCCTTGCTACTTTTTCAAAAGAGGGTCTCACTAAGTTGCCTAGGCCAGACTTGAACCTCTGAGTGCCTGCCCCAATCTCTTAAACAACTGTTCTAGATTGGTGTTAACTCATTTGTTCATCATTGCTTAGGGACAGCTGCTTGATTGGCTACAATCTGCATATTCCTGGCTTAGGTCCGCTTGCCCACAACTGTAAGATGGGAGAGTTCACCGAAGTGTGTCTATGCTACTTTCCTAAGACATTTTTTTCAGCTTTTCTATGAAAGAGGTGAACATTTTTTCTGTTTTGTTCCAAGCTTTCCAAATGAATCCATACAAGCTGTGACAAATTGTTTCACACAGTATATAACATCCACACCTCTGACGTGACACATGCCATAACATGTAAAGATAAGAGAGAAGGAGGCCGGGCGGTGGTGGCGCACGCCTTTAATCCCAGCACTTGGGAGGCAGAGGCAGGCGGATCTCTGCGAGTTCGAGGCCAGCCTGGTCTACAAGAGCTAGTTCCAGGACAGGCTCTAGAAACTACAGTGAAACCCTGTCTTGAAAAACCAAAAAAAAAAAAAAAAAAAAAAAAAGAAAAGAGAGAGAGAAGGAACACTTGAGTTTTATCAGGTTCACAAAAAAAAGAGCTGATATAAAAATAACCGTAGAGTGGGCTAGAGAGAGAGCTCAGTGGTCAAGAGTTACATTTGCCAAGGACCTGAGTTCAAGTCCCAGCACCTACACCAGGTGGCCTAGCTGCAATTCCAGTTCTAAGAAGCTTCTAAACCTCCCACCCCACTGACAGTGGCATTCTCGTGTGCTTACTCTCAGACACATACATAGAACTTTAAAAGAAAGCTGTTTTTTTTTTTAAATGCAGTGTCCCAGGAACAGCTCAGGAAAATCACCAATGTGTGTCTGAAGTTATCCAAGCTACAACTCATTGGAGTTTTAAAACAAAGTCTTAAAAAACAAGAAAACTAATGAAGTAATTGCTCCTTGAAGCTGCCAATACTACTCAAGCATCCCCAGGACTGTCAAGGGAGGGCAACTTGTGAACCAGAGGTCTATGTCATGCTTGTTAGACCATGGTCTCATAGAAACCTTAAGATTCGGGTCACTGGGGATGTGCATTGAACTTACCTCCAGTTAGGGGGTCACAAGTGCCCAAATGGCCATTGCTGTTACAATTGCATGGTTGGCAGCTACCTCCAAATTTCTGGGGATTCCCAAAATATCCTGGTGCACACCTTCACAAAACATAGAAAGGCTAAGAAAAACGCAAATAACTATCACTTATCCACCTTATTTTCCCTATTTGAGACCCTGTAGTTGGGTAATAGGAAAGGTGACCCAGGCTGGTGAGAATGGACATTTCTCATGTTTATTTTGCCCCACAATGAGGCTCCTAAGGGTAGGAGGAAGGTAGAGATCAACCCTTTTACATAACACTTGCCCTTCTACTGACTGCCCAGTAGTTGAATGATAGAGAAATAAATGGTTTGATCAACACAGATGTCGGGGTGGGCTGGGTTTTATTGAGTTATGCTCCTGAAGACATCATATAAATATTGTTTTATTTGAGGCCAACATATTCATAAAAATAAATCCATGAGTTTCAATCCTTTCCATGGAGTAGAATTTCTGTATTTCCTAATGTGTGATTTCAAGGCTGTGCAATCTATACTTGTGTTAAGTTCGGCAGCAGGGCATATAAGACAGTGACAGTACTAGCAGGAGCCACAGCTGCTGCCTCTGGCCATGGGCCATTGTCACTGTAGATGGCACAGTAAGACGTCAAGCCCAAACCTTCAAGTTTAAAGGTCATATGCCCTTGGTGCTTAAATTTAGTTAGTAAGGAAAATAAAATGTGTTAAACTTTTAATATTTGGAAGTCAATGAAAAAATTTCTATTTATCAGTATTTCCCTATATGAGGAAGCCTAAATTTTCAGTAAATTGGCATATACTATGTTAACATAATGGAGATGATAGGCTTGAGGAAATACAGTAACCCTTTTCCCAAGGTTTAAGTCAGTAATAATAATAATAACAATAACCCAGCCATTTTCAGCATATGTTCCCGAAGGTACCCTGGTGATATCTTCAGAGAATGTAGGTCCTGGGTCAGAAACAACGGGATGCCCTGCCTGTGCCACCTGTGCTGTGCTTCTGGGCTTCAATCAGATCCCCTCAGGAAACACTGAGGGTTTGCTCATTGCTGTGTCTCTAGGACTCACACCTGTGCTGTGCTCCTGGGCTTCAATCAGATCCCTCAGGAAACACTGAGGGTTTGCTCATTGCTGTGTCTCTAGGACTCACACCTGTGCTGTGCTCCTGGGCTGTCAATCAGATCCCCTCAGGAAACACTGAGGGTTTGCTCATTGCTGTGTCTCTAGGACTCACACCTGTGCTGTGCTCCTGGGCTTCAATCAGATCCCTCAGGAAGCACTGAGGGTTTGCTCATTGCTGTGTCTCTAGGACTCACACCTGTGCTGTGCTCCTGGGCTGTCAATCAGATCCCTTCAGGAAACATTGAGGGTTTGCTCATTGCTGTGTCTCTAGGACTCACACCTGTGCTGTGCTCCTGGGCTTCAATCAGATCCCTCAGGAAACATTGAGGGTTTGCTCATTGCTGTGTCTCTAGGACTCACACCTGTGCTGTGCTCCTGGGCTGTCAATCAGATCCCCTCAGGAAACACTGAGGGTTTGCTCATTGCTGTGTCTCTAGGACTCACACCTGTGCTGTGCTCCTGGGCTTCAATCAGATCCCTCAGGAAACATTGAGGGTTTGCTCATTGCTGTGTCTCTAGGACTCACACTTGTGCTGTGCTCCTGGGCTTCAATCAGATCCCTTCAGGAAACACTGAGGGTTTGCTCATTGCTGTGTCTCTAGGACTCACAGAGCTGCCTGGCACACACCAGGAGCCCAGTAGGTCTGCGAAGGCTGGAGGGATAGTGAACCAATGAATGACACCCATCTTGACTAGTGGATATAAGTATGGTATGAGAGACTACGCGCCTTCACATGCAGACACTCAACAAAATGTACCATGATTATAAGGTGGGGTGCAACGCTCATTTCAGAAAGTAGACAGGAAGGCAGACACCCACATACTCTTCCCTATTAACAAGGCAGAGGCAGTTTGTCCAAATCTACTAAGCAGGTGGTAAGGTGCTAGTACTGAGGCCTCACACTGACCAGCCCCGTGTTCTGTCCTGCGGAAGATGTATGCTCTAAAATACTTTATTTTCACTTCACACTTATGTCTAAGTTTCTAGAGAAAAGATCAACATATCCTTTACGAGGTCATACAAAGAATCGGGGCGTTTAATTCTTCCTCCTTATTCTTACAAAGCAGCATTTTACTCAGTGCTCCTCTTGTTTTCCTTTCACAGTTAAACACAGTGGATTGGAGCAGTGCTCCCTGTTTCCCAGATGACATTAGCACGGGAATAGAGAGCAGAGAACACACCTATCTGTAGCTCTGTGTGGCTGAGGAAGAGAGAGGGGAGTATGGGAGGAGCTAGAAGCCTTTCCTCACCTACCCTAGGCAGGCTGCCCCTCCCAAGTTCAACCAGGCTTCTCTATATAGTATACTCCTACTTCTCACCCTTAACCTCCTTATCGTTCCAGACTTAACATCAGGGCCATGAATGACGCCTGTGCAGTCATGTTTAATAAATAAAAATGGTGCCTCTGCCTGGCACTTGTGAAAAGATGTTTTTAATTAAGAAACAATAACTTGTTTGGGGATGTCAAGTGTAGCATATGCTAAGAGAAGAATTGTTAATTAAAAAATGTCTCTTCAAATCAGTTGCCAAATAAACAGATGCCTCATGAAGCCTGTTGCTGTTTTGACTTTGCTATTTCTACAGAACCATAAAGAGGCTAAAATCAGGAGAGCCTCTCCCAGATGTGCACCCCAAACTTTAAAGTCACAAAACCTCGAATGCCTTCCAAGCCCTGCTTCTCTGGCCTGTACAGCATCCTATATCCACAGAGATGACTCTTGCATCCCTTGCTTTCCAAGGCTGGTTGGTTGACTCTTCAGATGCAACCCAACTCTGCCCAGTTGGCTGTGTGACTAGAGTCCCGCGCATCCCCTAGCATCAACATTTTATATTGGATAGAGGTCTGGAGGGAACCAAATACTTTGTGTGTTTCATGCAATGCAGCCCTTTGGATTATTGAGAGGGGGAATGTTAGGCTATGAGAACCTGGGTCAACTTTTGCCTTACTCATCCTACACGGCACCCAGTGCACAGAAGCTACTTAAGACAACCTGTCCATGAATAACTAAAGTGTATCTCTGGGGCACATGCCCTCCACTACACTCATTATTAGTAGTATTTTTGTTTCATTAGTATTATTAAACACATCTAATATGAGCGGCATTATGATAAACAGCAGGAATTGGGAAATGGGTATTGGCCAAGGCTAGGGGTACGCCGGGAGGAGAGATGTGTAGAGATGGAGAAGGGCATGTAGGAATAAGGATGGGGCCTGGGGCACATGGTGGCATGTATTGGGAGAATATAAGTCCGTGTGTATGTGTGTGTGTGTTTGTGTGGTGTGTGCTCATCCTCAGACTTCTAAAGATGAGCAAGAGAGAGAAGGATGTTAATAATTTGTTGAGTGAGAAGTCTTGTATTTTTTTCAGGATCTTTCTAGCCCTCAGCGGAATAGCAGCCACAAACCAACCTGTCCAACACACCCCACCTGCAGATTTGGGGGAATGGGGGCTACAGGCAAGCAGCAGACGGGCAGGGAGGAGCCTACCTCTCACACTGTGCTCCTGTGTATCCGGGCTTGCAGGCACACCTCACATTTCCTCCATCCACAGTACAGCCGGTGGCAAAACTTAAAGGAAGATAGGAAAAAGGCCTCAGCGGAAAGAATCCCATTGGCTCATTGTTTTCTTTCATAAAAGACCAGCTTCCATGAAGTGAATATTAAAACCCATTGTGAGGAAGATTTGGAGTGAAGAAAGTTGTGTGGGGAGAAAGTTTTGCCCCTGGAGACTCGCCAGAGTGCATGATGAATGAGTTCAGCTGACACTGGACAGATGGGGTGGGTGCAGACATGCATTTTCCTTCTGGGTTGGAAAATGCATTCCTTCCCTGGAGACAGACTCATTCTGGAAGAGATGATTACAACACTGATTCCCCAGGAATAACAAGGAAGGGATGCGAGTCCAGGCAGGAAAGAGAATAGCAAGTTCTGATTCTCTTAACACCTTGTCTCCTTGTTTATGCCAGAATCTTCTGCACAGAGCCCATGCCTGGGAGGCTGGCCAGGCCTTGGGAGCCCAGAGAGGTGCAGATCTCCCCCGTGACCTTGCCGATGCTTCACACTGTTCTCTAATCAGGTCCTGAAATTTCCTTTTCTTCTAGCTCTAAACTGATATATACTTGAGAAGTCTTCCAAAGAGAGAAGCTATAAAACAGCCATGTGGACTTGCATAGTGTCTATGCTTGTGGAACGTTACCCTGACACAATCAGAGGAAGCTGTCTAACAGGAGAGGCTTCCCACGCCTCCTCAGGGATCATATGAAGTTTCTCAGGCGCATTTCGATAGATGGAGGAAGAGACATCAAACAGCTGTAATGATAAACCCTATGATCTGTGTGCAACCCAGCCCCACTGAGTCTGGGAGTTGGCTTTGCTGAGAGATATATGCTTTAACCCAAAATGAAAATCTCCTGAGCATACTGATAGAAATTTTGCTGTTTTCTTCTTCTGTCAGCCTCTGTCTGTGCGAGTCTGGGCAGGCACGAAGTGATAGATCACTAGACAAATAACACTGCAGGACAGGGCAAGCCAAACAGGAAACCAAACACATAGTTAGGAAAGCAAGGTAGACATTTCAGACTTGGGGATCTCCAGGGAAGCAGCCCCCAGGCACGTGACTTGGGGAGAAGGAAGATGTGGTTAGTCCAGCTGACCTCAGCTGGAATCAGAGTGCTTTGCATCTGACCTTACCTCTGAGCCTGTGTAGCATAGGTAGAGTTTCTCGCTTTTCAAGCCCATCATTACTTTACTTAGTTAACTGCTGTGTCACGTTTTCCTTGTAGCCCATGGTGAGCCCATCATAAAGAACAAGGTTAGAACAATGTGCCATGTCCAAAGCACACGAGAATCAGTGGTGACTGCTCTACCTGCGGTCTCTCAGTCACACAGGCCTGAATGACAGCTACGATTGGGCTCAAGGGTTCAGACTCCCCCAAGGCTTCCATCACAACAAGGAGTAAACCCAGATGCTTGGCTATTGTCTTCAAGGTTTAAATGTAGAATCTGAGTCCTGGTTGGACCCATATCTGCACCTGCAGCCCTCTTGGTTCTGAGAGAAAACTTAAAGAATCCTCTTGTTTCACTTGCTTTTGTTTCCTTAATTACACTGGGCAAGGCGGTGCACGCCTTTAAACCCAGAACTTGGGAGGCAGGGACAGGTGGATCTCCATGAGCTCAATGCCAGCACCATCTACAGAGCAGCCCTGTCTCGAAAATCCCATCTCGGAAATGACTCCTGTGGAGCCCCTGCAGGCGAGTGGCATCGTTAGACTCCTGTGAACTTAGCTGCAGGTAACACCCTGACCTATGGGTTTTCATGATTATCCAGGCGAATTTTCAAGACTTGAAAGCTACTTCTATTGGAACCACTGACTGTCCTCTTGGGCATGTGCAAGTATCCTGTGGGTAACATGGCTGACAGGAAGGGACAGAAAATCCAGCCTTCAGATGCGGTCAAAGCTGTCTTTCCCTAAACGAGCACCCTATGAAGTTCACACACACACACACACACACACACACACACACACACACACACAGATGACGGGCCAATGTTTCCTCATCTCATCTTGCCTTGCTGCATGCCTGAAGTGCCCGTCTTCCTTACTCCATGAATAGTCCTGAGCCCTGCTCTCGGGGAGGTGGTCAGGCTTGTTCCTGTCCCTGTGCTGCTGCCACCTCATGAATCAACCCTGTCTTTCTCTTTAGCTAGACTTGCCGTTTCAGTGACTGGAAGATCGTACATCCAAAATAAGGAGGCCCTTGGGTCACTTCCACCCCTCCTGTCTCTGCATGAACATATCTCTTTAGCACACCTTCTTCTGGACAACTCTCCAGTCACAAACTGATGTCTGTGAGAGTCTACTGTACCTGTTGGTGTTGGGGCAGGGCACACCCTGCAAGGCTGTCCCTTCTGGGACCAACATGCACCTCGGCTTTCTCCATTCATCACTCATGTCCCTGCCAACCAACCACGGCTTCTCGGCAATTCTCTCTAACACAGCCACTCACCGTCAGTCACACAGCCCCATGTCTATCTGATATTCTACTTCATATTTATCTCTGCATGTACTTACTGAGCTGTGAATCTTCCTTTCCCTACCCTGCTCCAGTGTAGCCCAGGGACATCAGATTCCAACATCCTTACTGCATGTCAGTTTCCCTAGTACACGCTGAGCCCCATAGTGGGTGCCCAGAAAGTCTGTTAAATCACGGAGTGAGCAGCAAAAAAAGGGGGGGGGAGACAAAAGGGAACAATTTTAAAAGATGTTTCTTCTGCTTGATGATCGATATTTCCTTGCATTTGTGTTTGTTCATTAAAAAATGGCTTTACCATTAAAGGCTAGGCTCATAACCAAAAGGACAAATACATATATGTATATGTATATCAGTATTATTGAAGTATTATTCCCATTCTGTACAATTCACCCACAAATAGTGTCAGTTCAATGGCTTAATGTAGTCCAGAAGCTTACAACCACCACTACAGTGAATTTTGGAACACTGTTATCACTTCGAAAGACTCACAGCCCTTGGCAGTTACTTCTCTTTAAGCTGCTCTCTCCTCATCCACTCTCAGGTTCGTGTGACTGCCGACTGCTGTTACCTGTGATCGTCTACTGTACCTGTTGGTATGAGGGCAGGGACACACCCTACAGGATCCGCGGATGGCGTTTCCATAGTGACCGTCCTTGCAGTGCTCACAGTGATCCCCAGCGGTGTTGTGCTGGCAGTTCTGGGATCAAATGAACAGGACAGTTAGCTGTCTCCTGCATGGATCACTTTAAAGGCCACTATGGTCTTCAGTGCTGACGATTCCACCCAGAGTTCCCAGTACGCTCAGTGAGCTTGGCACAAAGGAACCACACCTCTACCCCCATCGCACCCAAATACAACTCAGGTCCTCTGGCTGCATGATGATATTGGTTCTGCTGGCTATATATTCCTATTTAATTCCAATTAATTAATTTAATTAATTGGTGCCGCGTATAATAGTGGTACTGAGCTGGAATAATAGCTCAGCCTGCGTAAATTACTTGCCTTGCATGCACAAGGACCTGAGTTTGCTCCCTAGAAGCCATAGTTTAAAAGCTGGTTAGGATGGTACATGCTTGGAATCCCAGGACTGTAGGATGAGGGTGAATGGGTAGATCTCTGGGGCTTACTAACTAAATTACTTAGCAAGCTCCAGGACAGTGAGAGATCCTGAGTCTAAAATAAACAAACAAACAAACAAAATGGAGGGTTCTTAGGAAGGACACTAGTGTTTTCCTTTAGCCTTGCACACATACACCACACACACACACCATACACCCCCCACCATACACCCCCCACCATACACCATACACCCCCCACCATACACCCCCACCATACACCCCCCACTATACACCCCCCACCACACTACCATCCCCCACAGTACAAGGGTCCCTTCATTAAGCTACAGTAGAGAAAGACTATGCCACAGCATCATTCATAGCTGTGGCATCTTTGGAAAGTTCCTTTATTTCTCTAAGTTTCATTCTTTCCTGTACCAGGTTCATTGACATGACTGCATATAAGCAGTTTCCCTAAAAGGTGCCATTGGCAGAGCACCACTCTGAGGCAGGCAGGATGTGGTGGTGCATGGCTTTAACCGGGCACTTGGGAAGCAGAGGCAAGCAGATCTCTGGGGGTTCCAGGGCAGGCAGGGACACATAATGAGACCCTGTCTTAATCACACAGGCAAGCAAGCACAAATCAAAATGTGCTGGGTCCTTGGGAAGTGTGCATTCTCTCTTCTTCCTCCCATTAGAAAGGGTCGTATCTGGAGGCTAGCCTCATTCTCTTCACAGCTCACTGTGGTATACTGAAGGGCAATACATTTTAAATAGATTTACTATGTGGAATCTGTGAAAGAGAATAGAAAGTTACATAATTTTAGAAGATGTCCCTTAGAACTCAAGTTCCAGAGAATTAAGAAATTGTGTCTAGCCAGGCAATGGTGGAGGTGTCACACACCTTTAATCCCAGAACTTGGGAGGTAAAGGCAGACAGATCTCTGTGAGTTCAAGGCCAACCTGGTCTACAGAGTGAGCAAGTTCCAGGATAGGCTCCAAAGCTACAGAGAAACTCTGTCTCAAAAAACAAGACAGGAAGGAAGGAAGGAAGGAAGGAAGAAAGAAAGAAATAGAAGGGGAGGAAGAGAGGGAAGGAGAGAAGGAAGGAGGAAGAAATTGTGTCTAAGCATTTTATTTCTGTAAATCCAATCATCTTCATGTCAAATCAGTGTCTAATGGAAGGCACTCCACAGCTTTACCACCGAGCAGCCTGAGGGCAGGCTGAACAGATTATGGAGAGCATGTTTTTCTGTGGGATTTTTAATCTGCTATAGCCTTTCTTGACTTCACCCTTGTCACAAAGCTTCAAACATTTCCACATACACACACGCTGAGGAAAATTGCCTGTGCTACAGACATTTGGTAACTCAAAGATACCATGTGTCTGTGAAATGACCTGGAAAGAGACTGAGCACTGGGAGTTGCATATGTTTTTACCTCTATGGCCCCACAGTGCTTGAACAGGGAAAGATAATGGGTGTGAAGATTTAAATAGATTCTGAAGCTAAATTAGGAAAAGTAAAACACAAGAGGATGGGGCTTGTCTCCAACGGAAAAGACTCCTAATTAGACAAACCCATGCTTTATGAATTTTTAAGGAACTAAAAATGATACAAAGCATAGTTAAGCAGTGCAGAGGTTTGGATGAGAATGCCCCATAGGCTCATATGTTTGAGTCCTTGGTTCCCAGCTAGCAGAACTGTTTGGGAAGGATTAGGAGGTGTGGCCTTGTTGGAGGATGTGTCACTAGGGGTGGACTTAAGGGTTTCAGTAGCCCATACCATGTTCAGTTAGCTCTCTACTCATGGTTGTTGCCCCAGAATGTGAGTGGGTAGGGTGGGTGTGGATGTGTATGCGTGTGTGGTAGGGTGGGTGTGGGTGTGTATGCAAGTGTGGTAGGGTGGGTGTATATACATGTGCGGTAGAGTGGGAGTGGGTATGTATGCTAGGGTAGGGTGTGCGTGTACTCATGTGTGCTAGGGTAGGGTGTATGTGTACACATGTGTGGTAGGGTGGATGTGGGTGTGTATATATATGTGGTAGGGTAGGTGTGGGTGTGTACATACGTGTGGTAGGATGAGTATGGGTGTGTACATACGTGTGGTGGGGGCTGTGGGTGGGTGCACATGTGTGATAGGGTGGGTTTGGGTGTTTACATATGTGTGGTAGGGTAGGTGTGGGTGTGTACATACATGTGGTAGGGTAGGTGTGGGTGTGTACATACATGTGGTAGGGGGTGGAGGTGGGTGCACATGTGTGATAAGGTGGGTGTGTACATGTACACACGTGTAAAGTGGGTTCTTGAGAGGATGGGTTGTGTCTGGTGGTTTTGAGCTCAGCACGGATCTCAGGACCACAGCAATTTCTCAGGATTTCCTGATTTCTGAGGATTTCCTCTGCCTTGAGGAGCCATAGTGGCCTTAGAGACAAGCAAAGACAGAACTACAGAAACAGCAAATGGAATCAAATATTTTTCACTGTTAGACTGAAAAATGGAGTATGCCTCCCACAAGTTATCCTTCCATGGAGTGTACAGAATCTAAAGAAAACTCCCTTTGTTCTTGGGTGGCGTTGAGAGACAGACTTGACATCCAGCGATGGCTCTGTGGTAAGACAAGCGTTCAGACTCGATGAGAGCATCACTGTGTTACACACACCAGGCGGTCTCCAACACAGACCTTTGTTCAGGAAGACACGTGGGCTGGAAAACAACCCATTGGTGTCTTTTAGTCTTTTTGAACTTATTAGGTTAGAACCCAACAAAGTATTCTGTCGGGCGGCGCCTTTGGCACTCTCCTGTTCTGGCCTGCCCCAGCGTGCAGAGGAAGATCCCCAGGACACACAGAGCAGGCTCAGCATAGACCAGGACTCCACAGATGCTAGTCACAACACACAAAGCAAGCCCATGGCGGCAGAGTGAATTTCCAAAGGTCTTTGTCTTAACTGGGGGAGGCCCTGGCTATGAAATCTCTGATGGAACAGAAGAATGAAGCTAGAAATAAACAATGAGTAAATACATGAAAATGTTAAAAGGCTCTTTGGGACAAAAGTTACTTAAACTTTTTAAAGCCTTTTCTTTGTCATTTATTTTATTTATTTTTTATTTTGAGAGGGGGTCTCACTGTATCGACTTCTTAACCAGGACTCTGCTATGATGACCAGGCCAGCCTTCAACTCAGAGCTCCGCCTGCCCCTGCTCCCCAAGTGCTAAAATTAAAAGTCCAGAAGCAAGCTAATTTTATTGGAGAGAATCTGAACAATATTCCAGAGTAAGACCCTGATCTACCATGTAAATTATACATAATAATAACTGCCAAAAAAAGAAAAAAGAAAAAGTAACTGGAGGGCCTGGGGCTGCTGTGAGGAAGGAGAGATGAGGCCCCACTTCGCCACCATGCTTTGGTCCCTTCTTCTGCCTCTTCTGGATTCCCACCTTATCAAGGCAGCCATGAGGTGTCTGAGTGCAAATGAGTAGGAGTCATGGCATTTCGTTTGTATTTTAATAAATAAAGCTTACCTGAAGTTCAGAGAGGAAAACAGTCCCACTGGTCAGCCTTACAGACCAGTGGTAACGCACACCTTTAATCTCAGTAGATAAAGAAACTGGGTGGTGCATGCCTTTAATCCCAGCCCTAGAAAATGGGAGGAGACAGCTTCCAGTAAGCCTCATTCAGAGATTCCTGAAGGCAGGATTTTGGACTGAGGTCGAGGCAAGAGCCAGTGACTGTTTTGCTTTTCTGGTTTTCAGGTTGAACCCCAATTTCTCTCTCTGAGTTTTTATTAATCACGCTTCAACTAGGCGTGAGCCATATGCCATTCTTAGTATTCCCTCACTCGTTTTTCTTTCTTTACCCTCTTTTTTCCCTTCCATCACTAATGCCCTGCCTCTCTCCCTTCCCGTTTTTTTTTTTTTTTTCAGGTAAGGTCTCCTGTGTCTCAAGATGTCCTCAATCTGGTGGTTTGGATTAGAATGGCCCCATAGGCCCATGTATTTGAATTCTTGGTCATCAGGGAGTGGCACCATTGAGAAGGATTAGGAGGTGTGGCCTTGGTGGAGGACGGACGTTGTGACTGTGAGCGGGTTTTGAGGTTTCAGAAGCCCGCATCAGGCCCAGCGATGCTCTCTGCCTGCCTATGGATCAGGATGAAGAACTGTGAGGCACTGCTCCAGCACCTGCCTGCACATGGCCATGCTCCCCACCATGGTGATAATGGGCTAAATATCTGAAACCGTAAGCCAGCCCCAGTGAACCGCTTTCTCTTAAAGAGTTGCCATGGTCACGGTGTCTCTTCACAGCACTAGAACTGTGACTAAGACAACTTCGGATCTTCCTGCCTCCAACACCAGAGTCTGCCATCACAGCCTGGTTTATAGTGCTGGGGTCACACAGGCGAGGGCTCTGCCCACCCATCCCATCCTCAACACCCTGTAATAGACTCGCTGCTCCTCTGACAGCCACAGTGGCCCTATTGAAACCTGTCTCACCCCCCCACAAAATTGAGCCAAAGTAACACCTCAGACTTATTTTATATATCCAGGCAAACTTTAAGCTTCACCTACGATTCACTTATTAATACTACTTAATGAGGCAGAGGTAATAGGAATCCCATAACTGTAGGCAGGTGCTGTCTTCTGAGGGTGCATGTTACAATGAAAGCAAAGGGAAGTGTAAGCCCCTAATCCAGCCTGGTAGGTCAGAAGCCTCCTCCACGCCATAGCAATCTGCTTAGGTTTATGAGAGACAGGGGAAAGGTAAAGAAGTCTCCCTGCCAACCCCACAAACTACTCACAATGCACTTCCCCGAGCCGTCCTGGCAGCGATTTGAATGTCCATTGCAATTGCATGGGACACATCTTCCCGAGGGCAAGCTTTTGTTGTCCCGATAGTATCCAGGGCGACAACCCTATTTTTCAAACAAAAATGTTTCATCAATGCAAAGAAAAGAGAATTATTATTTCCTAAAGTTCGTCGCAATTCTGACTGTGGAGAAGTCAGGGTTTCAAAACCTCTCCCCAGGTGCTGTGTAGATTTCTGATACCAACCACCAGCCAGCTGGTTTGCTTTGTGGTAAGACTGTGCTGTGTCTTGGTGATGGTGGGAATGAGAGCTAACAGAGGAAGGAGAAGTGGGCCATGGGCCCCTCTCACACACCAGTTTTTTTTGAAGGGGTTGAGCATGTGGAAGGCTGGGAGTAAAGAGGAGTAGGCTTCCAGTCCCTTCTGGGGTTAAGCCAGACAATCCAAGTCCAGCTAATATCTCACCCCTCCCCATGTACGGGTTCAGACTCATGGGGGGGGGGGGGGCGGGATGGACATAAAAATTCTTCAATGGAGTCCACTTAATGATGGTACAATTACTGAAATCATTTCAGTGACACTCACTCCCCAGTGGTCAGCAGGGAGCCTGGATAGAAGTCAAGTGTTGAGTTCTCACACTTGAGTTGTCCACAAGAATTTGGTCCATTTTGAACACAGAGACCCTGCCCAAGAGTGTCTCTGGGTTTGGTGTTGTTTATATATATTTCGGTTTTGAGACAGGATTTCTTTGGGTAGCTCTGGCTGTCCTGGAACTCACTCTGTAGACCAGGTTGGCCTTGAACTCACATATCCACTTGCCTCGGCCTCTACCTCTGCATGCTGGGATTAAAGGTGTGTGTCACCACTACCCAGCAAAAGTTAATATTTTTTTCCATGGACTTACGTCTTGTTTAAAAGATTTTGTTAAGAACTTTCCATCAGGCCTTTAATCTCAGCACTTGAAAGACAGAAGCAGGAGGATCTCTATGAGTTTCAGGCAAGCCAGTGCTACAGAGTAAAATCCTATCTCCCCCCCCCCCAAAATCCAGCAGATGGCTATAAACCAGTGATTGGATTCTTACACACTCACTAGAATCATGTGGAGTTCTGCCTGCCTTTAAAAAGGATTATAGGCAAATATCTTGGCAGAGTCAATCCATGCACAGCCCAACACTGGACATTTCTCCTTGTTTGTGGTTCTGACCCCCCAGATCCTCGTCTTAAAGGACAAGGAAAAATTAATATTCCAACCCCTCTGAGGGATGGCCACAAGCAGCATATACATCCAATAGGACTCAGAAATGGCAGTCAAAGCAAAACTGAAATAAACAGGCCAGTCTCACTGCCCGTGTCCACAAAGGGAAAAAGTGTGGGATCATGTGCTGCCCAGGGTGGGGGCCTCTCGGCTCCTGCCTTCCCAAACAACTGATGGCCAACAGCTCATATAAACTGCAGAACATAATTCCCAATGCAACGCTCCTTTACATGATTAGGAATCATGTTTAAGCAAAGGGATATATTGCAATTTTTTTTTTTACTTCAAGGCTCTATATGAACAGGCTTGTTTAAAGGAGAATTAAATTATGAAAGGAATGTTCTGGGCTGATAGTTCAGCTGAGAGACATGCCTGAATGAAATCTCGTTGGGGACCACATGACCATATCTACAATAAATCAACTGAAGTATCAACTGGTGGCTGCCTTACCTACATCATGTCACTTGCTCAAAGTAATTATATTTGGTAAGGAACAGATTATTCAAATGAGCGAATAGGTCTCGTGAGTTGAAGTCACCATATTTGGACAAAAGCTTTAATTATACCTGCTTTGGCAAAGAACAGTCTATCATGATCAGAAGCAAAATGAGCCACCTTAATGTGCTTTTAATTACAAGCGGGAAAAATGCTCTGCCCAAGTTCCAGGTCATGTGACTCGGAGAACTTGCGAGTCAACTGTAACCATTTCATGCCTCCACAAAGTGAGCAACGGCATTTCCCAGAAGCACACAAGTTCTATGCAGAGCTCCTCTAGACGGGAATGCCTGTGTCCTGAACTGTAACAAAGACACTTAGACATGACAAAGCCGTGCTTTTAAGGATAAAATCTCCAGTGACATTTTATATTATAGATGATATAATGCCCCGTCCACTTTCTGGGTTAATTCCGTGAGCCACAGGCTCTGTCTCTCTGTAAGTATACATGCAGGGCAAGTAAGGAGTGAGCAGAATTCATGAATGTTTTGTGCCTGGCAAATCACAGCATGTCCGTGAGGCACTGCACAAACTGATCGCTTTTCTCAGCCTTGGCTCTTTTTGTTCCTCATGTTTTACTTTGTGGGTAGATTTTCCTCAAGTGAAACTTGCAAGCCTCCAGCAATAGACCCTTGTCCCAGGCTTGAGCTAGCTCCTAAAGGGAGCTAATTAATGGTACACCAATATTCCACAGCATCCAAGCTCTCAGCTGTCCAGGCATTGCATGGTGGGCTGATGTTTATGGAGCTTGTGGTTAATAACTCAGGAGAGCAATCAGTACAGCCCGGCAATAAACCCTGCCACTCACCCGGGAGGCTGCCTGCCCTTCCCCCCCAGCCCTCCCATCTACTCTGCAACACCCTATCACAAAATGTCACCAAGCTGGACACACTTTTCCCCACCCCGACCCGAAATTTAAAGGGGCATTACCTGACTGGGTCTGAGCTCCACATAACTTGCTTGCAGATGGTTTTGACCTGGACGCTGAAGAAAGGCTACCCTTTGCTGCTCTGAACCATACCCCAGGCACTGGTCTAGAGCCGCCCCAAAGATCCACAGCCATGCTGTGCTCCAGGCTGACCACCTCACTGCAGGGGACATCCTGATGCCTGGGTGCCCTGCCTGGCTGCGTGCAAAGATCTGTACTCTTCCTCTTATACTGCCCTTCCTGCTCAGTGCCCGGGCCTGTCTGACTCAGGAAAAGAAGGCTGTCTGCAGCAGGGGCCCCACCTTTAAACTTCACACATGACTCAGCCTACACAGAGAGAAAAACACATAACCGTTCCACAGGTAAGTACAGCCCTTGGTAATTCCTGTGAGACGGGGCAGACGTCACCTTCTACCCACCTGGCCCTGCAGACAGCCCCAGGTGATTAGAAGCAGCTGTAAAGCCCAGGCTGAGTTGATGCAAAGCCACACCCTGACCACAGGGTGCTAATCTACAGCTCCTCTTTGCCTTGGGTTGTTTTATATTTTAAATCACTTACAAAAGAGATGGAAGGCATCAGGCTGACTGGAGGCAACCTGTGAGGCAACTCACAAGAAAAGGAGTCTCCAGGATGCTATGTAAGGGAGAAAGTTTCTGCTTTAAGCAGGGAAGTGAGGACATTTGCTAGTTCATGTACATTTGGGGCCTGAGCTACACAGAGCATCAATGCAGTCTCCCACTAATTTTGCCAACACTGATTCTTGTTAGGAAAAGAACACATGGATGTATGGGTGGAGAGAGAAACAGTTTCATTTTGCAGTGCATTCTAATAAACTGAGGGTAACTTTAAACATCTCAGACCTGCTAAGAGGTGGAAAACGGGAGGAGATTTTCCCTTTTGCATTCAGGGAATCCTTGGGATTTTCCTGCACTAGGGTAAGAGGGAGACAGAAGGAGACTCTGGCCCAGCTTACAGGAAAGGAGAGACAAACACTGAGCCTTCCTTCCTCTGATTTCTACATCTATGGAGTGCCCATGGTCTCCTTTGAATGTCAAGACACGGTGTTGTCTTTGACACGTTTTGACTCCCTAAAGATCACCCAGGGGAAGATACACTTGGATGATGGGTAGAGAGCCCCAGCTGTGCCTGCTGAATTGCTGGACAGCAGCCAGAAAAAGTCAGACACAGACTGGGGGCCCCAGGCAATGAGGAAATGAGGAATACCATACTGGGAAAGTTTCCTACCTGACATGAGTCACCTGTGTAGTCAGGGGGACAGGCACACAGCTCCACAAGATGGGCTCTGGGTCCACTTCCTGTGTCGGAGGCCTCCTCCATCCCTACCTCGCCCAGAGTGAGCCTCTGTGTCTCAGTGAAGTGGAGACCCCGGATGTACAGTCCTTCCAAGTGGGACAGCACCATCATCAGCTCTTCCCGGGACACCGGGGCACCATTGCCAGCATGCCTGAAGTTCCCCTGCACAGCAAACGGAGAGGTTTCCTTAGGCAAGGTCACTTTCAGAGAGACAGGCCCCGGGAATGGGTTAAATCAAAGCCATTCAGACTGTGTAAGGAAAAAAGAGCCAAAGAAAGAAAGATGGGCAGTCACACCACGCTACTGCAGGGAAGGCGGTCTCC
The DNA here is from genome assembly GCF_903992535.2 of Arvicola amphibius. Classification (NCBI taxonomy): domain Eukaryota; kingdom Metazoa; phylum Chordata; class Mammalia; order Rodentia; family Cricetidae; genus Arvicola; species Arvicola amphibius. Next base: position 96,528,140 of record NC_052051.1, read on the forward strand.
AAGACCAGTGCCACGCCTTTGTAAATGTACTTTAATCTGGGAAAATATAAAGTCAGTGACAAAGATGCAAAAGAAAAAGCAGCTCCACCAGGTAATAATAGCTCGACATGCACACTTAGGACAGCAAACAATCTTTTCTTGCACACGTATTTGTTTTATTAATTTGCTGCTTTGTTTGTGCGCTTGGGTTTTTTGTTGTTGTTTTGTTTTCTGTGAGACAGAGTCCAGCTAAGTAGCCTTGGCTGGCCTGGCACTCAGGATCCTTCTACCTTAACCTCCCAAGTGCCAAGATGACCAGTGTGAGAAACTCCATGACTCTTCATATCATCATTGCCTGTCCTGGTACTCATTCTGTAGACCAGGCTGGCCTCAAACTCACAGAGATTCATCTGTCTCTGTCTCCTGAGTGCTGGGATTAAAGGTGTGCACCACCATCCACCTGCTTGTAATTTTATTGTTTAAAAAAAATCCGACATGAAATGTACCATCATTTCCATTCCATTTACAGATTCTGCAGCGCAGTGGCCTGGGCTATGAGCGCAACATTGCACAAGGCTGGAAAACTTGCTCATGATTGAAGCTCCAGGCAGACCCTTCTAGCCATGAAAAAACACCCTACTTTCCAAGAGCTGGATTGTTTTAGAGACCTCATATCAGTGGACTCATACCCTGTGTGTTTTTTGTGACTGGGTACTTCTTATCAAGAAGTTATTTAGCGCCGGGCGGTGGTGGCGCACGCCTTTAATCCCAGCACTCGGGAGGCAGAGGCAGGCGGATCTCTGTGAGTTCGAGACCAGCCTGGTCTACAAGAGCTAGTTCCAGGACAGGCTCCAAAGCCACAGAGAAACCCTGTCTCAAAAAACCAAAAAAAAAAAAAAAAAAAGAAGTTATTTAGCAATGAATTTTCATCATTCAGATCACTGCACTAATTTTTTTGCATGTAATTTATCCTGTGTTTCTTTGCTTTGTAATTTTTCCACTGCATATGGTGTATATGTATAAGTGTATATATGTCAGAGCACACGTGGAGCTCCGGGGACAGCTTGCAGGCACCAGTCCTCTCCACCGTGTCGATTCCTGGTATCGAACTCTGGTTTTCAGGCTTGCTAGCAGATGTCTTCTCAGCATTCGTGTTACTGAGGGTCACTCGCATGTTCTCTGCATTTTTCTTTCTGCATGCGAGTCACAGTGCACGTGTGTGGTTCTCTTCCATCTATTAGAGCTTGGGGATCTGGCACTGATATCTTAGTGACTCTCATCATGTTTGGGAAGTAATTGCTTCTTCAAATAGTTGCCTTTCTCTTTCTCATATTTCTATTATATATATTGGTACACTTGAGCTCCTCCAAGCTCTCATCTGCCTACAAAACCATGTAAACACCATACATCTTGCGGTACGTTATATTCTAGATTATGCAGTGGGGGTTTTGAGCTTTGGTCATGACAAAATGCCATATAGTAACTGGTTTACGCTATGTAGTTTGTCATGGCCCTGAAGCTCCAAGTTCACATCCAGGTGCTGGCTGCATGAGCTCCTGGCGAGGCTCTCTTCCTGATTTGCAGATGACCATCATCATTGCATCTGCACAGGAAGCAAGAAGGCAGCGTTCTGATGGGCTTTGTGTGCTGGCTTATTTGAAGTATTTATGTGTGGCAGTCTACATGTGCATGCATATGCAGGAACGTGTCTCTAGAGAACAGAGGGGGGCACTGAACGCGCTACAGCAGGAGTTTCGGGAGGCTGTGAGCCACCCAGTCTTAGTGCTGGGAGCCAAACTCAGAGCCTCTGCACACGAAGCGATTCTCTTAAACATTGAACTTCTCTATCTCTCCAGCACTAGAGAACATGAGCTCTCTGTTGTTCTGGGCATGAGAGATGACTCAGAGGGTGAGTGATGGAGATGGGTAGATTCCTTAGGCGTGCTGGCCAGCCTACCTGGCAAGTTTCATGCCAAGAGAAAGCTTGTCTTAGACAAAGGCAAAACAGCAGCTCAGGAACTATAGCTGAGGTTGTCCTCTGGTTCCTTGCCTCCCCCCACCCCCCAACATGCATGTGCATGTACACACACACACAGGATAGGGGAAATATTTATAAAAGAGATATAAACAAAAATAAATGCATCAAACACTCAATGGTGTATTATATTCTAGATTATGTGGTGGGGGTTTCTCACTGTGTGTGTGCATATGCATGTGTGATGGTGTTATATGTAGATTATGTGGTGGGGGTTTCTCACTGTGTGTGTGCATATGCATGTGTGATGGTGTTATATGGAGGTCAGAGGACAAATTTTGGAAGTCAGTTCTCTCCTTTTACCACCTAAGTTCTAGGGATCAAACTCAGGTCAGGTTGGCATCAAGCATCTTTACCCATTGGCTTTGTTTTATTTGCTTGTTTTTTTAAACCATACCACCCCACCCTCTGTGTGTGTGTGTGTGTGTATGATTTTTTTCTCTCTCATTATATTTATACGTCTCTGTATAAATGCAATCTTAAGTATTCTTAAAATATTCTTAAGTGAAAATCTTGACTTAACTAAAACACAGAACAAAAAGATCATCAAAGACCTTTTCTGGTATTTTACCTCAACCATTTGTACCCTTCCATGATGCAGCCTGTCTGGCCGTGGGTCACTGGAATCCGTGTGGATGATGGACATGTGCCGACCCTGTTTAAAAGGAAGCAGGCATGCATTAGTGCCTTAGCTTGGATGTTTTGAATGTTATATTGATGTTAAAACAGATTTCTATGTGTATCCACATTATATGAGACACCTGGCCCTAAACAGTTCAGAACTGGCTGGGTTAGTGACCTGCACACAAGTGAATAGTGGCTGGTATGGTATGCTTTCACACATATGAAAACTACCTTGACCAGAACGGGTTTTAAAATATGAAGGAAGAATAAGAGCAGGTGAGATAGGTCGGTGGTTAGGATCACTGGCTGTTCTTCCAGAGGACCCAAGTGCAGTTCCCAGTATCCTCTCAGAGTTTCACAACATCTATTATCCAGGCCCAGGGGATGTGCTGCACAGATCCTGTGCATAGACAAACATGCAGATGAAACACTCACACACATTAAATAAAATTCTTTTAAAAATGGAGAAAAGTATTCATCTTAACCATCCTTTGTAATAAATGTGGGAAGTGCATTTCATTGCTGCCAATATGATGTGCTTTGGTGGCAGCTTCCTGGAGCGCGCAGTGGTGAAGGGTTAACAGAACCTTGCTTTGCAGCTAGTACGCTCAGCACACTGAAGAAGAGGAGCTTATAGATGAAGGCATGGGCCCATGGTTCCGGCCCTGCCTATGGGTCACCTTCTCTCAGGTGCCTCTTGGGGGCTTTCATAGGACTGCATGGGCATGTCCGTGCCCTGTATTAACATTTCCACCCAAGGCATACATCACAGCCCAACTGTTTTGTGTCAGCTCCAAACCTGGAGGCAGCCCATTCGTGAGAGCAGAACATTATCTAGGATCAAACCTTAATCTAAGGAACATGCCCCAAAGGCTCTTAATTACAGTGGTTTAAAATACAACAACAAAGAAAAATTCTTGTGAGCCTAAATGATTTCCATGTCTGAAGTTAAAATCAAGGGGAGATTTTGATCATTACCTCCCAGAGCATTCCAAGAGTGTGCAATTAAGTCCGCTGCAGTAGAGATTACATGCAGCAGTAGCTGCAGCTAGGAGATGTGCTGCAGAAAGCAAAGCTGAAACCCTGCAGCCCTGCGGGGACAGGACTTTTATCGCATGACAGCTTTCCTTATGCAACTCTCAAGTCTTTGTTGCATCATTTGCACCACGCTCTGCTTAAGTTCCTTTGAGTTTTTACCACAATTCAATACATTTGTTTACCGGTCAAAGCAAAAGATGGATGATCAGGGCTTGCACACAAAGATCTACCGGGCACACGGGGCCTTTGCCATGAAGATGTGTGTGAGGCTTGCTGGCCCATTTGCAGTATATGATACAAAGAAACCTTCCCAGAAGCTGGAGTTGCCAGCACCCATAGCATCTAAGGCAGAAATGGAGGTGGGGATGGAGCTCATAGCAGGTGTGAGTTCTTGGATTACATCTCCAGCAGCCCCCTTCCAAGGCAAGCAAAGGCAGACTTAGCTTCAGGCTAGGGCTCCTGAACTCATATTCCAAGGATTTGTCCTGTATTGCAGGGGTGCCATGAAGCGTGAACTCAAAATCATTTTTGAGACTAACTTGAAAGATAAAACCGTAATAAAACGCAAGCTGGTTTCAAAGATGAAATACAGCTACATTGGGATGAAAGAGGGAAAGCCTAACATTCTGCACAACCCTGGTTATGGGCACAGCCTTGGTTATGGCACAGCTTCCTGCCGCTCGGCCCACACCCTAGTACCTACAGTGAGCTGTACGTTCGGCTGCTTTTCCAAGAGAACCATGTCGCCAGGTAAGCCAAAGGACTTGGCTTGGTAGGTGAGGTAGCCGCCATATGAGGAAACCTGAAATTGAAAGAACAGCATCAATAGCCTGAAAATGACCAGGCTGACACTAACCCAGATGTTTGGAAAGACGAACATCTGCAAAGACACTCTTGGGAGGACGGGGCTAATTATGCTGCCTTCATGGGCTGCTTATGCCATTTTCAGATTCCTGAAGACCATTAACACAAACGTGTTTTATAAGTGGGAATGTACTTTTATTAAAAAGAAAAGGTAACAACCATACTATAACAAACAAGATATTTTTCCTTCCATGATGACTAAATAAAAAGCTTGCTTAATACAAAGACAGTCCAAGAAATCTATCTAGAAGAAATTGGTTTACCAGTTGCAAAATAAACCTCTAAAAATAAATTTAAAAAATCCCTGAAGCAGATGGTGACTATTCCCTATGCTGCTATAAATTTTGCTGGAGAGAGAAGCCATGAAGTCCGCTACCTCAGAGACACGGACTGGACCAGCACAGTGTGACCTTGGTGGCAATGTGGCAGTGAATGGCCATAGTTTTCTGTTAACTGGGTCCCCTCTGCTCCTGGTCTACCCCCTTTGAAATCAGCTAGGAACGAGGGACTGAGGAGAGTCTGTTCATAGCAGCATCTCAGCTGAGAACAAAACACTGCTCCAGGGGAGAGACAGAGAGTGGCCCTGGGGCCCTAGCCTTGGAGGCTTCTGCTAGGACCTGCTTTCTGACAAAGCTTCCCAGAGCTGTGTTCTCAGGGTCTGGAAGCATTTCCATGAGACTCATAGGCTCGTCTAATTGATTTTAATCACTGTCCTTTTGATAGGCTAGGGTGGCTTTTAAAATATGTACATAAATTTTGATAAAGTTGTAGTGGCTTGAGTTAGGAATGTTCCCCACGGGCTCAGGTATTTGGATAACTGGTTCTCTACTGTGGTGTTGTTGGGGGTTGTGGAACTTTTAGGAGGTGTTGCTTTGCTGCAGAAAACACATTACTTGGGATGGCTTTGAGAACGCATCCCTTCCCTACCTATAGCCCTCTCTCTATTTCTCTGTATGGTTGGAGACACGATCTCTCAGCTTCCTGCTGCCATGCCTCCACCAAAACAAATCCTTTCTTGTAGATGCTGCTTTTGGTCATGGTGTTTTATTACAGTAACGGAAAGGAAACTAACACAGGAGAGTTTCATTGTCCTTGCTTTGACTGTGGGCTCAATTTAGTGACTCATTTCTAATAAGTTAATGAGCAGAATAAAGCAGAAATGAGATTTCTCCTTTTCCATAGTTGAGTTTTAAGATTTCATGACTCTGTCTTGAGTTCTTTCATTAATTATTGCTATCATTCTTCTTCCTCAGTTTGCAGAAACCAGGCGCCATGTCATGAGGCTCCATGAACAGCCCAGGACAATTTCATGCCATGAGGCTCTGTGAGCAGTCCAGGACGGTCTCACGTGATGAGTATCCGAAGCTTCCAGCCAGATTTAGCAAGGCACAGAACCCTTCTAGCACCATGGTAGTGGCCTTAGCAATTGACTCTTCTAGTTCCAAGATGACTAGGCCTGACTAATATCTTGACCACAACCCCAGAGGAAACTCTGGGCCATTGTCTCCTGGATCCCCAGTCTACAGAAACTGCAGTTACTTGTCCCCTTAAGCTGCTGTGCAGTACAGATGTCAAACACATAATAGGAACGAAGGTTTAGTGGCTGATGGAGGCGTGGGTCAGGTGGAAGAGCAATTCTGGGCACATGAAAATGTCAAAGTCCACAGTTCTTCATCCAGAATTAGAGATCTGGAGCCAACAGTGAGTTAACAACTACTGAGCTAACTCACAGACATTGAGTTAATTCCTCAATGACTGATAATTTCATCAATTTTGCCTACATAATGGAACCTCTGTAAACACCTTGTTGTTTATTTAAGCCATGCACAATATGAAATTATGACATCCTGTGAGCTGCGCCCTATGAAATCCTCCCTTTCTACCAGCTTCTCTTATGACAGACTTGAAGCCTATGCCACCTGATCGTGTTTCTACACAGGGACTGGACTGGGCTCATCGTGGCCAGGCTCTGTCTTACAGTGTGTGTTGCTCACTGATAAGATCCTGGAGGAGTGTCATTATATTCACTTGGTCCTGCTCATGAGAGTCTAACTGCCATGGGGCCTCTGCTTCTTTTAATAACTCTGTGAGTCACTTCTCATTCTCCTGACAAGGAGCCTTTCTGCTTTAAAACAAAGACTCCTCGGCAGAGTGTTTAAAGTCACCTGGCTCATTTGCAACAGCTATTATTTAAATGGTTTTATATTTCCCTAGAGGAGAGTTCCTTGGCATGGCTTCCTTTTCTGGGAACTTGTGTAAGTGGGACACACACATGAGGTACTTTTGCCACCCTCTGTGTGATGGGAGGCAGGACATCTCCTTCGATGTTGCCTAACTTGTAAATGTTAACTACCTGACCTTGCAGATGCTCCTCCCTGATCTCTAAGAAATGATAATTATATAGTGATAGCTGAGACCACAGAGGGCTCAGAAGGACATCAGACCATCGTTACCTTGTCACCTAGGTAGGATGGAGGTGACACCCAGGATGCACTGTGGACTGATGATGGCAGCTCCTGCAGATCTGCAACCATGCTGTTGCTGCCGGGGTTGAAGGACACAGGGACATCAACTCCATCTGCTGTCTCGAGACGCCAGCCCATCATGTCTACAAACTAGAGCACAGTAATTGTGGCTTTTAGAGTGGTGGCTACATCATCATCACTGAAAGACTCACACAATGACCACCTAGCTTCAAAACTTTCCTTTCTGTATCTTTTTAAAATGCTAGCTATTAAACTCATGTAGTGTGGAGTTTATCAGTGAGTCACACCCCAGCCCCAACCATCTCACCTTGAGTCTGCCCTCTCTGGGCATGGCAGAGCTGTCACCTAACTCTGCTTCCCTTCTGACCCAGGGAGCATGGGACCACATATATGTGGGCTCTATCTGTGTATTACCACATACCTTGGTTTCTGACATGTGGTGGTTATTTACTGGATGTTCAAATAATCAAAAAGTAGGTGGATGAATAATAATAACTTGGTTGTGGGCATCTTTTAAAGTGAAGTCAAAGGCTGGAGAGATGGCTCAGTGTCTCCTAGCACCTGGTGACTCACAACCACCTGAAACTCCAGTTCTGGGTATCAAATGCCCTTTCTGGCCTCTGAGGGCACCTCCACTCATATGGTATACATACATACATGCAGGTACATGCACATATACATAGATGATAAATAAATCTTTAAAAGATGAGATCCACATACAGAAGGATATAGGAGGAATTCAGGGGACACTCCCCATTACAGATGGGCAATTTCTTATGGATAGAGTCATGGAAAGGGGGAAAGGGAAGGGTGGACATCTTCAGTTGTGTAAGCACTGGTGGCTCCGTCAGGCTCCAATGAGGAATTACAATTCAGTGATCACATAGATGACCCTAGCAAACTAAATGGGTAACAGAATAAAACCAAGGGCCATTGACCCTGGAAAGAGACAGGAAGGAAGGAGAAGGGGTTGGCAGGGGCAGGAGGGAGGTAAGAGTGGGAGGGGAGGGAATAACCAGAATACATTCTGTACATGAAGAATTAATTTAGATTTTTAAAAGGTTTTTGACAACATTTTTTTTTTTTTTTTTTGGTTTTTCGAGACAGGGTTTCTCTGTGGCTTTGGAGCCTGTCCTGGAACTAGCTCTTGTAGACCAGGCTGGTCTCGAACTCGGACAACATTTTAAAAAATTAATTGTGTTTTGAAATACAGTAGCCCAAGTAAAATATTTCCTTTGTCACTGAGGAAGCCAGCTCCATTTAGAGGGGAGGGAAAACAAAGAATTGACTAGGAACACTTAGAAGTATGCTGTGAGGGGTAAAAGGGGAGACTACAGAGCAGATTTACAAACTATGTTTCCTTCCACAAACCAGTCCAGCCTCCACTCAGTAAGCAGTAAAATATGTAAAGCAATATTACACAGAAACAGTACGCACGATGCTACTGGCTTATGGACTAATGAAGTTGATAAAATCTTAGTTTTATAAAGTTAATTTCAGAATAGACGGAGAGGGAGACAGCTCAGCGGGAAAGTACTTGTCTCACAAGCACGAGAACCTGAGTTTGATCTCCAAGAAGCCACAGGAAAAAAAGCTAGGTGGGGTGACACACACATGCAGTCTCAATGCTTGGGAAGTGAAGGCAGGGGGATGCCAGTCAGTATAGCCAAGGTAAGATCCAAGCTCACTTAGGGGTTACCTCAGAGGTAGAAGTGGATAACAATGTAAGAAGACACTTAACATTGACCTCTAGCTTCAACATGCATAGGCACACACCCTTCCATGTGGTAAAACATTTGAGAAAGAAATTTTAAAAGGAAGAATATAGAAGAGAGTGAAGACTGTGTTATTACAACCATAAAATATTTTGTAGGGCTGGAGGGATAGCAGAGACTAAAATGCACATACACAAGGTCCAGACTTTGCATCCCCAGAACCCATGTAAAGGCTGGGCCAGCAGGGCAGCTCACCTCAGGAGGTAGACATAACTGTCCCAGAGCAAGCTGGCTGGAGCAGCAGAACTGGCAAGCTCTGGTGTCAGAGAGAGCCCACCTCAGAATGCATGGCGAACCATGACAAGGGAAGCCATCCAACAGGAGCATCTGCCTGCACATAACACATGTCCAAGCACATCTACACATCCACACGAACCCAGGCATGTGCAAACACACTCCCTACATGTTTGTGAGGTGTAGATTATTGGGCCCCCTAGCTAGCCTCAGAGTGGGAACTGGTGACCACAAAGACCAGCAGATGTGTAGAAGGGCAGAACTTTCAGTCCATCGCTAGCCTTTCCATAGGTCAATTATCAGTTATGTTAATAACCAATAGCTATTGGCTTAATCAATCGTATCTACATAATGGGAGCTCTATGAAGACAATGAATGATATTTTTGGAGAGCTCCTCAGTGCTGGGAGGGCTCAGGGGAGTGGAATATCAGAACTTCGCGGAGATGGAAAGTTAGTATGTTCGTGAACTTTCTGATGCTCGGCCTGTAGATTTCTCTATCCAAGTGTCTGTCTGGATATCTGTCATATCCTTTACAATACAACAAATCTATTCATTGACTGAGTATTTTCTAGGCATCTTCTATGTCCCAAATCCTGTCCTAAGCCCTGTCCTAAGCCCTAAATATGTTAAGGACTTCATATTCCACTTATGGAGAAAGGAAAGACAGTAATTTTTAAAGTTAAAGGTATAATATGTTACAAAGTGTTAAACGCTATGGAGAAGTCAAGGGCAATGATACAGATACTGACCAGGATTATCTGTTTCCAGGGAGAGGTAGGAGAAAGCGTTCTGAGCATGTGACATCTGATCAAAGACCTGAATAATCTGAAACACATTCATGATGGCCTCCACAGAGACAGTGCTGCAGGCCAAGGAGCTGCCAGGTTAGGAATACTGACCAAGAACCCAAACACACCTTAGATCTTTGCTTGTGTGAGCTTTGGCAGTCAGTAGTCACTCCAAAACAGAAGCACATGGTGCAACCCTTTGGGCTGGCAGGGTTTAAGTAGAACGATCCTTTGCGACACACTTGGCATTCTGGGCCTTCCACGTTTTCCTGTTGAAACAAAACATGAAGAGTGAGTCCTGTAAGACACTCGAGCATCGGGAGACACAGACAGCACTGTGAACTATGGGGCTGTAGGACACTCTAGCATCGGGAGACACAGAGACAGCACTGTGAACTGTGGAGCTGTAGGACACTCTTTGGTACCTGTGGCAGAAAAGACAGCCTTGGATCCTCATCCATGAACAAATTACAAGGAAGAGATGAACCTCCTGATGCTATAGAAAACAGTTCATGTTGATTTTTCTAAAAGGATTTGTGCTTATTAACAGACTGTCATAGGGAAAGGGATGGGGGCTGTAGCCTTTCTAAAAGATTAAGAAAGATCTTTCCTTCATTAGGCCTGTGAAGGGAGAGGGTAAGTACAAAATGCTGCATACATTACAGAAATCATCGCAGGTCAGTTCCCTGGAAGAACCCCCAAGCATCAAAGGACTTGCTTTACCTTGCACATGCAAGCCCCAGTCCCTGGGTCACACACATTTGGCTCAGTCCCATCTCTGTGACAACTGCAGGGGACACACTCAGGGAAGTGGTGGAAGCCAGGAGCACATCTGTCACACTGCTGCCCTGTGATTCTAGGCTTACACCTGCACAGGAATAAAGGAAACAGAACTCCCATCACTGCTCCTCGTACGACTCTGAAAGATCTCCTGCCTCACGATAGGGCAGCTGCTGAAAGACACCAATCACACAGGCACAGGGGCTGAGTGTGGCTGCTGACACCCACAGAAAGCAAGTGAAGATTCCACCATGGAAGACCTGTGACCCCTGGATCAGAGTCCTTGCTAAGGGTTGGAGGTGCAGAGATGTGTAACACCACTCCCCCAAAGCCCACAAGTAGAAATGGGAACAGTACACATGGGTCCAGCCTAGAAGAGCTACCAGTTTCCCCAGGGGAGGTAATGCCTGGGCTGATCTTAAATGCTGTAGTGCTGGTGTTTCAGATGAAAGGAACACAGTATGAACACCACCGAGTGTGTTCATGAAGCACACGCCTGGTGTCACTAGAACTGAAGCCCAAGAGGAGATTGTCAAACCTCAGGTCTGTCAAGTTAGATGAGAGTTCAGTTGTGCCAAGGAAGGACTGGTTTCTGTCCCATTTACCACAGCACAGTGGTTAAGAACTGTGCACCAAAGGCAAACTGCTTGGGGTTCTAACCCAGGCCTCGGATATGAAACGTGTTATCTTTACAAGTTGCAGGATGCTCGCTACTCTGCAACAATCAAATCCCAATGCTGCATCTCCTTCAAGGCTACTCCTAAGTCAGGATGGAGAGGGACAGTGAGCTTGATGGAGCCTAAGGAGGAGAGGATGTGGCCAGACCGTGGGCACGGTAGAGACGAGGAAAAGAGTTCCAACTGAAGGCTGCCAGGTCAGGAGCTAGCTTCGGGAAGAGGGTTTAGGGCGGGCATAAGAATGGTTTCTAAAGTGTTTTGAGTGGAGGTTTCTGGGACTTCATTCTGGAACTTCCATGAGGTTGGGGAAGAAGAAGAGATTAAGAGTCCCAGGTTTCCAGCTCAGTATATGATGGATCCCAGACCCCGCGGAGGCTAAGGAGAAAAGGAATCAGTGAGTAGGAGCCTCTGGGCAGGAAGTAGCTAAGGGAAGCAGATGGCAAGAGGAGCCATTTAGGGCAAGTCCAGAAGAGAGGGACCATGAGAGCCTGAGCCCACGGACACTGACTTGTCAGTCACCAGCAAATGCAGCTGACGCATGGGGTGAGCGAGAAAAGGTCGATCAGAGGGACAGGACCCTGAGGCTCACGATATAGGGGACAGGAGAAGGGGGGACTCACCATGTAGGGGACAGGAGAAGGGGGACTCATCATGTAGGGGACAGGAGAAGTGGGACTCACCATGTAGGGGACAGAGGAAGAGGGTGAGCGAGCTGTGTGCTCTGTTCCTTGTCCCATACCTAAGTGAGAGCAGCTGCTTTTTAATCAAACATCTGCTTGTAACCACAGAAAGGGTTTTTGTTAATAGTGAGAATGGAGGCAAGCAGCTTAAATTGCAGTGCTATGTATGCTGCAGCTCACTGTAACTCATCCCCTTTACAACCAGTTTTCGCACATCTACGAAAATGGATTTTTGCACCGAATAAGACACTGTGTGAGACCCTCAGGCTTGAGCCTTGCACACACTGGCATGTCTCTGTGATGAATCCTGTTTACCCCTGGCCTCGAGGAGCACACGGCCCAGTCCATACCCAGCACACCTGAAAAGGTGAAGTCAGCATCACCAGTACGGCCTGCTGACAACTCCAGTATCTGGCCAGCTCTTCAGGCCCAGCCAGCTCACATCCTCATTGTCTGACACTGCAGACACTATCCTTAAAACTACACCTGGTCAATTTAGATGGGAAGTGTGAGGTCATCTAGAACCACACAGGAGGAATTCATAAGCGTTCTGCTAGAAGCAATCACACTAGTGCAGGCATCAGAAATTTTCAAAGGGGATCAGGGATATACCAAAGAAGCTGGATAAGTTATGAACCACCTCACCCTCCCCTTACCTCCACACAACCCTATATACACATACATACAACCTACGCACACACACCCTATACACTCATATCCTATATACACACACCCTACAATACACCCTACACACACACACACACATATACACACACACACACACACACACACACACACACATACACACACACACACACCTGCCTTTCACTATCAGAAAGCTTCTGGAACCAGGTTAATAACTTCCAATCTATTCTCATGAAATTCAAACTAAATTCAATCAGATAGCCAAGAAAAAAATCTAGAACCTGGTGGCCCAGAGAGGCAAAGAACAAAAAATTCCATGTAGCAGTTACCACTGCATAACTGTGTCCAAAATACCTGACAGAGATGACTTATAAGAGTAAACCCCTGTTTGACTCATGGTTCCAGAGGGTTCACCTGTCGTGGCAGAGAAGACACGGCGCAGCAACTTAGTGCATGGAGGTCGGGGGCACTGTTCGCACTGTGGCAGGCAAGAAGCAGAAAGCAAGACAGGGACAGGGCCTAAGAACACCCTTTGCAGTCTCTCCCTGTGTCCCAGTTCCTAGAGGTTCCACTAGCTGAGGACCAAGAGCTCAAAATGCCGACCTGTGGGATCATTTCAGATTCAAACCATAGCATGCAAATACGGAAGATCAGAAAGAGGACTTTGGAGAGGATCTGACTTAGGTGCCGTGGGGCCTTCCTCCCTTGGTGCAGTAGAGAAGAAAAAGACACTGGGGAGAGGAACAGTGCTACTGTTTAAAATAATACCCTGTCCTAAGGTTCAGAATGTTTCTTTCAGAAAACATGCAGGGCTTTGGCCCAAGGCTGCATTAGCTGAATGATGGTGTGCCAATTGTCCAGCAAATGCCTTCAGTCTCAGAGTAGATGTAGTTGAATATTTCTGAACAAGAAAGCAGTGAACTTGTGGCCAAACATTATTCAGCAGAACATGTGCCTGTGTGGACACTTGCAGCATCTAGAAACCACACCCAGGATGCTGGATTGAATTCCATCCTCTTGGTTGCCATCATCGTTTCTTCTCCCATTGCTAAGATAGACACCTCCATAAAAGCAACTTACAGGACACAGCATTTACTATGGCTTGTGAGAAGGGAATCACTACCTCATAGAAGACATGGCCTCAGACATGGTGTCATGGCGGGAGGAGGGGAAGGCTGACCGGACATATTGCATCTTCACTCAGGAAGCCTCAAGAGACATGGGGTTGGATAATGAAGCCTACTTCCAACAACCCACTTCTTTCAGTGAAGCTCAGTCTCCTAAAGAATTAACACCTTCCCAAACAAGTGTGCAAACATGTGAGCCTACAGGGGATACTTCACATTCAAACAACAATTTCAGGTACTGCAGGGACATTCGCGTTCCTACAACAGGGTCCTATGGAAGAAGGCATGCTGTTGGAAGCACAGCTGCTGTAGTCTCAGTCTGTTGACAAAGGAAGGCATGGATGCCTGTCACAGCTAGGGCAGTCAGACAAGACAGAAGAGGAGCTAAAGTGGTCTCTTTCCCTCCCTCCCTCTCTCTCTCCCTCTCTCCCTCCCTCCGTCCCCCCCTCTCTCTTTCTCTCTCTCTTTCTCTTTCTTTCTCTCTCTGTTGTCTCCAGAGCCCTTGTGACTGATGGCATGGGAGGGGATGATGGGAGACCATGCCTATCACCCTGGACCTAGCTCTGAGCTGAAAAGACACAAGGCAGCTGAGAGCACAAGAATGGAGAAGAAAATACAAATAGGGAGCAATGGACTTGGAACTGTTCTCAGCCCAGCCCAGCTGGGGATGATAAGTCAGGTTAAGCAGAACCTGAAGAATATAGAATCTATACTCCAGAGGAATTCAGTGTTTGGATCCTGTGTAGCATCAAGTAATCACAGGAATCTGGTGATGTCATGACAACCAGGAAGGAAAAAGAAACACCCACTCCAAGATCTGGCTGAACATCTTCTAAAGCAACCCAAGTCAGCCTGACCTTACACCTGTCTCCGAGGAGACCAGAGACAGGAGGGCTGTTCTGGCTGCTGCCACCTGGAGAAATGGCAGAGCTGCTTTCGGGATGCTGGTCTATGAAGTCATCTCTGAAACACTCAGCTGGGGGCCCAACATTATGTAATAATATCTGCCCATGTTTGTGCGTGGGTGCCTGCAAGCATCTCATAGGAACTAGTCCAGATGCACTGGAAAGAACATTGTCTTTCTGTTATTAAATAATGCAGTTCCTATCATCTGATGGTCACATCAAATGCCAGTTTCAACCAGCAATCCAAGGTCTACGATGTCATTCATTCCCTCACTCAAGAATTACTGATGGCTTCTACATGTCACATCTCTGTGGCAGGAGACCTGGAGGGAACAAGGCTAAACAAGCCAGTCTTGACATCAGTACAGTTTCACTGAAGATATGGAGATGTAAGAAATTAAGTAATAGTGTAAGAGATAGGATGACTAAATATTAAGTTTGCTTGTATTAAAAAAATGGTGGCACTATCTCTGTGACTTGTGGATCTCATTCTTTCTGTGAGTTTTCAGTTTGCAACACAAACTCTTTGAAGGACACGAATAATCTGAAGGTAGCAGAAGAGGGACAGAGGCCTTTCATGGCTGGAGAAGGGAATGTATACAGAGCTCATTAAGGAGGAGGAAACTCAGAAGGGAAGTAACTTAGAGTAGGTGTAAGCCAGACCGCTATGGAAGACTGACCTTGATGCTTGAGACAATGGGAAACTGAGGAAGGTTTTGATGAAGGACTAATATGATGGCAGTGACTCTGTGTAGAGTCTCATGTCACGGAAAGATTCCCCATACAACATGGCTGGACTTACCATGCCAGCTGTCATGATGAATTAGTATACGTTTCCTCATTACAACATAAGCATGATTGAATCACTGTATCCAAATGAAGCATCAGATAAAGTCTGAGCAATGAAACAAACACGCATGCACACAGCAAACAATGGTCATTGTGATAACCAAACATGCATATGCATCAAAAACCACAGGTTTGTGTGCAAAGGAAAGACACTGGTGTGTCACAGGAATAGCTCCATGCCCACCTTCAATGTAGTGCTGTTTACAATGGCCAAACAGCCAGAATCAAGCTACATGCCCATCAGTGGATGAATGGACAGAGAAAATGTGGCATGTGTATTGAGAGGAATACTACCCAGCTATGAAGCCCTGCTGTCTGTACAAAACCATAGACAGAAGGGAATTGTGCTAGGTGAATCAAGCCATGCATGCAAGTCATATACGGCATGATCTTACTTACAGATGGAACTTAAAATGTAGAGTCCAAAGAAGTTGAATGTGGAATAGTAATTACTAGAGGCTGCAGAGGGCAGGGAGAAGGAAGGGCTGAGAAAAGCATAATCAACAGGCAAAGTGCTAGTTATATAAGGAGAAAAAGATGGTGTTTTGCTCAAAGCAACCAGAAGAGAAAAAAACATGAACGTATTTACTGTAAGTCCTAGTCTCTGGCCTCCATCTTTGGAGGCCCTGCCCCTGTGCCCACCAAACCTTGACCCTTCCCCCCAGGAGGGGCAAGGTAGCCTGCCAAGACCTTGACCACTCACCCAGTCTATTCAAACTGCTCCCTGGAAAGTTCTTTGGTGGTCTGCGTGGTGTCTCCCCTCCTCCCCCCCCCCCCCGTGGTCACTTCACAGCAGATTAGCTTGAAGTCTAAGAGGAGAGGTAGCTTGAAAAGCTTGGAAGACTGGCAGGACAATAACATGGAGTCAGACTGAACGTAGAATCTGGGAGCTAAGGATCCGCTAAGAGGGAGCTTTCACTAAAAGTCCTGGAAAATATTATCTTGCTTGCCCACTTCCATGTAATATGGGCAGGGCAGAAAACACCCAAGGGACCGCCACCTGCCACCATATGGCAAAGGCAAGTGTGTGTTGGGAAGATGGGAAAGAAAGAAGTGGAACCATTTGCACACTGTGAAGAGAGGCAGAACTGGAGATACTAGGGTGAGGAAGAGCCTGTACTGCCACCTGAGGCCATGGTGAGGTTCTGGCCCATGCCGTGACTGAGGACCATGGGTCCATGGCCCTGTGGTAGCAATGTTCGTGGCTCATCTTACCACCAAAGGCCATGCCAACGTCTCTGGTCTGGGCTGCTACCCGAGGCAATGCTAATGTCTGAAGGCTGTGCAGAGTTGGCTCCACCCTTGCCTGGGCAGCACAGTAGAGCTGGCCCTGGTGACTGGAGCGTAGAAGAGCTGGCCTAGAGGGCATGAGCACTGGAAACTGGCCCCACGCCTCACCTGGGCAGTGGGAGAGAACTGGCTCCAAAGGGGTGAGAGCAGGTGAGCTGGTTCCACTCCTTGCTTAGGCAGCACAAGGCCTTGGTGGTGAGGGTGCAGGACAGTGGGAGGGCTGACTAACTCAGCTACCACCCAGACCCAGATCCAGGGCTTTAAATTGGCCCGCCCCAACATGTGAGCACATGGAGGGACTGGTCCTGAGACCCAAAGCTGCAGGACCTCCATGACACAGGCAAGGAGCTAGTATTGATGGCACAGCAGAGGCCAGAGGCCTCTGACCAGGCCGATGACTCATTGCAATGAACACTTGCAAGGAAAACTGGTAAACGGTATACTGTGACATATCGTGACACACCACAGCTACCATGGTGACATTGTTTGTTTTCTTCTGGTGGGGGAGGTTGCAAGGGTAGAGGGTGGAAACAGATAAGGAGAGACAGGGAGATGAATGGGATTGGGGTGCATGATGTGAAATCCACAAAGAATCAATAAAAAGTTAAAAAATATTATTTCATTGGGGGCTGTAGAGCCAGCTCAGTGGTTATGAGCATTTACTGTTCAGTCATAATTACTGGAGTTCTGTTCTCAACACCTACGTCACAAATACCTGTAACTCCAGCTCCAAGGGATCCAACACCCTCTTCTGGCCTCTGAGGGCCCCTGAACACACATATATACAAATACCCATACTGACACAGATATGTGCATCTATACACAAACCAAATAAAATCTTAAAAATTGCTTCCATTATGTATGCGAGAGGACAGGAGCCCCAGGACTCAGGAGGTGTGGTCCTAAGTAAAGCCGGTCAGAGAGTTCACGTGGGCTCATTTGTAGTGAAGTAGTGATGACAGCCAGTGGGGATGAGGGGGGAGTGTGTCTGAGAGGTGCAGAAGGGGTGGGCCTCAGGGAAACAGAGAGGCAGACAACCCTGGCCCTCACCAACACTAACAACAGCTAATAGTCACTAGGCGTTGAGTGTGTGTCAGGCCCTGTCTGAAGGGTGTGCACACAAATACCGAATCGTCCAAAGAATATTTTTTATTTTATAGAAGAATGAAGGCCAAAAGAGAGCAAGAGTTTGCTTAAGGTCACCCGGTAAGAGACTGAGGCAGGACACAACCTGCTGTAAGCTCAGGACTGGGGATAAGGAAACAGCCCGAGAAAGGTCATTCTGGGGTGCGAGACAGACATCACAGGACATAAAGGACAACAGGGGAGTGTGTGAGACCCCACATTCCTGTTGACCACATTACCTGGTGCCCCATTCCTAGTATTTGTTCAATCACCAAAGGAATTGCATTTCCTAGTAGCTAAGTCTGGCTGGAAACACTTCCATCCCACGAACACCAAGTTTTTTCTGGGTTCTACTCCTCCATCTTACATGGCTGCTCATCTGTGAGAGGCAGCTGAGATGGAAGTCCTTCCAACAGGCTTCTCTGAAAAAGCACGTGGGACACCTAGCTCCATTGGATATCCATGGTGAGGCACATCTCCTTCATCTCCTTACTCTACCTTAAACCAGCCTGAGAGTGAGTCCCATAAAACAAACTGCCTGAGGGTGAGTCCCAACAGGCAGTTTCTCTGAGCAGTGGTCCCAGCTTCCTTGTTTGTGCCACAGATTAAGAATCCTCCTAAGGCTATTATAACCTTTGGAAGCATTTCAAGAGTCAAATAGTATTCATTTTCCATTACTGAAAGCAGGTAATTCTTATTTCTCCTACTATTCTATTTCATTAAATCCACACAGAAACTGGAACTGTGTTCTAGTGGCCCACAGTCAGAACTTTAGTCTCTGGGGTTGGCCAGATAGACACCTAGAGTTGACACAGTGTTGTCTGGATGCCATCAGAGACGGAGCACGAAAATAAGATTAGAGGTTTAAACTTAGAAGCAAAGTCAGTGATGATTTTGCTAAGTTTCTTAACGCACTGGAAACTGGCATCCAGGATGGCAGGGCGAGCTTTCCTGTGTCTGCTCACTAGTTACTCTATCAGAATTCAAGTCTCAAGTCCAAATGGATCAAAGACCTCAACATAAAGCCAGCCACACTGAACATCACAGAAGAGAAAGTGGGAAGTACACTTGAATGCATTAGTACAGGAGACCACTTCCTAAATATAATCCCAGTAGAATAGACACTGAGAGAAACAATAAATGCGACCTCCTGAAACTGAAAAGCTTCTGTAAAGCAAAGGACAAGGTCAACAAGACAAAACGACAGCCTACAGAATGGGAAAAGATCTTCGCCAACGCAACATCAGACAGAGGGGCCGATCTCCAAAATATACAAAGAACTCAAGAAATTGGTCATCAAGAGATCACATAATCCAATTAAAAAAATGGAGTACAGACCTAGACAGAGAACTCTCAACTAAGGACTCTAAAATGACTGAAAGACACTTAAGGAAATGTCCAACATCCTTAGTCATCAGAGAAATGTAAATCAACTCTGAGATTCCATCTTACACCTAAAAGTATAGCCAAGATCAAAAACATTGATAACAACTTATGCCGGAGAGGTTGTGGGGAAAAAGGAACACTTCTGCATTGCTGGTAGGAATGCAAGCTGGTACAGCCCCTTTGGATGTCAGTGTGTCAATTTCTCAGAAAATTAGGAAACAGCCTTCCTGAAGACCCAGTAATACCACTTTTGGGTGTATACCCAAAGGATGCTCAATCGTACCAGAAGGGCTTGTGCTCAACCATGATCATAACAGCATTGTTTGTCATAGCCAGAACCTGGAAACAACCTAAATGCCCCTCGACCCAAGAATGGATAAGGAAAATATGGTACATTTACACAATGGAGTACTACACAGCAGAAAAAATAATGACATCTTGAAAGTTGCAGGCAAATGAATGGATCTAGAAAACATCATATTGAGTGAGGTAACCCAGACCAGAAAGACAAATATCATATGTAGTCACTCATTAGTGGCTTTTAGACATAAAGCAAAGAAAAACCAGCCTACAATTCCAGAGAACCTAGACAACAATGAGGTCCCTAAGAGAGACATACATAAATCTAATCTACATGGGAAGTAGAAAAAGACAAGATCTCCTGAGTAAACTGGGAGCATAGGGACCTTGGGAGAGGGTTGAAGGAGAGGGGAGAGGAAGAGAGGGGAGCAGTGAAAAATAAGTAGCTCAATAAAATCAATTTCAAAAAGAAAGTGGGCTGAAAATTCAGCTTTGTGCTTTAAATGAGTTATTCCTAAATTTCCTAAAATTATAACACCATTTGTCTGGAGTAAAGACTGAGCATTGTGGAGGGTTACAATCATTTACACTGGTGCATTTTAAAACCGAGTAACATCTGTAATGGCTTGGCTTGGCAAGAAGGACAAACTTTACAGTGACGGAAGGAAATACAACAGAAAATGCTAATCTTTAAGTGTTAATTTTTAATTTTCAAGTGCTGTGGTTTGTGTTTATGCACTGGTTCAGCTCTCAGCAAGCCCGGGTTGCTGAGAAAGGCTGTGTCTCCCCTTCGGCTGCAAGCACCAGGGTCACTAACGACTCTCTCACTCAGGCACCTGGTGCCATCATACACCATTGTCCCTGCTGCCATCCGGAAATCTCCAGTGCTCAGAGAAGCAGCTTTCACACAAGTCTTTTACGAGAGTAGGGAGATGGTTCAGTGGGTAAAGTTAGCAAGAAATCCTGAGTTCAGATCCCCAGTACCCTCAAAAGCCAGGAGTGGAGACAAATTGACCTCAGGACACACTGGTGGCCAGCCCAGCCCAATGACTAAGCTTCAGGCTCAGTAAGAGATGAGATCTCCAAAACTAATATGGACGGTGACCACAGAAAGAATCTGAGGTTGAGTTTTGATCACACACACACACACACAATTTGCCCACATTTATCAGAAAACATCATATAAACACCATACACACAAATACATACAAAAATTTCATGAAGAAAATTTTTGTAAATAATTTACTATTTTAAGCAATTAAATGGTTTTTCTGTATAAACATTGGTATTTGTGCAATTTATAGTATATAGGGAACTGCTAAAGTTGTTTTGTTTTTTAATGCTAGCTCTAAGGACTCTGCTAGGACAAAGCCATTTGATCATACATTGTAATGTTTCCATCACGTGATGCAGCCTTCTCGGCAATTTGTCAAAGTGAGCAGCTTCATATTTTATTTAAGCATGACACCCGTCAGTGAGGTCCCTTTGCCAGCCAGAGCTGTGAGACATCCCTTGCTCCCAAGAAATTTCTAGTCAGTTACATTACCATTGCTGGCAGTGGGTTGTTAAAATTCCTCAGGATATTTTCCTAAAATGCTGTGCTTCAGCAAACCCATCTATCATCTCCCACTGCTTTAATTGGTGTTAAGGGTTCTCAAACCCCTCTTTCCTGGTTGTGTCAGCAATCCTGGGAAACCCTGGGGTTCTTCTCGCCAGCGGGGAGGTTTTCGACTGAGCTGTCTGAACATCAGTTTTCCTGCCACTTCTCAGCTCCTTTGCTCTTCACTTCCTGTGATTAAGCCTAGACATCACTAGAAAGCCCATGCCTGATCGCTGACTGGCTAGTTGACTCAGGCAGGACTAATTGTGGTTTCAAAGCCTTAGGATGGTCCATGACTCGCTTTTCTCTCAACTTCCATACAATGTCTCCCTACCCAAAGGAGCTGGCAGGCACCAGGCAACTGCTGAAGGTATGGGGAAGGGTTCTTCCGTGGAGAGCGAACCATTGCTATAATGGAGAGTTGAGCTGTGTTCACCCAAGGTGTGAACATGAAAATACGTCTTAGTAGATATAATTAAGATGGAGCTATCATAGGATTTGCTGGCCTGATTGGTGTCCTTATAATAAACATACAGGTTGAAATCCTTAGTACTGCATAAAAAGGAGAGAGCAGGCTGAGTGCTGGAATTCATCAACCCTGCTTCCTGGCTACAGATGTGTGGGATTAGGTCATTTAAGAGCCTTCCCCAGCATAATGGACCAGATTCTCAAACTTTCTCTTTTACTTACTCTTGCTAGGGCATTGTAACACCGCAACAGGAACAAATAACTAATACAGTCACAATTTCTCAGCCATCGTGCGCTGAACCGCAGTGGTTCCTGAAGATCCCAACCCTGCCTGGTTCCCCACAACCAATAAACCCTGCTTTGAAGGCCTGTGATGGTTAATTGTGTTAACTTGACACAGTCGAGAGTCGCATGGGAAGGGACTGTCTAGATCAAGTGGAGACTCTTTCCAGACAACTCTACATTATGCCAAAGGGCAATCAAAGCCAACCATCAAGACAGGGGGATCCTGGCACAATCCTATTGTGGCAACGTGGTGGGGGAAGTGGGCAAGGCCGCTCGGCTTTGAGGTAAGTGGTAGCCTACCACCTGGGGCTCTGCCTGGCTGCCCTAAATCTGGATGAACCAAGCAATTTACCCACCAAAGTCCATGCTTTCTGGGAGGCTCCATCCTGATGCCGTCACTGTGCACAGGTGGGAAGTGAAGAATGGGAATGACCAGGCTGTGCCCAGGTGACAGGATCCGGCACACTAGTGGGCCATGGCTCACCTGCACTGCCCGCTGTCCCTGTCACACTCAGAAATGGCCGCCTCGACAGTGCCTTTCCTGGAGCAGTTGCAGGCTTCACACCCAGCCAGGGGGTGGAAGTTGAAGGCATTCACCTCACAGACTTCACACTGGGGCCTGACTGTGCGGGGTGGACAGAGGCACTTCCCCGTCTCCTCTTCACAAAGGCGTCTGCCACAGTTGCAAGCTGCCGAGGGATTAAGAGACACTGCATAAGAGTTGGACTATACAGACCACTGGGATTTCCTGGAGTTCCCATGGAGTTTGGAGACATGTTTTCCTTCCCCTTCTCTATGGGCATCATTGTCCATGCTGATCTGAGCCAGCCATACCAAGGCTCCCAGGGGATAACAGTGTGCGGCCTCCAAGTGAGGAACAGCTGAACTAACTGGCTCTAGGCTACGTACTCCACAAACCTACCAGGCTGCTGGTATCCCATTCCAACATGGGCCTACTGTTCAACAGAAAGCTCTAGAAGGCATCAAGTAGGGAACGTTCAAGACATTCTAGAGCAGCTCCGCAGCTTCCCAAAGCCCTGCAGGTCCAGGGCCCATGGTCAGCACAGTCTGCAGCAGTGACATTCTTGTTTGTTCAGACAAAGATTGTCCCGTGGCGCTCTGCACACCTGTCTCTCACTGCCACTTATGGCATGGGCTGACCCAGGGCATCGGACCACAGGGTAGTTCTTAAGTAAAAACACAAGGGTTCCTAATTTAATGAGTATACACCCATGAGACTTTGAATGTCCTTTCTGAACCAAGTTTTCATTGAATTACACAACCTGAAAAGGACTTTTGAGAGGAAAGGGACCAAGCTATCCATGTGATAAGTATACATTCACATTTATGTTTATGCCCTCAAGCCTTGCCGCTCAGACCAGTTTGTAGACACAGGGCATGAGCTAGCCTGCATGTTTATAAGGACTACAGTGACCAGACTAGGTCTCTTGAATCAGGACCTCATCATAGGCCCCAAGATGTGTGTCCAAAATGAAGGCATCTGAGAAGTCCTGCCATGCATGAGTATCGTCGTCGGGACTAGAGAAGGCTTCAGAAGCCGGGCAGTGGGCAGGGTCACTTACGCTTGCAGTGTGGAAATCCGTAGTGGCCTGTTGCACAGTGCGTGCACTGCCTCCCGATGACGTTGGGCCGGCAAGGGCACTGTCCACCCTCAGGATTGCAGTGCTGGCCGGCAGCCCCAGCAGGGTGACACTCACAAGGCAGAGCACCGTTATGGTAAAAGGCTACCAGGGACCTTGCAGCATTCTTACAGAATCCAGAGGCTGCCTGGGGGCTGTGAAAACAGAACCACTCATGGTGATAATCTAGAATATGCATCCTTCCTCAACTTCCCTTTCCAACTGGGTCCACCTGGCAGCATCTCTGCGGGTGGGGGCGCTGAGCACTAGAGTTTGGGAAGAAGTGAAAATTGACCCCAGTGTGGTTTCAGCCAATGACAGCCACCCTGTCCCCAATGTCTGCTCCAGGAGAGGGCATCACAGGAATGGCCGGGGGGGGGGGGGACCAGTGGAACGGGTGCTGAAGCAGCTGCAGGACAAGCTGCGGTGTGGAAAGATAATGACGGGCTGAGAACTGTCAATTATTGGAGCCTCACAGTCGTCCTGCCAGGCGAGTCATCTCCCAGATTAGGGACCTTAACTGTGGTCATTCCTGAGGATGAGCAGTATGGAGCAGATGAGATGTCACTTAAATCTACTGTGGTTGGACTGTGGGGCCTGAGCTTTTACTATCACTGTACAAGAAGACACCGTCTTCAGGGTCTCTGGAGCTCCTGGCTCCTTCTAGAAGCTTCTAGGGGCACTGGATTCCACAGCAGAGCAGGTATTGGGGCTGTTGTGCTCTTAGCACCTAGGGATGAGAGAAGACAGGGCACAAAGGGCACAGCTCTGGACAGTCCCCATCACAGAGGTGATTGCCAGGGAAGATGCCCTGGGCGGGATCTTTTAGTATATACAGCAGCCAGTGGGAATTAGCAAGGTGCAAAAGATTCTCCTAATTGGTCCCTAATCCTGAGGTGAGGGTAGGCCTCTGCTGAGTTCAAGGTTGCACAGATGGTACATGTCGAGGTCTCCCACAGAGTGGTGGGCACAGTGAACGGCATCACCTTCCTGAGACGCCAGCCCCACTGCTCTCCTGGGTGGTGAGGAGAGGCCAACTCCAGACCTCCAGTTGGGAATACGATCATGCCAGAGCCCTCCCACAAAACAACACTCACTCAATATAAAAGCTGTCTCCTCCACAATTGCTGATGAACTCAAAGGACTTGTCCACTGATGTTCTGTGAAGTATTTGGTAGTCATAATTCTCTGCCGGCACCACTAGAACACGGACCTAAAGGAAAGCCAAGGCCAGAGAAGGAGGAAGAGAATGACCCCACATCCTTTCCTGTGGATCCAAATGCCAGCAAGACGGGATTTACAGAGCAAGCACAGCAGCAAACCCGAGGTGGGGTAAAGACTCAGTGCAGTTGCTAAGGAACAGTGGGCACAAGCAGGACTCTGGAAGCATCTGCTCCAAGGAACAAGGAATCCCAGTGCTGAGTGGTGGTTAGTTCAAGGAGCCTAGCAGAGCCTGTCGGGGTGACTGGGACAACACGTAACACATGTGTGGGACTCCTGGGGGTCACTGCTTTATATTTTAAAGATAAGCAAACTGGAGCTGCGGAGCCAACAGGGAACCTATTATCGTGGCCTTCCTCTGAAGTTTATTTAGTATTTGTGGTATAAATGAGAATGTCCTGCATAGCTCATGTATTTGAACATTTGATTTCTAGCTGGTAGCACTGTCTGGGGAGGCTTAGGAGGCGTGGCCTTGTGGGGTTTGTAAATCACTGAGCCAGGCTTAAAGAGCAGAAACAAGTGGGCTCTTCCCAGCTTTCTAGGTATCCTTAAGGAAATGCTGAATTAAGAGAGAGGGGGAGGGGGAGAGAAAGAGGGAGAGGGGGAGAGGTAGAAGGAGGAGGAAGAAGAGGATGAGGAAGAGGAGGAGGAGGAGGAGGAGGAGGAGGCACAGGCACAGACTGGAGGGCCACAGAGTAGCCTTAAGGAATGCTGAATTAACTCAAAGCCAGGATCACTGGTCAACAGGATTTTGTCAGGTACAAATGTAGGTAGAAGATTCTAGAAAAGAGCACAAGAAATGTGCTGGCATTGTCAAAAATGTCAAGTCTGTGAGCTTTTGAATAATGACTATGACCAGAGAATGAAAGGGGTGTGGTGATACTGTGTTTCTACTTTAACAAATAAAGCTTGCCTGAAGATCAGAGTGTGGAGCTAGCCACACTAGTCAGCCATAGAGCCAGGCAGTGGTGGCACACAGCTTTAAACCCAGCACTCAGAAGACAGAGGCAGATGGATCTCTGTGAGTTCAAGGCTATGCTGGGCTACACAAAATAGAATCTGTCTAAAAGAAAAACAAAGCAGAGCAGTGGTGGCTCACACCTTTAACCCCAGCACTTAGGAGCAGAGACAGGAAGTGATATGGCTGGGCAGAGAGAGGAATGTAAGGTGGAGGAGTCATAGAGACAGCATTCAGTCTGAGGAATTGTAGAGACCGGATACCCTTTTTCAGCTGAGGCTTTAGCAAGGCAAGAGTTGGCTGTGACTTGCCCCTTTCTCTCTCTGATCTTTCAGTGATTACGCCAATATCTGGTTCCGGATTTTTTTTTAATGAAGACCAAGTAGAACAACAATTAGTGCAGCAAAGGGGACATGGGACAGAGGAGGCATGGATGGAAGATGAACTAGAAGTGGGGAGGACGGGCCATTAATTCCAGAGTGAGGTGAGGGAACCAGAACGAAGTGGATGGACCAAAGAGATGCAGGTTCAACAATAGGAACAGCGTGAGAGACCCTGGAGAAAGCTCAGGCAAAGTCAGAGGAGACCCTGATGGTCAGTTGTTGGGGTTGGAGTTCAGGCAAGATCAAGAGTGAGTTCAGAGACATGGGTGCTATTCCCACAAAGCAGGAACAGACACACTAGGCACAGATGATGTTCACAGAGATATGTCACAGGGTCTCAGAGTGGATCCTGGGCACATCAACATATGGAAATCAGGGTAAGGAAAATCACCAAAGGGGAACATGAGAAAGTGACAGTAACCAGGAGAGTAAAAGTTTCAGAAAGAGGCCAGTAGGGCCAAGGAGTAAGTGAAGGCTGGACCTAGGCCAGTCATTTACTCTCTGTCATTCCTATTCTCCTGGCTGTGATTGTCACATGGTTTTATTTTTATGGGTTTACAAAGCATACTTTTCTACAAATAACCAACTTTTCCACTAAACGGAATTAATTCCTAGGAGAAAGTACTGGCAGGAGCCTAACATACGATGACTGACCATGGAGCACGCTGAAGGCTAAGCAGAACGCACCAGTGTCAAGGACTTTCCTTCTGGAACCTTCACCGTCACAGCTACCTCTGCTTCTGAGATGTCGAACTCCACCTGGCCACTGGAGATCACTTGGTTCCGGCATCCGAGTAAATGAGGGCAAAAGGAGGCAAGGAAGGAACCTGGAAAGGGAGCGAGACATGCTGTCACACGGCTGCAAGGACATCATCAAGCACATGTCATGGAGCCCGCTCGTGGCATAGGGAACATGTCACGGAGCCCACGGAGCCTGCTCGTGCCATCGGGTACATGTCGTGGAACACACTCATGACATCGGGAACATGTCATGGAGCCTGCTCGTGACATCGGGAACATGTCACGGAGCCTAATCAAGGCTGCTCACCTGACCGTGGTCTTCCTCCATCCACAAACACCTCTGTTGGGAACGTTGGATGTTCTTTTTGATAAAAATGGATGACAAAGACATGTTGGCCCAGGTGTGGTATGAATCCTCTCAGGGTTACTTGATTCTAAGAGGACAAAAAAAAGGGGGAAGGAGGGACTCTCAAACTGAAGAACTTTGAATGATTAGGACATGAGATGTTACTATTGTTAGCTCCTACAAAAACTCATGGTGAGACTTAATTCTTCAATGCAGTATTGAGGGGCGGAGTTTAAGGGACACAGTTAGATTATGGGGCCAGAGCTTTGTAAACAGATTAAAGACATGTACAGAAGTGAGTCCTTCCCCACAGGGTGGGTCAGAGTGAACTGTTAGGAAGCACCAGCTGCCTTGGCCCCTTTTCTCTTGAACAATTGCTACTGGAACCCAAGTTCAGCCATGTGGCACCTTCAGCCATGTCATGATATGCCAGGGATCCTCGCCAGGTACCTGGTCTTGTACTTGCCAGCCTCTAGAGCCATGACCTAAGTAAAACCCTTCTCTCTGTAAGTTGCCCAGCCTTGGCATCCTGCTATAGCAGCTCTAGAAACAGGCTAAACCACTGAAGCAAGCTCGGTGTTGAGAAGGACAGCTGCCGGATTCCTACAGATGCCTTCAGACAAGTGTTGATAGGAGCTTTGTTTGCAACCACACACAGCGAGAATTAGATGCAAACCAAATGTTTCTCACCTACAGAATAGAGAAACTGAGGCACGAGCAGACATTTGGGGGTGATTAGGGAAGGAGGCTTGGTTAATCACGCTAGAAAACTGGCGGTTGTTATGGTTTCCATCATCCAGCACTCTGGCCGGCACTTCTGGGCTCCAGTGCCGTGCATGCACCAACAAGAGCTCAGGCAACTTCTATAGCCACCTCAAGCCCTGATGGAGGAGTGTCTATGTCTTACTTTCATTATTAATAAAGATACTGCCTTGTCCCTTTAAGAGAACAGAAAATTAGGTAGGCGGAATAGACAGAACAGAATTCTGGGAGAGTTGGGGAGACGCTTCAGGCAGTCGCCATAGTGAGTCTCCATGATTCTCCTCTCTGAGATGGACGCAGGTTAAGATCTCTCCTGGTAAGCCACACCTTGTGGTACTACATGGATTACTAAATATGGGTTAAAGGAAGATGTGAGAATTAGCCAATAAGAGGCTGAAACTATGGGCCAGGCAGTGTTTTAAAAGAATACAGTTTCCGTGTAATTATTTCGGGTGTAAAGCTAGCCGGCGGCTGGGTGGCGGGACGCAGCCCCGCTGCTTCCTTCTACAGATTGGCGCTCCAACGTGGTGACTAAATCCACTTAAAAACCTGAGAGGGCTTTAAATAAAGGAGAGAGAGAGTTTAACACAGCTTTTTGCTGTTTGCCTGGACGTGCTGTAGAGAGATTTCCTGTTTTGGCAATAGCGGCAGAGAAAAAGCTGAGTCATTTTAAAACGCGGCTTCCTGGTGCTGTGCAGCCAGCGCGAACTCTGGCTATAAAGCATTTCAGTGGCTTTTATGGGCCTGGATATTTGTGTTCCCGCTTGGGATAGGAAGGAGAGTGCTCTGAGACCGTGCCAATGGCTCAGAGCTCCCCGCCTGCACCTGGGCAGATGGCGAAATCAGGCTTAGGCGAGCGGGAGAGCATGGCGGATTCCTGCAGCCACAGAGAGAGATGTTTTCAGACTGCGCAGTGCTCTGCGTGTCAGATTTGGCTGTAACTTGGATGAAAAGAGTTTCTGTGCTGTACGCTCAGTCTCAGAATTAAACTGCTGAGTGCGGCTGCAATGTGTACTGCTGTGTGCCTGGAACTGTGTGCGGCTCAGGGGCACCAAATGACTGAGGCAGGAGCGGCTCTGGCTCTGCTCCGCCATGCTGAACTGTGCTGATCTCAGGCAGGATCTATCGTAATTACCATGATAACAGTGCAGTTAAGGTTTAGACTTGGCTGGAAACAGGCGATAGAGTAAAAATAAGCCACGTAAAAATGGAAAATTCACAGAGAGTCTGGATTATGTATTTTATTGTGTTTTCTTTGAAATTTTTGACTGTAAAGGAGCTAAATACAGAGAGACATTTCATTATATGGGCTGCCAGTCTAGACCAGAATGGACATCTTAACGGTATGACTTCAGGATCTAAGAACATGATGCTTTGGAAAAGAGTTTCTTCTTTTGTTTTCACAGAGGACGAGACTCTGTGGATTGCTTCTATCCCAATATGGTATGATAGACCACGCCCTCCTGAAAGGTTGCTGTGAACATCTTCAAAAAATTACTTCACTCAACTGCCAACTGAGAGGAACCTAGCACACAGGTTAGGCCATAAAAGACCTAAATAACAGCGCCCCCATTCAGCAGGAAGCAGTTTGGAGAGAAATAACTGCGCCCATTTTCCCAAATATTGTTTATAAATGTTCTTTTACATTTAAAGGGGGAGATGATATAGATATGAATAATTTGCATTGGTATGGATTTTAAGGTCAATTTTGTTATATGTATGTCTTTCTGATCTTGATTAAACTATTGTGATTGTGTAGTTCATTTTAAAAACTGTAATGTATAATTAGGAAATAAAGGTTGTTAATGGATAATCATCGATAATAGTCAAGCTTGTAGTCATGTTAGTTAGATTTTCTAGATATATAGAGATATACTTTAGTTAAATAGGCATTCTTCATATCTTTCAATAGTCAAACTTGTAGTCATGTTAGTTAGATTTTCTAGATGTGCATAGATATATTTCAGATAGGCATTCTTCATATCTTTCAAAGACTGCAGAATATGGCATTTAATGTTTTAATAACTTAGGGTTTTTCATGACAATGAGACACGTCTGCTCCTGGCAGCACCAATCTACTTCGAGAGGAAGATGGGCATCGAAGAGGCTACTTATGGAGTTTGTTAGCCATTTGGGCAAGAAACTGCTCTTGCCTGGACTGTTGCATAAACTGGACACAAGGAACCCACAGAAAGAGGACTGCTGAACTTGCCTAAAGGTGAGATGGCCTTTTGGGGTTCCTGATTCATTAAAGAGTCTGCGAGACGTTCTGCAGGACACAGCAGAAAGTGACTGAACTGTCTTTGGAATTTCCTGCTTCATGGAAATGTCTGCTGGATACTTATGGGCCTATAGGCTGAAGATGGATGCCCCAACGGTACAGAGGAACTTTGGGTGACTGTCCAGGCAGCGAGTTGTCTCTGTCATTTCTAGAGTTTTATAAGTTACTTATTTCTTGTTTACTTAGGTAGCATTATATCCTTCTGGAGTCTTTGATGGAGTTGAAGAATAAATAGGTAGTTATAGTTTTCCTTAGTTATGATAAAAGATAAAAAATAGATATAAATATTGTAACTGTAATTCTTGCTTGTTATATGTAATTTTACTATGTTAAAGTTAAAACCTTTCTTTTTTGTTTAAACAGAAAAAGGGGAAATGATGGAGGAGTGTCTATGTGTTACTTTCATTATTAATAAAGATACTGCCTTGTCCCTTTAAGAGAACAGAAAATTAGGTAGGCGGAATAGACAGAACAGAATTCTGGGAGAGTTGGGGAGACGCTTCAGGCAGTCACCATAGTGAGTCTCCATGATTCTCCTCTCTGAGATGGACGCAGGTTAAGATCTCTCCTGGTAAGCCACACTTCGTGGTGCTACATGGATTACTAAATATGGGTTAAAGGAAGATGTGAGAATTAGCCAATAAGAGGCTGAAACTATGGGCCAGGCAGTGTTTTAAAAGAATACAGTTTCCGTGTAATTATTTCGGGTGTAAAGCTAGCCGGCGGCCGGGTGGCGGGACGCAGCCCCGCTGCTTCCTTCTACAAAGCCCTACGTGACCTATGTGCAGCACGGTCATATCACCTATGCATGACACAGTGTAAGCCCCTGTGCGCATGCACTAGGCACCCTCTAAAAGCTGGACGCGCCTGCTCTATGCTCTCTCCCTGCTCCAACTTCCTCAATGTCCTTGTCTCTCTTAATAAACTCCTAAAGTGGGTTTTGTGATCCATCCTCGCTTGTGCCGGGTAATTTCAGTGGTATTTATCAAAGCCAAACGCATGACACAGCAGTTACATGCCTGGGTACGTGCCCAACAGAAATGTGCAGTATGTTTGCCGAAGGACTAGCCAAACACGCTGCCAGCCATGAGGCTCAATACATGAGTTTGTGTAAGAAGTAGGCTCCCATTTTTTGAGGAAACTTTTGATCACATGGCAAATCTACATGATGCTCTCCCTTTCCCAAATCAAGCCATGCCTGGCTTTCTCCGCGTCTCAGACCTCCTGGGAGCCTCCTGGGGGCTAATTGCTGCTGTCCTGAGTTAGAGTCTCCTCAGGGCCTGCCTGAGGTCTACTATGCAGGCTAGGTCACACGGTGCATGTTAAGACAAGCCAGAGCCTCTGGGCAGGCAGGAGGAATTCCAATCAGAACAGATTAAACCAAATTAAATGCCTGTGATTAACAGACGGCTGTCCCGGGTGGCCAGGAGCCTGGCGGGGGAAGAAAGAGGAAGCGCACACTCGAACCTAAAACCACGAGTTTCTTTTTTCCAGTGCGACCCTAAATACCTTGTGGGACTGGTCCTGACCCTCCCTGGGGAGGGGTCAGCGCTTGGCAGGCTGGGAGTTGGAGTCCAAGCACTTGGCAGGATGGGGTGTCACTTCCAACTTAGTATTACATTTAAAATGTTGGTCATAAATATCACCTCAACTCCTTGTCACACCCCTACATCCAAAGAATCCCTGACATGCTCCCAGCTACCCAGGTCAGCTATCTATTAAACACAGGCATTTAATGTGGTTTAATCTGGTCTGATTGGAATCCTTTGCACCAGCAGAGAGGCTCTGTTAGAAAATATTCCTAGCAGTACAGAACTTACCCACACCCCAGAACTATTTGTGGAGAGCACTTATCCTTACCCTTTGCTCTTTGAAATTGAAAACGTTTTCCTTCAAGACCCTAGCTTGCTGCCTGTTGAATGGTGTAACTCTTCCAGCATTTAGTTAACTGAAGGTCCCGACCCTTCGGTCAGCCCTCCCTTTATATTATCCCTGATGGCTGTCTCTCCTGAGGAAGCTCAACCCACAGCCTGAAGGCTTGCCTTCTACCTCAAGCTGTGATGTTTTAAAACCCCTCTGCAGGTAACTTACCTCAGCTTGTTTTCTGGGAACCTGTAATATTGTTACTATTCATAGGGATTACCTCTTTTGACTCACACATGGACAAGCTGTTGAGGACACCTTGGTGTGGGTAGAAAGTTGACCCCACACAAGCTCTATTTGGTGGGGAAGGGCACCTCATTCTGGGTACACCCTCTGCCACTCCCCACCCGCCCCCAAGCACAACCGAGCCCAGAGTTGTTGGCCTAAGAGAATATGTCCTGCTCTTTTAACTCAAAAACTTCAGCAGTAACACCACTGCCCCCGCTGGGAAAGTTTAACATCTTTCAAACTATTTTTATCACACGTATTTGCACATTGGAGTGGAGCCACCATAGCAAACATTCGGTGGCAAAGGGGCGACTTTCAGGAATCTGATCTCTCCTTCCACCAACATCCCAGGGATGGGACTCCGGTCATCAGTGTGGTCATCAATGCCTTTTTCCCCCCTTGGGAGCTGTCTTAGAGGCCTCTATCCATCTTTCCAGTGAGGGCAAAACCAGGACTTCATTTCAGCCCCCTCACTGAGCTACAAGATCTCCTATGAGAATGTCTGGTCCCCACAATTTCCTTTACCAAGTCTGGCGGTTAGATAAAAGACAGCATTCCCACAGGGACTTGAGAAAATAGTTCCTACCTCTAAAAGGAGTCAGTCTCCTTATGTCTGGCAAAAAGAACTTTAGGCTCCTCCATTAACCTGCACCTATGAGCAGATCAAGGTCTATACTAGCCTCTAGGATCCTTCAATCCCTACTCACAAGCACGTGGTATACACTTCAAAGCCTTCACCTCAGTTTACCGGCTCCCCTCCTGCCACGTACCCCTTTAAAACTCTGGAAAACCCGACCTCCCTCCCCCTCCCACTTTTCTCTACTGTCCTGAGAGAGCCTCATTGGTTTAAAACTAACTTTCTCTTTTCACCTGCAGGGCAGCTGTTTTGGCTTCTTTACTGCGTCCATTTCATTTAGACAACTTCCTCCATTCTTCTGCTGTCACCGCTAGGGGACCGAGAAGAGCCCTCTTGGGTTTATGCAATAATTCCTGTGATTTTTTTTTCAATGACTTATGGTAAAAGCACATCATGACCTTACCAAATTTAACCCCCCAGGACTAGATGATAATTGGTGAATGTTTATTGAGAATTCCCCACCTAAACAGGGGATGCCTAACAATTTACTGGCTGCACCAGCTCTTCTCAAAATTCTACACTCCATCAGGGGAAGAGAATTAATACTCCACCATGTCAAACAGCCACCGCCTATGAAAACAATAGACTCTTCAATGTGCTAATTTACTGAGTGTTCACGGGGATGGATGGGGAGCGCTGGAGTAGCCCTGAGTCGGGGCTACCTAGGCTCCACTCCCACACTGCTCAATGAACCACAGCTGAGAGAGGACGTTCCCAAGTTTTAAGGGGTTAGGATGGGTAAAAACAGATTACTGGCCCCACTCCAGAGCCTGGGATGAAGGAGGGTGGGGGTACCCCAAACAAGCCCCCAGAGTGAGGTGGATGCTGCTTGGTGGAGGTAGGGACCAGGGGGTGTCTCACTCTGAGAACCACGGGTCTAGAAACAACACTGGAGGGTGCTCCTACCTGTGGTGCCTTGAGGGTGACTCCATCTGTAAGAGGGGAAGGCTCCTGAGGCAGAAGAGGGAGAGGGCCCCCACTCCGAGCATCCAAAATTAAGGCTGTTGGAGGAGTTTCGTGGGCCAGGGGGACACAGGTGACACTAAGGAATAGAACACTTTAAAATATGGTTGTGTTATAACAAACAAACAAAACACATCGCATAATGATCATTGGCCAAGAAACGGAGGCCAACTGCTGCTCGCCAGGGGAACCAGAAGAACCCATGGAAGGTGGAGGTCTAGAGACCCTCGTGTGGCAGCACAGGTGTGGCTGCTGGCCATAGCACAGGCACCTGCTCAACAGGAAGTTAACACAGAAAGAAGATCTGCATTTTAAAGTCATGCAAACCAGAAATTTATTGACATTTCCTTCTCCTGAGCAAACTTTAGCTAATAAAATGAGATCAACATAAAGACACCATTCCTCTAGCCGCTGCGAGAGTCAGCTGTGCACCATTTGCCTCACGGCTAAAATGGCCATACGCTGGTGGTTTTGAGAGTCCTAATGTGCACGTGAGTTTCCATGGCTGAACCTTTTAATTATTCTTGGATCTACAGCAAAACAGCAGCCTAAAACCCACAACAAGCTCTAATTAGCTGGTTCTGATAGCACAGCTCTGAGATGGACCATTATTTCTGTGGTTTTTTTTTTTTTTCAAAAGAAGAGCCTAGACACCGAGATTAAAGGATTGGAACAAAGTGAGGGTCAGAGCAGAGCTTGGCAGACCTGCACTTGAGGAGCAGGCCTGGCTGTTTCCCCTGGCAGCTCCTCAGCCTACGCCATGATGTATGTGATGGGACTGACAACTGGGAAACCTACTTAGCTGGATCATCTCTTTTTCCTAAATTAAAAAAAAAAATTAGTTGTGTGAATATGTGTCCCTGTGTATGAATGCATGTGTACATGTATGTGAAAGAGTGACCCAGTGGGACCTGAGGTGTGTGCAGGATGCCTAGCGGGGCTCACAGGTGTGTGCGGGATGCCCAATGGGACCTGAGGTGTGTGCAGAATGCCCAGCGTGGCTCACAGGTGTGTGTGGGATGCAAAGCAGGGTTTGAGGTGTGTGCAGGATGCCCAGTGTGCAGGATGCCCAGTGGGGCCTGAGGTGTGTGCGGGATGCACAGAGGGGCTTGAGGAGTGTGCAAGATGCCCAACCAGGCTTGAGGTGTGTGCAGAAGCAAGAAGAGGGCATGGGGTAACCTTCTCTACCTAGTCTGTGTTTGAGGCAAGGTCTCGCGCTGAGCTCGGGGCTTGTGTGTTGGTTAGCCTGGAAGCCAGCAAGCCCTAGTGATCCTCCTATCGACACTCACCTTGGAGCGGGGCTCACATGTGTGTGTGTGGTGACCAGCGGGGCCTGAGGTATGTGCAGGATGCCAAGGGGGGCTGAGGTGTGTGCAGGATGCCCAGCAGGGCCTGAGGTGTGTGTGGGATGCCCAGTGGGACCTGAGGTGTGTGCAGGATGCCTAGCGGGGCTCACAGGTGTGTGCAGGATGCCTAGCGGGGCTCACAGGTGTGTGCGGGATGCCCAATGGGACCTGAGGTGTGTGCAGAATGCCCAGCGTGGCTCACAGGTGTGTGTGGGATGCAAAGCAGGGTTTGAGGTGTGTGCAGGATGCCCAGTGTGCAGGATGCCCAGTGGGGCCTGAGGTGTGTGCGGGATGCACAGAGGGGCTTGAGGAGTGTGCAAGATGCCCAACCAGGCTTGAGGTGTGTGCGGGATGCCCAGTGGGGCTTGAGGAGTGTGCAGGATGCCCAGCAGGGCTTGAAGTGTGTGCGGGATGCCTAGCCAGGCTTGAGGTGTGTGCGGGATACCTAATTCAGCTTGTTACATGGATGCTGTAATCAAAACTCCAGTCGTTGTGATTGCATAACAAGTTCTTTTAACTGCTAAGTCAATTCTCCAGCCCCATGGCTCTTCTCTTTCTAACATCCTATACTAAACATCAGCCTTATATTGCAGTTAGACAGATGCTGAGCACCCCAAATCCCAAACTCCAAGTGATCTAAAATCTGAAACTTCTTGAGCACCAACATGATGCTCCAAGAGAAAATTCTACTGGTGACCTCACGGGACAGATCACAGTCCAAACAGAGGCACACCAGATACACTGTCTGCATTCAGCTGCAGGTGGTGTGTGAGGTCGCGTGTGGTGCACAATTCATTCCGTGTTTAACCTTGGGTCTTATCCCCAAGACATCTTATTATGTATTTGCAAATGCTCTAAATTCAAGATAGTTAAGGTCCTGAGCATTTCAGGGAAGGAATCGCCAACTTGCATAGTTTCATACTGACATATATGACACTGTTGTTCAGAGTATCGGCAAGAAAGAAAGAAAGGAGGGAAATGAAGGGTCCAAGAAAAAATATAAAAATGTAGAAATAAAGAAATACAAAGTTGTAAGCCTAGGAGAATGAGAGCAGGCTGTCAGCAGCTTTCTCAGCAGCTTAGGGATCAATTCTTTTTTGTGTGTGTGATTCTTTTTCTCTTTTATTTTCAATACAACCCTACTGAAGTTTCCCTTTTTCCACTCCTTCCAGGTTTTTCCTCTCTTCTCCAGATCCACTCCTCCTCTGTTTCCCTTCAAAAAGATCAGTCCTCCCAGAGGTATCAACTGAGAATGGCATAGAGAGTTACGGTAAGTATCTCATATTAAGGTAGGGATAGGCAATCTAGTGGAAAAAGAAGGGTCACAAGAAGAGCCAAAAGAGTCAGAGACATGCCAGTTCCCACTGTCAGGAGTCCTAAAAAAAACACCAAACTAATAACCATCACATATGCATGGAGGACCTAGCTCAGATTCATACAGGCTCCACGATTGTCACTTCTGTCGCTATGAGCCCCAGTGAGCCATACTTAATTGATTCTGTGGGACTTGTTCTCCTGGATTTCTCAACCCATTTTTCTCTTAGAATTCTTTTTTTTTCCTTTTTATTAAAAATTTCCACCTCCTCCCATTTCCCTCCCCCTCCCCCCATACCCCCTCTTCCTCCCTCTCAAGTCCAAAAAGAAGTCAGGGTTCCCTGCCCTCTCGGAAGTCCAAGTTCCTTCCCTCTCCATCCAGGTCTAGGAAGGTGAGCATGCAAACAGACTAGGCTCCCACAAAGCCAGTACACGCAGTAGAATCAAAACCCAGCACCATTGTCCTTGGCTTCTCAGTCAGCCCTCATGGGAGCTCACCAAGGCCAACTGGACTGGGACTGATGGAGAATGTGATCAAACCAGACTCTCTGAATGCAGCTGACAATGAGGGCAGACTGAGGATCAATTCTTAATAGTGGGTTACACTGCTTTACAACCCATAGCTCTATTTACAAGGCCAAAGGATCTCTCTGTAAACTGAGAGATAGTCTAAGATAGTTTCCAAGCCGTCCGTGATTAATGACAGATATGAGCTGAGTTAACCTTTAGGAGGTGGATATACATGACCTCTGGGTTATGCATTATCCCTGCTACATGAAACTGGCAGCATCAAAGGGGAGAGCACAGAACTTCAGTAAATACTACCTGGAAATGCCAGGGAAGACAATAGATTTAAGTACAAACATTAGTTTAACTGAAAAATTCTGTTAATGAAGATTGTAAAGGAAATCAATCTGTACCTGAGTTTTACCTTGAGATTATAAAAACTCCTTTTTTCAGACCGAATGCTTGGTGCCCCTATTATAAAAAGGTGGGTCCAGAAACTGGCCTTGGCCACAGCCTTACAAAATCCATCTCTGGCAGTGATCTCAGATAGCTGATAAGCTTTTTGTGCCCCATGGAGATTTTTTAATTTTTTCTTGAATAAAGTTTGCTTCCAGTTTATTAGACTTTGGTGGTCTGTCCCCATCTTTGTGAGACCTCCATGGACCCAACAGGAAACACATTACCTTGGATTAGCAAGCGGTCCATAGCTGGCAATACAGTGGACTTGAGGTCTCAAATATTCAGTTGAGAATTCTTCAGTGGGTATAATACAGACGTGATACTGCCGGGTAAGTGAGTAAAAACACACAACAGTTACTGGCAAAAAGCTGCAGTCTCTTAAAAGTGGTTATTAATAAAGAACACATCCAGAAAATGTCTATTATTTAAAGTGGCAAAACTGCAGGATGGCAAGCATGCAGCTTCCCCGCAGAGAGCAGCAGGATGGCAAGCATGCAACATTTCTGCAGGCAATGGCAGGATGGTAAGCATGCAGCCTCCCACAGGCCGCAAGAAAAATCTCGTTTTTTATTAGACAGGATCACTGACTACATTGTTGTTGGAATAATTTCACAAGTAAGTCAAAGAACAAAATCATGGGAAGGTTCAAGACCAGCTCTGTCCAGGACCTTTGATGCCTCTTTCTTCTCTCTGACTTAGGGCCAGTGCTGAGACCTGAAATGCTTCCGGAGGGAGAGAGGCAGTGGACGGCCAAAGAACCTGCTGTTCGAAGACATGGCCATGTCTGGGGAAGCACCCTCTTAATAAAAGATGTCTTAGATGTCAGCTCAAAATTGGACTTTGAAGGATTTGTCTCTACTGCCAATTTCTGGGTCACATAAGAAATTCAGTCATTAAAGTATCTCTTATTATTACAATATCTCTTATTGTATTACCAACTCAAAGTAGTTGGCAAAGTAGTTCAGTCGTAACAACAAAAATGTATGGAGTAACACCAACACTGGGTGTCCCTAGGGCAATGCCCCTGCCTTCATGGAACATCCATGCTAGTCACCTTGATCTTCAGTGACCTCAGGCTACTTTTCAAAGGGTAAATCCATACTTAAAAGGCTGAGGCAGTCCCGGGACAATTTCCAAAGATGAGACGGTTAGACTCACAGAAGGTAAACCACCATTTCATAATAATTTTTAAAGTCTAGTTCCAAACTAGCCCTTAAATTCCAAGTTTTTACTTACTCCTGCTAGGCTAGGCACAAATATTTAAAGCACATTCCCCCTGGCATTTCCTGGGTGTGATGCATGCTTGCTGTCAGCAGTAACAGGAAGCTGTTTCACACTTAGGTAATCATAAATTCTCTGAGACAGTTCCTGTAAATCTTACAATTCCTTTTTCAGGGAGATGCCACTGTTGGTCACAGTTTTCCCCATCACATGGGTGGGTATGAATGCCATTTAATCTGTCCCAGCTGGCATTTAAATTTTAAAGGTATATATCCACCTAGCTGAAATATAGGGTACTACTATATAAGCAGTTATTAAAATTTAAATAGCTGATGGAACGTTCCAAAAAACTACACAGAATGGTAAAATGGAAAAGAAATTAAATGACAACAAGTGTAATTTATGTACCAGGACATAATAATAATAAAGTAGAAATGTAATGATAAAAGGTATTTCACTTATATTAATGATAAAAATTAATGAAATGTGATTTTTTTGTGTGGGAAGCATTCAAATTTGATGACTGACTTTATGAGGTGACATGAGGAAGACTCACGCAGAGAAGAACAGTTAACTGTCAAATGTTGAATTTACAGATAAGATGAAATTGCAGCCCAAATTTTACTAAGCTTTTAAGAAATACAGACGAGAGCAGAAGACTTGTCGAGTTCGTGGGCTAGATGAAGGCATACCAGAAGGAACTTGGCCGTGTGCACCTTGAGCTGAACGTCTGCATCTGCTAAGAGCTCGTACACAGCCGTACGACTCCGGCTGTCAATCACCACGCTCCTACAAAGAGTACTGCAAAAGGGAACAGAGTTGTCTTAGCCTGGCACCAGACAACTGTCTCCCTTGCTGTGTACCTCATGAGCTTCGACTTTCTCTGCTTGTAACTGGGTGAACCAGGGGCAATTTTCCCGCATGACGAGTCGAAGAGAGACGCAGTCTGCTATGGTTTGAATGATCACCCAAAATTCATTTTGAAATCCAATTGCCACAGTGACTTTTCAATGGTGGCTAGGGGACGAAGCCTCAGCTCTGTGGGTGGAGAGTGGGTTAAGCTGTCACAGGGACAAGCCCTTATGTAAACAGACCCTGTGCCCTCCTGCCCTCTGGCCCTTCCAGCTCCTATGGCAGAATGACTCAGCACAAGAGCCTCCCGGCAGATGCTGACTCCCAGCTTCCCAACAGTGAGACGCAAACCTCTTCTATTTATAAAGTACCAGGTCCATGTTATTCTGTACTAGCAGCACGAAGAGACTTAGATTCTGACCACCATCTCTGCGGACAAGAGACTTTCTACTTCAGGCATGCCGTACCTCCGAGGCCTGCAGGCCTCTGCTCCCCGTTTCCTCCTGGGTGACAGAAGGCGTGGCTAGTCATCAGGAGAAGGGACCCTGGGCAGGGATGGCCAAGCTTTGGGAAATTTGCCAATACTGTTTGGACTACTCATAACTCAAGTTACCCAGCAGTAAGCATGGCTGGCTTTACCAGCACAGGGAAGGGCAAGTCAGATGGCCTTCAGGGCTGCCAGTTTTCTTCCCTAGTCCCTTTGCACGTCTTCCGCTGGTCCCCACCCTTCCTCTCCATATGGGTGAGAGACAATTTGAGACCGTTTTTTAAAAGTTACCATTTTACAACATGAAATCTGAGTCTGATGGTGAGACCACTAGGAAACATATTTAAGGCCATTTCCCTTTGGACACATAAATATGGAGCTAAGAATGGGATAAAACAATATGGCCACCCCTAAGAAACACCTGAAATAATTTGGTCAAGGATGTTTCAAAAATGACTAAAAGGAGATAAAACATGCAAAGACTCTAGCAGAAGTTGGGCACATGTGCAGAAACCTACAGCCGGTGTGTAAGTGCAATTGCAGCTCTTTCCGACTACAGTGCCATCATGGGAGCTAAGTACATTGATTGACTTGCATTTAGTTTTATCACACCCTTTAAAAGTCTCACTAAGAAATAGACGGCCGTGGTTTATCATCAGGGGTCGCCGCACTGCGGGGAGAAGACTTGACTTATCGCTGCATCACTCTGGAAAGTGATGCTCCTGTCGCTTTTCCACTGAGATGGTCTGTCTAACAGAGTGGCTAGAAATCACTTGAGACATGCAGGAGACTGCAACGCTGAACAGGCCTGTCATTTAAAACTCCCACCCTTGCAGGCAGTTAGCCTTTACTTGACCCCTGTGACCCCTGAAACATTAAAAAAGAAAAGAAAAAAAATATTTTGGCCCAGTAAAAATGTCCAATGCGACTTTCCTGGGAGTGGATAAGTATGAAGCAGGCCATCTCTAGTCTACTATGATGCTGTGCTATTCTAAGAACGGGTTTGCTAAGCACACTTAGATGCTCTTATGTGCTGAAAGATGTACGGTGTGATACAACCTTCCTCAGCACTCATCAGAAAACCTGAATGGAATCCTGCAAGGACCCTTTCTTTCTTTGGCTTTGTAAACCTGCCTTTCAGGCCAGATATGATGGCACATGACTATCCCAGCACCCAGGACACTGAGGCAGGAGGATCATGGATTCAAGGCTCCCTGGATTGCATAGCAAGACCTTCTCTTTCCAAAACACATTCTCCACCAACTTGGGCATAGATGATCTTGGAGTTCGGAGGTCATCTGGAGAGTTGCTAGAGTAACTATGGATAGTCCTCTCACCTTCTTTTAGATTCTGTGAAAGGAATCATGCCTGTGCTCTGGAAGATGGGAGGAGTCTAAAAGCTGAACTGGAAGCTGGGCTCAGATAGAGAAGCTGAAGAATCCCTGTGGCCAGTACACCCAGGACTCAGGCATGTGAAGTCCTACCCATCGGGGAGTACACATTACAATGGTACTGATGCCAACTGTGTGTGAAACTCATATATTCAGATAGTGAGAGGCAGTTCTGAGAAACTGCTTCAGGCCCATCTCAGGCTGTTACAGCTCACCTACAGAACTGAGGAGATGGGTTTGGTGGTGAAGTTCTTGTCTGCCATGCATATATATGGTCCTGGGTCTGAGCCTCCATACCACACACATATCCAAGTATGAGTCTTCATTTATGGCATCTTCATCCCATAAACAGAGCCCTCAGGATTTACTTAGGATCACTAGGAGCGTAACATTAGTTCAGCAGACATTTGCTCAGGCCTCACAAAATGCCTATGTTAAGTTACTCTTCTCATCCATTCTTTTCATTTCACATCCAGGAAGAGGGGCAGCTACTTCAAGTTTTCTCAGGCTTGCCATAAAACTTGAACAAAGGCCAACAACATGTTGAAGGCCTTGACCAAGAACTGGTGAGCTCACTGCTGCTAGTGTGTCCAGGGACTAGAACTTCGGGTGAGCTCACTGCCGCTCTCCACGAGTGTGTCAAGAGACTAAAACTTTGGGTGAGCTCACCGCAGCTCTCCACGAGTGTGTCAAGGGAGCACGACTTCGGATGTCATAAATCACACTTTTAGCCTCATCGGCAAATACCCTCTGTGCTTTAATTAAAGAATGTTCGTGGAACATTATGCAAAGAAAATCACTTTTAGCAAGCCCTTGTCCATTAACACTGTTGGGCAAAAATTTCATTAGGGTGAACTTGAGAGTCCTTCGCAATTCCTTTTGCACTCTGCAGGCATCGACCACTAATGATGGCAGGTTCTGAAGGTGGGCTGTGAAGGGAGATGGGCACCTTTTCCATTATTCACAATGCTGCCCACGGAGAGGCTCCCAGTCCATGCTGGGGAAAATGTTATTCCCTAGAACCAGTTTCCTCCTAGTTTTCAAAGGTTGCCTCAAAAGGAAGCAACTCTAGTTTGCTATCACCGAAGTCCTAGCAGTCTTCCCTACTGGAGGAATTCCAGGGCGGGCCTTATTACCTGTGCTGGCAGCTGTAGATGTTCACCTGACCTGCCAAGGCAGACCCTGGGCTCTTTAGGCTGACATCCACCACACAAAGCTGGTCCACCTCCGTGACATACTCCAGCATGATCACGTAGTGGCCGATCTGTGGGACCCGTAAGCGCAGATGCAGTTCCACCTGCCAGAGAGGTCAAGCTGACAGTCATCCCAATGTGTGATGCACTGGGTATGTTTTTCCAATGGCAAAAGCAGAGAGGATGCCCCAGAGTCTGGTCATGTCTACATAGTAAACTCGTGATCTTCCAGAGAGGATGTGGGGGAAACAGATGCCCTGTTAAAATTCTGAGCTCAGAGAAACATTGCATAATCACTTGTCTGGAACTTCCAAGAGTATCATGTATTTCTATTTTCTAACTCTGGTGACTCTGTATCTAAGGACTTCTGTTCTCAGGGATGGCTCAGCTGCTTGTTTCTTAACAACAAACAAACATTCCCAACTGGAAGGGGAATGGATACCTGCCTCTTAAATGCTACTTCAAGAGAGAAATGTCAGATTAGCCAAATAAAAACCATGTAAAAGCAGTACACACATCCTCCCTTCTGCAGGAACGAAGACACTTGGCTTCTATTCTTTCAAACCAGTTTTAAGAAAACTGGTTATGAGTCAGAAACCAGGGTTTTTCCAGGCTGCAATGATCCAGAAAACTGGAAATGTTTACTCTCTGGCCCTTGTAGGAGAAAATGTAATTTTCTCTTATGTTAATCATGAGGCAGAAGTTTGTGGTTCAAAATCAAGCTGACACTAGCTGTGTAACCTAGAACAAAATGGGGATAGTCTCAGTGCCCCTACAAAATGGGGATGGCATCAGTCCCCCCTCAACAGAGTTGAGGTTGGATGAATGGATGGAGAACGTAGCTCTGTGTGACATACAACACACACTACAGAAACATTGGTGATTATTGAAAGGAGAAATAAAAAGAAAGGGGATAGTGGGTACCTTTTGGTGGGTCCTGCCAAGGTATACCACTAGGGAAACAGACCACACACAATAGAGTTAGCACAAGAGGGTTATGGGGGGGACTTGAGAGAGGCAGACAGACAGGAGGAAGAAGAGAAACAGGAGAGAAAGGAAGAGACAAGAGGTGGAGAGCGAGCTGTGCCTCACTGGCGCTTTTAAGGGACACACATGCCGCACAGCTGGTCGTGGGAAGGCACTGGCGACAGGTGGCGGAGGCAGGTTGCTGCTGTGGCTGCCGAGACCAGCAGTTGTAATTGGGTTGTCTTTGTCATGATTTGTTCCTTTTGCTCAACCGCGTTTCCTGGTGTGCCGTTTATTTTTACACCTTTATTGGTGTGTAAAGACACACCTTGTCACACACAAATGGAGACTCGAGGTCACCCTTGGTATCAGTCCTTAAAGGTTTACCTACCTGTCTGCCTGGAGTTCACTGAGTGAGCTAGGCTGGCTGGCTTCTGAGCCCATATCTGCCTGTCTGTGCATACGCAGTACTGATTTTACGAGCAACTCCCTTCACATGGGTTCTGGAGGTTTGAACTCAGGTTCTCATTATTTCACAGAAAAACACTTTATCAACCGAGCTACCATTCCAGCCCTTGTCTTTCATGTCTTTCATGACACACACACCAAACACATTTGCACACACACATACACCTTAGGATAGAGACAAGAATCTTAACATGTGTTATGAGATTGTTTTCCTACCTACAATTGTATCATTTAATTCAGCCAAGTTCAGCTATGCTTTACCCCCACTTAATTAAATGGCCTTCTCTTAGCCTTCAGCAAATGGATTATTTATTCCT
Source organism: Arvicola amphibius (assembly GCF_903992535.2). Lineage (NCBI taxonomy): Eukaryota > Metazoa > Chordata > Mammalia > Rodentia > Cricetidae > Arvicola > Arvicola amphibius. Next base: position 96,572,686 of record NC_052051.1, read on the forward strand.
TCAGGACAGCACTGAGCCATGTAACTCCCACAACACGCTGATTTTTCTATCACTTATATATATAAAAAATGGTTCTTCAAAGGGAAAATGTGCACTCGTCACCCAGTTCTGACTCTGTCACATAGGAGAGTCCAGCCTTGGCCTGCCAGCTTCTCTCCTCAGACAACTCCAAATGGAAGCTTGTCTGTCTCAGCTCACCACACAGCACGCATGGGCCAGTGACAAGATATGACTTCCATCATAGCACGCCTCTAAGCTCCTATTGCCATCCCAATGTGAGTCCCACAGACTGGTATCTGTTTACATCTGATGGTAACACAGATGGACTTGGGTGAAATGGAAAGGGGATGTCGCTTTGGGGCTATTTGTCTGAAGGGGACTTGAAAGGGCCCAGGGTCAGACTCTGCAGCACAGAGCTTCCCTTTGCTGGTTCAAGTGGAGGGTAAAGACATGGAGGGTGGGTTATCAAACCTTCCACCTGTGCCAAGCCAAGAAGGATAAACTACTGTCTCTGATGTCAGCAAGTGTTACTGAAGGCCTGCCGTGACTGGCTAGTGAGCATCCAATAGATTATAAGACATGTGAGTTCTGCTCTTAGGCTTTAATCAGATAATTAGATAACTAGACAGGTACAGTGTAAGTTTCAAGTGTGGCAAAGTCTCTCAGAAAGTAGCATAGAAACATGTAAGATGGGGAACTGAGTTAGTCAGAGAGGTGTGGAGGAGAAGGCTCCCCTGAAGAAGCCATGTCAGAGCTGAGCATGGGAGACAAGGGGTAGAAACTTACCTGGAAAGAAGGGGAGAGCATCAGGAAGGGGACAGCCTGTGCAGACTATGGGGACCTGACAACATGAAGTACTTTTAGGCCACATGGAATGCAGGTCCAAGAATCTGAAGGTGACCAAGGAACAGGGGACAAGAGGTGGGGTGATACAATTGCATGTACGAAGGACATCGGAACACCTTAAAACTTTTGTCTCTATCCTAAGATGTATTGGGGGGGGGCAAAAATGTGAGCTTAATTCCACCTTGTCTGCCAGTCAGAGAGTTGGAGGTTGCTCTAAGTGACTGGCAAGCGTAGTTTTACATCCCAACTCAGAATGTGATTGCTTGGTTCTTTTAACATTAAAATAGCTCATTTAAGTAGATTCTTGCCATCCTGGCAGGTAGTCAGGATATGAAAATGTACTTCTGTCCCTTCTTTTGTAACTATGAGGTCACCTGGGGAGTGGCTACCTTCAGCATTCATGCTCTAGAGCAGCTCTATTGCTTAAACAACAGAATGCTAATGATTTGATGTCTCAGAGTGTTAAAGCGATTGACTGTATAAAAGCATATGGAAAAATAAACATGGGCAATTTCAGTAATTACTGAAACGCCCTCCTGGAACTATTCGATAGTTTCTGATCTGTTATTTTTCACAAGTCTCCGTATTCTTTACTTATATTTCTAAATTCCCATGCCCCTACCCTGGTAAGAGGTGATTTTATAGAGGCTGGTCCTGGACAGTGTATATGTATGTGCACATATATGTGTGTGTGCACATGTGTGTACAGGTCAGGAAACAATCTCAGGTGTTGGGCTTTGCCTTCTACTGTGTTTGAGACAGTGTCTCTGGTTGTTTGCAGCTGTATGCCCGGGCTCGTTGCCCTGGAAGATTTGGGAGTCTCCTGTCTCTACTCCTATATCACTACAGGAGGACCAGGATGGCAAATGTGTGCTACCACATCTGCCTTTATGTGGCTGCTGAGATCTGAGCTCAGATCCTTGTGTTTATTCAGCAAGTGCTTTATGAGCCATCTCTCTGGCCCAGCGATCAAAAATTTCTGCAGATGCAGGCAATTTAATCAGGAGGCCTCCACAGAGACGTCATGCAAAATGATAGTACATGAGACTTCCTTACCCAGTCTGGGGACCAGAAATGGCTTCCATTTTGGATTTTTCTGGTTTTCTGATACTTGCACATACAGAATAAGAACTGTTACTAGTTAGATGTAGAATGACATCACTCTATGAGCCATGCCCACTGGTAGCACCGTTTTGGAAAGTTGTGGAATCTGTACACACTGAGGCCTAGCCAGAGGAGGTAAATTTCTGGAGGGCAGGCCTCAAGGTTTCCAGCATGACCTTACTCTCTGTCCCATCTCTGCGGCCACAGTCACCAGTCACCCATGCTGCCCAAGCTTTCCTTACCTTAGCGGACTACACCCCAAACCAAAACCCAAAATAAATCCTTTCTTACCTTAGCGGACTACACCCCAAATCAAAACCCAGAATAAGTCCTTTCTTACTTAGGCTGCTGTATTTGGTCACACCAAGAAGCAAAGTAATTAATACAGGTAAATAACCCTGGGATGAGATTAAAGCTTAAATAAAAATTCCTTAGTTTGATATACAAGGCCAGTGAGTCTAGCAATAATAACATAAAAAGGATTCTTGTATAAGAAAGGAGCTAGAATAGCTACAATACTGCTTCTAATGCCACGGATCTGAGTTTCATCACAACAGCCTTCATGTAGGGACAAAAATAATCTATGATCCATGTTGTCCCTGAACATGGGTGATTGTTGAGACACTGAGGTAGCTGAGAGACAGCTTAGATATACTTAAGCTTAATTAATATAAGTTTATATATTCCCGAGGGGCTGGTCCACCTCAGCTGGACTTCCCTATTATCAAAACATACATGCGTATATGTTCATTCTCACATGTTAAATATATGTACAAGTGAGTACAGACGTGTACATGCAGTATGGACAGAAAGGAATGTGGTTAAGTTAATTTTAGAATGGAGTAGAGAGAATATTCAGTTTTTCATTATAGCTAATTGTTTACTTAGTACACTAACTATACTTTTATCAATTAAAAATCTAATAAAATAAAATGAGGAACCTAAGAAGTAACCTTAATATCTTTAGCTGTTGCCTTTAAAATGTAAGAACATAGTTTATAAAATGTGTGCCCCTAAATATTTAGGAATAATTAAGGCCACAGATATTTTAACTTCATACACTTTACCTCAAAAGAAGTGTTTTCTCAAAAATTCAGAATAGACAATATTAACAAAAGAATGAGAACAGAGGGGAGCAGGCTGTTGTTCAGCATCTTCGTTTGGGGTGCTGAGATGTGTGTTCTCACTGCTGGCATACTACACAATCTGTTACCAGTACATTTGTTACCAGGTTTGCCCGTGTAGCTCCAAGGACTCCAGGAAGAGACACAAAGCCCTGGCGTGTACTAACGTGTCCTCTCAGACACAGGACAGATGCCTGGGTAGAGCAGTTTCAGATTCTGAGTTCCACAAATTCAGCTGCTACAAATTGCTAGGCCTATGGGGTTGAGCAGAGGGGACCCATTGTGTCCTCTTAAGGTAAACCACGGGGCTACTGGAGGCCTATAAGATTGAGTTGACTTCACTATGAGTCAGGTGGAGCAGGTAACCAAATGACCCTGAGATCGTTTATGGTTGTTGCTATATGTAGAAGGTGCTCAAAACAAAACAAAACAAAACAAAACAAAACAAAAAAAAAAAAAACCCTCAACACAACACAGCTCCGTGTGGAGGGCGCGTTTGCCCCGGGTCAAATCAGATCCCTCAGCTCCTGTTCATCAACACCTCTGAGAAACCCTTCTGGCTCTCTGGGATTTGGGAAGCAACCGTGGCTAAGCATTCAGCAGACACAAATGCAGAGGTCGTTTGACAGAAAGTGGAAGGATGCCCCACCTCTCTCCCACTGAGGTCCACCATGGCTGGGTGTGCGGGAGTGGGCTGCCTCACGGCCACAGGTCTCGGCTCACCATCAAGCAGGAAGTGTCTGGCCTCACAAGCCAGGGTGCAGGAGAATCGGGTCACTGGTAAATGCTGGTAAAGCAAACAACTTCAACGAGAACAAATACAATCGTTACCACATGAATACGATACGGAATCCTACAGAGCTACAAGGCCGCAGTGATGCAAATCACCACGGCGTCCTTGCATCATTTCCTCTACAAAGTCTTAGCGAGTGGACATCGAAGGCATGGAACAGCAAGTTTCCCACACCAGGAGGGGACGGAACCAAGGTCCAAGAACCCGCTCTCCTTTGAGCTCTTGCCCTCAACCAATGAATGACTCTGAGGTGACTTTGCGGGCTGCAGCGTTCCAAACGCACAAGGCAGTGGCTGGTCCTCATTCAGCTGTGGCATGCCATGTGCTTTTGGATTCTTACTCAAGTAAGGCTCAGAGCAACAATTCACAATGAAACTGCCAGCGGGGCTATACCGTAACCACTGCGATTGTGAGGTCACCATCATGAGCCTTGTATTCAAGGCTAATTCAGAGGAGTTTGCTGGCATTGAGGCTGCACCCCACCCCCATACTAACTTGTCCTGGGGCGATCCTGTGTGGGCGCATGGTTCCGTGACTGGCACTTGCAGGGCGAGAGCTTCATAGTAGTCCCGGGGAAGCAGCACCAGGTAATCCTAGCAAGTGAAGACCACAGGCAGTGTTGGTAATAAAATGACAAATGTGTTTGCTAAGAGAATAAAGTCCCAGGGAAGTCGATGGTGAACTTCAACTTCAGATCACCTCTTCCATTCTTCACCCTGGCCCTGCAGAGCCCACAGCTCTTCACGCACTGGAGGTCAGGGACGCAGAGTGTACATTTGGGATTCTAGACCCACAGGAAATGTTACTTTATCTTCCGGCTGTTTATAATAAATCCCCTCCTCCCAGTGATCAAAGACATTGAACCAAATTATTAAGATGCTCTGCTGAGGGGCTGGAGAGATGGCTCAGAGGTTAAGAACACTGGTCGCTCTTCCAGAGGACCCCGGTTCAATTCCCAGCACTGACATGGCAGCTCACAACTCTCTGTAACTCCAGTTCCAAGGGATCCAAGACCCTCACGCAGGTAAACCAATGTACATGAAATAGAAATAAATCATTAAAAAAAGACGCTGGCTGCCCTCATCGCTACAGAGCGCCATCTACTGACCACTGATGTGGCCTTCAGCTCCAACCCTGCTTACAGAGCATAGTGGTAGGGAAAGGGGTTTTGTGATGTTGCTATCTCAGACAGGAACAGCCTTCCTGCCTGTCCTAGCAAATGAAAGAGCAGCTATCCCACCAACCATGCCAGATGAAGCCTGCAGCAAATGCAGCTAAGCATTCAGGAAAGAGCGGTGCTCCTGGCTCTCAGACACAGGTGTCTTGCAGTGTCCCAGAGATCTCAGGATCTGTGGCCCCATTGGATGTGTGCAGAGGGGAGGAGATGGGGGATTCGCTTCTAGAGGGAGATTCCTATGTGGCCCATAAGGCATTTTCTTTCCTCAGGAAGAAATGTTTAGCAGGGGGGAAAAAAGCAGATTGGTAGTCAGGGAAGTTGGTGGCTTTATTACAGGGTGGGTTTTCACTGTTCCGGAAGTCATTTCCCTGAGCAGGCACATAGCTGCTATTGTCCCGAAGACCAGTAAGCATAAATAGCAAGTGCCCAGTGAGGACAAAGTCACGCTGGGGACATCAGCACAAGGCTGTTCCGCATCTCCCAGGCATAGGTAGGAAGTTATGACAACCTTTCCACCCTTCCAGCTTCACACCCGTACTGGTAGCAAAGGAACTTCCTCTTCTTCACTTCTAATATCTGCAAATATCCTTTCTGACTTACTCATCTCTTCAGACATAAAATTTCTTTGCCAAGAAGGCACAAGGGCCAACGGATGTTATATAACTTCGCATTGTTTGTATTTGGAAAAGACACCCAATGTTAAGTTCGATCTCTGTCATTCAGGAGAAGCAATGGAGACAGCTTCAGAGCTGAGTGACCAGCTTAAGACTTCCTAATGTTCCAAAAGGACAACTTTATGTTTCCTGCTTCAAGCACATGATATCAAATGTGTGCCGAAGACTTTATCTATGGCCTTGCTAAAAGTTATAACAAACCTGAGGTGTGACTAAGAGCAGGGCCTCAGAGAAGCCCCTTGTGGCTCCTCTGGCTTTCCTTGGATGAGGAGCCCTTTGCCAGACCAGCTTTAGGATTCTTGACTAGGTGAGGGAAAGGCAGGAGGAAGTTGGGGGTTCGGGGGTAGAGTGGTTGGGGGAGGGCTCCTGGCTCCTGGAGCCTCTCCCTTCCCTTCACACATCCCTAAATCTTGCTGCTATTTATCCTCTTTATTAATTAGATTCTCCTACTTATTCTGTGTGGTTGGGTTTGTGTGTGCATCTTTAGGTGCCTTTCTGTTTCATAACAGAAATATCAAAATTTGAAAGGTAGAGTCATGTCTTTATAAGAACTTTGCATTTGTTCTAATAATTTTGAGTTATAGTTCATTTATATAGAGATATATAGATTATTTTGTCCAAGAGTAATTGCCAAAGGGACATAATGTTTCTCTGTCATCATGTCCCCTGAGGGCAAAAGCCAGTTTCCTTTGCAGCAGAAGGGAAATGCATGTGATTCTGACAACTTCCCGTGGGTCACTGCAATGAGTGAAACTATCTCAGGGAGAGGACAGTCCACAGACCTGGGCACTCAGATCTAGCTTACCAGGAGGATTCCTTCCACCTGGATGCAAGCGATCCATGTTCCTGGTGTGATGGAGAACGGGTCTGCAGAGCCATCTCTGGGGACGGTGACAAAGGCTGGCTCCTTACTTGGGGGAAAATTCATCTCTTTGCTTTGAGAAGCACCTACCAGGAAATAACCAGCAGTTGAAGGTGTTAGCAGTGGTATCTATTCGGGTTTAGATTTTTCAAGTGTATTAAATACGTTCCATATACTAATATCTATGTGTATATACTTGATGCAGACTCACCTGACCTGGAACTCACTAGAGAACACACTGATCTCAACTGGTTATCCCCCTGCCTTTTTCCCTCAAGTGTCGGATGACAGAGGCAAACTACCACATCTGGCTAAGATCTAGCTTTAAGAATGTACCTTCCAGATGTGTGTATTCAATATGTAATATGGTTTTTTATTTATTTCTTTTTTGTCTGTAGGAGATTGTCATTTTTTAATTTTTATTCATGAACATACTTTCACTTTCCAATTAGGAAATATCCCAACTTTCTATTTACTTGTTTCCAGGATGTAGCATGCATTTCTTCTGCCAAAAAACAAGCACCTGGCCCCTGAGTCTGAGGTGTCTTCTGCACCTGGGCCCTGAGTCTGAGGGGTCTTCTGCACCTGGCCCTGAGTCTGAGGTCTTCTGGAGAGGACATGTTTGCACCAGATCTCTGCATAGCTCTCCTTCTATAGACATTTACAAAGGCCCACTGTGTCAGGCTTGGGGCTGTTTGCAGGCAATGCAGTGAACACAGCAAGCATGGCCAAGCTCCCTGGGGACATGAAGAGGGAGAGTCAGGGATCAGATTACAGAATGAGATGAAGAGCAGACAGTGGTAGTGGGGACTGGGTTCCTGATTCAGACTTAGAGGAGACTGTCTTAGAAAGCAGGGGAACAAGCCAAAACGTATTCTAGTTATATGGACAGACAGAGGGCAGACAGCTGAGGCCACCCGGGCACAGAGGGGTCTGTGTGGACAGACAGAGGGCACACTGCTGGTGACACCCAGGAGAAGAGGGGTGTGTGGACAGAAGGCAGACCCCAGACACCATCCAGAAATGAACAGAGAGGTCTGTGGGGATGGAGTTAGAGTCTATAGCCTCTGTCTACAAAGACCAGCTATGCACTTGGGCGGCTTGTTTTTTTTAGTCCACAAGGCTCATAGGGCACGAGGCTCCTCGCCTTAAAGAGAGCCAGCTAGAGCTCTCTAGTGGCTGTGAGCTGCTTAGCCTCCAGCCCCATATGCTTGACCCAGTTCCTCCTCTTACTTCCCACTTTGCCATGGACATGAAATAAGGCTACCTAACATCCCAGTGCTGGGTCAGGCTTCCCTTAGCACTGTTCTGAGTCCTTCTGGGATTCCACGTGATTTCTTAAGTCCATTTCTGGGATTGCTTGACGCTCTAACTCCATGTGTTCTAGGCCCTGCCCCCAGCTGCTGTGACTGGTACCCTCTTCTGCTTAGGAAGTCCTCACGGTTGAAGGAAGATCCAAGGTCCTTGAGCCTTCCTTGAACTTCCCTATTTTCTGGCCTTTATTTTAAAATTCCAACCCTCCTCTATTTCTTCTTGTTTGAAACCATGGGAGAATTAAAGGCAATAAACCAACAAGTTCTAAATAATACTCCCCTCCCCCAAAAGGCGGTACTCACTTCCCCATAAGTGAGCTACACAGATCTGTTTTTACCACTAAAGGGATCCATGGCCCCTGGGGTTGGAGGATAGCCAACATTTGAGCATTGCTATGCTGATTTTTAAAATGACGGTGATAATTTAACACCAAAAGTAAAGAAGCACAAAGTAAAGAGAAAGCAATGGTAACAGAGAGCATGCAAGAGAGCCGTCCAATCAGATGGTGAGGAAGGAGGAGATGTAAGCGAGCCAGCCAATCAGATGGTAAGGAAGACCATGCAAAAGGACTGGCCAATCAGATGATAAGGAAGGATGCAGCAAGCTGGCCAATCAGATGGCAAGGAAGGTTGCAAGATAGCCAGCCAATCAGATGGTAAGGAAGGATGCAAGCGAGCCAGCCAATCAGATGGTGAGGAAGAGCATGCAAAATAACTGGCCAATCAGATGGTAAGGAAGGATGCAAGTGAGCCGGCCAATCAGATCTTGCCATGGGCTTAATGTCATCTAAGGATGATAGGCTTTGTGAAAACCAAAGGAATGCTATTTTGATCCTTTCTCAACTGAAAAGAGGTGAAACCAGTTTAGAGACTCAATTGTGCGTCCTTTCAGCACTGGGGGGAAGAGTCACTCTGGACTAGTTGTGGGACTCTGTCTCTAAAGAGGGAAACAAGTAACAAGGCTTGACATTGTACCTACCAGACTTCGCCTGGGATGGATGAACAGTGATACGGCCAGACACTCCTTCAGTCCCGGGGTTGATGTATCTCAGAATAATGTGGAACAAGGAGAGATTTGACTTCCTCGCAGTCAGCCTTATCCTTACTTCATTCTGAAAAGTAACCCCCAAAATCACGAAGTGTAGATGAGAAAAATGACTGCCAAGAAATGCCAGCCAACCGCTGACTTCATTTGTTTCCCCGTTAGATTTATAAGGCACAGCCACACAAATGCGCATGTGCACACACTCAGTAAGCACCAAGTAACAGGTAGAAACAGGCAGGCCTGACAAGAACGCCAAGGCACTTACACTTCCAGTTGCAGAAGAACGCACTCCCTCAGCAACTAGGGTTTGTGTGTGTGTGTGTGTGTGTGTGTCTGTGTGTGTGTGTATGTGTGTGTGTGTGTGTGCAGACAGAACCGAGTGTTATCTGGACTAGTGTGAGAGGGTCGCAGTGACGGGCAAGCACCACTGGCTGGGAAAACTCAAAGGCAGAAGAACAGAGCAAAGGAAAGTGTGCCGTCTCACACCACCGCTCTAGTGAGGCCCCCAAGCCCCACTTTACATGAAGGACTTCACATCTAAATGGCTACAGACAGGAATGGTGGGGGCCCTCAAACACATCCGTGATAAGATCCCAGATGCTGTTAAATGTGCCTGTTTGCCTTGGGAAATTGTATCTCAAGCTTCCATCAATAAACAGTGTTAGCTTTTGAACAGGAGGAGAGGGCTTGTGTGACCCCGGAGCTCGAATCAATAACACAAGTCAATTATCATTTATTTAAACTTATATACGATAATATATATATATATATGCATTTTGTCTGCATATATGATGTGCACTGAGGTTAAAAGAGGGTACTGGATCCCTTGGAACTGGAGTTAGGGATGCTTGTGAGCCATGGTGTGCTCTTAACTGCTGAGCCATCCCTCCAGTGTAAAGAATAAGTTACTTTTGTTCAGAGCACAAACCACATGTTCAGATCCAGCTGTGGTCCAAGGGAAGTTCACAAAGTGTGGGAGTTCCTACATCATGGTTCTTCTCATCCCTTTCCCAGTTAAGCAGCTTTCACTGGAGAGGACGTGTACTGAGTGAGACACAAGAGACAGCAAAGGGTAACTTCCAGACGATCACCAGCTCCAACTCAGAAGCTGAGGACGGTGCCCACGTGGGAATTCCCACCAGCCCTACGAGTTTGACTGAACTCATTTTTCAGGTTTGATATCAATGAAAAGTCCAGGAAATAGAATATAAAAATAAAGGGTATGGTCCAGGAATATAGAAATATAAAGTTGTAAGCCCAAACACATTTGGAAGAAAAAAAGCTGGCAGCCACTGTGTACAGAGGTAAACTTTTAAGAGTTGTCTTCTGCCTCCCAGCTTCCCAGCTAGGCAGGTACTGCAGACAAAGCTATGCTTCTAGCTGCTGCCTCTATCGGACCCTCTGCTTGTATTCCCTTAATCTCTAACTGTGTCCCTATGTGACTCCACTCTCTGCCTTGCATTCTTTCAGGGACGGTGAAAAGTAGCTGTGTCAGCCAAGGATTTGGCAAACATCCTAAGTTAACCCTAACATTCTATAACTAAAAGTTGTAAAACTTAAAACGGTCTGTGAGGTTCAGCCTGCCCTCAAGGTTGTAAAAGCTCTCTGACTCACACCTGGTGCTTGACTTCACAATAAGAAGAGGCCAAAACCAGCCCCCATTGCCACAACTATAGAAGTTGGATCTCTGGCTATGGTCACAGCTACAACTAATAAGCTTTGTGTGACCCATGGTGATTTTTTTTCTTTTTCTGGAATAAAGCTTGTTTCTGGTTTAATGGACTCTGGTGGTCTGTCCCCCACCATTGTGCAACCTCAGACCCAACACCAATTGGTAAGTGCAATAAATGTGAAAGGATACATTAAAAAAGTAAGGAGAGTGGTTATATTAGGGACCACGGGGCCTCTGAAACAAAGACTTCCTTACGAAGAACAGTTAGAAGTGCATGGCTTTGTGGTGTAGGATAATTATCTGTATTCTGTCAATCATGTTTTAAATAAACGCTGATTGGCCAGGCAGGAAGTATAGGCGGGTCAACCAGGTAGGAAGTAGAGGTGGGGCGGGGAGAAAAGGAGAATTCTGGGAAGAAGGAAGCCCATTCCTCCCAGTCCAGCCCAGAGTACCAAAGAAGCAAGATGTGACCTGCCCCGCTGAGAAAGGTACTGAGCCACATAGCTAACATAGACTAGAATAATGGGTTAATATAAGTGATAAGAGCTAATAAGAAACCTGAGCTAATGGGCCAATCAGTTTTATAACTTATGGAGATCTCTGTGTGATTTTCTCTGTGACTAAATGACTAGGGGACCAGGCGGGACAGAAACCCCAACGAGCCGGCCCTCATGTTACAGCTTTGGGTCAACCAAATATTCTGTCAAGCTTCAAACACCTGTGGAACACCTAGACCAGGCTGTGTCAGTCACCTCCTTCATGGACTCCACCATAATTCTATGAATAATGAAGATGGTCACTAAAGGAGTAGAGTTGGGGACAGACACAGGAGTTTGTGGAGAATGTAGTTTGGTTCTCTGTAGCTGATCCTGAGCTTACAACTCTCCTGCAGCTCCAGATGCAGAGGCTCCCACACCCTCCTCTGCACCCTGCAGGGACTGCACTCACATGTGTGCACAGCTTCCCGCACGCCCGGGCCCTTGCATGTGTGCACAGCTTCCTAGTGGACTCAGAATTTAAACTACATTAAATCTCTTTAAAACCCTCGCGTTCTGGTGCTTGGCTTTAACCCAAGCACTTAGGAGGCAGAGGCAAGGGGAGCTCTAGAAGTTAAAGGTCAACCTATTCTTCATGGTGAGTTTCAGGTTAACCAGGGCTACATTGCAAGACCCTTTCGCAAAAAGAAAGAAATCGAATTTGGTATGTATGGAAGGAAGAGGGTAAATGTGGGGTGTCTTACAGTCCTGTTTGGTAAAGTCAGCTTTAGTTGGGGAGATTTGACCAGGAAAACATCGTTAGGGCCAATGGAGGCTACAGGAGAGCTATGGGCCAACCCAGGTTCTCTGTGAATTAGTCCTGACCTGGCAAGGACAAACACCGGGTGACCATGGCTATCAATCCTGTCTCTTATTCTTATTTTATCTGCCTCAAAGTAACTTGAGGAAACCAGCCTTGAAGAGAAGTTCTGAAGATAAAAACTACTCAATGACTCTACGTGTTTAGCTACAAATATCGCATAAGTCCTCCAGGTAAACAAATACCATACACACCCCTTACTCCACCATGAAGGCGAGAAAGATGGGTGCAGCAGAGAAGAGGGAAAGAGGAAGAAAAGAACAGCTGAGCACCAGCAAGACACGTTGTTTACCACCTCCACTCATGAGTAACTCCAGTGTTTGAAAAGCACCACCCCAATCAACAAGGCCAAGCACGCGCGCGCACACACACACACACACACACACACACACACATACACACACATACACACGACACAACGGGACAGGACAGGACAGGACAGGACAGGACAGCTGGGATTAGAGCATCTAGGAGGCTGAAGCAGGGGACTGAGAGCCTGGACCAGCCTGAGCCTTGCAGCATCTCTGTCAGATGGAGGAGGATGAGGAGGCTGCTGGCTTTTTTAGAAGTCTTCAAGTCGACTCATTTTTATTTTCCAAAATGGCACTAAAGAAAAATGGCCTCTATGTTTTAATATAGTCTAGCACCACTTAAAAAATTTTCTTCTATCTATATAAAAGCCTCCAGAGACAAATACTTGCTTTAATTTCTTCATTTTTCTGATTTAGCGGCCAAATTAAAGTACCAATGAACTGTGAAATCCAAGTACATTCTTATGAGTTAAAAACCTTTCCCTAGCCTAAATCCCAAGCCCACCCCTTCAAACTGACCCTGGCCAGTCCTCTGAAGAAAATGAATCCTGGGCTAAGGTCTCGGAGGTGGTGTAGCTCTAGGCTGGGGTGGGGCGGGTTGGGGTGGGGGTGAGGTAGGTGTGGGGACTGTGGGGGGATGTGGTAAGATGAGGGTGTTTATGTGGGTCCCCTGCAGTGAGCTGTGACCCTCTGGCTATATACCTGTGCTGAGGTCATCATGGCATATCCTCTCCAGCTAAACTCAGGGAATACTAGGGGATCAAATCCAAAGCGCAGGTCTCTTCCGTTAGGTCCAGTGCCATCTTCAGCCTCGTGCTTCATGTGGTGCAAATCCGGGAAGTAGTGGTTGTTTTCAGGCCTTTGTAAGTCACAAGTAAGGATGGACATAAGTTAGGTTTGTCGGAGATCTGATGTCCGTTCCTAACAGACACTGCCGAAGGAACACTGCCAGCTGACTAAGGTGTTAAATTAAACAAGACCAGAGGAAGGCTTCCCCTCTCTCACCAAAGGATTCTCTTATTCAGGGAAACGTTGGCACAGAGCACACCCAATACCCATTCATTCCAAGCACTAAATTGAAGTCATTTAACACGAGTCATGAGCTCCTCAGTGTACCTCTGCTGTGCTCTAATGGTGGCCCACAATTAACAGAGCAAATCTCTGACTTACATTTCCTCACCCAGTACTTACCGCAGTCATAGTTATATATTTGCAGCATCAGTAACTATGTGCCAGGCATGTTGCTAATATAATAATCTATATATTAAACATATATACATTTTATTATAGTCTTAAGTGTTCTTTGTGTGCTTGTGTGTGTGAGAGAGTGTGCACACATAAGCATGTGCATACGTGCTGTGTACACAGATAAGCACATTTGGAGATCAAAGGGCAGCTTGCTGGGGTTGGGTCTCTCCTTCCACTGTGTGGGTCCTGAGGATTGAACTTGGGTGGCTGGGTTAGCAACAGCTCCCTTTCTCCTCTGAGCCATCTGTAGGCCAATGGGTGGCTTCCTTTGACAGGTCCAGCTGTGACAGTCACAAAGGCAGCTCAGAAACATCCCATCTCATGTGACCGCCACACTGAAACTTCTCAAGTTCTTCAAACTGATGTACATGTTAATGGGAATAAAAGCCATCCCCGTACTGTGAGCACTAAGACGCAAGCTCGCAACCTCTCAGAAGATTTACAAGAACCCAGCATCTTAGTAACTCATCCAGGAGTCCCTTCTAAAGAAGGAACGCAAATGCGCTGAGCCAGTGACAGCATGCCAGCAATGCAACAGAACCAAAATATAAGCTAAATAAATTATAAATATTCTGTAAGCATTAATATTTTGAAGATTTTTTAAAAATATAAGAAATATTTATGATATGTCCAATTCAAAAATTCAATTTTAAAATTTGCATGAAAGGTGCTAAATTTTAATCCTAAACAAAATTATACCAGAAAATAATTTTTACAATGTTATCTTAGAGTGGTGAAGTGAAGACTTTTCTTTGCCTTTTGATTTTTATGAGTTTATTGAAATTTCTAAAATAAATATATATCTTTATGATCACAAAAATTAGTTAGAAAACACAGTGAATGCTTCTAAACTTATAAGGGAATCCAAAGAAGCTCAGATACATGAATGAGCTAATGTTTGGAAGATTTAGCACTGAGGAAGGCCACGAGGTTTGCCCATCTGGCAACGCCACTCTGGCAACACACATCACTGATCTATCAGACTTTAGTGGAGTTTTCATTTACTGTCATATCAAAGACTGTATCCTAAATCCCATGTGCTAACATGTGAGAGGCAATGGTCTTATCTGTGGGCAAGCAACCCTTGGGTTGTAGTATTTTCTCCTGTGCTTCTACATGTAGCTTCTACTGGAATGCCAGGTGGCGAGAGACGTTCCCAGCAACTGCTAAGGAAGCATGTAGAGGGGAGCCTGAGGTTTTGAAAACCTTGCCTTTCTTGTTCCAGCATATGACCGAGAGTCAAAGAGTTTATATTTCAATTTCTCCAACTTCCACTGAAGAAAATCTTACAGTAGAATTATCACACCCAGAGACTCATCTGCATACACTCCCCACCTCTGGGTCCTTATCCCTCTTGGGTTTGACTTTAGCACTCCTTCCCCATTCTTCCTGTTTCACGTCTTTCCCCACCACCTTATTCTAGTCTCCCGACTTCACTCTCTACTCAAGGGAGACAGTTACTGATGTCAATGGTCCAGAAACCAGGCCCTCTGTGTCTGTCACTGTGACTTGTAGAGCAGTTTCAGCTTCCCTGGGCACAGTGCACACTGTTCACTTCAAGCCTGGACTTCGGGATGCATGGACTTCATGGCTTATGCCGCAGAACTGGTTACAATGGGCATCCTGATCTCCTATTCTAATTAGCTCACGGTCACATGTCCAGGCTCCAGTTATATCAACAGCTTCATCGGCCTCCTTGGGATTGTTTCTCTCCCCTCTACCACAGGATCAGCACAGGCAGGGAAGTGTGCGCTGGCCCTAGCAATGTGAGTGTGTGAAGAAACTCCCCCAGACTCACCTCTGGCACCTTCTCCCCATGACATGCTCTCGGCACTGGCATTCTCCTGAGGGCCCACTACACATGGTGGTGAGCGATCCACCAATGTCACACTGGCACCCTGAAAGTCAAGAAACAGCTGGGTTACTACTAAACTATGTCCCTGCCAGAAGTTTCCCTTCCCATGAAGACAGCTCTGATGTTCTCAGCCCTGTGGTGGCTGTTTTCTTTCCTCTGCCACACCTTATATCAGGCAGGCATGTCCCAAAGAAAAATGGCCTGCCCCCTCAAAGGCCTATCTTTAATTTCAAGATGTGTGACTATAGGCCAGCAGGTGGGTGTGCTGTTGTCCCGTGGAAGATGAGCCCAGGACTACACATGGTTAAGTAGCCTGGGAAAGGGATCAGTCAGTGAAGTGCTTCTCACACAGACGTGGAAAGGAAGAGGGATAAGTGAAGTGCTTCCCCCACAGACATGGAAAGGAAGAGGGATCAGTCAGTGAAGCGCTTCCCACACAGACGTGGAAAGAGTGGCAGTGCTGAGGGTCCAGAGACAGGAGAATCCCTGGGATCAGGGTTAGCCATGCTAGCAAGCGCCAGGTGTGGTAGAGACCCTCTCTTAAAAACTAAGGTAGAGATAACTGAGGGGATGCCAAACATGGACCTCAGGCCTCCACACACAGAGGCACACACATCCAGGAACACGAACACACACGTAAAGGAGCAGCACTGCCAGGTGGTGGTGGTGCATGCATTTAATTCCAGCACTCGGGAGGCAGAGGCAGGTGGATCTCTGTGAGTTCGAAGCCAGCCTGATCTACAAGAGCCAGTTTGTAATAAAGTCCATGAGGAGCAGTGTGGAAGTCGGGAGCAGGCTCGCAAGGTCAGCCACTTCTAGAATTTCATTATCTGGTTTTTAGATAATATGAAACATAGTCTCAAGGTGACTAGCTCTTGGTGTCAGTTAATATTAGCATGTGCCCTCCATCCCACGTGGGTATTTTAGAATTGAATCTACACTGTTCTGATAACAGAGAAGTGGGAACTGCACTGTTTGAGGCTCACTGCAAGTGTCAACTGAATATTTGATCAAGTTCTCAAAACAGAATGTCTAGTACCATCCCTGAAGTCAGGGGCAGGGGCAGGCATTTGTCCTTCTGTACGTCGCCTTGCCCATACCTTGTACTATGTATTTACCTTGACAACCAAAGTAATTGCTCTTCTCCAAAGCAAAATATCCATCTTCGCAGGTGTCACAGGCATCACCAGTTACATGAGCTTTGCAGCTGCAGTCACCATCTTCCTGCAGAACAAATGAGCCAGGTGGCAGCCTTTGGTGCTAGGACTTACTAACCTTCAGGTTGGGAAACAGCTTCAGCATACAATAGAGAGCAATGTAACCAGGACTGGAAAAGTATGACAATGGCCAGTATGACTGGTGAGGGACTGGTACCCTCCTCCAGGAACCCCACAGTCAACCCCAGCATCCTCCAGGAACCCCACAGTCAACCCCAGCATCCTCCAGGAATCCCACAGTCAACCCCAGCATTCTCCTCCAGGAATCCCACAGTCAACCCCAGCATCTTCCATGAATCCCACAGTCAACCCCAGCATCGTCCTCCAAGAATCCAACAGTCAACCTTAGCATTCTCCTCCAGGAACCCCACAGTCAACCCCAGCATCCTCCAGGAACCCCATAGTTAACCCCAGCATCCTCCTCCAGGAATCCCACAGTCAACCCCAGCATCCTCCAGGAATCCCACAGTCAACCCCAGCATCCTCCTCCACGAATCCCACAGTCAACCCCAGCATCCTCCAGGAATCCCACAGTCAACCCCAGCATCCTCCAGGAAGCCCACAGTCAACCTCAGCATCCTCTAGGAACCCCACAGTCAACCCCAGCATCCTCCAGGAGTCCCACAGTCAACCTCAGCATCCTCCAGGAACCCCACAGTCAACCTCAGCAGCATCCTACAGACATCTCATGACAAACTGGTCACGTTACCTGCCCACACTCTCCGATTCCGCTCACGGTCCCTGCCTCGTGGCACTGGCATTCTGTGAAGGTAAGAGAGTGTCTATGAGCTGGGGGTCTTACAGGAACAGTTCCCTGACTCTAGGGATGCCACGTGCCTACAATACATCTCAGGGGCTTGGGCTTCCCTGTGGACCTAAGCAGCATCCAACCTGCTGTGCTGGAGTCTAAGACAGGATTTCTTTCCGAGGTTAATATGACAGTCAAACAATATAGTCCATCCAGAGTTACAGTTGGCTTCTGGTTACTCCAGCACACAGAGTTTATAAAGGTTTCCAATGTCAAGGTCATTATTGGCACGCCTACATAAAAACATACTCTACCCTAAAATAGTCATTTCACTAAGACCTTTTATTACGTGTTTTAATCTTGGTATCCTGGCTTTAATAAACTGTACAAAATGAAGGTTCAGTATGTATATGCTGTGTGTGTAAAATTAAACCAGAAAGAGTGTTTTTACAAAGAGTTCACAGGCATTTATCAAATGGCTGCCTTCACCAATGACAAAACACATATGGAAACAGAATAGCAAATCTCTGTTTGAAAATGACAGAGTTCTGCTCTGAATGGAGATGGGCACTAAAGCTTAGTCAGCATGTTGAACAAATCAGTTTAACAAAGCACTCTTTTGCCAACGTGGGCACAAGAAGGCAGGCAGAAATAAAGAGGCAATGGCATGGCAGAACAGGGTGGTATATAAGACAGCTCACCTGAGCATCCGCTGGGGTTTTCTTTGGCCAGATTCCAATATAATGGCTTGCAGACACTACACGTAGGACTTGCAACGTGAGGCTTGCACTGGCAATGACCCTTGAAATGAAGATCAAACTGACATTTGGCATCTTGAAATTAAGACCTGTTTCAAATGTGTGTTTTTGAGCAAAGCTTTGTCACCAAAATCAATTTGGACTATGAAAGATAAGTCAAGGGATTCACAAAAGCACAAGGTTGCTGTAGTCTTCTGAACTTAAAAAAAAGGCTTGTTTTTATTTGATACACTCGAATGGTTTGCCTGCATGTATGTATATGAACTGTGTGTGTGCCTGGTGCCCAAGGAGGCCAGAAGGAGGCACCTTGTGAAACTGGAGCTAAGGATGGCTGTAAGTCACCATGTGGGTGCTGGGAATTGAAGAATCCCCTTTGTAAGAGCAATAAATATTCTTAACTCAGAGTGATCTCTCCAGCCTCTGAACTTTTTCAGTACACAGTTGACATTTTACATGAGTAACCAACAAATGTGGTTAAAAGCAGTCAGAAAACACGGAGAAGGGAACATCTGAAGTTCTCCCTTGTCTAAAACATTGTTATATCTGAGAACAAGGCTCAGTCACTAAAATGCTTTTCTTGTAGGTGTGAGGGCCCAAGATTAATCCCCAGAACCCACATTTAGAAAGCCAAACATAACTGCAAGTAGTTCTGGTGCTGAAGATAGGCAGATCTTTGGAACCCACTGGCCAACAGTCTAGGCTGCTTGGTGAACTATGAGCTGGTGAGATGTTGGCGAGCGGTCGATAGAATTAACCAGACCAGCTTTAATATAAAATATTCAGCTTTAATAAGGGGAAGAAAGGGAGCTTACAAAGCCAGGGTTCCAGCTGAGCGCAGGAAAACAAAGAGGAAAAACAAACGCACACACGGGTGTTTTATAGACTATTTGTGGCCGGTGGCGGGGGGACACACACCCCACAGACAAGGGGGGACACACCCCACAGACAAGGTGATTGGCTGAGCTTCCCCATCAGTGAGAGACCTGCCTCAAAGAAGGTGGTGGATGATCCCTGAGGACCGACATCTGAGGTTGCCCTCTAACCCGTACCCATACCTAACACGGACACATACACACGCATGTGCACGCACACACAAATGTGCTGCTGCGCTCTAGGGATGTCTCACAGGAAGACTGATGCTGTGACTGCTTTTGTGAGGGTGGCTTCAGCGCCAGCAGAGGCACAGCAGACGCAGCAGCCCTTGAGTCCCTTGCAGTCCATAGTGAGGCCACAAAGGCAGGAAAGTCCCAGGATCTTAGGAAACTGTTCACAGTACCACAATATGTGCTTAGAATAAAACAGAGACTAGGTGACAGTTTACGAGATGGCCAGCTTTACGTCACAAGTTCTTGGTCAATGTTTGAGTCTGGGTGCTCTTCCTGATGGTACCCTCACAGAAACCTCCAGAAGAGCTAACTCTTGGACTCTAGGATACAAAATCTAAGTAAACTTTATTCCTTTGTTTAAAAAAATACCTCATGGGCAGGCAGATCTCTGTGAGGTCGAGGCCAGCCTGGTCTACAAGAGTTAGTTCTAGGACAGGCCCCAAAGCTACACAGAAACCCTTTCTTGAAAAAAACAAAAACAAAAACAAAAACAAACAAACAAGCAAAAACCTCACAAACTACATATGCATCTTGAAAAAGAACCATGGTCTCTTTAGGCAATGGGAATCTGTGTCTTATATTAATTCCAAGAAGTTTCCACGTGGTAAGTCTTGACCTTTCACATAGATCCCCCTACTTACCAAGTTGGAATCAACGGTCCCAGCTGGATCACAAATACTGCCAGGCCCTGTATATGATTCAGAAATGTTATACATGTCTGGCTGATGGTTTTGACATTATACTTCAAGAAAACCTTAATTTTTCTTTTTTAAAAGTGCACCTACATTTAAGTTTTTATTGCAGAAGTGGCAAAACTTGATGTGACTCTCACTGAGGCACAGCCAGGGTCTCTATAGTTGTCTGCAGTGACCCCATCTGCCACTCAACAACTCTGCCCTGCCAGGGAACACAACTTCCTTCCTTTCTATAATGTTTCCTATACTTTGTTTTTAAGATATACTAACTTGTTTTTGAAAACTGCATGCAATATTTTGATCATACTCTTTCCCCTCACCCAGCTCCTCCCAGCTCCTCCCCCACTTCTGTACAAAGCTTCCTTCCTAGGGTTAGGAAAGACTGAGATTTTCAGCATATCTAGAATTGTCCAGAAGAGGGCGATATTGCACCTCTTTTTAAAATTAAAAATAAAATGGCCATCAAAAGAAGTTACAGGATTTCTAACTTCATTTTGTAACCGAGAGAGGATTGATTATCATTACCCTCCCATTCCCATTGTTATGGTCTATTGGCATCTCCTGTCTCATGGGTACCCTGTCCCTTTACGAGACAAACCCCGCCCACTCCCAACCCTCCCCCTTCTGCCAGACAAGCTGATCTCCCACCTCCTCCAGCCTGCACTCCCTCCCTTTTGTCCCTCTCCTGAAGCGGTGGCTGCTGCCTTCCTCCCACCCCATCCCCAGCTCCCCCTTTCCCTTTCCCCTCTATAACCCACTAAATAAACTATACCCAAACTCTCTCTCGGCATGGTGTATCTGTCCGAGGCCTCAGGTGGTTTGAGGGGCTGCCCTTCATGGGCATGGCTGCCCCTCAGGGGACCGTTGCCCCTCTGGTAACCCACTGTGGCTTCTGGGTCACCGGCAGCTTTAAGAGGATAACACCCCTGTATACTGAAGTTCTTGGTGACGCCTGCAGAGGCTCTAGCTGAGCACTTGCAACATCTCTCTATTACACTGGCAGCAGCTTGGTAGTTCCTGCTTCTGAGGCTGGTTATCGCCATTGGAGCATGTCGGTAACAGGATCCTATAGCCTTCCTTACAAACGGCCCTTAGCTTCTTGTTGTTGTTGTTGTTTTACTCCTTTGCCCTTTGATCTTTGGGCCCACCACCCAGCTCCCAAATAAACCACACACAGAGAGACCTATCAATACTCATGAATACCCAGTCTTAGCTTGGCTTGTTTCTAGCTGGCTTTTCTTAAGTTCCTCCATCTACCCCTCGCCTCTGGGCCTTTTCCTTTTCTCACTTTCCTTCTTACTCCATGGCCGCTGGGTGGCTGGCCCCTGATGACCTCCTTGCCTTGTTCCCCTTCCTTCTCTCTTCTCCCAGAATTCTCCCATTTATCCTCTCTGCCTGCCAGCCCCACCTATCCCGTTCAGCTCCTTATTAGCCCATAAGTGTTTTAGACAAAGAATCACAGCTTCACAGAGTTAAACAAATGCAGCATAAACAAAAGTAATACATCTTTACATCATTAAACAAATGCTCTTCAGCATAAACAAAAGTAACTAACCTTAAAATAATATTCTACAACATGTCCCCTCCACCTCCTCGCTCTTCGAGCCATATTTTTCTCTAGTAGCCCACACCTTGTTTTTCTCTCCTTTTGTTTTCCATGCTGACCATGCCTGGCCCTGGGCTCATCCCAGGATGGCCTCTCTCCAGCTCTGGTATAGTCATGGCAACTCTGCCTCTGCCACATGGGACCCACAGGCCCCCTGCAGCTTCTACCCTCAAAAGTATCTGGTCTGGAGAATTCTGATTGAAAAGTCCTGGAAAATATCATGTGCTCTTCTACCAAGTTCCACCCAGCTCTGGATGCTATACCCTCAGTGTCACCAGGAGCAGGAGGGATCTTCTGATGGTTAGTCTTAGCACAACAGACTTCTGCAATCCCCAGGCGGAACTCCTGGTACACCCTGGGGCTGCCCACATGAAGAAACGTGTAGGGAATGCGGACGGTTCATTTCTGTGTTGGAGGAAGGGCAGAACACAGCACTCTCAGCCCACAGCAAAGATCCTGTGCAGCGCACATCAGCTCTGAAAGTCACTAGGGAGAGAAAGCTCCATGCCTTGGCATGTCCAGTGTGGAGGTGGGGCATGCCAAACAAAGGCAAGGGCAGACTCCGTGGGTCATTTTCATCATGCTGAAGCTGAGAAGTGACATGTGAACTAAGAAACCCAGGTTGTTTATGAACGGGGATTTAAATCGTTCTCACTAGCCACCAATAGCCTCTGAGGTTGAACATGTGATATACATGATCAGTGAAGTTGGCCAGGGGCAAACTGAACCAGACATCTAGGGTGGCTACAGTCAGTCTGGAAAAGATTGAAGGCTTCTTGGAGAGGCTGGCTCTACCTACTCAGATGAGACTCACGCCGGCAACATGCTGCTGGCTTCCTTACCTTGGCAGTAAGGAAAGTCATAGGCTCCCGAGAGACACCTGTCACATTGCTTTCCTGTTATTCCAGGCAGGCATTCACACTGGCCGGTCACTGGGTCACAGGGGACCGGATAGGATCCAATAGTCGAACACTGGCAGGCTGTGGGAAATAGCTTGATCAGACTTAGGCATGAGGTATAGAGAGCACAGGGCAGTGTCCTGGACATGATCCCTCAGATAGAGCCAGGGGAACTGAATCCAGGCCCCCTCCAACTCCCTAAGTTTTTCTGGCCATCCAGCAGGGTGTGTTCCCTGTTGCTGGTTTTCTTTACCCCATTCTACCCTGGCCGCAAGCACTCCTTTTCGTCTGCAAGGTCCTTGGATTCCCCCAACAAACACGGCCTACTTCAGGGCGGAGGGGATCTGATTGCCTGCTCCAATGCTGAGGGGATCTAAGAAAGGGCAGACCAAGAAAAACTACCAACTATACAATCAGCCACAGCAAAGATTGGACCAAGATGCCAAGACTCTGCTGGCCTCATTTGAAGGAAGAGATGGATAGGCGCCAATGCAAGAATTCCTCCTCAGGATTGAAAAGCAACATGATAACACCAAAATCCAGCGAACACGCAACAGAAGACTTGAACATCTTAACCCAGAAGAAGTAGAAGAAATACTCCAGGATCTCAGCACCAGACAGGGACTGCTGAGACATCCAGCCTGGTGGTGCTCTGTTCTCACTGCCTCCTGTCGCGGGCAGGTTCCTAAACTCACAACTCCACTCTTAAGAGCCAGAACTTGAACCCAGTGAGCTGACTGCACAGCCCAGCTCCTGGCTTCCAGAGAGGAGAAAGGATAGGGTGAGAATAAGAGACAGTCTCAGAGGACAGAGAAATGTCACATCCATAGAAGGCGGGGTAGCTGCTTAACCCACGCGCTATGCTGGTCTTCCAGAAAGCTTGTCTGTGCTTCCTCGGGAGAAATCCAACCTGGGAAACTGGTGACCAGTGTTTCTGTTTTACCCACTCACCTTGGCATATAGGGAATGAATATGAGCCTGCGCGGCAGGAATCACACCGGGGCCCCTCAACCCCAGGGCGGCACAGGCACCTGCCATGGTCGTCACATATTTCTGGGAGAACACCTTCCAGATTACAGTCACAACCTACAAAGAAAGAGAATGTCAGAGAGGCCGCCCTGCTGTTTGGAATTCCTGCTTCCCCTACCACAGTGGCCTGTGGGCAAGCCTGGGGTGTATCTTCTTAATTAGCAATTGTTGCCTATTCCAGGTAGAGCCACCCCAGGCAGGTGGTCCTGGGGTGTATAAGAGAGCAGGCTGAGCAAGCAGCAACCCTCCATGGCCTCTGCATCCGCTCCCGACTCCAGGTTCCCGCCCTGACTTCCTTCAATGCTGCATTGTACCTAGAAGACAGTATGAAATGAATCCTTTCCTCCCCAAGTTGCCTATGGTCGTGGCAGTGAGGAACCCTACTAAGACAGCTCTGCACCATTGCACCCAGCTTTTTATGTGGGTTAGGGGGTTATGAATGTAGATCCTCAAGTGTTCAAGGAAGACACTTGACTGACAGCCATCTTTCCACCTCCTCCTTCTGTTTTTGAGATGAGAAAGCAACATAATTCAACCCTAGAGTGTATCAAACTTGGCTTTCAGGGTTTCTGGGGGATTGTCTCACAAAATCTGCCAGGGTCATAGCCTTCCAGAAACCAGGTTGCTGGCAATACACCAATCAAATACATACCCACCTCAGACCTGTGCTCAGACCACAGCGACCTGTCCTGGCATGAAAGCTTTTCGTCTTATATGTGTCTATGCATGTCCCTGCTCCTCAGAAGGCCTGCAGGTCGCGAACCTGTCTGTATAAGTAGGCTCTGCCTTCTGCTCTCCTTATTCTCCATCTTAGCTGAGTTTGTCTTTCACTCCGGTTTTGAGACCACTCATTGGTTACTGTGCCTGGAGTAATGTTACACGCGAGCAAAGAGCTTGGACCCTAGTTCCATTCTCATGGTACTTCGCAGTAAATAGTGTTTCTCAAAAACAAGCCTCTTGTTTGACTCCATTACAATGCATGAATAACAAAGTTAAACACGAGCCCTATATGACAGGCATACATTTTAGAGAAAGGGGCACGGAGTATGTCAAGAGTCACATCTGTCTAGGTCCTTCTGCAGCCCACCTGCTGGGCAGGGGGGAATTAGTCAGACCATGCAGTTCTATGACATCATTGCCCACCCTCCCATGGTCAGCAACAATGGTTCAGGAGTGATCAAGGCTAGTCTTGCAGGAGACAGATTCTAAGTACTGTTTGCACACTAGGCTCATGGCTGAAGCCCTGGAGGGGGTCCTCCTCATCGGACCAAAAGGAGAGGAGCACCAAGGCTTCTGGCCATGTGCTCACATGGAACACACTGGGATTTAGGACTGGAACAAAGCACCTGGCAGTACGGCTTCTCTAAGGAGCTTCTGTTCTAACAGAGCCCTGCTAAACCCAGTAGGAACAGGAGAAGACAGCAGAGGTACTGAGACTTTCAATGTTCCTGCGCTGTTTATCTCCATGCGGGCTGTGCTCAGCCTGGATACAACAAGACACAAAACAGCAGTGGCTTTAGACTCCAGGGGATAGGGTCACTCATGCTGTCCCCATCTATGAGAGCATTGCCATGGCTAACTCCACGATGCAGGTGGACATTGCAGGCCGTGACATCTCATGCTATCTGTGGCTGCTGCTACACAAGGAAGGGGCTGACTCCCACGCCTCGGCCGAGTTTGAGGTTGTCCAGACCATCAAAGAGCAAACCTGCTATCTACCCATCAGCTCACAGAATGTTCCAGGTAGTCGTTCTCAACCTTCTGTAACCTACTAACCTACAGTTCCTCATGTTGTGGTGACCCCAACCATCACATTGCTTTTGTTGCTTCTTCATAACTAATTTTGATACTGCTCTGAATCATAAAGCAAATATCTATGTTTTTCAATGGTCTTAAACAACCCCTGTGATAGGGCCATTCACTTGTCCTAAAGGGGTCGTGACCCACAGGTTGAGAACCACTGCTTTAGAGACTGAGAAGATATAATATACACCGTCCACTTGCAGTGCTCTTGATGTGGGACCTGTGCACGTTCCAGTCAGACTTGATGGGTGATGAGGATCTACAAAGTGCTGGATGGATCTTACCAGATGCTGTCCTCCAATATTGCGCTTCCAGGGTCTCAACACTTAAAGGCTTTGGAGACCAGTTACTAAGTAGATTAAGGAAGTTTGCCTCAAAGGGCAAGATCTCAGCTCCTCTAGAATGGTCGTAGTCCATCCGCATGGACTGGTAGCTCCATCCCCACCTTACGGGACTCCTTTAGGAAGATGTGGGCAGCCAAGAAGGATGACGAAGATGGCACCTGTGTGATTCATCAAAAGCCTTCGAATGTCCATGGAGGGTTGATGTACTGGGACAGAAGGAGGAAAGGGGCACCAGAGCCCTTGACCCCTTATGGTCTGGGTTCATGCTTTAGATTTAGGGTCCCCTGTATGCTCTGAACCTAGAGAGGCCCCCTCCCCTCACCACACACAGCAACATTTAGCTGTATGGATGGCAGTCCCTAGCTGGAACATAGGAATTGAGGGGCCCAGCAGTGAGTGGTTATGAACGACCCTCTCAGCAGGCCACTTTGGCCTGTGGTTCCTTGCTCCAGTATTGAATCACGAAGACCATAACTTACATGCCCCATCTGCTCTGACAGACGCCCACTGGGGCTGGAGTTTCTGGATCACTGGAGCAGATTGAAGAAAGGGTGGTCAGTGGGGGCAAAGAGGCATGTTGGTGACTCTTCTTCCTGACCCAAAAGGGCTGCCTGGACCCTTGTACACCCAACCTTGCTGGACAAATGCCCTAGACAGGACTGACCAGGAAACAGTCCTCCATCCTCAGGGAGAGAATGTGGCTAAAGGTTGGAGCATCAGAGCCATGGGCAGTCACAACTCATGGTTTGCCCACTGCCTTTCAAAGCACTACATTGATTTGCTATCTCCCTTCCCTCAGTGCCATGGACAGGAAAGGGTTAATGGTCTTAATTAACTATGGACAAAAAATAAGAAAAGAAATCATACTCAGAAATGCTAAGGTCACAAGCCAGGAAGACAGAGGCAGTATGTGTGCCCAAGTCTGTCTAATTTAAAACCAAACACATTTAATTTTATTATACTAGGAATGCAAACTTAAACCAATTTTGCAAGTAAGTTTCAAGGTCGATTCTAGATTAAGATACATCATCAAACTAATTACATACAGCAATCATTTGCAGTCTTATCCCTTATATTAACTTCTGAATCTTGCTGTACTGGAGGGAGACCCAGAGGTTTAGCCCAATCCAATCGCTCCCCTCCCAAAGGAAGGACTTGTGAGGGCTGGAAACAGTCTCTACAAGGGTTAAGATTAGATAATGATTTTAAAATTTTCTAAATCCTTCCTCTTCCCCTTTGCCTTAAACCCTGACCTTTCAGATAAAAAGTCAACGGCAAACTTGTAGCGTCATTTTCTCTAACGTAATAACTAAGAATAAAATATTATGAGAGGAAGCCAGAGCATCCCAGCATTTGCATGAGATTTGGTTTGACAAGCAGGGCTTTGGGAGCGGAGGGATCAGAACCTTCAGCCTCACACACCGGCCCTGTACCCACAGGTTCCTATGGTTGAGACCACTCAGGAAAACAACTGTGTCTGCAGTGAGTATGCCCAGGCTTACTCTTACCACTGTTTCCTAAGTGATACCTTGTAACACCTTAAACAGACTTTGTATTAGATACTCAGTGATGTGGGGTGATTTAAAGTACATGAATGATGTGCATAGGTTACATGAATACCATGCTATTTTACACCAGCAACTGAGCATCTGAAGATTTTGGTATCTGAGGGGGTGGGTTTTTGAAACTCATTCCCTGCAGACACTGACTAGTGTGGGACCACGGTCTGTACTCTGTCAATTATATTTTAAATAAATGCTGATTGGCCAGTAGCCAGGCAGGAAGTATGGGTGGGACAACCAGAGAGAAAGTACAGATGGGTCAATGAGAACAGGAGAATTCTGGGAAGAGGGAAGCTCCCTCTGCAGTCCTGTCCAGACACAGAAGAAGCAAGATGTGACTATGCCTCTGAAAAAGGTATTGAGCCATGTGGCTAACACAGATAAGAATAATGGGCTAATGTAAGTTATAAGAGTTAATAAGAAGCCTGAGCTAATGGGCCAATTAGTTTATGATGAATGTAGACCTCTGTGTGATTTCTTTGGGACTTAACGACTGCGGGAACCAGGCAAGACACAAACCTCAGATAACACTGAATGGTAAATAATGCCACTTTGGCACACTGATTATTTTGAGCCAAAGGCACTGGAAAGATAGTTCCAAGAAGGACTATCCTCCTCATTTACCTAAGGTAGTCAGCCAACTTCCCATGAGGAAGGTGCTCTTCAGAGCCAAGAGAACAGTCTTAGTGCATGAGACCAGAAGCAGACTGAGATCCATACTCACAAACACGTCTCCTTATACTTCTCCTGAGGATCCCTAAGCACAGTCTCACTCTGCCCTGCCCTGAGCAAGCTCTCTGGTCATATCTCCAGTTTATAGTTCTTTCTATAGCATCTCTACTAGTTTTGGTACCAGACAGCTTCATTGGGCCTTCATTTTCTTTTTGAAAATGGCTATGCACACATGTGAAATGCACATTTTCCCTGCTAATCTTCCTACATTGGTTTAACTCTGAGGTTTAGCCACACAATCCAAGAGGGCAGAATGAAGTTTTCCTTCCTCTATAGAAGTGACCCAAGGAGCATCCATGACAAGAGAAGCTTGGAGCTGAGGCTGTAATGAGTGCCACCCTGTCATCTTCTCACGGGAGTCACACAGGAGCCCAAGGACCCAGCTCTAAGGGGTGAGGTCAGAAGGGAACATTTCACTGTGAACTGCAGTCTTGAGACTAAACTAGGCATTGGAGTCCATGAGGAACTTGGAGTTCTCCTAGCATCCAAGTTCAAGGAATCACAATTTACAACTGAAACTGAAAAATAAAATCCCCATTTCTTCACTAGGTCATGGCCACTTCCTCTCAGAAAAGCCCCTGGAACCCTCATCCCCTTCTCATCACTAGGTCATGGCCACTTCCTCTCAGAAAAGCCCCTGGAACCCTCATCTCTGCCTAGGTTTTGGTGTTCAGAGCCTCATCTTTCTTTGTTGTAATTTGAGGGCTCTGGGTACCATCTGAATTCTGTCTTCTTGCTGCATTTATTTATTATTTATGCGTGTGTACATCACAAGCATGTGTGAAATATAGCACATGTGTCAGAGGATGGGCAACTAATGGGAGCCAGTTCTCTCCTTCTGCCTTGTGGGGTCAGATATCTGACTCATGTTATCAGGTTTGGAGCAAGTGTCTTCATGCACGGAGTCCCCTCAAAGGCTGACACTCTGTCTCACCCTCCTGACCTCTCTCCTTGCTGGTGTCACCAGGGATCTTGTCAAATTTCCTACTTTTCAGTTCCTCCCTAGTGTCAAGTCCCTCAGTGGTGACACAATGCCTCAGGACACAACCCAACGTCCTTCCAGACCACAGCAGGCCACATGATCCTTCATGCAAATTAGATAAAGATGCACACTCCTCAAGTGAGATTATTATAGATATGCAGATCATGGTGAGGGTACCACTCTGTGAGGCCTGGCTGTGTACTGAAAACTTGCATGTTTGAACCAGGCTGTCCAATCAGATCTTTTCCTCACCCTCTCAGAGTCAATCCCATCCCATCCCCTGGAATTTCCTCCCTCTCCACAGTTCAGTTCAACAACCTTCCTGCCATCCCCTCTCCTACTCGCCATACTTTTCTTCAATGTTTCTTCTTCTCTGCTTAGCTAATTGCTCTTTATTCTCCAAGACTCATCCCAAATGCCTTCGTTCCTGTTCTGGGGAAGCCAGACTTCCTACCCACCTGCCTCCTTCCTTCCCTGCCTCCTCTCACCCTTTCTACCATCAGGGATACCTTTACCCTTGCTCCCTTAGCTCTGGGTTCTTCCCTGCTCCTCTAACTGTCCATCTCCCATGGACTGGGAGCTCCCGGAAGCAGGGACTGAAATGGGCAGCATGTAGCACAGCATAGGCACTTCATCAAAGACGAGTCAAGACTGAACCAAGCCTCAGTTCCCCTCAGTAAACACCATTCTTAGTTCTATTTTATCAGCAGAGCCTCCCGAAGGAGCTATCATAACCTGCTTGCCGTCTTTAAGCCACATTGGCCAAGCTCCATGCCCTCAGTGATGGCCCAACTCACCTGCCAGGTGAATCCCATCCTAAAGAGCCCCCACCCAAAAAAGCACGCACCAAAGATCATTACCCAGACCTTTTGGGGCATTCCCGCTTTAACACATCTGCTGGCCCCCAGTCCCTGGCTTGAGCTAGGACTTTGACAAAAGCAAGCAGTTCTTCCTTACAAAGTGGGTGGGAGATTGCAAACCTTTCCATAATCTTTTCAGGAGCTCTCATCCTGTATTGAATCAGGGCTGGCCTGTCTGCAGGCCTGATGAGCTGCTCTAGAGAATCATCTCAGATCGCCTCAGCGTCCCTGATAAATTAGACACCTGGGTGCTGCATGCTGCGGGTTTTCCTTCTCACTGCAATTTGAACCTGGAGGACTAGAGGGACCCACACATGGTATTCTTATAACATTTGCATGAGAACTTGATGGAGGAGAGTCATCTGTCTATGTGTTACTTTCATTGGTTAATAAAGAAACTGCCTTGGCCCTTTAATAGGACAGAAAATTAGGTAGGCGGAGTAGACAGAACAGAATTCTGGGAGAGAGAAGGCAGATGCTTCAGACAGTCACCATAGTCAGTCGCCATGCTTCTTCTCTCCAAGACAGATGCAGGTTAAGATCTCTCCTGGTAAGTGACCACCTCGTGGTGCTATATAGATTACTAAATATGGGTTAAAGCAAGATGTGAGAAGTTAGCCAATAAGAGGCTGAAACTAATGGGCCAGGCAGTGTTTAAATGAATACAGCTTCCGTGTAATTATTTCGGCTGTAAAGCTAGCTGGGTAGCGGGACACAGCCCCACCGCTCCATCTACAAGAACTTGTGTGTATAACATGTATGCATGTTGTGTGGGATGGTTTATATATGCTACTCTATGTGTAGAATCAAAGGAAAATCTCATGTTGGGGTTTGCCTTCCACCTTCTTGGGGACAGAGCCACATCTCTGTGTATGCCACACTGGCCTATGAGCTTCGTGAGATTCTATTTCTCCACCTCCTGTCTCACCATAGGAACACTGGGATGTTAACTGCTGGACCCAGCTCTACACATAGTCTGGGGAGCCAAACGCAGATGTTCCCACATAGGTGGCAAGCATTTTATCCACTGAGACTTCCCTCAAGATGCCTTTTTTAAAAATATATTTTTGATCTTCAGTGCTCTGCAGAGGAGGTAGAATACCCATGGACAGGAAGGGCTGATTTTTGAGACTGATTAATTGCCTCAATCTTGGCTGGCTATGTGAGTCTCTAGTACAATACTTTAGCTTGGCTATAGAATTGTACAGTGGAGACTCTGATGTGGTCCTGGGAGTCTGTAAACTTTTGTATGAGAGCCAAATACATCTGTTTATGGGAAAATAGATTATATTGGAATATGCTCAATGCTTTCATTTGCATATTACTTATGGTTCCCTCAACAGCAGTTGAGGACATGTGACAGAATCCATCAAGCCCCAAAGCCCAGAAGTCATTCCTATCTGATCCTTCACAGTGAAGCTTGACACCCGCTAGACAGGAGCTCCTCCCGGCTGAGGCAGTGCTCCCTAATGAGAAGCATGAAGTGATCCTTCACAGTGAAGCTTGACACCCACTAGACAGGAGCTCCTCCCAGCTGAGGCAGTGCTCCCTAAACTGTCCAGAGTCAGGACAGTCTCCATTAAGACTATGTTAAGACCTTGGGTGACAGGCAGGAATGAAAAATAAACTGCTTTTTGTTTGTTTGTTTTTTAAGCACAGGCCAGTTAAGAGACACTATACTTGAGAACACAAAATCTTCTACAGGTCTCAGGGTGGGAGGGAGGCCAGCTTCCTCTGGTGCTCTGTATCTGCTGGTAGTTTATAAATTTGCACTTCTAAGATGCTCTGGCAATAATTAAGTCCCAGGCTCAGTGTTTTTAGGATGTATTAATAGGCAAGGCAGATCAGATGGGAAAGTATGTGCTGCACACCCATGAGGACCTGACTTTGACCCCCAGTACCCATGTAAAACTCAGGGCACAGAAGCATCTACGTAACTCCCGGTGCTGGGGAGATGGAGATAAGGGGATCCAGGCTCCTGCTGGCCAGTGAGTCTGGCCAAACTGTAACCTCCAGCTTCAGATGACCTTGTCTCACAAACAAGGTGAAGATGCATATCTCTGATTTCTAGATGTGCATGCACAAATGCACATGTGAACGCATGTATACATGCATGCGTGCACACACCCACACACCCATGTGCACAGATTGGCACAGACATATATACACACAAAAATAAGTAATTAAAATGAATTAATAAGCCAGCAAACTGAGGTGGATCACTGTATCTTTGAATTCTTAAACTTATCTGTGTTAACGTTTATTTTTTCACCAGGCTGTGATCCAAGATTTTCCTAGCATGTTGTGGCAGTTATCTGAACTTCTCTCCAAGTTCAGTTACCTTTCCTTTCCTGAGATCACCACAAGCCTCTTTTGAATAACAAGAGGTTGCTATAGACGGGCTGTAGATGGGAGATCTAAACATTCTTGTGAGAGAAATCGGAGTTGTGTATTGCCAAGGCTCTAGCTCTAAGTTCCATTCCAGTTAATTTCCAAATGTTTAAGAAAATGCTGGCTGATCCCTGCTATGGGCACCCTCGAAGACGATGTTGGATCTCACCTTTCTTCCTATTTGCTTCCTGGCTGCCATGAAGTGAATACCCTCCCCAACCATGCACTTCCGTCATGCAGAGCTGTGTCTCTACATGCCCAAAGCAATAGAGCCAACAAAGCATGGATTTTCCTTCTCAGAAACTGATTTTGCAAACAACTTGGTCCAGCAACAGGAAGCCAACTAGCACAGCAATTAGAACATAATTTTATGTGTATGTGTGTGTGTGTGTGTGTGTGCAGATACATACACACAAATATTGTCTTGATACATGTGTTATTGTTTGAGCTCTGAGTCCCCATCCCAACACACCCCACAGAAACAGAAGTTCCAGAGACACCAGGAATGTTTCTCTGTGCACTATTAAGCCTTTAGCACCCTGACTGGTATTTTTTAGTAGCAGGGAAACTTGTGGAACAAATGGTTGTTATGTAGGTGCAGCACCAAATCCTCCAGTTACTACTCACCTCCCCACCCCAAAGGATGCTTCCAAAACACATCTGCTGCCTTCAACCCAGGGCTCGTGCTCCTGGCTGTGGTGCTCCCAGACTTCCCGCGGCCACTCTGTGGAAGCAGCTTTCCACAAAGTCCTGATCACTAGGTCATTCCTTCCCTGCCTTCATTCCCAAGGAGTCCTGCTTGTTTCCTGATAACGTCCAGGGAGACACAGCCCAGAAACCATAGTGTGCCTCGCTAACATCCCTTTGCAGCTGCTCCCTCAACGCCCTTCCCACCCCTGCCCTGCTGTTTCTTGGCATCACCTCCCAGATACAGTGCTTGAACTGAGTTCACGTGGGTGGAACAGGTGGCCAGTGGACAGGAAGGCTACTGTGAAAGGTTTTTGAGCAAACTAGTAATCTATAACCCAAGCTCTATCCAGCACCCTGAATGGGCAGAGCCCTTTCAAATGATAGACTATGCCCAACAATGGCCAGGAAACATCACCTGGACTTGGAGACATGTCCAGAAACCAAAACGGGAATGGAACATAATATTTTCATTGACATTAAATTCCACCCCCCAAAAAAAGGCTACTTACCTTTTATATTGCCAGCTACTGGGTCTTCTGGACTCAGAGTGTAAACAGGAGAGATTGGAATTCCTATAAAATAATTTATTTAAAAACACGGATTAAGGAGATAGTAGCATGAACAGCCAAGCTGGACTGAGCAGGAAGAAGGCCCCCCTCAGTGAAAAGCAACACATGAGACTGATTGAGAGAAAGGCCCTGCACTCTCTGTGACCAACACACCTCATTACTGAAGCCAGGCTGCTTAGCAGATTAGCAAAAGGAAATGGGTGGCGTTTTATGCTCACGGTTGCTAAATCATTCATAACAGCTATGCCCAAAGAACAGCTGTGTCTAAGCATGAATAGAATTTAGGATTGCTTCCTTTTAAACAGAAATTTTACTCTTTATTTTTTAAGTAAAATTGAGAGTAGTTTTTAAAACATGTTTTCATCTAAGTTTTTTCCCTGAATTTTTGTTTATTACATTAAAAAATTATTAAAGCATCCTCTTATTTTTTTCCCACTAAAAAGGCAAGGGCAATTTCTGGCAAGCCTATCCCAGGCACAGATTCTAAATGGGTAAGCACCTGAAACACAGTCATTTGCTTCAGACATTGTTTCTTGTAAATGCATTTGATTATCCAAAGTAGAAAGGTCTCCTTAGTGAAGCAGTCACTGCTTAAATCATCACTCTAGGACAGCAGGGGCACACTGCAGTGTGGAACCCTGAACAGGTCGGTCCCAGCTCCCCACTGCTCCCAGCACACTTCTGAGATAAAACATATATACACACATGTCCTATTTTCCCTCATGAATATGTTAATATATTCATTCAGATCATTGTGTAGGGAGGCGGGAGGAGAGGCCCTGACAGCTTGCCTTCCTGTACACTGAAAGAGAGAACACACACTCCTTCTTGCCCCACCCTGAAAAGCATGATGCAATAGGTCTATCAGAGTCACACTCTACTATCGAGTTGAATTTCGCAATATTTGAGCCTAAGTCCATTGACCTAAAAATGGCAATGTCTATTGCACAACACCAAACTAAACATAATTCTAAGATTTGCCTTCGCAACTTGGGGAATGCTTTCATGTGAACAAAACCTGCCTGGGCCTTTTTCTAGTCCCTCACATACCCTCCCTGTCCGTCATTGCTCACACACAGGTTGGCTATGGGCCAGAAAGGGGATTCTCATCCATACTGGATACTTACTCGAGCAAAATGGAAAATTATAGTACCCATCTGCACATAGCTCACAGTTGTCTCCTTGGAAATTTGGCTTACAGTAACAGCGGCCTGATCCCTGCTCACACTCATATGCACGCTCCAGACCACAGCTGCAAGCTAAGAGAAGAAAGAATCACTACGTGACCCACACCCGTGCCCACACTTTTCAGCAGTGCCGTGGTCTCAATCCCCTGTGCATAGCAAACACTCGACTAAAGTTAAACGCTATGGTGATTACTAAATCTTTGTGGACTTGTTACTATGCTGTTTTGATGTTAATTATGACAAAGTTAAAATGATTGGAGATCACAGAAACATGACAAACCAGTAGAAAACTGAAGAAGCAACATTTATTGCAGGCTTGATAAGTGACTGATTCAATGAATTTAGGGCTTGACTGGGTACTTTTGATAGCTTTTCACCTACTGTTATGAAATATATTTATTATCATTATTATTTACATGTGAGAATTCTTGGGCTCAGAGAAAATATCAAGTTACCTGAGATAACTCAGTTAGAAAGAAATGGAACCAATAATACGAAGGCAAGGGAACAAAGACTGTCAAGGCCCCTGAGCCTGTGACACCCTCGGGGTAATACACACAGCCTGTCATATGCACAATATTGACATGAGACTTACGGATGCAGCCATGGAGCGCCTCCACTGGAACGCCGTAGGGCCGGTAGTAACCCTGTGCACACTTCTCACAGTTCACACCCGCTGTGTTGTGCTGGGGGAACAAGGACAGACCCTTCAAAGGATGCCAGAGAAGCCCAGCACTCTTTGCTCTGTGCTAATCCGCCACTGAAATAATTCTGTCACACAAGCCCGAAATCCAAAGTCCCCAAGACCATCCATCTTGACCCTGTATCATAGGACCCTGATTTCACCTTGTCCCTGAAATCCCCGCCACACACGTGGAAAGGTTCATTAAACTAACAGTTCTGGCTTCTCTCTCTAAAAACAAACAATCAAACAAATAAGTAAATAAAAATTTAAAAATTAAAAAAATGTGAGCCTGAGGCAGGTGAATCTCTGTGAGGTTGAGGCCAGCCTCAACCTATAAAGAGAGTCTATAAAGAGAGTTCCATGACAGTCAGTGCTCTTATGTGGAGAAATCCTACCTCAACAAACAAACAATGCAAAAAAATTAAAATGCTTCAATGAACTTGACACTTGATTAGGAAAAAATAATAGCCCTTAGTGTCCCTCTAGCTTTGAGCAGTCCCTAGAGTTCCTGCAGCTCAGATGCCCCAAGGGATGGATACGCACAGTCCTGCTTTAGCTCACAGGATGAGATGGCGTAGGGGAAGATCTTTCCCAGTTTGGGAAGGAAAGCATATAAGTCTCTGTCTCTGGTCTTTCTGACTGCATCTGTGTTTCCAACGTGAATTGTTGTGTGAATGGGCAATAAGAGCACGAGGCTCATACACAGAGCTAAGTTTTGAGCGGGGTGGCTTTTTCTAGTCCGCGGTTAATTCTTACAGTTGCCACAAACCCAATTACCCAGCACACATGATCAGTTTCCAAGAAATGCATGCCACAGCTCAGTTCTGTCTCCTTCTCACCCGAAAAGCACTGAGCAGTGTCACTACGGAAAAAGCAGCAAAAGCAGTTCAACAAGAATGAACAACATGAACCACACGGAACCTTCACAGAAACCTGGGGAGAACAAAGGCCACTCTGTGTCCTCTCCCTGCGGGGTTTTATTAACCACAGACTCTTGGTTTTTACCACTCTTGTTCTGTGGGCTAATTTAGCACCAAAGTCAAAAACCATGCTGGCCAGCCTGCCAGCACTCACAGGAAGCTTCTAAGCAAATAAGAAAGAGCTGTAGCCCACCCAGTCTTCCCATCAAGTGCCATTCCCCTTTCATCCCACTGCTTGCAACTATGGCTAACCTTGGCTAGCAATCCAGTTAGAGCAGGACATGAGAACTGTTCTGTGAGGTGGGCAGCCTTGGCTCTCTGCCTCAACGCATGCTTAAATAGCAGCGAAGAACCGAGGAAACGCTGCAGATAGGATAACGCCTCTGTTTTGGATGGCTTTCTCTAGGACCTCCACAGTCTGAGGGCAACTCACACCATTGCATTTATGGACAGCAGGGTTCTGGCTGAACCAAGTACAGGCAGGTCAAGGCACAAGAGTCGGGGTGGCTTCCCAGGCTTACAGTGGGGGTCTAGAGATCCTGCTGGGAGGAGTGGATGTTTGAAGTTGTGCTTGCACAAGGCTTAACATCAAATGAGAATCAGAGACCCAAGCTGAGTAAGGGCAGAAGCATCCTCTGCAGGCAAAAAGCCTGTCTTCTACCTACTGGCTGCTTTGACTCCCCCCAGAGAAAGGGTGTGTGTGCAGCACGGTGGGTGCACATACAGGACAACTTTCAGAAGTTGGTTCTTTCCTTCTACCGTGGACTCCAGGATTGAACCCAGCTCCTCAAGCTTAAATTCGCAAGAGCCTTTATCCAGTATCCAGAAAGCCATCTTGCTAGCAGAGTCTGCCTGCTTCATGTGGGTTTGCAGCGTAACTCCACGTCCTCATACTCATCCAGCAAATTCTATACACTGAACTGTTCCTCAGTCCGGGTGGCACGCTGTGGAGCGCTCACCTAGAAGTCAGGCCCTGGTCTGGTTGTCTGGGGTCTGAATTCCACCACAGAGAGCTTTTCAAACATGTTTTGACCTTTAGGCAAACCCTAACTCTCCGCCTCTGGCACTCGGTTCCTCGGCCGCACCTCCTCCTTTATCTTCTGTCTCTGAGAGCCCTAAGCACATGGAGACTGTCCACTCCATGTGATCTCCATCACTAGTCACCTCATCTTCAAAGAACCCAGGAAGAATTTTACTCATCAAGGTTCCACATGAACTAGGCTTTGCGCCTCTCTAGAATTATCTGCTCTTCTCCTGACTCACTTCTCCTCCAGCTACCCTGGGATCTTGCTCCTTACTAACACCTCTTGTTCTTCCGTTACTTCAATATCCACAAAGGATGCCTAGCTTATCTACTCAGATACCACATCTCAGGAAACTGCCCACCTTAGAATATCTCATACCCTAACCCAATAGTTAAAACGGGAAGCCCAAGGAATAAAATAAACTAATACCAACGGGATCTATATGTGCCTCTGGTAACTGCTTTCTCTTCAGGACAAGAATCTAACTCTGTCACCATTACTGTCTGCTGTAGAATAATCCTTTTGTACACAGCGAAGATGTGTTGGTTTATTAAAGATCCAATTGGCCAATAACTAGGCAGAAAGAGGTTACGAGGAAGAGCCAGACTGAGAAAACACTGGAGAGAAGGAGGGCAGAGTCACCAGTAGACGGAGCAAGACATGAACATGCCATGCTGAAAAAGGATTAATTTAATATGGATTAATTTAATGTGTGGATTAATTAAATATGGATTAATTTAAGTTGTAAGAACTAGTAACAGCCCTAAGCTATTGGCAGAGCATTCATAAATAGTAAATCTCTGTGTGGGTATTTGGGAGCTGGTGGTCCTAACTACAAGCTCCGCTTACAACTATCTGCTGCAGCTCAAGTAGGTCTTCTTCAAAATCCAGGCTTAGATTCAATGGTCAGGGTAATAGTGCTAAGAGACACTGGCTTTGAGAAGTGATTTAGTCATAAAGGATTATCCTTCACAAGTGGATTAAAGCCCTTAGAAAGGAGACCACAGAATTCAGCCCTTTTATCCTTCTGCCTCCCACCATGTAAAGATGGAGCCTTCTTTATGAGTTACCCCATTTCACCGAGACTGTCTGTGACAGTGTCTAGGGACAGCCTGTCTGTGTGTACTTTGAGATAATAATTCATTGTTTTCCACTTATGGGCACTGAACAGAAATAGCAGGAAGCAGCCCAATTACTGAATTTCTAGGGGACATAATTTGCTGTAGGATACGTGTTCTTTACCAGCAAACTCAAACCTGATCACCAAGCTGGCCGGCCCTGTGGCCCTTCTCTCTTTTTCTACCAGTGAAGACTCCCATGTTATTGTATGCATGGCATAAAATGCAGTTGGTTTTCCACCGAAGAACCAAGTGTCCCAGCAACACTTACAAAATGTCCACCTTTTCTACTATGGATGACTTGACATTTCAATCAAATTGTGCCATTCCTATGCCCTGGTTTAGGTTGTTGGTTTCTGGAAGACTGTAATCCCCATTCCAAGTCCACATCCAACTACAGATTCACAGTGGTTCTGATCCTCTGAAGATGGGTCCCACATTTACTTATTTCTAATTATCCATTCTTGTGTTCTCTGCTAGTAAGTCTAGAATCTGCCTGTCTGTCTCCACAAAAGTATTAAAATTGCACTGAATGTATAGGCTGACTTCAGAAAATTAAAACGTTTCTTGTATTTCAAGTCTGAAAACACCATGCTCAGCACAGGTTATGTTTGATAAATTTTGGTGTAGTGTTAGGAGTTTGACTCCAGCCCCACAATCAACTCCTTTTGTGACCTCTTGGACCTGCATGCCATTGATATTCAAAGCCGTGTACCCCGTATTACCATACTAATAGGTATGTTTCATGTTTCCTCTCTTCTTGAATTTTTTGGAATTGCTAGTCTTTTCAGATGGCACATCGTCCCCATTTTCACTTTATAATGAGCTCTGGAGGAAGAGTGCCTTTTGCTTTTTAAATATCTTTTCTGTGCGTGGTTGGGTTTGGGGCAGAACTAAACCATATGTTCCGTGTCTGGATCCCATATGTTTTTATGTGTTTCATGTGAAACACAGATGGTTTGGAAACCGTGAGACAAACACTTCATTGACCTCTGTATGTATGTGAATGACTAGGGAGCAAGCCCTGTCTTCATAGGAGAGGTTCAACGTCATTTGGTTAACAGGGATAGGGTACCTCTGAGCAATACCCACCAAAACCCGGGGAACCGACAGTCTTCATTAAGTATGTCAGTGTTACCACAAGAAACAGAGGCCAAGAGGAGCCGACGCAGACAAGCCATACAGTCTCCTGCCTCCTCTTTCCCTCAGTATTTGTTTTGGACGTCTTCACACAGAATGGTCATAGAAGCCCCACCTAAAGATTCCCATAAACAATAAACATCCCACTTGAGTTCTTGTCTCCACATAAGCACTCCCCGGCCTCTCCTCTGTCTGTTCACCAACACCTGACTTCTTGTGCCTTCCCACGTGCTACAGTGCCAACCACCTTCCACCAAGTATTTAAGCACAGACTTAATTAACTGGAGTCTAACACGTGCTTATGATTTTTGTTCTTATTATAAAATATATTTCATACATGCAAACTCTTAATCATAATTTGCCAATGTTAGACAATGCACATGAATAACAGCCCAGTTTCTTACCGTAGTATAGAAGACACTCAGAACATCCCTGTGTTCCTGCCCAGTCAGCCTCCCACCATTGCACCTCCTTAGAGCTAATCACACTTTGACATTTTCCTCTACTAACTTGTGTTGAAGAATTCTGTGAATGGCTGCCACACAACAGGAGCCCTTTATGAAGCTGATTTTCTGTTGCTGCGCTGCCCCTAAGATTCTCGGTGCTGTAATGTAGCATCAGACAAGGTCTCCTTTGCTCCTTAGTATTTCGTTATGAAATGATGAGCAAGGATGCGTCCATCGATCCTATGACTGCTGACTTTTACCACTGATGCTGACGGCGATTTGGAAACGAGCATTTCTGGGACTGGAGAGATGGCTCCACCATTAAAGGCTTGGCTCACAGCCAAAGCATTTCTGTTTCTTGTAGATAAACTGGGAGTGGGTAGATCACAGGTTAGGAAGGTGCATGTTTCACTGCATTTTATAGGTTTTGGCCTTTGCTGCAGCCACAGTACACCATTTCTGTTGAGGGGATGGCATTGTATAGTTGTTTCACGTCTCACTGAAATTGAATTTCTAGGCTTTTTTAATAACTGCTGCTTGGGTGAGAGGTAGAGGGGATTTGGTGATTTTGATTGGTATTTCCCTCCTGACTGAAGCAGCTCAGCCCTTGATTGTCAGCTTATTAATCATTCACGTACTTACATTTATAAGAGGCTGTTTTGTTATGGTATGTATGTGTGTGGGGGGGTTACCTGCCTTCATTTAAGAGCTTAGGACCATTGGGAAGCTCCACCCAACTCCACCGCTCCCATTCCATCATGGGCAGTTCTGCCAGGACACTATTCAACACTGTTAGAGACACCTACAGGCCATTTAAGCCCCGCCCCAGCAGATCTGCCACTTACTCTGGTGTTCTCTCTCCTGCCTTCCTGAGAGTCACCTGGGAGTTGCTTTGCTCTGTTCTACTTATTAAATCTGGATTTACTAATTTGGTTTGATTTGGTTTATTACTTCAGTGGAGAAAACCAATAACTGGGCTCCAATGACTATCAAGGACTCACTGTTTGAGAGTTTGCTCTCCCTGTCTGCAGCTCACCCATGAGTGATCTTCAGTGCGAGCAGTCAGAAGTTTCTAATTTCAGTGAAATCCGATTTCCTCATCTCTTATGACTGCAGCTTCCTCGGAGGAAAGTCTCCTAACCTTCTGAGTCATATGGGACCCAGTGTTTTTCTCTAAAGTTTACAACTTTACCTTCATTCAGGTCCATGTTTAATATCAGATCAATTTTATAGATTTGAGTAGGGATTAAAGCTTAGCTTTCCATATAAAATCTAGCCATTTAAGAGCCATCTGTGAAAGACCTTACTGTCCCAGTTGGGTTGCTTTTGTCCTTTCTTCAAGGTCACCCAACGTGTGACACAGTTTGGGTCTGTCCCTGCCCCTACTCTGTTCTGGTGACAGCTTTGCCCACATGAATCTATTTGAACCAACATAAGGCCAACAACAGGGTTGATACAGGGTGATGGCTGTAGGCGTGTCTCACCTGGCAATCGATGCAGACTCCCCCACCTGTGTAGGTGCCTTTACTGTTCAAGCTCGCCTGCTGTAGCTCCACATCTGGGTCATAGTAACAGTCCACGGCATGCCCATGGCAGTTGCAAGCTGGAAGAAAGCATCCTTGGTCAGATTACTGTGCCACTTTTAGTAAGTTCCCAGACAGGATCTCTGTTCTGTGGCTTACAATAAAGTCTGTTCTGAAACACTAGAGACACTCTGTGAACAATTACAGGGAATTTTTTACGCAGAGACTATTATAGAAAAGACTGTACTTCATAGACTCCTTCTGTTTGATAGTAAATGAAACATTTCTCTTTTCTTAAACGATATAACAATGAGTTATATCTACTAGAGTTATGTACACAGACTATAGTCACTGAAAACTATTGCCCGGCTCTTTATTCATTATAAAACACATTTATATGCTTTGTAGTATTTAATCTGCTTTCTAAGGTAGATGCACTACCCCCATACCACAGATAGGAAACTGAGATGGAACAAGCTTACAAGATGATTCACAGCTGCATAACCCATAAATAAGAGAGCCAGAAGCTGGTCAGTCTTTGCTTGATTTCAAATCCTATATTTCAAAAGTCTAAACTTTTGATCTTAGGACTATGTGTAATAGTGAAAAACAGGAATTAGGTTAATGTCTACCTGTAGACAAATAACAACCCATCTGGCTGACTATAAATCCTATGGAGATGGAGCTGCACGTATTTTGTTTGTGATGGAGCATGGTCCTAGGCTCAGAGTGGCACGCAGTTAACCCTGCCATATTAACTTGGATTCCTACTATGATAATTCTATATGTCACCAAGAGTGACACCAAAAAATCCATAATGACTGGGAAAGAATATCAAAACTATCTTTTTAAAAATAAAAAAGAGATTAAAAACAATAAAAAATCAGGACATAAAATTAAACAGATATTAATCTCTTACTAGTATGCCTAACACAGCCACTAAAGTATCTGATTAAAACTATCTAATTAAAATGCTCATACTAGCTCCATGTTATGGTCTGAATGCTTGTTTCTCAGAAACTGACATGGGAGAACCCAGTTACCAATATGAAGATGTAAGGATGAGGTTTAAAAAGATGTAACTTTGTAAGTAACTGTACCTCAGAAACAGGAAAAATAACTCATGCAGATGTTGAGAAGCAGATCCATCACTCCCTTACTTTCTAACACGCCTGTGATCAAGGTGGCTTTGCATTATCTCCTAATTCTCTCTGACCCCTTCTACCTCCCACAGGAAATGGTCCACGGCAGCACCTACTCTCAACACAGCCAACACTAGCATCTCTCTCTCCAGCCCTTGGCCCTCAATCTGCTATCACACCCCACAAATGCTGAAAAGAGAGACCAGCATGTCAAAACACTCAGCCTTACCCATACATGAATGTACCATGTATATATACTTAATAATTCTTTGTTCTTCTTATACTTTCCTCTTAAGTCTGACGTTTCCTTAATCTGGTTCCCTCTTGTCAATGGTTACATTTCCCATAGTTAAGTTACCTGTAGTCTACAAATATTAAATTTAGAGTCACAAAAATTAACAATTCATGTTTCAAATTGTGTGCCATGCTGTCAGAACAGCACGGTGCAGGCTGTCTTTGCATGGCTGTTACTCCCCACTCAAGAGTCACTCTGATTCATGCTGGGGATGAGATTGGCTTGCAGGGTCAGGTTCCTATAACCCTGTCTTACTTAATAAAGGCTCACAAGAGCAAACATGGTGATACTGGCCAGTTCATCACAATCTGGTATCTTTTATTATTAGTTGCTGTTCATCTCTTACTGTGCCCAGTGTACAAATTCAACTTTCTCATAACCGTGGATAGAGAGGAGGAGCATATAGGACATTTGGGGTCTCCACCATCCTTAATCTCACCAGCAATCACTCACCTTCACACTCGTTGTGCTGCCCCAGAGCAGCCGGCTGCCAGCGCCTCTGATTGAAGCCAGCGCAGCAGCGATTGCAAGTCTCCCCACAGGTGTGGTGCTGGCATTTGCATCGGAACCTGAACATGAAAGCAAAGCATGTTTTGGTAATTGAAAAGAGTGGTTGTAGGTATAGCATCAAACTCAGGGCAATCCTCATCCCTTGGCATCCTGAGTTTGAAACATTGTTTGCTTGGATTGATTTGATGTCTTCTTTTGTTGGAGATTGGTTCTCATTTATCCCAGACTGACCTTGAACTCACTATGTAGCTCAGGAAGACCTTGAACTTTTATTGCGCTTCTACTGCGCAAGTGTCGGGATTATAGGTATGTGCTACATGCCTGGTTTATGTGGTGTTAGAGACCGAAGACAGCACTTCTTGCCTGGTAGATAAGATCCCCACCAACTGAGCTGAACCCCTTACTCCCTAACCCCAATGAAAGGTTTACATTCAGATCAGCCCCAAAGCCAAACAGAAACCGCTGCTCCTGTAAACAAACATGATATACTACACACACACAATTGTTGAGTCATCCACAGCACATTCACTGTGCCATTACCAGAACAAACCAATTTGCATACATTATGTCAACCCCTCTCCCACTGTCTCCATTGCACAGACGGTGAAACTAAGATGCAGATAATAAGATATTCGCCAAAGGTCAAGCGGTGATAACAGAGAACCAAACATCAAGCTGAAGTTTGACTCTGAAGCTCCAGCTCTTTCTCCTCCATCACATGTGTCACATAAACTGAACAGCACTGGGCATGGTGGCTCACACCTATAATCACCCCTCCATGGAGGCTGAAGGATAGCAGTATCCAGGCTAGCCTGGGCTACAGAAAACAATAAATATAAATGAGTAAGAAATAAGAATAAGTGAGCAAGCAGATGCCGAGTTTCCTGGGATGTGTTTAGCATCCCAGCTTCATTGAAACCTAGAATTGTACTTGCAGCCTCCCTGCCAACACAGAGGTGACCAGGAGACAGTCACTGGAAAGCTCTCTGAGCACTAGGTTCCCGCAGGCTGCCCCAGCGCTCTTACAGGACACATAGCTGAGAGCACTTGACATCGAGTTTAGCTCTGGGCATTGGATTGGAGGGCTGTTCCTGAGTTACCACTCATCTGTGTTTGAAAGAAGACTCAAAACCACTGTGAATCAGGCTCCTGTCAGGCTCCAGGCACTCCCACAGCCCTTCTGTAAGAGGTCGTGGGGAGGATGGCCGGACTGAAGAGTCACACTCCAAAAAGAAGATTCCAACCATCACCCTGCCCGCTGCCTGAGAAGTCACACTGACGTGGACTTAATGGGCATGTGCGACAGCCAGAGATCACACAGGCTCTCCTCAGAGAGGTAGTTTCAGCTCAGTACCAGTGAAATACTTGCCATGGGTGGGCCTGAAAGAATATTTAAGGGACATTGCTTGAGGAACACAGGGTCCAACTACATTTGTAGTAAAGTTTTGAGCATAACACGGAATGGAGTCTGGTGCCCGCCTGGAAGGTGCCCTCCTGGATGGTGCCTGCCTGGACGGTGCCCTCCTGGACGGTGCCCTCCTGGACGGTGCCCTCCTGGATGGTGCCCTCCTGGACGGTGCCCTCCTGGATGGTGCCTGCCTGGACG
Organism: Arvicola amphibius; assembly: GCF_903992535.2. Lineage (NCBI taxonomy): Eukaryota > Metazoa > Chordata > Mammalia > Rodentia > Cricetidae > Arvicola > Arvicola amphibius. The sequence continues at coordinate 96,617,654 of NC_052051.1, forward strand.
GTGCCCTCCTGGACGGTGCCCTCCTGGATGGTGCCCTCCTGGACGGTGCCCGCCTGGATGGTGCACGCCTTGACAGTGCCCTCCTGAATGGTGCCCGCCTGGACGGTGCCCTCCTAGATGGTGCCCTCCTGGACGGTGCCCACCAGGACGGTGCCCTCCTGGACGGTGCCCGCCTGGACGATGCTCTCCTGGACGGCACTGACATTATCAAGCCTCTGCTGTACTGATTCTCAGTCTAAGCTAAAGCTAAGGTAGCACTTTGGCTTTGCATCTTCTGCAGAAATGCTTCCAGCCCAGTCTATTAGAGAATCCTTTCCAGGATGGCCTCTCCATCTTATCTAGCCTAATATCGACTGTCATTTTTCTCCTAAGCAGCTTACGTTTTAGTTTGTGACACAGCAAAAGATGAGCCTGAGCAGACTCCTCCTGTTCAGCAGGCTGCTTGGAAGCCCAGAATCAAAAGTGAGATCCTGCTACTATCCGTGCAGTCAGGTCAGGTGGTAAACCTTGCCAGTTAAAACTGTATTCTGTCTAGAACCAACTTCACTGATTGTCCAAAACGGGCCTCCTCCATGAAGTCTCTGGACCATCTCAAGAAGAGGCTTGTTTCCTGCTTATTCATAGAGATGTCACAAGCATTCCACACTAGATTGTCCTTGCTGAACTCTTCCCTATCATTTAAATGAGACTGAAGGGTATTTGAGAACATGGCAACCATGAAAGATCCTAACACGTATTCCCACCTTTGGTGCCAATTCCATCTTTAGGTAGGAACTGTCAAATGTGGTAGAAACCTCAAATGAAATAAATTTGAAGTCAGGAGCAGGAGAGATAGCTCAGCAGTTAAGAGCACGGGCTGCTCTTCTAGAGGACCTGGGCCCAGTTCCCAGTCTAGAACCTAAAATTCTCTGGCTGGGTGCACATCTCTACTGCAACAGCTAGTCTTATTCCTAGCAAGGTGAGGAGGGAGCTGGCCGTACTTACTGGTTTTCAGGGTTGTCAGCAGTGCACTCGTCCGCGTGGCCATTGCAAACACACCGGCCACCGATGCTGATGTCCTTTATGCTGTAGTAGTACTGCACGACAGAGAACAGGATTACCATCTTCCGGGGACTGTGACACAGACGTTCTCTCCCTGGCCTTTACCCACATAAGGGTTGACATGGCTTTTCCTTTATTCTGTACCCTTGTGCCATTTCTCCTTGCTGACTTGAGCCCAAATGAGAACCATGCTTGCTTGTAACTTGTCTTACAAAATGAATGCATTCCTCGATCAAATTTAATTTTTTAAAAAGCCTTCAGAATTTGTCCATTAAAACATCAAATGCTTTAAATGCAGGGAGGAAAGTACCCATGGGGAGAAGAATCGTACATATAGCCTACTGGAATGAGATGATGTGTTTTAAGCTTGTTTATACACTGAGCATATGGATCTACCAAAAATGAATTATTCGCCTACTATGTGCAATCTGCCCCTCCAGGGTGTGGGAAGGGAGAAAATATTTGCAAAGATGGATCAGATCCCTCTGTAGAGGGAGTTAACAGCTGTTGGCTGTTGTTGGAACCTTCCTGATTCATGTTCCAAAAGACTAAAGCTAAGAGTTCAAACTCCCAAAGACCAGACAATGTCAGCAACAGACACAGGGGAGGCTAAGCCCTAAACTAGACCAAACATACATTCACACATACACACATACACACACACACACACACAAATCTTGCAACACTCATGATAAGCCAAATTATTTCAAAGATAATTGGAAATTACCTTTGAATGTTTTTTAAATTATCTTTGATGAAATTCCAAAGATAATTGGAAGTGCAGAGAAGTGGTGAGCTGGGACCGTGCAGTTTTCCAGAGTGCTCAGCTCATGCTTATCACTGTTCCCATCTCCCCATCTCTGCTACCCAGCAGTTCAGAAAGAGCTAAGAGCATAGGAAATGCAGATGAGCCACCTTCAGACAAGGTGCCTGACTTTTCTGGAAAATGTTCAAAACTGTCATGACTATTTCCCAGGCTGCCCACCTCCAGCCTCTCTGTTATTAACTACATAAAATGCCACAGTGAACATCTTCCACTTAGCCTTCTAGGTGATCTTGCCCTTTCCCCTTGGGCTGATACCTATATCGGCAGCAGCCATAGACTTTCTGGCTCTCTAGTTTCGTATTGGGCTAGACCATGCAGGAGAAGGGCAGACTCAGGTCATCTCTTCTACTGTCCCTCCCCCGCTGAAGCCAGGGTACGATCCTAACTCCTGAGAATGGGAGATGTTCCTGTAGATCTCCCTCAGAGTACAGAGTTCACCGCGCCACCTAGGGTTCTCCCCCACTAGGTCACGTTTTGAAGTCCCTTTCCCTAGGAGGGTTTACACTAGAACCAGATCTTCTGAGTGGAATTTCTAGCTCTGCTTCTTCCTCTAGATCGATGGTGCATTGGTCCATGAGGGAGGAGGGAGAAGAAGCAGGGAACACCGTTCGGACCACTGTAGGTATGATGGAGATAGCCCTCCGGGAGATGACCAGTGAATTGATTCAGCTTTATTCCAGAGTATAGGGAATACATAGGACTGAGGAGCCTGAGACAAACATAATTTACAGTAAGTGGCACAGTCCTATCATAAGGCTGGGTTAGTAACAGCGGGGTCCTAGAGCGAAGCTCCTAGTACAAGTCTTAGTTATCATATGTGTAGCAGGAGCGGCTTCTAGCAGGGGACTGTGCAGGGTCTTTCTAAAGATAAACCAGGCATCCCGGTTTAGAGGCAGCTTTCAGAAAAGGTCAGTCCTCCAGGCCCGGGGACATTCTCCAGATGAAGGCAGGTAGAGACTAGGAAGTTTCGCTGGGGAGGGAGTCCCCATGTCACTGAGTTTTGGAGAAAGCTGCCAGGCCATGATGGAGTGAAACCTCTGACCAGCAAGACCTTCCAACAGAAGTGACCTCTGTAGCTTAGGGCATGTGGGTTTCCTCTTTCCTCCCTCGTTCATCTGCTGCTGATGCAGAGATTCTGAAGGAGGACACTAAGACATTGTGAGAAACAAGGAGCCTGGTACCCAGAGTGACTGCATAGAGCTGAGTTCACCTGTTGATGCACGCTAGAGAGTGATATGAGCAAGAGACAAACATTTCTGTTCTTTAGCCTCTGACATTGGAGGTAGTTGACTATGAGACTTAGCCCGTCTGCACCAATACCAGACTGACTATAATCATTTTTGGGGTATAACAATTTTTCTTATCTTGGGGATTGAACCCAGGGTTCTACCACTGAGTAGATTGACAGCTACCCTGCCTAGGCTGTCCTAAGGCTCATTCAACAGTACAATCAGGCCTTACACTTAAAGTCTTCCTGCATCAGCTTCCCTAGCAGCTGATTACAGACCTGCATCACCAGGCCTGGTTCATTTGCAGCTGGATTACAGACCTGCATCACCAGGCCTGGCTCATTTGCAGCTGGATTACAGACCTGCACCACCAGACCTGGCTCATTTGCAGCTGGATTACAGACCTGCACCACAGGGCCTGGCTCATTTGCAGCTGGATTACAGACCTGAACCACAGGGTCTGGTTCATTTGCAGCTGGATTACAGACCTGCACCACAGGGCCTGGTTCATTAGCATCTGGATTACAGACCTGCAGCACCAGGCCTGGTTCATTTGCAGCTGGATTACAGACCTGCAGCACCAGGCCTGGTTCATTCGCAGCTAGATTACAGACCTGCACCACAGGGCCTGGTTCATTAGCAGCTGGATTACAGACCTGCACCACAGGGTCTGGTTCATTAGCAGCTGGATTACAGACCTGCATCACCAGGCCTGGCTCATTTGCAGCTGGATTACAGACCTGAACCACAGGGCCTGGCTCATTTGCAGCTGGATTACAGACCTGAACCACAGGGCCTGGCTCATTTGCAGCTGGATTACAGACCTGCACCACAGGGTCTGGTTCATTAGCAGCTGGATTACAGACCTGAACCACAGGGTCTGGTTCATTAGCAGCTGGATTACACACCTGCACCACAGGGCCTGGCTCATTAGCAGCTGTATTACACACCTGCACCACAGGGTCTGGTTCATTAGCAGCTGGATTACACACCTGCACCACAGGGTCTGGTTCATTTGCAGCTGGATTACAGACCTGCATCACCAGGCCTGGTTCATTTGCAGCTGGAATACAGACCTGAACCATAGGGCCTGGTTCATTAGCAGCTGGATTACAGACCTGCACCACCAGGCCTGGTTCATTTTTCTTCAAATAGTCATACTTATTATAAACAGGAACCACCCTCTGCCTAAGATCACAGGCTTGGAAAAGTACTCAGAAGAATTGAACTTATTTGACAAGCAAAACAAGCAACAAAACACAGCTGATTAGGTGCTTATAAAATGCTACTCACCCGCCGGGTGACAGTGGGGTCTCTCTCTGCTTTGGAGATAAGATGCCCAAGTAGGGTGTTAGTCCGGAGAAATCGCAAGCGGATGTTTGTTGCTTTAGTAAACTCCCTCAGGGTGTTGGAGAAAGCAAAATTTTTTGCACCTGGACGACCATTTATCAATGATACAACCACCTTAAAAAAGAAAGAAAGAAAGAAAGAAAGAAAGAAAGAAAGAAAGAAAGAAAAGGAAAAAAAGAAAAAGGACACACCAGACCAAAGTCCTTTTCTCAAAATGCAGTAACAAGACACTAAAAATAATATGCCCCCAAAAGTACCTGGTTCTCTAAGGAGCCCCTGATGTACTGACGTGGTCTAGCAGCTAGTTCCTAGTTCTACGTTTAAACCTGATCTCTATGATGATGTTCTCTGATCTGCTGGGTGCCTGTGGAGGGGAAGGGCTATGAATGCCGGAGAGAGACTGGCATGTCTCTAAGCACGGAGAAGAGAGTTTGTCAAGCTGCATCAGGCAAACGAAGCTGAAATAATCTAAAGAAGTGGCTTTCAAACTTCCTAACACCCTAATACAGCTCCTCATGCCATGGTGACCCCAACCACAAAATTATTTCCGTTACTACTTCATAACTGTAATTTTCTACTGTTATAAATTGTAATGTAAATATCTGATATGCAGGATATCTGATATTCAACCCCCGTGAAAGGGTCATTTGACCCCCGACCCCCAAAGGAGTTGCAGCCCATAGGTTGAGAACCTCTGATTTAAACACTGAAGAGATATGGACCGGAACAAGGACTCAGGTTTTCATGCCTCAGCTGATGACGTCCAAGCCTCAGTAGTTTGAAACATAAGCTGCTTACCAGATGGAAAATACTAGATAGAGCCTCGTAAGTAAAATCTCACACTCCTAACGGAGTTGATTTCAAAGTCCATTTACATTCCTCACAGCCTCGCCATTTCCATGGAACTCTTCCCTGACTGTCCCCATCTCTATCTGTCCCCCTGCATAGCAACAGCCAGGCTGATTTCATATCAGGGTCAGATGCAACTCCAAGAGGACAACAATTGTTCTCTCCCTCAAAGATGACATCTACTGTGTCAAGTGGGACCAGGTAAAAAGACTCTGACCAGCCAGAGCATGGCAAATATGGCTCTGATGGGCTTTGTCCTCTCTCATTCTCTTTGCCTTGCTATAAACCATTAGACTACATTCCTAAAACTAGCCCCCAAGGTCTAGTCCACTTCCTCCTCCTGAGGCTGACTACCAAAGTCTGACTATCAAAGTACTGAAGTCCAGCAAACAAAAGCCCCCTTTGGCTCACCAAATTAATATGTCCAATAAAAATTAAACATCTCTCATCCTACCATGGGTCTCCCCAGTTCCCTTAATAAACCACTATTTTCCTATGGGGCCACTTCTGTCTCCTCTTTATCCGGAGACCGTCTTTGTCCCTCCAGGACAAATGCCTGTTGTTCCTTTCCCCTTCTCCCTCATCCTCTCTCTCCTGTCTTTGTCTCTTATTCCCTGCCCTTTATTTCTCTGGGGTAAATAAGCCACCTTTTTGCCAAGAACTTGGTCTTAGGGTGTCTTGTACCAACAATGGTCCCTTCACTAGGGCTTAGCTTAGCACTGCCATCTGCCCCACCTCCTCAGTCCTGGAAATAGTGTGTGAGAAGGTGGGGGGATCGTCACCAGTTACCTGTGACCCACCACCTTCTTTCACTGGGAGAATTCTGAAGCCTGTGGGCCTTGGATCCCAAACTCTAACTTCCAAGGAAGAATTCAGCCCCCAAAAGAACTTCTAACCCAACTCATTCTGTCTTTGGTGTGATTCCTTTTCTATTTCCTCCAAAGCACTGCTTCCCACCTTGATCTGCACTGTCTCCCGGGAAATGCAATGTCATAGCCTCCTGGCCCCTTCCGAGTCCTACCCCTGACTGCCTCCCAAAACCACTCACTTCGCCATTTTCCAGAGGCACAATGCGGGAATACTCTGTGACACAGAGCAGCTGGTCATCCCGGGTGACAGCCATGTTTGCTTCTTGCCCAAACTGTTCTAAACAGTCTCTTCGAGAATCTAGGAAGGACACAGTTGAACATTAACAAATGATGCATCTTTTCTCCTAGATCTCTTCCCTTGCCTTGTGTTTCCTTAAGAGGAAGAACCAAGTCTTTTGGATTTCTAGATGGGAACTTAGGATAAAATTTTTAGTTCATGAAAAAGAAATGTCTGGCTATTTCAGCTCAAATGCTGTCAGCAACCATGTTTGAAGATATGCTATTAACTCCTCATGCCTCGAGTAGGAAACTTTACCCTCTAAGGAAATTGGCTGTCACTTTGATTGATCATGAGGTCCAGAGACACTTACATACTTCGTTAGCTCCAGTAGCTCCATGTTACTCTAAATGAGTAACATGGAGCCCAGGATCCATAAAGAGCCAACCTTGTTCCTCTTGAAACATGAGGTCCAGAGACACTTACATACTTCGTTAGCTTCAGTTAGAGTAACATGGAGCCCAGGATCCATAAAGAGCCAACCTTGTTCCTCTTGAAATAGGAAGAACATGAGCGGCAGCTCACTTGCAAGTGCCTCCACCAGTACCAGCAAAGCTGTTACAAAAGGGGGTGCAACCTCCATTCTGCATGAGGGTCCTTAGAATCAACACATGCATGACTAAGAAACGCTATGTTCTGAGGACTACTTAGGAGTCCCACTGAGACACTCTTTTCTAAACTAAATCCATAGTCTTAAACTGTTTCAGATAATCAAAGCCCCGCATAGCACAGAAGACAAGATTACTTACGGGCAAAATACTGCCACGGTGAGTAGGTGCTTCCAAAGTCGACAGATCTTTCCAAGACCCAAAGATCAGGGCGCGGAGAATTTGCAAATTTGATTAAAACATAGGCCACATGGAAAAGCTGAAAAAGCAAGAGAGATGTGGTTTGTTTGGACTGAGGGTATAGCTCAGTGGTAGAGTACTTGCTTAGTATGCAAAGGCTCTGAGTTCAATCCCCAGGCCCACCATAAAGGAAAGGTTAAAGTCGGTTTGTCTATAGCTTTGACTATTTCTACAGGTTGGTGATTCCCAAGGCTACAAGATACAGATCCAAGCTCTATCTGCCTGGTAGACATCTCTACTCAGCTTTCCAGCTTCTTATCCTCAAAACCACGTCGTCTTCCCTTTCAGTACGTGTGTTGCCATCATTATCTTGAGTTCCAGCCTCTTTCCCTGTGCCATCTACTCTGGTCTCTTTTTCTTCTTACGTTTCTCATCATTCTTTGGCCTGTATCCAGAATGACACCAACATAGGAAGAAAAAAATGGGGCTCTGGTCTTGCTCACTTCATCTCCAATTCCTAAACACCCAGATGTTTATTCCTCATTCTCCTTCCTCAAAAAAGTCTGCTTTGAAATTTGAACTCTGCAATGATGCAGTCAGGCCTCCACATTGTGATACTACATCCTGTAGCATGATTAATAGAAATTAATAAAAATCCAGATATTGGGGTTCAGTCAGAAAAACAAAACAGACAGCCACTTGTTTCAATCAACCAAGGATCAAAAACTTTGGGGTGGAGGATATCACAATGGCACCATGTACATTTTTCTTGTCTGTAGTCTTTGGCAATGTAGTGTGTAACAAGTACTTATACCATATTAGATTACATAAGAGGCTGTGTGTAGGCTCAAGCACACCATTCTACACAGAGACTGGGGTATCCCTGAGGGACACGGAGAACAGAGGGAAAGAAGTGGAACCAACCCCAGGGACACTGAGGGATGACAGACAGCAGAGCACAGGTTTAAACAATTCTGTATTATCACGTTAATGAGCAAAGACCTTCCCTGTTCCCCAAATCCCTGGCCCCACCACACCACAAGTAACAGGTTCTACAGTGGCTTTCTGAGCAGGATGCCTCACTGCCATCAGCTAGCCCACTAGAGCCAGAACAATGAACTCGTCTACTTAGAGAGGGTGGGAGGAAAAGAGGAGTCAGACCCTGCGGGGCTCTCTTTCCTGGGGAAATACTACAAGAGAAGGTTTGGTGTGTAACTCAATAGTAAAATGCATGCAAGATCTTGGCTCAATCCCTGCCATTGCTCTCTGATTGGATGTCAAAAGTGCTATGCAAAACAAACAAACAAACAACTTAACAAAAGCAATTAAGTAAATCTTTGTCTTGTCTTGTGGAGGCTGGTGTGTTCTGGGTTATCCTGCAGAATATTTGGGTCAGGACACCGCCTACATTTTACTTGGACAAGGGCAGTGCTGGGAGGCAGCCAGAACTTAAGGAATGTGCTGGAATATGCTTATTTGGCATAAAATAAGTCATTTCTACTGTAAGAAAGGCATGCAGGGAACTATTGGACAGCAGAGCTTGCCTGTGTCTCAGATGTTCCCACCTGGCTGTCCTGGATGTCGTGAAGACCCCAGCAGGTATTCTCCCTGACAGGACAGTGTGTGGGATGTGGCTGGGAAGCTCTGGGGTAGGAAGGGTCGTAGCAAAATGGGAGGCAAGAAGATGGCTTGGCATGAACTCCATACCTGACGGATTTCAGTAGTGGGTCTATGCCCTGCTGAGCCTTGATTAGAAGTTGAGTTCAGTTGCTGGATTCCATCTGTGAGGTGTTATATTTAGGCATGAGGGTGGACCAGAGAGGAGACATAAGGTAGAAAGGAACTGAGAAGGTGGGCAGGGTGTTCAAACAGACCCACCAGATAGGATGTGGGATAAATGAGCAACTAGAGCCAGAGAGGGTGCACCAAAGGGGGACATAAAGTAGAAAAGAGCCAAGGAGGTGGGCAGAACGGCCAGAGAGACCCACCACATAGAGTGTAGGATCAACGGGAAACTGGAGCCAGTGGCCTGAGGAGAATTGGCTCCAAGCATCCTGGTGGCTATGGGAGCAGGTTTTAATCTCCCTGCATACTGGCTGAGAAGGGGACTTTGGGGAGAAACCTGGTCCGTGCCAGCAAGTAGCACAGAGCAAACTCAATCCAGACTCACCACCCACGGGATGAGGTCTGCATCTGGAGAAGACTAAGCCTTCATGAGCAGCTAAGAATTCTATGAAAGAGAGACAGGCTATTGTGGGTTGAACCCCAAAATCCCATCCCTCAGGCCTCCATACTAGGACTTGCTCCACTCACTTTCCTTGAACTTAACCTAGCCCCTTGCCTTACCTCTCATTTTTCTACCTTCGTCCCATGAGCATCTTCCTAATTCCGGGTGCTATCTTTGCTTCCTATACCCCAAATACTACATAAGAAGGAAGGATTTTCTCTTGATAGTCAGGGTTGGTTTATTCCATTCACCTGGAAAAGACGATATATAAAAGCTTCCACAGATGAAGCAGATGCCCCTGTGCTTTTGAGGCATAGGGGAAATTCTTATTTAGTAGGTATTGTCTTAGAAAAATATAATGCTGATTCTAAGTATGTCACAGGACTCCGCATGCAACACTTGGACCTGATATGTTTACACCTTGCATGCAACACTTGGACCTGATATGTTTAAAACATGCATACAACACTTGGACTTGATATGTTGGTTTATACCATACATACAACACTTAACCTGATATGTTTGTTTATACCATGCATATAATACTTGGACCTGATATGTTTCTACCATGACAATATTATGTCTGATAGTAGAACATGAGAATGTGGAAATTCAATCTTACTAATAACCATTTAAATACCAACCCTGGAACCATCAAAACAAGAAAATATGGATCAACATGGATGGGTTTCATAACCTAAGGTGTGTGCTCACATAACATCAAACTAGATGCAAGAGCACATTCATGCACATAAAAAGCGATACATTAGACAACATTCTGTGTTTTATGGTCAGTGTGTCATACGAGTTGTCATCTGTAGTGGCAGCTTTCGGCATCTGCTGAGGATGCACTCTCTTCCCTGTCTGGGTATGAATACAATCAGAAACAAAGGAGCTGGACAGATGGGGAAGGTTTCTATAACTCTTGATGAGGCTGACCTCAGAGGGTGGGAACTGTGGCCGCTATTGGCAGAGTCCCCAGATGTGTGCCTGTGGCTGGGGTCCAGTGTAACTGTGACAGCCCAGTGTGGCTGTGACCAGGCGTGCACACTACAGACAGCTGTGAATTCTGAAGGCAAATCCTCAGCTTCTTAGACAAAAGCCTTCTCCTGGCTATCAGCACACATAGATATCCTGCTGCTGCTGGAATCATTTTAGAGCAAAAGAAAGTACTTTTGAAACAGTGCTAAAGATAACATAAGCATCATAAGATATTTTTGTTCTAAGGGGGAAAAGTGACATCACCTTAAAAAGGGAGCTGGGCTGGGGTTGCTCAGTAAATAAGAGAGTTGGCCGCTAAGTCTGACAAACCTTAGTTTGATCCCTGGAACCTATGCAGTATAGAAAGAGAACTGACTCACACATGGTATCTTCTGACCTCCACACATGCACTATGGTACATGTATACCCATGTGGACGCACACACGTGTACATATAAACACATGCTAACCAGTGGTTCTGACTTTCCTAAGCTATGACCCTTTAATAGAGTCCCTCATGCTGTGGTGACCCCAACTATAAAATTATCTCATTCTACTTCACAGCTCGAATTCTGCTACTTTTATGAACTGAAATGTAAATATCTGATATATCAAAGGGTCTCAAGCCACAGGCTGAGAACCACTGCTAAACGAACATGTAAACAACATTTTACAAAAGGAAAAGAGAAAGCTAAATAAACGTAGCCTCTTCATCCCTTGCAGACTGTACAGGAAAACGTATAACCTGGCACATTCCCAAAGCCAACTTCAGTGCTTGCTCATCCCAGCAACGCTGGCTTCTCTGTGACAATCCACTTGGACAGAAGCAACTGAAAAACAAGCTCCAGCCAGCACACAGAGCCCAAGTGTTTGCCAGGGAATTGCACCATGCTTCTTGAAATGATGTAGAAATGCTTCATGCTGCACAAAAAGTATTGATATACAGAGATATGACTAAGAGAAAACAATAAATATACTTTACGATTTCATCAATATACCCATTTTGTTAAAAGGAGACAACAGAGTGGGGAGGAGTTTGAGGCAGCTTATAAGGGTGGGAAGAAAACAGTAGGAACTTGCCAAGAGTAAAGGAGAAAAGGGAGGAGGAGAGGGAGGAGAGGGCAAAGGGAAAACGGTCCATCGGGATGAAACATACACACTCATTCGTACACACACTTGCATGCATCAGTCACCTCAATAACTGCTTTTTCTCCTTCCAGAGATGTCCTGGGGATCCAGGAAACTTTCATCTAGCAGAAAAGCATTCTCTTAGTCAGGGGCCAACTGTCACCACACAGTGTCACAACAGGAGACAGGGAACTTACTAGAAATAAGTAACTGAAGCATGTTTGATTAAAAAACAAACAAGAAAAACCATTTAGAAAGCAGTAGGAGAGGCAAGGAGGCCTTCCCGTGATGGAAAAGAATTTTGGACCTCAGAAGACCTAAGGACCATCCCTACTCTGGGCTGGAAAGTACTGATGTTGCCAGGACAAAGCTGGGGTCAGGACCTTCCTTGGGAAGCACTGAGAAGGTACGACCCACAACCAGCAGGAGGAGTGAATGACACAAACGGCTCCATATGCCTTGTCCTCATTACTTTCTGTGCACCCACCATGGGCCAGATCCCCCTATGTGGAGGAGCCTGTTGTCACTGTAAGTAAGTAAGCTGTGTCTGGAACAGAGTGACTTGCTAACTTGGAGAGTAACAAGTTTAAACCTGGTCTTACACTGTTGCCATAGTGACCAACTAATAGGAGTAAGCTGGGCAGCCCAGGCAAGATGCCAGACCAGCCTATTCCAAATGTGCTTGGCTTTCTGTGCCCATGGTTCCACATCTGCAGAGTCAATCAGCCATTATTAAATCTATTGGATGTGAGGGAAGACTACCTCTTCACTGAGAATGTGCAAACAGTGCAATCCACAACTGTTTGTGCATCTGCTGCACTGGGCACTGCAGAGACAGTCCCAGGAGGACCATGCATAGGTGATAGGCAACAGCACTCCATTTTCAGAAGGGACTTGAACATCCATGGATTTAGGTATCCATAGGGCTGCTGGAACCCTTCTTTCACCAAAGCTAAGGGATAGCTGAACCAGACACCTTTAATCCAGTTCTGCCCAGGCCCTAAGCTAGAGACAGTCAGACCTTTCAATGTGGGCTCACGCTTTCCTCTATAACACAGGTGTTCACAAAACAGCTGTCTCCCAGCTCCATGCCCACTTCTCCCTCAACAGCAACAGGGCTGAACTTTGCCCTGTGTGTGCTTTACTTCACCTCAGCCAGGCTTTCAGCTTGCCTTTCCTGCTACTCTGCTACCCTCCCCTACCTCACCAACCTCACACCCCTTGCTACAGCCACGGTCTGAATTTCAACTGCCCATGGCCCCTGGGTCTGACCATTTAGATGGATCCCGAAGGGAGATGAGCAGGCGTCTCCACGCTCTGACTCCAGTTGCCTTCTCTACCCATCTCTCTGAGAGCTCCTGAGACAGACAGGGTGGTAGCGGTGTGAGAGGGTGGTGGGAACCTGCTCAGCAAGCAGGATTGTGAGAGGCAAGGGAAGAAGTGCACACCCCAGCTGGCTGCCTTGATGCTGCAGGTCGATGAGGTAGCTGTGTCCTCTCAGTCACATAGAGTGTGTCTGTCACATGGGACGCTCCATCGAGAACTCCTGAAGTGTGGAGCATTTGCACTACTGGTAGCTTGGGGGCCCACTCTTCAGTTAGAGAGAAGAGGAACAGAAAACACCCTGCACTCAAGGAGCCCAGGGAACAAAGGGGGCTCACACTAAGGAAGAAACAAGGTTTTGGGTTTGGTTTGTTTTTTTTCTGGAAGAGGAAAATGCAATAGAGTGGGAAGTGGAAGCCAAAGAAAAGAGGATGACAGAGGTGTCATGAAGGAGAGAACAAACGGAGGCAGTTGGGAGGCAGAGGAAGGCCCCGGGGTCACCAGTAGGTCAGGAATAAGAGAGCAGGAACCGTGGGACACAGCTGGTAGAGGAGGTGCCAGGGCCCAGCTGCCCCCCGACACGTCAGACTTGACTCAAACTTTCGCTAGACCCATCCTGAAGAGTTCTTGAACTTCACTCTTTCCTTATCTATGCTTGTAGTGAATACTAGTGAGAAAACAGCCATGATTTAAAGCCAAAATGTAGTTAAAACCTTGAGAGTTTCACACGGGAAAAGATAGAAGCCAGTTTTCAAGATTTGCTAAGGGATAAAAATGCTCTTTTAAAAAACTCAATTTCCATTTACGAGATATTTTCTGGCTTTGTTGCCATTTAAAGATCTCAGAAGGCCAAGCTCACTCTGAGATGAAAAAGATCCAGACACGGGGGATATATCAAAGGGCTCTCAAGGGACAGGTTGACAACCACTGCTAAACGAACAAGTAAACTACATTTTACAAAAGGAAAAGAGAAAGCTAAATAAACGTAGCCTCTTCATCCCTTGCAGACTGTACAGGAAAACGTATAATGTGGCACATTCCCCAAGACGACTCTGTGCTTGCTCATTGCACGCAGTGCTGGCTTCTCTGTGACAATCCACTAGGACAGAAACAGCCGAAAAACAAGCTCCAGCCAGCACACAGAGCTCAAGTGTTTGCCAGGGAGCTGCACTGTGTCTCTTGAGGTGACTCAGAAATGCCTTCTACCTTTTGTTTGAGAGAACATTTCCACAGGCCTAGGGCCTTGCCTTATAGACTGAGCTAAAGGGTCTGTCAGCTTCCAGAGCCCCTCATGTCCTTGCTTCCCATTTCTCCCATGGGTTCCCTGGCAGACACAGCTGCTGTGCCTGTGGGTGCTGGGGATCTGGACTCAGCTCCTCACACTTAAATACAAGCACTGTCCTCACTAACAGCCCCTGGATGCTTCCCTTCTCCCAAAAGGAAACTAAACTTACTGCTTCCTTACCTCTCAAAGCAAGAGCTGTGTCTGGAGGATGCCGGTAACGTGGAGGTCAGCACGAGGTCTCCCTCCTCACACCCACCAGCAAAGATCTGGTCCATTTGTTATGCTACAGATATGACTTCACCTGTGTGAAGATCTGGTCCATTTGTTCAATTAATTATATAAAGATCTGGTCCATTTGTTATGCTACAGATATGACTTCACCTGTGTGAAGATCTGGTCCATTTGTTCAATTAATTATATAAAGATCTGGTCCATTTGTTCAATTAATTATATAAAGATCTGGTCCATTTGTTCAAGTATATAAAGATCTGGTCCATTTGTTCAAGTATATAAAGATCTGTTGCATTTGTTTCGCCTTGCCTGCCTAAGGCACCTGATTGGTCTAATAAAGAGCTGAACCGTCAATAGCTAGGCTGAGAAAGGATAGATGGGGCTGATGGGCAGAGAGAGTAAGTAGGAAGCAAAATCTAGAAATGAAAGAACAAGAGAGAAGAGAATGAGGAGAAAGAGGGGGCACGCCCAGGGCCAGACGCAAGAAGCAGTGACTGTAAGCTATATGAAAGGAAAAGTAAAAAGACCAGAAACAAAAGGTAGATAAAGAGAAATAGGTTAATTTAAGTTAAAAGAGTGAGCCAGAAATGAGCCTGAGCTAGGCTGAGCATTCATAACTAACTCTGTGTCGTGATTTGAGAGATGGTTGGTGGTTCAGAAGAAAAAACCTGGTAAGCAGCTTATGATCTAAGTGAGAGTTATGGAAAAAAGTCAAAATCACAAATATAACTGCAGTCAGAAAGGTGTCAAACATTTTCTCCTAACTCTGCCCTTGGTTTATATACAGATTATTTTTACAATATGACATCTTATGTGTATATATCATGTATGTGTATAAATGTATTTTATACATACATACATACATATAGCAGTGTATTATATCTTTTCATATTTATGCATATGACATATATACACAGTTTTTTCTTCACAATAATACATGGACCTATTTAGAGCTTGGCTCCAACCCTATGGCATCACTTGAATGTCTGCGTGTGGATGGCCCTTTATTACACATCGAGATTGTTCTCTGTTTTCTACAACCATAAACAAAGTTCGGGTAAATATCCTGGATTGAACACTTTGTGAAATACCCAAAAGTAGTCATTTCCGTACTAAGCATTGTAAGTTTCTTAAAGAATAAATCTTCTGGAAGATGTTCCGTCAGCATAGCGTGGCATGAGTGTGTTTACAGCCACTTCACTCACTTGGAAGAGATAACCTTCTAAGCCAGGGGTTCTCAACCTGTGATCCCTTTGGGGGTTGAGTAACCTTTTCACAAGGGTCACCTATAACTACCGGAAAACACAGCTATTATGTATGTTACAATTCATCATAGCAGTGAATTTAGCTATGAAGTAGCAAGAAAAATAGTTTTATGGATGGGGAGTCACAACAACATGAGGGTTGCAGCATTAGAAAGGATGAGAACCACTGTTCTAAGCTGAAGCCAGGAGGGGGACCAGACATCAGTGATATTTCCCCTAGAGAAAGATGACGGTGTTCTGTGTTGTTAGTGCCTTACACAAGAGTCTACCCATAGACTGTGAGTCCCCCCACCAGGCCAGGAACATCACTAGCCCCCAAGACACCCTGGCTCCTTCCAGGCCTGACTGCTCCTGTCATCCGACCACAGGTGAGTGCTGTCGACCGGATTCCTCCCAAGAACATGGTAAGTTTCCCTCTCTCATCCCTGCACTGGTGAGGCTGAGGGAAAGAGGATTGGAGTTCAAGGCCAGCCTGAGCTATACTGTGGGTTCTAGGCCAGCCTACATAGGACCCAGTCTCAAAAGGAGGGGCAAGCCGGCAAGGTGACTCGGTGGGTAACAGTGGCTCCAGTCCTAATGACCTGAATCTGATCCCCAGGATCCATGTGGGAGAGTGAAGTTGTCTTCTGACTGCCACACTTGTGCTCACACAAGACACACACACAAAAGTAGAAGTATGATTAAAAATATTTTTAAAGAAGAGAGATGGTAAGGGGAAGGAAGAAAGAAAAGGGAGGAGGGGAGGGGAGAGAAGAAAAGGAGAGGGAAAGGAGGGGAGAGAGGAGAGCAGTAACTTCTTCATAGGTGAGGAATAAGGCCACCCTGCAGAAAAGGGATAGAATGTAGGCAAAACATCATGTGAGTCATGGAAGAGGATATAGAACTATTGATTTTGCTACTTTCAACTCTATCATAGTTTTTTTCTATTGCCAAGGCAGAAAATTGAATAAAAATGTAATTAATAATGAATGTGTAAAACCCTTCAGCCAAAGCTTCGCAGCTCCAGCATGGCCATTCGACAGCATGGAAATTTACTGAGATTTGGAACTGGGAAGATGTTTACGTGGCTTCCTTAAGTCTGCTCTGTGATGTTGTAATTAGAACAGAGTGATTTTATTTGCAAAACTTAAAACAATCTACATTTCCTCCCTTGCCAGTTCCTGCTGCTTGTGTGCTCTTCTCAGCTGCATAGAATTAGGATTAACAAAGTCTCAGCATGAACCAGGATCCTAGGTATCTGCTGCCAAGCTCTGTACGAGCCTGCAAGATGTGAGCTGGCTCAGCATCCAGGAAGCTTCCTTCCTGCTTCCGCACCCTGGACTGCCGGCTTTCCCTGTGTGCTACCACACCCTGGCTCTCACCTTCCTGGACAGAAACTCCTCTGACTTTACAATGGCCTTGTCCTGGAAGGTGACCAAACACTAGAGTCCTAATTGTGGGTGAGCCAGGGCTTCCTGGTAAGTCACCAAGTAGGTCACAGTGGCCTCCTGTCACTTTACCATATAAAGTTCCCTATGTACAGCCTGAGAGAACTCTCCAGAAGGAAGTGCTGCGCTCCCTGGTATTGCTACTTCCTAGTCCAGCTTTCATCCCTATCTTGTTTCTGAGGCATATGCTATCTGCTCACAGCCCCTGGCTATTTGGACAGGAAACATATTTATGTAGTTTCTGTTGTATCTGGTGTGTTTGCAGTGCAAGTTAGAAGGAAAGTAAAATAAAAATATACTAGAGACCTTTCCAATCAAATAATCTGCAATTGTAGAAAAACATGTCAAATAGAAATGGAAAATAGGAAAAGAAGTGTTGAAATTTACTGTTGCATGGAATTCAGCGTTTGTTGGCAAAATGACACAACCCAGGACTTCTCAGTCCTATGGATTAAAAAAGAACATTGCTTGCACAGCCCCTGGTATTATAAGGAGAGCTGCTTGGTTGTTTCCCAGCTGCCCAGACTCCAGAAATAACCAATAGAAACTATATTAATTAAATCACTGCTTGGCCAATTACTTAAGCATATTGCTAGCTAACTCTTACATCTAGAATTAACCCATCTCCATTATTTTATATATTACCACGAGGCTCGTGGCCTACCAGCAAGGTTTCAGTGTGTCTGTCTCTGGCTCCATGGCTTCTCCTCTGACTCCACCTCCTTTCTCCCAGCATTTAGTTTAGGTTTCCCTGCCTAGCTAAGTTCTGCCCTGCTTTAGGTCCAAAGCAGTCCTTTATTAACCAGTGGTATTCATAGCATATAGAAGGGACTTCTACATCACCTCCCCTTTTTTGTTTAAATAAAAAGGAAGGTTTTAACTTTAACATAGTAAAATTACATATAACAAAACAAGTATCAAGTAAGAATTACAGTTACAATATGTATATATACTTTATATTTTATCATAACTAAAAAAAACTATAACTATATCTATTCTTCAACTCCATCAAAGACTCCAGAAGGATATAATATTACCTAAGTAAACAGGAAGTACAATTGTAAGCAACTTCCAAAACTCAAGCATTGACAGAGACATCTCTCTGCCTGGACAGTCATTCAAAGTTCTTCTGTACCATTGAAGCATCCATCTTCAGGCTACAGGCCCATAGTGTCCAGAAGACTTTTCCATGAAGCAGGAAATTTCAAAGATAGTTCCTCCTTTATTTGCAGTTTTCAGTTACTTTCTTCTGTGTCCTACATAATGTCTGGCAGACTCTTTCATGAAACAGGAACCCTAAATGATCATCTCACCTTTAAGCAAGTTCGGCAGTCATTTTTCTGTGGGTCCTGCATGTCCAGTTCATATAGCATAGCATCAAGAAGTCCAGGCAAGAGCAGTTTATTGCCCAAATGGCTAGCAGACTCCATAAGGAGCCTCTTTGATATCCATTTCCCTCTTGAAGTAATTGGTGCTGCCAGGAGCAGATGTGTCTCATATCAACAGAACCCTAAGTTATTTAAATGACATATTCTGAAGGTATTTGAAAGATTTGAAGAATCTCCATCCATCTGTAATATATCTCTGTACATCTAGTAAATGTAACTAACATGATTACAGTTTGACTGTTATACATGACTATTAACCTATATTTCTTAATTATACATTACATTTTTAAATGAGCTACACAAACACCTTAATCAAGATTAAAAAACATACATATAACAAAACTAATGTCAAATTTGTATCAACAGACCAAGATCCATACAAATGCAAATCTGTATAGCATATCCCCCATTAAATGTAAAGAAACATTTATAAATAATATTTGGAAATATGGGCATAGTACTCTCCAAACTACTTCCTGCTGTCTTTGGGTAAAGTATTTTGGGGGGTGTTCAGAGTGACCTTTCAGGTCCATCAAACCACATTAATCTAGAATAAATCCACAGGTTCTCATCCTCTGTGGGAAAAAAAAGGAGAACCTCTTTTCCAAAGCAACACATCCTTAGACACAAATTCTGAAGACAAGATACCTTTAAATTATATATGCTGGTTACTTAGCTCCTTCAGAGTCAAAAAATTCAAAGAAAACACAATAATATACATAATCTATATCCTCTGTGCATATTTCATCTTTACATGGCTTATCTATTTTTACTCTATTACTTTTTAATATTTATTTGATTATCTTTATTCCTTTAATCTATGACTGTCTGTACTCTTTTATATACATTTACTGTCTCTTTACTCTTTTTCTTCTCTCTCCCAAGCCTATGTACATTTTTTAAACACACTGTGTCTCTTTTAGAGGTCTTTTATGTCTGAATCTGACCTATTGTATATCTGTAATCCTTTTCTGTCCTAGAGAGCTTTTAAAATGGTAAGCAGCTTGGTCACAGCAACCCTGGGTGCTGGCTCTGCCTCTTTCTGCTTTTCAAAATGGCTCATGTACCATTACCACCAGTTCTGGGACCACCAGGTAGGAGCCACTTTAACTCTGAGAAGGAGCATACAACACATAAACCCTTTTTTTCTGAGTAATAGCTAAATCTACCATGCAGTGCACTGCATGACCTGGAAATCTCTGTGTATGGTGGCAGGAATCCACCATGCTCTCCTGCCTGTGCATGTCTAGTAGACCTGATTCTGTTGTCTGCCCAGGCAGGGAGCACTGAGCCATGGGCATGGTCTCTGCTATTTCCCTCCCGACCCCTGAGTGGGCCCACAAAGCCCGCAAATACCATTCAAGTGTTTGGAAAAGAGCCAGGGCGTTTTGTGTTGCCATCTTGAAATCGCATAGTTTTGTTTTGTTTTTGTTTTTGTTTTGTTTTGTTTTCTTGCTATTACCGCTGAATCAGGAAGACCTCTCTTAAAGGAGCTACAGCATGCGTCCAGTAAGCAGAGTCCATCTGGGGAAGAGAATGAGGCTAAACTTTATTTTTTAGTGTCTAGAATTCCTTTTCAAGCCCTCTCAGGTTTTATGTGGATTTAGTCAGTCCCATGTTGGTATGCCAATTTGTTGTAAGGAAAGCTGCTTGTTTGTTTCCCAGCTGCCGAGACTCCAGAAATAACCAACAGACACTGTATTAATTAAATCACTGCTTGGCCAATTACTTAAGCATATTGCTAGCTAGCTCTTACATCTAGAATTAACCCATCTCCATATTTTACCACGATGCTCGTGGCCTACCAGCAAGGTTTCAGTGTGTCTGCCTCTGGCTCCATGGCTTCTCTTCTGACTCTACCTCCTTTCTCCCAACATTCAGTTTAGTTTTCCCTGCCTAGCTAAGTTCTGCTTTAGGTCCAAAGCAGTCCTTTATTAACCAATGGTATTCACAGCATACAGAGGGGACGCCCACATCACCCTGGCCTTAAGCTCAGAGTTCACGTGACCTTTATAACACAGCACTAAATGAAGGCAGCAGCCAAAGACAGTGCCGAGCAGTGACACTGGGTTATCCTGGGAAGAAGGCAGACAGACCAGGCAGGAAGGGAGGGTATCCTTAGAACCATGAACTGTACTAGAAAATGGCTCATAGGCGAGAAACACAGGGTACTTGAGGACCATGGCTAAGCCTCTACTGGCGTGGCACAGAGTTCGCAGGAGAAGGTGCCTCCAAGAAGTTGACAGGCAGACATTGTGGCTTGCACCTATGATGCAAGCATTTAGGAGGCCGAGGCAGGGGAACTGTACAACCTGAGCTGTACTATCTCTATGAAAGCAAGCGGAGGAGAAAGAAGGAAGGGGAGGTAGAGAAGAGGAGTTGGTAAGCAACTAGGCTCTGACAGGCTCAGAAATCCTGCCAGGAAACTGACCTTTACTCTGAAACCAGAGGACAGGGACTAGAAGATGCTCATCAAGGCATGCCTGACTGGCTTGCTCCTATCCCTCCGTCCCCTTGGAAGCCATGGGAATATGGTAGACCGACCCTTGAAAGATGGCCGATTCTCATCTCACCACTAGGGATTCTGTTCTACAGCCAACTGCAAAAATAAGGTGAGTTGAGAGGAGAAGCTGGAAATCAGCTAAGACTGGTGAACCCACCGTGAAAGAGTTATCAGTAGCTGAATCAGGAGAGCACAGCAAAATGGAGAGAAGCCAGGCTCCAGAGACCTTAAGAAGTAAGACACAGGCAGAGGTTGGGGATCTCTGATAGAGTACTTCTCTACCACACACAAAGCTCTGGCTCAATCCCTGTGCCTCCCTGTGACCCCAGCACTTGGAAGGTGGAGGCAACTAGACCAGAGAAGTTCCAACTCATTCCCAGCTACATTAAAAAGTCCAAGGTCAGCCTGGGAGGAAGGTACCAGGAGGTGCTAAATGGTAAGAAGTAAGTGGTGGGGCATTTGGCTAGCATGTATGAGGTCCTACCTTCCCTTCCCAGAACCACAAAAGTAGCAATACCAACAAGTGGGCTAAGGAGAGGGAACCAGAGAAATGCCAAATGCACACTGTGTGTGCGGGTAAACCGGCCCTCGGATGAAGCATTTGCTCATCTCCACGCTAGAACGGCCCCCTCTGAGGCTGACTTTATGGCATATTTATTAATAGCATGTTATTCCAAATATAATCTATGTTTTCTAATTTTGTAATTTCTATAAAATAGTTAAAACACGTTACATATGACTTCTAATTGCGGAGTAAAACAGGCCTGTTCCATCTAGAAATTCGGACCCACAGCAACCTCTTCCTCCCATTGTTTCTGACCCTGACAAACCGCAACTGATCCAGGGACACCCTTTGCTCACTCTGTACAAACTCAGTGGAACCTTTATTGAACATCTGTTGTAGGCTAAACATTTTCAAGATGTTGAGAGAGAAAAGAACATCTCAGAGTGGGACTAAGAGACAAAGGCAAAACAGTTCCATGGAGACAGTCTGCACAGTTTCTAAGAAATCCTTCTCGTTAGGTACTGCCCGCCTTCAGGATGGCGCTGCATCCATGCAGCGGTCTGGTTGGGGCAGACTTCTGATTGACAGCATCTCCCAGCGCAATTGTGTCTCCCGAATCTTCAAGCCCAAGGTTGATTCTGAAACTTGCCCAGGCTTCTTTCTCTCACACCTTACTCCAAACTGATGTGCATGACAAAGAATGGTTTGGATTCATTTGCCAAAGTCTCACAAAAGTTGAAAAGAACAGCAACAACAACAAACCCTAGAAGGTATCTCCACATGAAGTCCACCCTCCGTGGGTTGGACCTGACTTGAGTCTGGTGCTTGTGGCCTGTGGTGAGTTCACAGAAGCAGAGTGTAAAACGATACGCTATTTACCCTGTGACCTAGCTTTCCTTAAACATTGCAGTACTATTTCTTTTGTATTTTTTATATAGTATTATTAATTCTAATGGATTTTGATCATTTCTCTCACTCTCCCCAACCCTCCCTTCACTATGCATCCGACTTTGTGCCCTCTTATTTTAACCATCAAGTATAATTCATGCTGCCCGTACACTCCTGAGCATGGGGCCATCTACTTGGAGCACAGCTGACTTACCAGGTGCCTTGCTGTTAGGAGCTACAGACCCTCAGACCCCGAATTTTCTATGACCCCTTGTCTGCTGGAGTAAACAACTTGTTTTCCTATGCTTGCAGCTGCTCTCAGCATGAGACCCTCATGAGTTCCTGATCAAAAGGAAGTGGTTTCTGGTAGACTTGCAGTAGAAAATCCTAAGAGCTAGGGTGTGGCCATTAGTCAAGGAGAGCACTAGATAAGCTGCCCTGAAACACAATAAAATTGGCATTCTTGCTTTAAGATTGACAATGTCTCTGTGTTCTTTAGTCCCCAGACCCTTGTCCTAGCCCTTCCAGATGGTGCAGGCACAACACCTTGTCTTAAAGAAAACGGACTCTCCCAGCCCAAGTATGTATCAATTACAACTAGCTCTCCTCAGCTAGGGTGCGGGATTCCCCTTTATCTTGACTTTTTAGACATCCTCTGTGGGTGTTCACATGCAGAGGCCATTGGGTGGCTTCCTGTATCTCTCTAGCTTCTTACCTTGAGACAAGGTCCTTTACCGAAGTGCAAGCCCACCATTTTCACTAGGCTAGCAAACCCATATTTTCCCAGGACCTGCCTGACTCCGCCCATAGCTCCAGGGTCACAGGCTCTTACCGCCAGGCCTAGATGGCTTTTGTTTCATTTTGAATGCTAGTTCTGAGGCTCAGGTTCTCATTCTTGCAAAGCAAGCACTCTATCCACTGAGCCACCTCCCAGGCCCACATTCATGGCCTTGTAAAGAACTTTGTGGTTACATTGTCTTGTGTGAACATCTGGGAAAGGTTCAGGGGCCACCTCTATTCTGAATCAGCTTGGGTCCTCTCTGAAGTATGAGACAGGCTTGGAAAGAGATGGTTTATTATTGGGTTGGTCTCAAGAAGCACAAATAGAGAGTCAGTGGGACCTAGGAGACAGAGAAAAGCCAATGGCTGATATGCCATAAAAGGTCCCAAACTTTAAGTCATATAAACTGTGCTTCAAAAATGGTCCATGGAGAGGCAGGAAAATGGGGCTTTTCCCATCAACTTCTACCCATGATGGGACGAAGGATGTTGCTAGGGACACTAAGTGTCTGGTTTTCCTGGTACTGAAAAAGCTCTTGGGGCTATGGCAAGAGCCTTGAGGTAAAAAGAAAGGAACCAAATAAGACTTTCAAGATGGGCAGGGCAAAGCCAGGCAGGTGAGCAAGGTGGCCGGCACTGCATCCTCAGAGTCACAAGGCCCATTGGTCTGTCTCAACTGGCTAGCTGCTGTGGGCTGGCAGGCCACCTCCCCAGGCCACTTCCCCAGGCCAGCTTTAGAGCAGGGCCCAACTGTCTTGGGTTGGCACTCCCAACCTGTGAAGCAGTCACCAGTCCTTCCTAGGGCAGGGACAGGGTTTATTTTGTTCTGTTCTCTCTTCACAGTTTCGGTACAAACAGATTACATGACAGGCACAGAAAAGCCTTAAAGGTCTTCTGTGGGTGACTTTCCAGACAACAGGTCCAGCTGCTCCCTGTGGTCGCTAGACCTCTCTCCACCCTGATGGAGAACCCCACATGCGTTCTCCATATTTCATTAGACCCCAGCCAAAGAGAGCAGGCGAGTGGGTGTCAGGAGTTCATAGTACGACTCACGTGCAGGAGGCTCACGTGTATAACACCAAGACTTCTTCTTATCTCCCACAGGCATGCCCACCAGGGCACCCGGAAGAAACAAAAGTCCCCGAGCCTCCAAGCCTCTGCTTGCAACAGTCAAACACCACAATTTACTCGAAATGTAAAAACAAACTGGCCAGATGACATAATGCTTTCCATAACATGCAGTGTTCTCACTGGATTTAAACCTGAAACTCAGGAATAACGCATGATGAGATGAACCTGAGGAAACACCATGGTTTCAGCAGATCACAGAACTGTCCAGGAAGGGCAGGCAAAACTGCTCTCCACCCTTGAGCTGAAGATACTAACTTAGAAAAAACACGGTGCAAAATTACCAACTGGCAGGGAGAGTGGGAGGGGAGACGAGTTGGATATAATCAAGATATGTTCTATACATATGTGAAAGTGTCAAAAGAATTTAAAATATTGCTTTTTAAAAAAAATGCATATATACATGGTGGGGAGGGAGAGAATGGATCACAACCAGCTCAGAAGGAGACAGAGTAATCTACCCCTCCTAATCTGTCAAATTGACTCAGTTCTTCACAGGCAAATCTCACTTCTCAGCAAGCTAAGAAAAGGCAATTTGGCCGGGGCAAGTCAGTGATCCATTTTATTTCCCAATCATGCATGAAAATTCACACTTCCTGAATCCTAAGATATTCATATGACTTTTAAATGTTGAAATCTAGCCTCTTGATGACATTTTTATGGTTAAGAAAATAGATCGTATCAATGAGGCATAAAATAGGACTTGTGCATGATAGCACATGCTTCTGGATGTATCATACTGCTCCAGCATAAGAGAGAAAAGAAATGTGTTCAGCCTGCTATAATTTATATTACTTTTCCAGATCTTAAACAAAGAGAACTTTTCTACAATACCATATGTAACTTTATAAAGGTACAAAAGTTGTGAGTCTATTTCTTTTTAATAATGTGTTCATAGAAATTCACTTCATGTTGTCAAATATTTATTAAAAAAAAACATTATCACTACCCCCAAAGAGGTCTGTAAATGGATCCATTACCTCACTGAGCCTCAGCAGTCCTATAGTCGCCTTGGTTTATAAACGAGGGAACTGAGGCACAGAATAGCAGCTCATGTGTTGTAAAGGGTCACATAGCAAGTCAGCAGGATGCCAGAAACAGGCCGGGGCAGGCTGACTGTAGACCACAAAGCCACCCACTGTACAAAGCTGCTCCTGGCCAACCAAGAGGTGGGTGGGCATACAGCCTCCATAAACACGTATGTCATGACTGACATTCGTCAGACACCAACAGATTACTAACTCGTTCCTATGTTGGTGTTTTCTTAATTTTAGTGTCTTCCTTAGGGCTCTTTGGCACATCAGAGGGGAGCCCTGCAAAACAAGTATGTAAAACGGCCTTTAAAAAGCTGTAAGTACAGCCAGTATGGTTATGTTCGGTGATAATCATTTTGGTGGGCTGTAAACACTGTTATAGAAAGCCTCAGGTAAGAGGTGACATAATACAGGCTAGGCATGCAGCCCAGTGGTACAGCATCTGCCCAGCATGGGTCAAGCCTGACTTTTAAAAAACGTGACATGGGGGGCTGGAGAGATGGCTCAGCGGTTAAGATCATTGCTTGCTATTCCAAAGGTCCTGAGTTCAATTCCCAGCAACCACATGGTGGCTCACAACCATCTGTAATGAGGTATGGTGCCCTCTTCTGGCCTGCAGGCATATATTGTATACATAATAAATAAATAAATATTTCTAAAAAGTGACATGATAATGGTTTGTTGTGGTGTGTGCCTATAATCCTAGCCGTTGGGACGTAAGGCGAGAGGATTGTGAGTTCTAGGCTATCTGGACTACATAATTAGACCTTTTCTCACACACAAAAAAGTGACAATAGGTACATTTTGGTTATTATTGAAAAGACCTGAATTAATAATTCAGGTTAGCTCTTTGGAAAAGAAAACTAATTCATAACAGAATCAGCATTCTACAGCCTTTGACCCATGACAGATCTCTGAATTAAACCACATACCAATCTCCAGGGAGATACTGTCAGGAGCGACCCTGCTCATCCCAAAAGAGTAAGGAGGCTGAGAGCCTTTCTCCCCTAAATCTAGGCCCACCCTAACTGAAAATGGCCTAAGAAACCTCAGGATCTTTCGGTTTTCAAGGAGCAGTAACATCTTTATTCATTTCTAGCAATGTTTCTTGGACGTGCTGTACTCTGCACACGATAGCAACAAGAACAGCAGGCACAGTAGAGCGTCGCTGGCGATCATTTTTGCATAAGTGTTGACAACATTTAACAGATCCACACTAGCAGCTGAGGTTCTTCCTCTCATTCATGTTGCTCGCTATGCACGAGTCCGTTGTTATATTATGCTTTTATCCACAAATGACATAATGATTTTAGACCTACTAGCTGCCTCCAGAAGCCCCAGCCCAGGCAAGTGCCAGGCTAACTTTTCTCTCTCAAGATCTGCCTATCGACATTTCACACAAACTGGAGCCCTTAGCTGGATTCCCTTATACACCATGATGTTGTTAAGGTTTGCTTATGTGACCTCCATCAAGATTTTACAGCTCCTTTTGCTGGATAACAACTCACTGTTGTTACATACATAGATACACCTATGATGCATCTGGTTTACTATTTGTCAGGTGGTACACCTTCAAGCAGTGTCATGAACAGCGTGACAGTGACGGCTGGTGAGTGGGGTTTCTGTGGGTGCAGTGCTCATTTCTCTTGGGCACAAACTACAAGTGAGACCACTGAGTCACATGGTAACTCTATGCTTAACTTTGTAAGGAATTACAAAAGGTTTCCAAAGCAGCTGTACCATTTTGTATTTCTTCCAGCAATGTCCATGGGTTCCAGTTTCTTCATAGCCTTATCAACACTTCTTACTATCAAAACTTTTATTATAACCATCTACATCAATACAAGGCAGCATCTGATAGAGGGCTCTCATTGGTTAATAAAGAAACTGCCTTGGCTTTTTGATAGGGCAGGATTTAGATAGGTGGAGTAGACAGAACAGAATGCTGGGAAGAAGGGAAGTTAGTCAGATGCCATTCCTCTCCTCAGTGAGACAGACGCCATGGAGCCAGCCACCAGGTCAGACATGCTAAATCTTTCCCGGTAAGACACCACTTTGTGGTGCTACACACATTACTAAATATGGGTTAAAGCAAGATGTGAGAATTAGCTAATAAGAGGCTGAAACTAATGGGCCAGGCAGTGTTTAAATGAATACAGTTTGTGTGTTGTTATTTCGGGGCATAAGCTAGCTATGCGGGAGCCGGGCGGGATGAAAAGCAGGCCTGCCCGCAGCTCCCTACTACAAGCATCTTATTACAGTGGCAGTTATGTTTTTAAGAGTTCCTTCACCTATAATCGTGTGGGAGGAGCAGCACTCTTTGTAACCATTCTCCCATCTCTCCTGCCACTTATGCTGTTTTGATTTGTATTTTCCCAAAACTAATGATGCTAAGCCTGCCTTGTGGACTTGCTGATCATCTGTACTCAAATCTTTTGCCTGTGCTTTGAGTTGCACTCACAGTGTTGACTTGAAAACTCCTCCTTTTGTCACACTTTGTCTTCTAGGACAGCACATTCTTATATTATTAGTTGTTGACCTAGGCCAATCTTCTTGATTCCCCTTCCTCTGACTTCTCAATGTTGGTGAGTCACAGGACTCAGCCCTTGGTTCCTTTCTCTTCTGACTGTCATCCAATTTCATAGTTTAATACCATCTTTATGTTCTCAATTTCTCACCAGCAATATCAGACAATTCTTTGGAAGAAGCGACCTCTGCCCCCAAAAGACCAACCTCTACTAGAAGGATAAAGAGAACTTCATTCTGCTCCTATAGACAGTGGTGCCAAACCAGAGACTTGGGTGCTGAGTGAACAACACAGATCAGAACAGTACTGCAAGAACTCTGAGACCCGCGACTGACACCACAGTTCACAGAGGCAGCAGAACCCACACCACAGTGAAGAGGCCGGCTAAGACAGAAGACTTCGATAGAACCTACCATATGTCTTCTAATATAAGTTTCAAAAGATCTAGAATCCAGCAGAAAGTACTCAACACACCAGGGAAAACCAGCACTTGAAAATACAGTGAGACAAAGATGAGAAATTCTTTATGGCAACGGCCATACAGTGCACCAGTAAACGACCGTAAGAACTCTGAAACAAGAGCGAAGTTCCATGAATAAAGGAAGCACACAACAAAGAACAATTCAAAAGGGCACTGAAAACACAGGAGGCAAAAGTTAGAATCTTCTGTGTGGGCCTGAGAACATATAGAGGCAGAATACAAAATAAACTGTGGTCTTGAACACAGAACAATACCAATTGCCCCATCCAACAAAAGAAAAAAAATCAATCAACTGGAACATAAAGATGAACATAGGGGCAGGGATCTGGGAAACAGTTGTAAAAGAGCCAGTGTTTGGGGCTGGGGAGGCAACTCAGAGCTTAAGAGGACTTGCAGCTCTTCTAGAGGAATCAAGTTTAGTTCCCAGCACTCATGTCCAGGGGCTTACAACAGCCTGTGCCTCCTGCTCCTGAGGGGAAGGGGGTCTGACCTGTGCAGACACCTGTAGGCATGTGGTGAACACTCATACCTGCAGGCATATACACACACAATGGTCTGAAATGTCCAAAGTTGATGGAAAGCTAAATCACAGGTTCAAGAAGCTGCGTGGGAGAAGCCAGAACGGGACAAGACTAAATGAATCTATACACCACTTCTACTTCTTGCCCAGACAGCCCTCCAGACCCATAGCACCAGATGTGCAGACTTCCCATGGCTGTTTCTTTCGAGAGTGGTGCTCGGGAGTCTAGGGAATCATCCTTGAGTCCTTTCTGTCTCTAACTCCACTTCAATTCACTATGAAATCACAGCAGCCTTATTGTCTAAGCTTGGCTGGCACCCGATCGCTCGCTTCCGTGGCTACTACCAGCATCAACCATCTCCCACTCAGCTCCTTATACCCATCTACAGACACCCAAAGAAATGACTTTGAGATACACAGCAGAAAATGTCCATCCTAGACTCAAACCCCCAACTGACTGTTTCATTTTCAAGTCACCCTATGGCTTGTTCTTTGACCTCTTCCTCCACTGCCAACTCCTCGTTCATTCTGGCATCCATGCTGTTCCTTCTGTTTTTTATATAAGCTCTGTCTTAGGGGGTTTGCAGAACTGTTTACTTTGTCTGGGTGACAGGCATCAATGTGTATGACAAAGTCCTCCACATGCTTCAGGACTTGTCTTCAGTCTCCCATTCTCAATAACCTCTGCTCTGAACAGCCGAAGAAAGGCTGCAGCTACAACTGTCCCCATACTCACCACACCCTTAGTCTACTTCAGCCCTCCATTGCCCATTCCAGTGTCAAATACGCTGCATGAGTTTATTACGTATACATTTAGTATCTGTGACACATCCCAGGTTTCTGTCTGGCACATGGAAGAGAGGTAATAAATAAATTCTTAAAGGGATAATATGAACTTCCTTCTCTGAAAGGGATAATAAGTTGTATTCATTTTCTACTGGGCATAGAAGACTTTAAGCTTAACGTCTTGAAATAACACATTTATTATCTCAAAGTATTGGCTAAGAGTGCAGCTCAGCCTGGCCAAGTTCTCTGCCCAACATCAAAAGTGCAATCAAGCTGTCATTCTGGATGCCACTCTGTCGGCTGTTGGCTGGGGCCACTCTCAGCTCCTGGAACCCAGTTTCAGATCCTTGCCCACAGCTTCCTCTAAGGGAAGTTCACAACCTAACAGCATTTGCCTTTCAGGCCAGTGGGAGAATCTCTCACAGGATAAATGTGTCCCCTCAGAGAGGGCAGTCCCATTGGAAGCTTCATTCATCAGAGAAAACCTCCCCATTTGAATCAACTGGCTCATGGGATCATAAACACATTCACAAAAGTTCCTCGTGCTTGTCACATGATGCCACCTAATATGAGAGTCACATCTATGACAGTCAAGGTGTTGCCTTGCTCGGGGGATTGATCATGTGTTATACACACCAGGGGCAGCCATCTTGGGAACTTTGTAGCCTACACAAAAGAATAGACCTCAAGTTGCCAGTTGGCCAAATAAGGCCCCAAATTGTGGTAGTCACTGTTCAGTGTATCAGAATCTCCAGGAAGAAGAATGCAATAAAAACCAAATTACCACCCTCAGATATTTGACGGCACTATCCACAACAGCCCCAGATTGGAAGTAGCCCAAGTAGCATCAAAAGGGACACAGAAGTTGGATAGAAAAACACGGAAAGCTGCTCTTCCAGCCTAGAAGAGGGAGGAAATGCTGACACTGGTACAAAAGCTTGAAAGCTTAAGTTAATAGAAATGTGAACCACAAAAGGGCAAATATTATATTTTATTTATGTGACATTCCTGTAAGTCCGGGTCTCTGGCCTCCATCTTTGGAGGCCCCGCCCCTATGCCCGCCAAACCTTGCCGCCTCTTCGGAGGGGTGTCAAAGTGGCCCACCAAGCCTTGGCCCCTCCCCGGGAGGAGGGACAAGGCAGCCAGCCAAACTTTGACCACTCTCCACCTCAGGTCTATTTAAACTGCTACCCGGACAGTAGCATGGTCTCTGCCCCGCCCTGCCCCCCCCCCACGTGGTGGTTGCATTCACGGCTTCCCAGGACTACCCGAGAGCACAGAAATCCCATTAAACCTGGATATCCTTTAATTTGGCTTGTTGTCATTTAGCTTGATTGGGATTTTTGTCTTGGCAGAGAGCTCACATTAGGAAAATTCCTAACAATTTGTAGAGAGATTAGTCCCCAGAAAATAGCATGATGACTGTGTGCAGTGCAGGAGAGGGGGCCTAGGTGGAGAGTTTCAGCTTTACATGATAAAGACTATGGAAGGTGATGGTGATTGCACAGCAATGTCAAGGTATCACAGTAATATCAGGATGATAATTTACATTTGCATTATGCCACAATTAAAATAACTTATCGTTATTCTTTATAAGAACATTTTTGTAATGTAACTATTCACAGCTATATATTTGTGTGTATGCATGTAGTGTGTGTGAGGGTATGTATACATACACGTGCTCTTGTGTGTGGAGACCAGAGGTCAACACTGGGCTTCTTCCTCAACCATTCTCCAGTTTGTTTTTTGAGGCAGGGTCTCTCACCGAACCTGGGGCTCTCTGATTTGCTGGCCAGCTGGCCAGCATACCCGGGGGTCCTCCAGCACCCCCCTCCCCAGGCTGGGGTTACAGCCTGCCCCCATGCCTGGCTTTTCATTGTGATTCTAAGGGCCTGGACTCAGGTCCTCATATTCATGCAGCAAGCACCTTACCAGCTGTGCTTTCTCTCTGATCCCTACCACTGTGTCTTAAACTTCACTGATAGACAAGGTTAAGGATCTTCCCTGGCTCACGCTGGTCTGGGTTTTAAAGGAAGCAATGTCCATGCCCTCGGTTGAAAACAATGAAGGGATTAAAACTAAAGTTTATTTTTGACAATAATTTTGTGATGTCAGAAATCATCACACAGAAACAGTGATCCAAATCAACAGCCTTGTTCTAACGAAAGACAAAACTCACCTGACCCAGATCCAAGGTGAGGTTGACTTGGTTGTACTGAGTGCCTGAAGAGAGTGGAGGGCTTTGCCACCAGCGCTCGGACCCGTCAATCGCGTGGGTGGCTGGATGCGCCTTCCTGGAATCCTCAGCATTGCAATAATCACAGAACTGGCCCTGGGGAGGAGAACGGCCATTTTTAAAATTTTCAAGGAATGTTTTTGTATCAGCTTAGCAAAAGAAACGGCCAAAGCAAGACTGCCGTCTCCTAGGCCGGAGGATGACCTTAGGCAATTGTTAATCATTCCACCTTCAAGTAGATTTCAGGAATCAGACTCAGGTTGCCAGGCTTGAGCAGCAAGGGCCTTCCTCGTCGGAGAAAGCTTTTGCTATTGATTAAAACTTTCGAGTTTTGGAGTGTTCATTATTACTATTATTATCAAAAGATTCATAATTGAACAGAGAACAGAATATCCTTAAATTTCCAAAGTGTACACCAAATCCTCTTACAGCTTCAAAATAAGTACAACAGTTCAATAGAAAAATGGACAAAAAACACTCCAGGCCACTCACAGAGGAGGCAGTGAACACTCAGAGTGTGTCTACAATCGTTGCCAGCAGACTATCTGCAATAGTATTTTACACACTGTCTACCCAGATCTAAAGTGCGGCACAGTAAGTATTAGAAAGGGCATACGAGGAGCATAAATCACTGTAAGAACTTCAGAAGCCACTTTGGCATCACTGCTAAAGTAAATTCACACCTAGAACATAACAATACAATTCCTGAGCTAAGAACTCAAAAGAGAATGCCTTGAAAATTTTTGATGGCATCAGATGCCATCAAAAATTTTTGGCAGCCTATTGACAATAGCAAAATCCTGAGACTAACCTAACTGTCTGGCTACAGGCAAGCAGGTAATTCAAGAATGGCACGGTCACTCCAAAAGTGGCTATGTGAACAATAATGAATAAATGAATAATAGTGGAATTTTGGAAGTACATTAGCATAAAATTAAAAGCAGCCCATAATAAAAGCATTTATTCTTTAGAAATTATATGGATATAATAAAAGCTATCTCAAAAAAGCAACTGACCATAAATGTGTATGCCTGTAATTATAACACTTGGGAAGCTCTGTGTGGTGGTTTGAATGTAATTGGCTCCCATAATCTCATAGGAAGTGGTACTATTAGGAGCTGTGGCTTTGTTGGAGTGGGTGTGACCTTGTTGGAGGAAGTGTGTCACTGTGGGGGCAGGCTTTGAGGTTTCCTCTGCTCAAGATACCACTAAGTGTCTTTCCATTTCGTATGACTTGCATATCAAGATGTAGCCAGCACCATGTCTGCCTGCACACTGCCATGATCCCTGCCCTGATGATAATGGACTGGACCTCTGAACTGTAAGCCACCACCTCAATTAAATGGCTTCCTTTATAAGAGTTGCTGTGGTCATGGTGTCTATCCACAGTAATAGAAAGCCTAACTAAGACACTGTGGCACAAACCTCACGAGTTTGAGGCCCACCTTGGGCTGTACAGTGAGACCCTGCCTCAAAAAGAAAACAAAACAAAAAGAAAGAAGGAAAAGGAGGGAAACAAAATAATAATTAATAAAGAGTTCAGGATGGTGGTTTCCTCAAGTGACTAGAGACGGTGGAACAGGGAGACACATGCTACCACGTGGGTGAACATTTAGGCTCTACTTTTGGTTTTGGTAGAAAGTTCATGCAAGTTTACTTTAGTGTTAAACTACCACATGCACACACACACACATACACACACACACACACACACACACACACACCATGAAAGGACCATAGGCACATGTCATAAATTGAAGATAATGAGAAATCCTTAATCAAACCCTACATCTGAACCTCAATATTTTTAACAACCATAAATAAATCAAATGGAAGTCAGGATAAAAGGGGCACACAGAGAGAGATGCTTCCATAGACATACAGCAAACGCTCACAGACACTGTACCAGAAGTTTCCAGCGTGCAAAGATGACCAGGACAAAAGACTCGCTCTGAATTGTGCTGAGGCTGTTGCTAGGCTTGTTATGTAGGAAGCAGAAAATGCCTTAGAGGGGGCTAGCAAGGAAGGAAATAAGGGCTGGAGAAATGGTTCAGCAATTAAGAATACTTGCTTCTCGATCATGAGGACAGAGTTCAGATCCCAATACCCACATCAGGCAGCTCACAAATACCTATAACTTCAGCTCCAAGAGATTCAACATGCCTTGTACCCTCTGTGGGCATCTACACATCGATATGCACATACACTCACAAGGCACACACACACATACATAAATAAAACACAATACATTTAAAACAATAGAAAGGACAGGGACTCTTTAAATAAATAGCCTGTGTAATGCTCCAACACGGGCTGTCCACAGGAGCTATGCCAGCATTCGTCCAGTGGCTCAGCAATGGCATCTTCTCCATACGGATGGAAGCCGAGTCTGCTAGCTTCCAACACCCTTGATGACCGTCTTAGGCTAATTAGCCTCCTGTATGTCATACTCTGCATTGAATCCATAGTGCAAACACTGTATGGTTCTAATTACACAGGCACTGATTCCAACAGCATACCCTGACAGAACTTTTGTTTTTCTGTTTGGACACTAATTAATCTGCTTGATTTATCCAAATTGCTCAAATCTTAGAGCATCAGAACGGGGTTGAAATCAGAGAAATAACACTAATGGTTGAGTCTGCCCTTGAACAAAGTTGCTAGGAGACTAGAGCATATTTGACCATCACATATTCCTAGAAAGTGCTAGAATAGAGATGGTGTGGGCATGTGAGAGGTTGGGAGCACCAAGTCACAATGTATCTGACTTAGTATCTACAATACTCTGAGGTTTATAGCAAGGCACATGAAACCTGTTAGTGGAGATATGAAGTCAGAAAGTTAGCCTGAGGCTAAGGCTAAAACATGCTGGAACCAAGACTGCACAGAGGTCTGAAGATGCTACACATAGCCCAAGACTGTAGTGTTCCTCCCTGGCTGTGCCGCCCTGCAAGTTACATCAAAGAGCCCTGTCCCTCATGGGATGGAATGTGAGGCTGAGCTGGAATGGCGAGTCTGCTGTTCTGCAACTACCTGCTACCTCCAGAAGTGCACAGAAGCCTGGCTCAGAACAGAGTCCTGCCTGGCAGCAGCTTGCACGTTTGTCCTCACATCAGTTACAGAAATCCTGGCAAGAGGAACATCAACAGCCCCATCCGTCCATCAAAAGCCCATCATGTGCAATTGCACGTGCATTGCCTGGGGCGCCACTCCTAGCCATTGCTCTCTGAGACTCTAGAGGCCATGCTATCACAGTGCTCAAACCTAAGCCAGCCCTAAAGGGAGGATTTTCTGCAGGGTGCCAATCCCAAACCTAAGGCTGCCTCTTTGCAAAGATCCTGTTCCCTTTGAGGGAACACCACACAGCTGAGGTTACAATCGTTAAAGCAAGCCCTTTTTCATCTTCCTGAAAGTTTACACAGTGGGACTGAGTGGTGACTTCACAGCACACAGAGTCCACGGCTATGTGGCTCCTGCACGCGTCACAGCTCCAGGGGCTGGGGCAAACCTCCCTCCTGGGCACGCTTCTGGGTCTAAGACTTGAATGAGAGAGAAAACAAGGGACTCAAGATTCATTCTAAGTACTTAAGGAAAACTTTAAGAAAAATTAACAACTATATGCAAATGGGTAACTCAAAAACTGTGCACATCTTGTCAAAAATCCAGGCAGACAGAGCGTGGATCTTTATTTCCAGCTCACGTTTAGAGGTGTCTATTCTGGAGTAGAACAGATGTGTCTGTGAGCTCTCCTGTAGCTATGGCAAAACACTTAAGAAAATCCTCTGCAGGAGGCAAAGTTGTGGCTCACGATTTTGTGGTTTCAGTCCATGGTCACCCGGTTCCATCTCTTCGGTCCTGAGACAAGGCAGAATGGAAAGCTAAGCTGTTCACCTCATGGTGACCAAGAAAGAGGCAGGGGAAGAAAAATGGCTGGGAACAAGACGAATCCCTGTTGTGGTGAAGATGGACTTTCGACTTCACAGGATCTAGAATCACCTAGGATACAAACCTCTGGGTGTGTCTGGGATGGTATTTGTAGCTCCCATGAGGGGTTACCCATGCCAGGGAGGGCCTCAGTGATATAGCTGCTCTTGAGTAGTCCCTAATCATGTAACCCTCCACCCATACTCCGGTAAGTAACTCAGGCAAACTTACTGGCTCATCAAATTGAACTTTGGTGAAATGACTGTTTTGGTCTGTCATCAGTTCCTATCTGAGATGAATAGACATTTGTGTCTCATCTCCTCAGAAAAAGTATCATATAACAGCATACACACTCTGCACGTGGATAGCACTGGTCCATGAGCAGGAGTCACATAACAGTATACGTGATCATACACGCTAAGCATGGATAGCACCGGTCCATGAGCTGGAGTCACATTACAGTATACGTGATCATACACTCTAAACATGGATAACACCAGTCCATGAGCTGGAGTATTCCTCCCACTCCTGCCCTGATCACTGAAGCAGCAGGATGTGATCTGCCCCACTGAAAAAGGTACTGAGCCACATGGCTAACATAGATCAGAATAATGGGTTAAGATAAGTCATAACAGCTAATAAGTAGCCTGACCTAATGGGCCAATCAGCTTTATAACTTATAGAGATCTCTGTGTGATTTTCTTTGGGGCTTGCTAGCTGTGGGGAACCAGGCAGGACAGAAACCCCCAATAAGCAGGCCCCTCATGTTACAAGCTGGAGTCACATAACAGTATACATGATCATACACGCCACACGTGGATAGCACCATTCCATGAGCTGGAGTCTTAGAGTGGGCAGAAAGGAGGCCAGCTGAGCACCAGCATCCATCTTTCTCTGCTTCCTGACTACTGATGCAATGTGACGTCACCTCACACTTCTGCCACTCTGCTTTCCCCACCAAAATGATGCGCCTTCATACTGCAAAGCCAAAATTAACTCTTCTTTCTTTCCTTCCTTCCTTCCTTTCCTTCCTTCCTTCCTTCCTTCCTTCCTTCCTTCCTTCCTTTCCTTCCTTCCTTTCTTCCCTAAGAGCACAACCCCAGAGACTTTTCCTTCAGCCGAGTTCCCTCTCAGAAGCATCTTTCACTTCCCAAAATCCATCATGATCCACCCATTCCCCATAAGCCATCAGCTGGCAGCCAAGCCACAACCTGCAGGAGGGATATTAGACCCAAACCATGGCAGGTCATGTTCAAGTCAAGGGTGGCATTGCTTAGACCCTTAAAGCTTTGGTTTCTTTTTACTAAGTGTGCCAGTCCTGCCAGTTTTGTGCTGCACTTACGAGGGTTTGGTGTGGTGTTCTGCATGAAGTGCTCGGCTCTGGTCTACAAGCACATCCCCCTGGAAGGAGATGAGCGAGCGAGCACACAGACACAGGGATCCCGTCCTGGCTTACAGAGCCAGGACCACAGTTCTTCAAAGGCACCCCCCACACACATACACACAATGATTTTTCTGCTTATAACTGTAAAGTACAGAAGCAACACAGGTGTACCACAGAGACACCTGGTGTCCATGGTCACAGAGCCACTGCACTGGCAACAATGAAAGCAAAAGGAAGCATCCACAAGCCAGGTTTGACACCCTGTGCTTTGCATGTATGTGTTTTGTTTTCTAGATAAATCCTGGAGGTAGAGACAATCACTGGGGAGTCAGGGGCACAAAGAGAAGGAATAGTCTGTCCAAGGGGGGAGCTGAGAGAGAAACCCAGGAAGGCATGGCTCAACCTGGGCACTTGAGGAGAGGAAAGAGAAGGAGACCAGATAAAGGCATCTGGGGTTGGTACCTTGTAGTCTGCCTTTGGCTAGAGGATGTCCATTCTGTGATAACGGCCCCACCTCCCTAACATTCTGACTCAGCCAGCTACACAAAGATGTGTTTAGATTTCCCGCCTGTGAACAGTGGTTGCTCCTACACCAAGGCACTTTCTGCCCATCTTCCCTTTCGGTCTCCTTGGAGTTATCACTGTACACATCCTCCTGCTCTTCGATGGCTTCCCCTGCCTCCTTACCCATCCGTGAATCCGCTTAATTTGCTTTGGTCCTAATCCACAACCTCCCTGTGACTATGCGGAGCCCAGTGTGCCTGCCTTCTCTCCTGTGGGGAAGCCATCCACACACCCAGATCCTGTCTCTCTACCTCCCTTACTGCTCTCTCCAGCACTGGCGCGAGTTCTCTAATGGCTATTGCTGCCTGAGGGCCCCATGCACACTATTCTTTCTCCAAGGAACACACTGAAGCCGACTTCAAACTCTTTTCAGAGAGATTTCCCCTCACAAGGAGTAGGTGTGTGGCAGTTTCCTACCTATTTATAGTCTATACAATCACTAACCATTTAGATTTCTAAAACTTATAATTCTTGGATTGTAAACACTCTGAGGTCAGAGATCTCAGATGCATAAACCTACAGTTAGGTACCTGGCACAAGGCAGGCACTCAATATTCATTGATGTGATTAATATGCTAAGGTTACATGCACTATTTGACTGCAAGTTAATTTATGGCTGAGTGACAGTTTCCATCAGGAGATGAACTGGATGTGCTATGTCACTGAGGTCACCTTTCTCTGCCACCATACAAACCTACCCATTCTACCTCCTGGGCCTCCCCAGGGCCAACTCTTCCCTGCCCCTTCTCCGCTGGCTGCTCTGGCCAGGAACTGCCTCTCACACTCACCCCAGATCCCCGTGGTCCCCAAGACCTCTCAAGTACTGACAACCCTTGCTTCTTAAGACCAAACCAGAAAGGAAAGAAAGATAACCATAGTCACCTCCTGGTTACAGTCTCCTTCTTCTGTGTGGTTCTTTTCCTTCCAGAAAGGGTTTCCTAGGCCTGTGCACCCGCTGCCCGAAACCTGGGTCACTCCTCGTTAGAGTTCAGTTGGAGGCCTGGACTAACCTCACGGGCCTGCCTAGTAGACTACTTGTTTGAACATCAACCATCGTCCTGCTGAGATCTATGGTCCTCAGGGGAGACAGACCCTGGCCCAACTCACTTCCTCAAGCCAGACTCCTCCCCCTCAATCTCCAGTTACTAATTTAATCTTATAATTAGACGCTCTTCAGATTTATGTTCCCATTGTCTCGACTCCCCCAGCACTTGCGTTCATTCTGCTTTAGCTTTATCACTTAAATTCTGTCAGAGACAGAAACAGCAGAGGACAAATCACACACAGCCGCGGGGAGAAACAGCAGAGGACAAATCACACACAGCCGCGGGGAGAAACAGCAGAGGAGTACAAATCACACACAGCCGCGGGGAGAAACAGCAGAGGACAAATCACACACAGCCACGGGGAGATGGGTGGAAATCCTGGGGAGGTTCACAAGTCTCACTCAGGATAATGTAAAAATGCACCACATTTGGGGGCTCTGAGGTTTTCTGAGTTTCTAGAAAAATGTAGAACACGTTCTCACTCCAAGGGCCTCTGTTGTTCCTCTACCTGTAACTAATTTGTCATCTTCACACTTGCATTCCCCTTCATGCCTTAGGTTTCTTTATCATGAATGCCTTTGTCCTCTCCCCCCTCAGCGATGCCTGCGGTCATTCCATTTGCTCTCTGCTCACCGTCTCCCATAGTGTGTGAGCAGAGGGACCTTCTCTGCCTTGTTCTGAAATCCCTTACCTGCCCTAATGTCATCCCACATACCTGGCTCACAGAAGATGTCAGTAATAGTTATTAATATGGAAGCAAATGAATATTGTAGCCAAGCACAGCATCTATAAGCATTATCACCAAGTAGTACACATCTTTATAAGTGGTAGGAATCAATGATCATCTCAAAAGACACTTCCCCAACCTCTTCCCCCCTGCAGGTGTTAAACTGGTCGGCCGGAGTAAGGAAGGTAACCATTATGACCTCTCATTGTCTGTAACCACGTGGGCAAAAAGCCAAGAAGAACAGGGGTCCTGGTGCCCTGGAGTTCCACCCCCACCATGGAATGTCACCATACAAAGGTCAGGAGGCAGGAGGAATTGTCCCACTGTCAAAGATGCCCCCAAAAGGCTTTTTATGGGCCTTCTTATGGTCCAGGAGGGAAGTAAGAACAGAAAGCTAATAAGTCAATTTGGTGAAAAGAGGGGAGGGCTCACCTAAGACACTAGGGAACTAAATTGGGTACCAAAATTCATGTGTTTAAGACCTAATATTTAGTAGCTTAGAATATGACTGTATTGAGAGAAAGAGACTTCAAGATAATAATTAAGGTACAATGAGGCCATGTGGGCATCACTAAGGCTTTGTGGGCATCTCCAAGGCTTTGTGGGTGTCCTGAAGGCCATGTGGGCATCCCCAAGGCCATGTGGGAGTCCCTAAGGTCACATGGTGAGGTGAGATTAGAACCCATGCTTGTCCAGAAAGAACAGTGTGTAAAGGCCCAGGGAAAAAGCAGCCCAAAGAGGGAGATACAAGAAGAACTCACCGGGACAACAGTTGATCTCAGACTGCCAGCCTCCAAGGCCACTGGAGCCCTGTAAGAATGTCTCCAAACAGATTGCCCAGGTCAGCATACAAGTGCTTATGTGCGCTGGTCCTGATGGGCCTGAACCCTTACTTTGTGCAATCTGGTGAGCTCCTCATATATAAAGAAGACTCCTAAATCAATGATCCCTGCTCTCTGTTTAGCCACCGTCTCCCCTCATTCTGTTTAAGGAGCACATCTGCAGTAGTCTAGTTCAAACATCTCAAAAAATAAATAAATAACAATAAAAGAAAAAGAAAAGAAAAGGGTGACCTTCGTTCCACTTGCAGGGCCTCATACAATACCCCATCTCCTGTAGTGTGAAGCGGCAGGGCTGTGTCCCACCACCCGGCAGCCGGCTAGCTTTACACCCGAAATAATTACACGGAAACTGTATTCTTTTAAAACACTGCCTGGCCCATTATCTGTAGCCTCTTATTGGCTAATTCTCACATCTTGCTTTAACCCATATTTAGTAATCTGGGTAGCACCACGAGTTGTGGCTTACCAGGAGAGATCTTAACCTGTGTCCATCTCGGAGAGCAGCAGCATGGAGACTCACCACGCGACTCCCTGAAGCGTCTCCCCCACTCTACTTCCTTGTTCCCACAATTCTGTTCTGTCTACTCCACCTACCTAATTTTCTCTTAAAGGGCCAAGGCAGTTTTCTTTATTAATTAACCAATGAAAGAAACATAGACAGATAACTCTCCTCCATCAAAAGACGGATCCCCCACATCCTGACCGAAAGGCACTGTAGGTAACTGATTTGAAGCTGCAGTCGCTGTCTAGAAAGCACTGTAAGCTGACCTAGAACAGCAGTGGGTGCTCTCACTCTGGAGGCAAGAAGCCCAAACCCAAGATGTCTACAGGGCAGTGCTCCCTCTGAAACCTGTCATGAAAACCTCCTTCTGCATCCGCTCCAACTTTCAGAAGCCCAGTCCCGGACATCCATCTTAGCTGACAGATTGGTCACATCAAGGCCACATCTGAGACTTTACTATCTTCAAGAGCCGTTGTGAGAATTAAGGTCAGGTCTGGTGTTGTTCTCAAGGAAGAGGCATGTAAGGAGGTGGGGCATTAGAGCCTAAGATCATATTCCCGCCACCTTTCTACGCGTGGTCTTAGGGGCGGTGTGAGAGTGTAGAGCTGGGAAGTTAATGATGGGAGGATTCATGTGTACAACTATGGGGAGTCGCCATCTCTGCTGGGGTATCTGTCTGGGGGTCACCACCTGTGCTCTGTGGCTCTATATGCAGACCCAGTAAACTCATCACCCCCCAGCTAGACTTGGGGGGGAATCATTACTTTGGTCTAGCATTGGTGACCTATCAGGGGCTAGACTTAGGTGGAATCGTTACTTTGGTCTGTCGTTGGTGACGTATCAGGGGCTGGACTTGTGTGGAATCGTTACTTTGGTCTATTGTCAGCACCATATCTGGAGTGAGCAGATGTTTCAGTCACATCTCTCCAGGGAAAAAACATATTGCACAACACTGGCCTTTTAAAACACAGCTTGCTGACACTCAAGTACTTTCTTTTCCAATGCTCCTGCCGGGGTGTTGGTTGTTCTGGCAGGAAAATCTAAGCTGGTATTACCCTTTGAACATTGCGCCTAAGACAAGCTGCCACAAGAGAGAACATCACAAGCTGGAAGGAGCAGTTCCACCCTCAGGAAACTGGTGAGTTTGGAAGAAGATTTGAAC
The DNA here is from genome assembly GCF_903992535.2 of Arvicola amphibius. NCBI lineage: Eukaryota > Metazoa > Chordata > Mammalia > Rodentia > Cricetidae > Arvicola > Arvicola amphibius. The sequence continues at coordinate 96,659,676 of NC_052051.1, forward strand.
AGAAATATCTCCAAGATGATGTGAACTCTGGAGGGCCGAGGACAGCGTGGTGACCTTCACAGTGATAGCAAGGTGATGTGCACTCAGCTGGGGGCTGAGGACAGTGTGGTGACCTGCACAGTGATAATAAGGTGATGTGCACTCAGCTGGGGGCTGAGGACAGTGTGGTGACCTGCACAGTGGTGAGTCAAAGCGGACTCTTCACCCTTAGGACCAGGGTCTGAATCTTGGCTTTGCCAAACCCTTGCGTCTTAGACATGGCACTTCACTTCCCTGTGCTTCAGAATCCCTTTTTGGTAAGATGAGCATGTCCAAGCAACTCCTTCATGAATTCCTAAATCACCGTGATGATTAAGAGGTCAGAGAGACAGTGGGGTGGCTCAGTACATTAAGGTGCTCATAGTGCAAGGCTGGCAGCCTAAACTCAATCCCACAGGACCCTTGTAAAATTGGAGAGGCCAAACTTTGTTCTTCTACATTATTACATTGTGTGTGTGGCTGGCTTGCATGCACAGTTGGCACTGTACACACATGCACAGTTGTATACACACAATACACACACACACACATATAGACACACAAATTCTTTTTCAAGACAAGAAGTCAACGTATGTAAGTTACGTTCAGACAATGCCTAACATCACTAAGTACACACGAGTGTGTGGTAATTACTGTCTTGTACTAAGTAGGAGCCCTGGTTATTTGCCGACTTCCGCTTTCCCCCATTCTTCCCTTTATCTGGTGCCCTTCTATAGTTAGCACAGAGTCATGACAGCATCAGAGTAACGGGGAACCAGCTTCTCTCCCACGTCCCACGGTGAGGACGGTCACCGAAAGCTGTACTTCTCACATCCATTCATTAATCCCACACGTGTTTTCTGACAGTGTGAAACCTGTGAGACATTATAATGCTTACAAGGCTGAAAACTGGGAGGACATGTGGGACTTAATGAGCTGGCTTCCCCAGGGCATTTCCACCCTTCCGGCATGAGAGCTCTAGCCAGTGCCCAGGCAAAGGCCCAGGACAGACGGAGCCCTGCTGATGACTCTCAACCCTCCTTAGCCTTCAGCCAGGAGTTCCCGCACACGTAAACAGCCCTAGGTAGGCCCTTCCATTTAGACTCCTGGGTTAATATACATAGGGACCATCAATAAGTTCTTTCCTCAGATGGACCCAGGGATACCTAAATGACAACCAGAAACAACTGGTGAGCTGGAAAAATACAGTATTGTCACCCAAATGCCATGCTATCCTATGCAAAATACATCCTTTAGATTTAGGATACAATTAGTGTCTAAACTAGTCACTAACACGTTCCAAAGCAATTCACACAGCTATATTCTAGAAGGCGTCAGAAGTTTTATGGGTGAGCAGGATGGCTCCATGAGTAAAGGCACTTTGTCACCAAACTTGACCATCTGAGTTTAAAGTTTGATCCCCAGGGCACACAAGGTGGAAGAAGAGGCTCCCACATTTGGTCCTATTATTTCTATGTGTGTGTGCACACACACACATACACACACACAATGGAATAAAAATTTGAATTAAAGAAGTAAAAGAGTTTTATATAAAGTTTACATGGCTGCTGTGGCAAATCCTTTCTGTAAGCTTACCCTTTTAGCAGCTTATGGAAGAGTGGCCACCTTGCTTCATGAGAAGCCTCAGTATCTATGTACGTTATTTAAAAAGTTAAACTACAGCTGAAAAGAGGGCTTATCAGCTCAGAGCACTTGCTACTTAAGCATGAGGACCTGCGTTCAAATCCCCAGAATCAACATCCAAAGCCAGCATGGTCAGGCATGGCCATGACCCCAGTGCTGAGGGGAGAGGAGACAGCAGGATCACTGATGCCTGCTGGCTGCCTGCCTAGCTGTCTCTAGGAATAAGAAGGACAGTGACAGAGAAATACAACAGAGATCACATCTGACCTCCTCGGACAGCGGTATATATAGGTATGCCTGTGCCACAAACACACATACAGACACACATGCACTCACACATGCCCGCACATGCACACACGCACTCACACATGTACACACACACGCACACATGCACACACAAGCTACTATTACTAATGTTATTTTATATGTAGGGAAAAATGAAGTGACACAGCTTTCCAGCTGTCAGGGAGCTGGTGGCCTTAGAATAGGACTCAAGGGCTGGAGAGATGGCTCAGCAGTTAAGAGCACTGCCTGCTCTTCCAAAGGTCCTGAGTTCAATTCCCAGAAGCCACATGGTGGCTCACAACCATCTGTAATAAGGTCTGGTGCCCTCTTCTGGCCTGCAGGCATACACACAGATAGAATATTGTATACATAATAAACAAACAAACAAACAAGAATAGAACTCAAGTCTAAATTGCCACGGTCAGAAGTTTCACCCATAAGAACAGCTTTTTCAGAGACTCAAGATGACATCACACTCTGCCAAAGGAGTTTCCCTGCAGTTTTAAGGAAACTGGACCTTACAAGTACAATCAGCTATGCAGCTTTGTATCCAGGTACTCTTTGCATCCTCAGAATGTAGAATAATAAGCATTTAATAATTGTTTGTGAATGGATGGGTGAATTAATTAATTAAAGTTGTAAGGATTGGAAAGAATAAAAAACCTGCATCCAAACATACACCAAGGAATAACAACAAAGAGTCTAAATATAGAGGAGAGCCAGCTAACACATGCATTCCCAAGCACTGGCCTCTGGAAGCAATGGCACATCAGCCGTGACAAGGGAAGAACACTAGACCTTGGTTTCCAAATGTCATGCTCAATAAAACCAGACTCCCTGAAGAACCAAGTCCAGGGCTGAGCTGAGAAAATCAAAATTGTTATCCCTGAAGCTATGCCACCAGAAACTAATGAAGACTAAAACAATGTGGGGAATCGTCAGAATCGGTGAAATGGGGAACTCTCAGGATCTGCTCTCCACCCCTACTGAAATAACAAGCTGACAGCAACGCTAAAGTCAGCTTTCTAAGCACTCATATCTGCTCATAACCCGGCAGCAACCTAGACATGACTGGAGTTTGAGGCTAAGTTATTTATATGATTCCGCCTAAAGAATTGTAATAGATACATTTTATAGAATTTAAATTATACTTCACTAAAACAAGAGGGAAAGACTCATGTTTCAAAACCCAGAAAAAGATATAAAGAAATCACGTGGTTTCCATCTGTGGAGTAAAGAGACACACCAGGAGAGCCGACACCCTGAGACACCACCGTACGAGGCCTGAAATGAACAGCACCTTTGCAGAAGAATCTCTCCTTCTGTGGTTGAAGGTTTCTTTCTGATCCTGACTCTCAGTGGCAACAGTAATTCCAAACACAAAGACAGTCTGCTCGCTCAGGGGCCAGACATTTGTAGCTTCAGCAGCCCCAGAGGTACATGGGTCCGCAGAATTTTCTGGAGAACAAGCTGAAGGAAGCAGCTGCTGCTCTGGCGTGTGGAACGTGCCTTTTCACTGGTGAGGGACAAAGCACTCTGTGTGTCCTCTCCATGCGTGCTCTATACATGGCTTTCACCGCTGAACCTAGGTTGAGGTCCACAGGCACGGACAAATGTGAAGAACATTCTTTTTAAATAAAGGGGAGCTTAAGAGATGGCTCTGCAGTTAAGAGCTGGCTGCTCTTCCAGAGGACAGGGGTTCAATTCCTAGCACCCCCATAGTGTCTCACAATCATCTGTAACTCCAGACCCAGGGAATTTGATGCCCTCTGTGGTTTCTGTGGCTGCCAGGCATACACATGGTGCATATAGATACATGCAGGCAAAATACTCATAAAATAAATTAATTAAGTAAAGATATTAGTCACCCTTAAATGTATAGGACACATAGTCTGAATTCTCAAAATAACTTTTATCATTAGTAATTGTTACAAGTATTTAACGGGCATAGGAACTTCCTTAAATTTCCCAGCCCTCACTCAAGGTTTTTACATGAATTAAAGGAAAATCCTGTTAGCCAATGATTCTCTTTCACAACAGGTCTATAAACAGAGTCCTAGAGTGACTCAGTTTCCTGTTTCTGCCCATTGGTCCCAAGTTACACAAACACACAGCTGAAACTCTGCTATGGTTTACAAGAAATAGCAAACATTCTCACACTTAGTCCATGTGTGTATGAAATAGCAAACATTCTCACACTTAGTCCATGTGTGTATGTGTTCATTGGTGTCATCACGCTTGTCCATGTGTGTATGTGTGTGTTGTTATCATCCAAGTCAAACACAAGCTCTTTCCATGAATCACCGTGGAGTTCAGGGATGAAGGGTGGGCGACCTTGTCACCATACAAATTCAATCTCTGTTGGCAAATATTTGTATTTCATCCCTGATAATTATGGTGTTTATATCAAGCTAGTCCAAACTCTTGGGTTATATTTTCTTTTTCTATGTATAAGGATTTTCTTTTCACTATTTTTATTTATGTCTAGGGTGTATGCCTGAATGTGGTTATATGCATATGCGCGCAGGTGCCCACGGCAGCCAGTGGCATCGTTCACCTGGAGCTGGAGTTACAAACGTTGGTAAAGCACCTAACGTGGGTGCTGGGGACTGACCCACACAGGACCTCCGGGAGAGCATCAAGTGCACCTAACTGCGGAGTTGTCTCATATCTCAGCTTGACCTCAATGCTCTATTTCCAACAAGTCTTCCATTTCCGTGTTATCATTGCTTTTGTCCAGTGTCCTCATACATAGTATCTCCAGATTCCGCAGGTAAGGGAACATTGAAAACCACGCATGAGATATGACATACCCTTCGCTCATCCTTTACCTCTACCTGTCAGGTTAAATGCTTGACAGCCTTTGACTCCTGCCCATCCACCCTCCCAGCAGCCAATGTTTTCTAAGCTCTTTCTGTGTTGCAGGCTTCGCGATAAAACTGAGAACAGGGACAGGACACTTGGATAACAGAAATCTCTCAAAACAAAAACCCAAAAATCTGAGTAATAACAAGAATACAAAACCTTCCTTAAAGGATTTTTAGAGCCATAAATACCACAGTGAATAACGTTCACATGCAAACAAAACTCAGATTTATAAATCGCCCTGTCTGTTGACACAAGTTACCATTAAAATAAAATATCAGTATTGTTTTCATAGATGCACTTCCAAAATTAAACCACTACCATGGAACCAGATTCTATTTTAAGAAATGACCTTTATTAATTTTTGTAACTTTAATCTTTATAGATCCTTTTGGCATGAAATTCTAAATCCTGGCTGGTCTCACGAATATATTTTTAGGAAGTTTGAGGAAACAAAACTGCTTTAGTTAACCCCTCTACTGCCAATCTCTAGCTGTACATGAGCAGAGTCGAGTCCATCCTCACTCAGATACAAACAAGGATTCATCATAATTGCTCCATCCATCTCTGCCTGTGCCCAACCACCTCTCACGTCTCTGAAGGACAAACGCGAGCGAACTCCTGCCCATGCTGGATGAAATCATCCAGTAGGCTAGCCTCCAGAGCCCAGCTTTTTCTTCCTTCCCCAAACACGCAGGTCCTCGCCAGCAACTCGTCTATTTTCTTGAGCCCCTCAACTCAAGGAGCACAAAGCAACTAAGGTTCATTCTTCTTTGCAGAGAAAAATACCAAACCCAGCATATCATCAAACCGAAGAGTTATGCAGTACTGGCCTGACCTAGAGACACAGTCCACTGAGCGAACGTGAGAAGCCGCCTCCCACTCTGTCTGAGAGTGACAGCCCCTGTGTGTGGCCTATTGTACAAACCCGATGACAGGTGAAAACAGGGTCAACCTACCAATCACTAAAGCTGCAACTTGGGGAGCATGTAGTGGCTCTCCATGGGCAAATCTGGGGGGACCACAGATACAGATCTCTGTGAGGCCTTTCTTTGCCTCATGCCTGCTCTACCCATACCTGGGACAACTCTCTCCAACACTGGCTGTGGCAAGCATTCCAGTGCACCCAGAATTAAATATTCAAGCTACAACTGATAGTTAACTTAAATGGAAAAACTCAGTTTTACTAATATTTAATATACAGATTGTCATGGGGCCTTCACCTTGTCTCCAATCACCTGATCACTTGCTTTTAACGGTCTTGAGTTTCTGAGAGAGAAAGTAGGCCACAAACCTAGCATGTGACCATTACACACGGTCAAATAAAATATGGATTCTCTTCCCTTAAATAACATAAAATTCTTGTAACTTTCAGAGCCTTCTGGTCATCTCATGCTGACGCATTCAAAATGACTTTTAAAGGGGAGGAGCCAAAATGGCAGGCTTGAAAACAGTAGCACCTTCCAATTTCTCAATGATTCTGAAGCAGTCAGAAAACTGCTTCTCAGCAGAGCTAGTGACGAAAAGCTGGAGTTTAAATGGGGGCTGTTGAGAGACACGGAGATTGGCTGTTGGGACACAGGGTGAGAAAGAGCACAACAGTGCACAGACCAGAGGGCCTGGCTGCTTTGGGGGGCAAGGTGGACGATACGGTGACAGAAAGAAAACAACAGAAAGGCAGTCTGGAAAACCAGGGCAGAAATGAACCAGAAAGGAAAGTCTGGCTACAGCTGATTTAGAAACGCTTAACTGCTTAGCACTGGCCCATGAGACTCACTCTTTTTCTCAGTGTAAAAGCAGAATGCTGTAACGGGAGCCATCTTGAAACTGCTACTTTGGGAAATGTCAGTGCCTGTGGTGGTTAGATTCAAGCTTCACCTTGACACGGTCTAGTATCATCTGGAAGGCAGTCTCAGTGAGGAATTGCCCAAATCAAGTTGGCCTATGGGTATATCTGGAGGTTGGTATCTTGATTGTGGTAACTGAGGTGGGAAAACATAGCCCACAGTGGGCAGCGTCATCCCCTCAGGTCCATCCTGGACTGTATAGGAATGAAGAAAGTGAGCTAGGTTCTAAGCATGCATGCATCCACTCTTTCTCTGATTGTGGGATGTGACTAACTGCTTCAAATTTCTGCCTTGACTTCCCCCACAGTTATGAACTGTAATCTAATGAGAATTAGGAAAAAATGAAATAGCATAAAAGCAACAAAATGGCCGGGCGGCGGTGGCGCATGCTTTTAATCCCAGCACTCGGGAGGCAGAGGCAGGCGGATCTCTGTGAGTTCGAGACCAGCCTGGTCTACAAGAGCTAGTTCCAGGACAGGCTCCAAAGCTACAGAGAAACCCTGTCTCGAAAAACAAAAAAAAAAAAAAAAAAAGCAACAAAATGACAGAAATTAAGACATACATTTCCATTCTAATTATAAATGGCCTTAATTATCAAACTAAAAGGCATAGACTGGTAAGTGGATTAACAAACAAGATCCAAATCTTTTCCAAGTTATTTTTATTAAACTTATTTGTGTATGTAGGGAGAGGTGCACATGCACAGGTGAAGGTCAGAAGTCAACCAGTGTCAGTTCAGTCCTTACACTATGTGGTACTAAGGGTCAGACGGGGCCATTGGATTGATTCAAGGTCCAACTGTCTGCTGTCTGCAGGAAACACAGCAGCAAAAACACACACAGAGTAAAAGGATGGAAATGATATTCCAAGCAGCCAGTGTGCAGAAGCAAGCAGCAGTAGCTGTACTTAGATCCAACAAAGCAATGTCAAACAATAATAGGAAAGAAAAGAAAGTCACCACATCAGAAAGACATAATCATTGTAAGAATATAGGCACCACATGTGTATATATATATATATATATATATATATATATTTCATTAAACAAACATTATTAGACATAATAGACATAACCATAATAATAATGGTTGTGAGCCAAGATGTGAATTCTGGGACCCAAACCCAGGTCCTCTGGAAGAGCATCAAGTGCTCTTAACAGCTGGGCTATCTTTCCAGTCCCTAAGAAGAATTTTTTAAAAAACTAAAACATATCAAAGACAAGTAATGAGATGGAATCATTAAGTTTCTCACAAAAAAAGGTAATGATCGAGAATATTGACTGCATACTGGGTGTCAGTGGCATACACTTTTAATCCTAGCACTCAGGAGGCAGAGGCAGGTGAATCTTTGTGAGTTCAAGGCCAGCCTGGCCTACAGAGTGAGTCCCAGGGCAGCCAGAGCAATGCAGAGAAATCCCATATCAACCCCCCCCCAAAAAGAATATTCACTGCTGATTGTACAATATCTACAGAAGAACTAACATTATGATCTTCACTCTACTCTATGAACTAGAAAGGAAGAAGTTTTTCTGATGTTAGCCATAAAGTTGCTATCACCCAGATACCTAAGTCAAATAAAGATAACAACTGGCAAAAGAAAATCACAGACCAATGCTCTTGGTAAACATTAATGCAAAAAACAAAAGATTCTGCAAAATATTTGCAGAATAAATTCAACAAACTCTGAAAAGATCATGTACCATGATAATTCTAGTTGCATTCTAGGAATGCAAAGATGATTCAACAATGTAAACTGAGAAAGAAAATACAGCTCCGAACAGAATCAATAACAAACTCACATGACCATCTCAACAGATGTATGAAATCGTTTGACAAAAATTAACATCCTTTCATGATAAAAGGCCCAAAGAAACCACATATAGAAGCACTGGGATTCAACATAATAAATGCTATATATCATTCACTTTTGGGCAACAGCACACTGAAGGGGGAAAACTCAAATCATTTTCTCTAAAATCCGAAACAAGAATGTCCACTGTTGTTGCTTTTATTCAACACAGTACTTAAAATTTAGCTACAACAGTAAGACAAAGAAATTAACGAATAAATAAGAAATATAAATGGAAGAGGAAGATGTCAAATAATTTTTATTTGCAAAGATATAATGCTATACTTAGAGGGACCTAAAGATTCCACCAAAACCTTCTAGACCTGACAAACAAATTTAGCAAAATAACAGTATTTTAAAAATCAACATACAAAACTCAGTAGCTTTTTATATACACCAAAAATGATTCTGCTGAGAAAGTAACTAGGAAAATAATCTCATTCACAAAGGCCTAAAACAGCCCCAAGTTTGAACCGAACCAAAGAGGCAAGAGACCCTTACAGAGAAACTATGCCATATTGAGGAAAGGAACTGAAGAAGAAACTAGAAGAAGTGTTGTTTGGCATTCAATGCAGTGGATGCAACTTGAGCAACTGCTGTCCCAACCGGCAGTTGAAACTCTGCAGCTACCAGTAGCTGGTCTGGACACTGGCCACAGAGCCTGTCAGGAATTCTGTTCCCCCAGGCACTGGCTCAATCACGGCTGCTAAAGAAAACTGGATCTAGATCTCTCTCCTTCTATAGAACTCAGGATTCAAAGATTGACATAAAATACTGCTGGCTCAGAGAAGCTGAATAGCAAGAAGCTAACCTCTTCTTGCTCCTGTCTCCTGAAAAAAGGGACCATCCCTCTGCTCAGCCCCTCACTAAAGAACCCTGGTTACAAAAGCCCCCCACCCTTCCTGACAGCTTCACACCCAAAGGAGTCAGAGCTAGCTTACAGCAGAAATAGCTGCATGTCTGTTGATTTTCACACTGCTCACAACAGCCAGGATATAGACTAGCCTACGTGTCCATCAACAGAGTGGGCTAAGAATTGGGGTGAATCTACACAGCAGAACCAGGGGTTCTTAACCTTTGGGTGGTGACCCCTCGAATCAAACGACCCTTTCACAGGGGTTGCGGAAAACCATCAGAAAACACAGATATTTACATTATGATTCATAACAGTTATGAAGTAACAATGAAAATAATTTTATGGTTGGGGTCATAAATAAAATGAGCCAGAAAGAGAAAGAAGATGTCCTGTATCCTTCCTCGTGTGCAGAATCTAAGTTTTAAGAAAAGTCAGGAAAATAGTTTAGAAAAGAGGCTCAGGGGAGGGGAGAGAAGGAAAGGGAAAGGCCAGTGGCCAATATACGGACGCCACTGGCGGGTGAGAGCATTGAAGCCCATTGTCTTGTAAAATTAATACGCAACAATAAAACACTTTTTGAAGGAAGAGTTACATGGATTTCCCCCAAACATTCCAGATTTGCTGACTCTTTCTGGGATGACAAGGGACTGCCAGCAGAAACCTGTGGGACAGTGACTTGATGTTTACAGACTAATAAAGGCAGACCCTCTATTTTATTAAAGTAGGAGTCAACAATGTGTGGAAAGTAGACACTTCTCTAAGAAAATACAAGCCTCGTGGAGGAGAAAGCATTCTGAATGGCAGATGTTTGGAATGTGGGCCTCTCTGTGGCAAAGCCAGAAATTCATTAACTTTAAAAGTTTCATATGTTCATCTAGTTAAATGTGGAAACAAATTTTTTCTAATGTATTTTAACTTTTTCCAAAAGAAAACTGTCAGTGCTTTTTGAACAGTTTGTCTGAAACATTAAAACACATGATTTTCCTTTGTAGAAAATGACGAGCACAGCATGAAGAGAGAACAATGACGAGCCAAGCTCTGCGGGGAAAAAGACCCGGGTGAACTCTGAGTGAGCCACACAGCCCCGACTTGGTAGGCTGCTCTGTCTCTCACCATTCTATTTTTTTTTTTTACCTGAAATCACATTCCTTTGGCCTGTAATGCAGACTCTAATACAGTGCTTCCAAACATAAGAGAACTTGAGGACGGTGACCCAACCCCACTCCTCACTGCTGTGCATTATTGAGCAAGCTTATGTCACAACCTCATGCCATTTTGCCATGCTGGCTTCTTAGTCTGTGTTCTAAGTAGACTAGGAAGGAGCATATGAGGAGATGCCCTTGAGGTGGCCTGTGAGCTGCTCATGCATCCTGAAACTAGTTCCGGTACCATAAAAATTTCATTTTTTTCCACATAGGTTCCCACTATATAGCTCAGGCTGGTCTTGAACTTGTCATGTAGGCTAGATCAACCTCTATTTCTCAGTCCTCCTGCCCCAGGCCCTCCAGTGCTGGAATTACAGGTATGTACCTCCATGCCTTTCAGCATGAGTGCTGTTTTGGTTTTCTGTTTGTTTTTAGTACTGTGCTAGAACCTGGGGCCTCCTACATGGTAGGCAAGCACTCTACCACTGGGCTATATATAACCTATATACCACTGAGCCTCCATCTTTTCAGAAGTCTTTCAGATCTACTACCTATAAGACCAACTTGGAGCCGTTGAGCAACAAGTACAAAACTAAATGTGTCAGTACGAACTCCACAATTACATTTGTACAAATGTCTAATTATCCACAATAACAAATAATTAAAGCAAAAATAACTGACGGCTGTTGGAGAAAATTAAAAGTGTCTTCATCATCATTATCTTCTACTTCCCTATTGGCATATTTACACTATATGGTTTAAAAAGTGCTTTATCATTGGCTTATCTTTTCAGTTTTTTCTTTCCATGTAGTGAGATATACGTACAGTATGTTAGAACGTTCACACATGCATACAATTTATACATAAATTCGCATCTACCACATGGCACGTTCAACTACCTATCATTTACGGTGATTCCAGTCAAGACTCTTCCAACACTAACCCAGACACTCTAAGCTCCAAAATTACTCCCTCTTCTGGCAATATTTCTCTTCTCAGCAGCCGTTCCAGGAGCAAGGATTTGAACTTAGGACTGAATTCCTGCACTCACATCCAGCCTACGGTAAAATGCTGTTTCTTAGACTCCTCCTTTTTTTTACCTCCCAGTCCAAGATGAGAGCCTGGGGTGATAGCCTAGCACAATACCGGGTGTTGATAAAGCAGCGCCAATCGCATGCACCCTCATCTCCACCAGGTGTCCCCTGCCAGAGTGCCCTGTCTGTTTCTGTCCCCTGAAGGTCTCATTGCCGCCCCCACCCGCCCCCGACCTCTGGTTGGCGCATCAGATGAAGCGAATCTTTGCAGACACTGAAGTAGTGCTACAGATATAACGGGAAGTGCTACCGAAGTTTCCTAGGTATAAGGTTGCAAAACCTAAAAGTCTGACAGACAGCCTCCTCTAAAGCCCAGGGTCAGTCCCGTGCTGGCCCGGCACCGTCTGGGTGATGGACATTTTGCTATGAAGCCTCGAGCTTCATCTACAAGCTGGAACCTGACCATACCTTTCACTCACCCTCGCTTTGCCCACCCCGCCTAGGATGGCATGCGACCAGGGTTGAGCTCCTACTGGCTCATACCAAGAGCTCGGCGCCCAGGTCGCAGGGTCCCCAGCCAGTCTGGCCTTGGAAGAGTCCGGTCCCTGTCACTTGAGGTCATTAGCTCCTGTGAGGAAAGGAAGATCTATCCTTTGGCCACAGTGACTGGCCCATGTAGAGAGCTAGTCACAACTTTCGACCCAATTCCCGCTACCCGTGCGGACCATACCTGGATAGTGTGGCCACTGCCCTGTGCGGTTGGGCCGCCCACCAATTTGCAATAAAGCTCGGGCCTAGGCCTTGCGACCTCCGGACCCCGCTCTCCGCAGGTAGCGGTGGCCCAGATTCTTGCCGCCTGGGCCAGATTGAAGTAGGGTGGGTGCAGGCTGAGCGCGGCCGCCGGAGGGTCCTGAGCCACCGTACTGTTGCAAGGCGACATCCTCAGCAGCAGCAATAGCAATAGCGTGAGCAGCGGCGGTGAGGATCGCGGTGCCCAGGCTGGAGCCACCGCCATCCTGTGGCGCTGGATCTCCTGCCTGTACATGGCGTGGCACCGTAAAGTAGGCTGCTGCCACTCTCCGCGCTCCTGTTCAGCCCCGGGATGTGGGAGGCGCCCAGGGCCGCGCCCCTCTGTCCACGCGCTGAGCCCGCCGCGTAGGCGCGGCTCCGGGGTTGTGGAACCTGCTGCTGCTTCAGGCACCCGAGCGATCAGGAACCAGAAAGTGTGGACTCTGTGGGCTGCAAACTTTCTCCCCAACTCCTCAAAGTCAGAGCACCAGCAAGGGTGCTCCGACTGTCCTAACATCCAGGTAAGAAATCAAAGCAGTCTTCTTTCCAAATATTCAAGGTCTCCAGCTTCTGGGAGGCTTGCAGGACTGTAGAACTTGTGTCAAAGACGTTTCCAGTTCCCAGGCGAGCATTGATCTGAGTCCATTCTTCTACTTCGCCGCTACAGCTACGTGCTGAACCAGGGATTAAAGGATCTCAATGAGTTAGCAGTAGTGGCAAGTACACGTCCAAACCACAATCCTGTGGTGCGCGCTGTGGTTAGCCGAGCTAGAAAGGTACCTCAGGGAATTCCTTTAGAAGTCCAGGTACTACTCGCTCACGGTTGAAACTTGACCACTTTCCAGCACTGTGTCCACAATAGGTCCTCTAAGCTATTAGAGGAGGTGCCATTGCTGGGAAAGTCAGCATGCTCAAGTACTTTAAGTGTCCCAGATGAACAGGACTAAAGCTTTGAAGACTGGAGAGCCGGGAAAGAGGCAAGACGTGAGAACACCGCTCCGTCTGGATACAGAGACGGGGACAAAATGGCACAGGAGAGGTGCTGTGGTCGGAATATCCCTGCCCCTCCCCCACATATTCCTAGGCTGAAACCCTGCCGTCCAGCCGCGATGGTTTTAACTAAAGAATTTTTTGCGTCTATTATAAATAACTCCAGTATGCATATGATTTGCCTCAACCCTTTCAATTGTAGAGCTCTATATCTGGGGAATATTCAGGCAAATACATCGCAGGGGCAGTGCTGGCGAACGGAATCAGAGTCCCAAGCTGGACGTGGTGGCCCACGTTGCAATCCCCCACTATGGAAGGCTGAGGCTGTGGATCGGGCTACATAACAAAACCCCATCACAAAATAATAATAAATAAGACATAAGGGCAGAGTGTGCTGTCTCCAACACTTGTGGTACACTGCCGGAGAGCACAGTGGACAGACTTGTGTAGAAGCCAGGACACAGCCCCACCTCAGGTCATCTGGTTTCACTGTCTACGGTGACTTTGTGTTCGAAAGCTCCTCACTTTGTGTTTCTCAGCTATAAAAGCTCAGATGGACTCAGATGAAGGATTGAGTTCACTGGTATATTTATAAAACGCTGGGATAGTTTTGAGACCAATTTAATACGTTTCTTCTTCAAAAATATGGAGGGAGGGAAAGGAGTTTATGAGCCTGATATAAAGGAGAAGCCATAAGGACATACTGAAAACTCAAATGTGAGACAGCACCTTATTCAACACACAGGGGAAAACAGATGCAGGAGAGACTGTGCTCATAGCTGATAGCTCACTATACCTTCATGACACAACTTTTACAAAAATGAACACAGAAAAGCTAGGAGAATAAACAGGCAATTTAAAAGCAGATAAACATAGCTGGCTTAGAATTTTGATCTTCCTGGGAATCAAGATACAAACAAGACACCAACCAATAAGCCTCTCCTTCCACTTATCAAGTTGATAAAATGAATTAAATATAAAATTGAGAATTGAAGAAAATTCATGAAATCAACACACTCTTGGTAAAAGTGAAGAAACCTTCCATTTGAGGGAGGAATTTCTGCATGGCCTCGCAAATGACTCCAATATATAATTTGCCCTGCAGTTTCTTTTGGGGAGATTTATAGCCCTGAAATAGTCAGGAATGTTTATGAAGATTCAATCCAATGGTTCCTTGAAGCTATTTAATTTGTTTGTTTTAAGTTTATAAGACCCTAAGGCCATAAAAACAACCTTATAGGAATGTATTTTGACATATGTTTGTAATATTTGACAAAAAGGAAATTTAAAATGTACAATTCTATCAATTCTATCTCTAGCACTAGCAAAATGAAATTAAGAAAAAAGTCTATAAGAGCATCAAAAAGAATAAAATTCTTGGGCATGAAGTAAACTAAGAATTCAACTGTAAAGACTAAAGATCGTTCAAAGACATTTTGGAAGAGCTTAGTACAGGTTGCCTAGACTTACAATGAGAAAAAATCTTATAAACTCATGACAAAATTATAAGTCAAAGCCGGGCGGTGGTGGCGCACACCTTTAATCCCAGCACTCGGGAGGCAGAGGCAGGTGGATCTCTGTGAGTTCGAGGCCAGCCTGGTCTACAAGAGCTAGTTCCAGGACAGGCTCTAAAAAAGCTGCAGAGAAACCCTGTCTCGAAAAACAAAAAAAAAATTATAAGTCAAAAAATGAATCTAAGCACTCGGGAGGCAGATGCAGGTGGATCTCTGTGAGTTCAAGACCAGCCTGGTCTACAAGAGCTAGTTCCAGGACAGGCTCCAAAGCCACAGAGAAACCCTGTCTTGAAAAAAACAAAAAAAAAAATGAATCTAGAACACTTAGCCTACTGACCCGCTCAGATTAGCTACATGGGGCACTGTAGAGTTTTGTGTTTTCACCTTTGTGGGTATGTGGGTAACTACAATCTGGGACTTACAACAGCTGCCAAGGCCCAACATCAAAAAATATCTTATTCTTGTTACATATCATTAGCACATGAAATATATTTAAAATTTGTGCTCAGTTTGTATTGTTTTTATTCAGTCAATAAATTGGGAGGGTGGGGAAGGAAGCCAGGTGTCCTAGTCTGCTTTCTGTTGTTAGGAAAGACACCAAAACCAAAAGCATCTTATAAGTCAGCCAGGAACCCAGAGACAGGAACTAAAAACAGGTCCTGGGGGACACTTCCTACTAGCTTGCTTGCAAGCTCACGTCTACCTCCCCTTTGCCACAACTCAAGCCATCTTCTGGGGATGGTCCTGCCCACAGTGTGCTGAGCCCACCTACATCAATTAGCAAAAATAAAAATGCCCCACGGGCATACACATGGGCCAACATGCTTCAGTTGGTTCTTCAACTGAGGCTCTCTTCCCAGGTGTGTCCAGGTGACAACCAAAATAAGCATCACAACAATCCATCATTGATTTGGGTGACTATCTGTAAAGGACCATCTATACTGAGGTTGGTACATAAAGCGTCAGAGTGGCAATACTCCACACAGCAGGCTAAGATTGAATACGATACCTATCAAAATACCATTTTCTTATATTTGTTTTTGTTTCTGTTTTTCTTGCCTTTTTTCAGAAACTGATGTGAAGATCCTAAAATTCTTACAAAAATGCAGGTGACCCAGAATGGTCATAATGATTCAAAAAACAACAAAGTATAGGATTCTCTTCTTGACTTCAGATTTAAAACAAAGTGACAGTGATCAAGACTGTGTTACTGTCCACAGGATAAACACAGAGATCAATTAATACAATTGAGAGTCCATAAATAAATCTTTAAGTCATGGTCACTTGGTTTTCAACAGGATACCAAGATCATTCTGTGAGAAAAGAATCCTATCAATGAAAGGTGCTTGTTGAAACGGATATCCACGTGCGAGAAGATGAACTCCTCCTTCACACCACACACAACTCGAAGGATGTAAGCCACAACTCTGAAAGGAAACGATTCTTAGATATAGCAAAAGTACAAAACAAAGGAACCTTATTAAATTCGAAAACCTCTGCTTTTCACAGGGTAAAGGTGTTTCAGAAACACCTGTCTCACAAAGCAGCCACAGCCAGAACAAAGAACTCTTACCACCCAACCATTATTTTTAAATATGAAGTCAAGTATGCAGACCTTAGTTCAGATCCCCAGCTCCCATGTAAAACCCCAGCATCGCACTGGGGTCAGGGAGGGGTACGGAGGCAGAACCATCTAGGGCTCACTGGCTAGTTAGTCTAGTGGAAATGGGGAGCTCCACATTCAGGGAGAGACCCTGTCTCAATAAATTAAATGAAGGGTGATAAAGGAAGACACCCAAAATCAACCTGTGGTTTCCACATGCACATACAAAAGAGCATACACACACACACACACACACACACACACACACACACGGCACACATACATATACCACACAACAAAACAAAACGTCTTGTCAGTCTGGAGATGTAGTTCAGGTGGTAGGGTTTTTGCCTGGGTTTCTCCCCAGCACTGTATGAAATGGGGTGTGGTGGCACATGTCTATATTACCAACACTCAGGAGGTGGGGCAGGAGATCAGAGGTTCCAAGTCATCTTCAGGTACACAGCAAACTCCATACCAGCATGGGATACAAAAGTCTGTCTCAAATCAAAATAAACACAAAGAAAAAACTGGTGATGTTAAAGTGTGGTGGGTGTTTTCCCAGTGATGGCAGATTTAAATATAATTAGATAAAGCCTTTGTGTCTAAAGGCAGTGCCTGTTACCAAGGCTGTCTCTCTACAGATGATGTATTACAAGCAAGTATCCACTTCTACAAACCTAGACACTGCAGGAGTCATGAAACAAGACTTTGCAGGGGGAGAGAAAGGCAGTTTTCAAGTTTCAGTTTATGAGTTTAAATTAATTCCGAGCAGATGCTTTTTAAATACAAAGGCAGCACACGTGGCCACACTCCTGCAAACCTGCAGTTTTAAGCCAGAGAGATGATACTTCAAGAAATTAAATCACTTGCCAATGAGAGTGTTAATTGCAGGAGAATTGATCGTACAGTCATTCCACTATGCCAATAAAGGCAATTTTAATCAAAGAATGTAGTCAGTGATTGGCGAGCAGGATTAGCGTAGAGTTGTTGAAGGACTGAGGGGGTCTGTTAGAGAGGGACAGGAAGAGAAAAGAGAGTCTTTCGGGTATTTCTTGGGCTAGTAGATCAGGAAATACGCGGAGAAAGGGTTAACCAGTCAGCTCTCTGGTCTTTATCTCAATTTCTCACTCCCGAGTTTTTATTATACTGGAAAATTTGAGGTAATTGATTCATTTGTTCCTCTGAGTTTTGTTTGTTTGTGTTTTGGTTTGGGAACCTTTATTGGTTTCATTTTGGATAGGATTTTATTTTAAATGGAAATAATAAGATGAACCCAGGATTTATTTCTTTCTTTTCCCTCCCTCTCTCCCTTCCTTCCTTTCTCCTTTTCTTTCTTTCTTGTGACAATAATCTCACTATGTTGCCCAAAATGATTCTGAACCTGTGGATTCAAGTGATCCTCCTGCCTCGGCCTGCCCAGTAACCAGACTTAGGGTTGCTTGCCACCACTCTCAGCTGGACTCAGAACTTGGAATTTCTCATTTGTGTTTCTAAGAGATTCTGAAAGGACAAAAGGAAATGATGCCCTGATGTGGGACAAAGATTACAGACATGTCCTGAGGACACAAGGGACTACGGAGTTAGTCCTAAAGGAGTGGGCGGGGCAAAACGGACATCAACAACACAGGTGAATTTGGGACTTGGCTGGTATCTAATGCTTCAGAGATGATTCAGGCCCTTCTGAGTCCTTGGGAACTTAAGATGGAAATTAAATTTGTGTGCCATTGTTTTCAAGCATTTCTCTAGGGTCAAGAACCTAGGTGTGCAAGGAGATCGACCACTGTGTTGAAGGGTGAAGTCGAGTGTCGGGGCAACAGCGTACTTACAGCAGACGCTCTGTTAAATCAAGCCTTGCGTTTTCTGCCTTTGCCTTTTCCTACACCCTCTGCCCTACGGTAGCTTTTCAGATGCCTCCTAGGGGTATGAACTGGGATCAGAACCCTAGGTCCTGTTTGTTATTACTTGTTTTCTGTGCACTATATACTCTCAAACCACAACAACTTGCTACTGGTTTGGTTTCACTGAAGGAACAGGTTATGAAAGCTGCCCCCTTCTCCCCTTTCCCTCACAGAAAAAGCAATGACTCCTCCACAGACGACAGCAGCGTGTGGGTCATATGCAGAAATGAAAAGAATGTAAACAAAACAGAAAGACAAAGGCTAACATCTCCCACCTGTAGCCTCTGGGGGGCAAACTAAACAATGAAAAGCACCACTGGCAATCCTGCCATCCCAGGGTTAGCTACACAGCAAACCTGAAGATGGAAAGAGTCTTTCAGGACTCTTAGAAAAGAAAGCAGTACAGCTGAGCATGGTGGCTTAGACCCACAATCCCAGCACTCGGGAAGGTCGCTGAGTTCAAGGTCAGGTCGGTCTACACGTTGAGACTATACCTCAAAAATAAGAAAATACTACAGGTGGAAGACAAGTGAAAAAATATAGGGGACCCAGAAACAAGATCACACAGCTATAGCCACCTAATCTTTGACAACAGTGTCAACGCATACACTGGGTAAAAGACAAACTCCTCAACAAACGGCACCCAGAAAGCTGGACATCTACATGTAAAAGAATGAAACCAGAGCCATTTCTCTCGCCCTGCACAAAATCAATTCAAAATGGATCAGACCTTAATTGAAAAAAAGCTGAAATTGTAAAAGTGCTAGAGGAGAGCAGACAGCACAGCGAGGACTTCGGAACAGACCCTAAGACAGCATCTCTGAGCCTGGAGATGCAGCTCTGTGGTAGAACAAGGCCACACATGCACGAGACTGTAGGTTCAATCCCTAGCAATGCAATCCATGCCCCCAAAGAGAAAGATACTTCAAGATCAGAAAAAAAAAAAGCTTCTGCACAGCACAGGAACCATATGAGAGAGAATCTTGTCAGCCACATATTCAATACAGACTGATCCTAGAATTTATAAGGAACTCTAAAGCCAAACACCTGAGGAATGCTAGCAAGTTAGCAAGTGACCAAATGTGCTGAAAAGACAGCTCTCAAGAGAAGAAATGCAAATGGCTAATAAATAGTTGACGAGGTTTTCAACATCTTTAGCTATCAGGGAGTGCTAAATTATAATGACTTTTGATTTCCTCTCAACTCAGCCAGAATGGCTATAGTCAAGAAACTAGGACTGAGCGAAAGGCTTACCCAACGAAGTGTTTGCGCGTAGAGTTCGAGGACTGGAGTTTGACCCTCCAAGAACCCATGTAAAGCAAGCCAGGCATAATGGCATGCACTTGTAATTCCAGCACCACTGTGGGGAGCAGACTGTTTCTGGGACTTTCTGGCTAGCACGCCTTGCTGAGTTAGTGTTCCCCAGATTAATGAGAGTCCCTGTCTCAGAAAACAATGTGATGATTCCTGAGGAATGGCACCTGCAGTTGACTCTGACCTGAACACCCCCATCCCCACCCCCACGCAGAATCGAGCAACAACGAATGTTGCTGAGGATGCAGAGGAAGAAGAGAACTAAATCACCAGTCACGGAAACGTCAGCTGATGCAGACACGATGGAGATCAATTGCCCTGTGATCAGCTTCGTACAGCATTCCTGAGATGTTCATCCAAAAGGTTCTCAGTTGCATACCACAAAGAACCCGTACATCCACATTCATCCAAGTTATGGAGCACCTCTGTAAACTGCAAGTGCAGACTTTTCTTTAGTGTGAAATGATCGGCATGCACATCCTGGTCATTCCTGATCAAGTGAAGAAGGCGAACATCCCTTGGCTTGTGTGGCCATACTCTAAATAAAGGCAGTGTTGTTACTGGCCATTTTGAAAACTGAGGACCGCCCCCCCCCCCTTAGGTACTGGATATCGAGAAACATAAATCCAGCATCACTTTTTATTCATAGATATGGAAGTGGAAGTCAAGGTGCCTCAAAACAGTGCCCAGAACCCAGGCTCAGGCTGCCTCCCTCCACTCCCTCTCTAGTGTGGGCTTCTCTGCTCCAGGACTCTGGTCTAAGGGTTTCTTATGAAGCAGAGACCCTGACTTGGTGACCTGTGACCTGTGAGTACCGAAGTCTTCTCAGCTCAGAATCATCAGTGCTAACCATACCAAGTGGAATTCTTGGCCAGGTGGGATCCCATGTTCTTACTCACTGTAGGCAGATCCCACTTGGCAGTGGTGCCTCTCACTAGGGCTCTCCCTGGTAAGTTCTGCCAAAAACCCTGCGAAGAATTCGCATTCCAATCATGTGAGTTTCCTCCCAGTGCTTGCTTTACGCACTCTAGTTCTGCCTTCACTTAAAATATGTGCTTGGGCAGAACAAGTAATTTCCGCCCTTCGTGTGTGTTACTGCAAGCAGCCATTTGAAGATAAAAGAAAGCCTACACCTTTACTTCTTCCTCCCAGCCGAGAACTACCCTGCTAGGCAAGTGGGTGGAAGCCATTATCCTCATCGTACAGAGGAGGGAAAGCAAGACAATGGGTAATGACGCATCCTGCTCAGGCTTACTGGAGATGGTAAGGAATGGAGCCTGCCTTTGCCTGACAAGATGTTGGTAATTAATCTGGCAAAGTTTTTAAGTGAAAATTCGAAAACAGCTTCAAAAATAAACTTGTTACAGCTTTCTCACTTTTCTCCTTCTGCTGACCCTGGATGTGAGGATTTGCTTCCTCCTGAACAGTTCTACCACCACAGAGTGAAAACACTTGCCATCTCTCACTCAGCCACACTATACTTGTTTCTGGGGCTGAGATACATCATTTCAGAAGCAGGAATTTTGGTAAGAATATTTCAAACAGGCCCAAATAAAGAGATCTTGCTACAGTTTGTATCTGAAGTGCTCCCAGCATCTCTTGTGGAAAAGGTTTGAACCCTGGCCAAACATTTAACTACTTAGTACAATATTGGAGCCTTCCAAAGGTAGGGCCAGTGAAAGGAATTCGGGGGCAGGGTGGGGGGATGGGTGTTGAAAGGGTTGCGCTGCTGGCCCCCAATGAGCAGAGCCTCAGAATTTATGTTCGTGTGTTGCTCCTCTACCGAGGGTAAACCAAAGAGACACGAGCAAGCTCAGAGCCAACAGAAGTTTAAGAGTCTCTTGTCTTCTAGAAGCTCTCCCTTTGGGAACTCAGATCCCAAAGTGTAAGTCTAAATGCGGCTGGAGAAGAGGGATTCTGGAGAATGTGAGGTCACATGACCTGTGGTGGAGCACAGCCTGTGGGAGAGACCTCGGCCAAGGCAGCAGGACTCTCAACTAATCTCATCCCAGATCAGTGGGTTCTGGGGATCCTCATACTTGCAACTCTTTAACCTCTAAACCATTTTCCCATCCCTTAGAGCTTTTGATGGGGACTTGCATCAGAGATAACCCACACACATGAAATCTTATCTTTCTCCTAACCACCAACATGAATCAACCAAAACCACCTGCTATCGTTGTAGCTTTTGCTCTTAAATGTCCAAGTTCTAAAGTATCAGAGGTGGCAGGACACTTTCTGGAGATTTTCCTCCCTGAGCTTCTCTGGGAAACTGAAAATCTCAGACTCTGATGCCTACATGTATAAATTCTGCATACAGGGCACGTGAAAAGATTAAAATTAAGTCTCTCTGTCCCTATTTCTCTTTGTTTCTTTGGCCTTTGTTTCTGGGTAAGTGTCTAGGGGAAAAGAAAATTCGATCTCTTGGGTCTCATGCCCTGTGTTTTGCTCTTGTCTAAATGTTCCATTAATTCCATTCCAAGTTTTGGTTTTTTTTAATCTTCTTGGGGCAGTGTTTTCTGCCAAGCAATCAAGAGCAGTGCCAGAAAGGACAGTTCTTCAAAAATAGACATCTTTAGTTGCTTCTATAACTTCTCCAAGGCAAATACAGCATTCAAGCAATCTTTGAGACTCGTGGCTTGTCTCTGAAGTTGTTCTTCCTTGAATGGCTTGCTTCTTGCCATGGACCTCTATGGCTTCCATCTCAGATCTTTTGACGTTCTATTGGTTGTGAAGAACGCGCATTTCCATTGCATTTACACCGAGCAAGGGAGGTGAGTTTGGATGAAAACTCCACTAACACAATAAGCAATGCATAGACAAGAGGCCAGAAGAGAACCTAGGAGCTCAGTTACAGAGATGTCCAGCATCGCCCTTCCTCATGTTAGTAAGTACAGTCCCAGCCGGGGTCTGTCAAACTGCCAGACTGCGACTGAGCGTGTCATGTAGCTATTACAATGAGCAAAGTACAAAGCTTAACTGTAAACATTCTGAGCAGATTGATGTTGCTATGCCATCCAACTACGTGGTCACTTTTCTCATAACCAGTTTTATATCGTGTGTTATAAAATATTGGCCACCAGCAACTTGGAACTTATTTTATTGGGTTTTTCTTCCCAGGGAGTTAAAGATACACTAATTTAAATGACCTTAGTAGATGATCACCTTCTAGCTTCAGGACTAAGGCAGTGTGGGAACAGCACAGGCAGTTAAAACCATCTGTCAATGATTGGGTAGTATTGGCAAATAATATCTAATTTAAACCTTTCCTATTCACTCACCTGTAGATACGACAAATATTTAAAGACTGGAGTTTTGTGATTTTTTTTTTAAAGCATGAAACAGCCTGTCTCGTTCTCTTGGCTCAGGGTGAGTAATTGAACCCAAGTTTAGACACTCAAAAGAAATGACACATTTGCTAAAGGTAACCCTGTTTCCCTACTCCACTATAGCATTTACTGATTAAGCTGGCTCCACACAGAGACATGAGAGAAGGAGGTTTTCATAATACGAATTTGATAGCGCCAAAGCCATGACTCATTCATATGAAGAACAAATGTGTCACCGGGGGATCTCAGGTGACATCCACACCCTACATTTAGCACAGTAAGTCATACTCCTTGAAGCTCTGTGTCTACAAACTTACGTTCAGGTCAGTGGGAAAGCGCTTCATAGCAGGACCAAGACCCTGAGTAAAAATGTCCTCTAATTCAGGGCATCTTACTGAGGAGGTCTCGGGGAGCAGTGTGAGCTACAGCTGTGGGCAGTTTCCTCTCTTTAGCACATTGGCCTTGGCACAGTCTTGCTTCTGAGTTTTCGCCACTGTGTGCTCTACCATAAACTGGCTTGTTGCCCCAGTCCTGTGTGGCTTTTGGCAGCCATCCAGGCCCAATGTGCTTCAGGTGTCTGCTGAACTAGATAATAAGGACAGGGGTATTGGGAGGTTAAACGACCCAACGTTTGTGATCACTGTTATGTTTCCCCTTCAACTTGCCCTCACCCCCTTGACCAAGCTTCCATCCTACAGTGGAATAATAAAGCCCACAGGCTGAAGAGTTCCAAGTGTGAGCCACAGTGCAAGCTTCCCTGTGTCCTAGAACAAGTGTGAGCTACAGTGCAAGCTTCCCTGTGTCCTAGCACCATTCCCTGGGACTTTGGGAAGTTATGAGTCCTCTCTAAGTTTCAGTCCCTGCAAACTGAGCACTTGTTCATGGATGG
The DNA here is from genome assembly GCF_903992535.2 of Arvicola amphibius. Classification (NCBI taxonomy): domain Eukaryota; kingdom Metazoa; phylum Chordata; class Mammalia; order Rodentia; family Cricetidae; genus Arvicola; species Arvicola amphibius. Next base: position 96,683,547 of record NC_052051.1, read on the forward strand.
ATGAATAAAGAAGATGTAATGAATGTTAAGGCAAATACATACATATTTACATGATGGTTTATTATTAAGCAACTAAAACAGAATTGAAACAACATGGATAATCCTGGAAGACATTATTTCAGTGAAATAAATAAGACACAGCCTCACCTGTATAAGTGAGATTATTACTACGTCAAATATACGAAATGGGAAAACAGTGGTTGGTGGTTGTCACGAGTGGGGAGGCAGGAGCTGCTGGTTCCCATACTCATGGCTTTTCTGTCTAGAGAAGTCTTGACGTCTAGAAGGCATCAGAAAAGTCCCATGAGCTTTGCTGATGTTGCTCATTCCAAAGAAATCTCTGTTTCTCACCTACACCCTCCCACTATTTATGGCTGCCTCCTGAGCCACATTCTCACAAAAGACATTAAAGTCGGTTGTTCCCCATAAATGGCTGTGTCTGAGTTTAACTCAGTTAGTACCTCTTTGAGAAGGAAGAGTAAGAAGGTCAGGTGTCTTAAATGATGTTGTTCTGCTTAAGAATTCCAGAGCCCATGCTCACCCACACACACATACAAAGATAAAGCCATGACCCCTTAACAATTCTAGACCCCTCTTCCTGTTCCACAGTGTTGTCTGTGGTAATACTTTGATTGTGATCTAACTAACAAAACTTGCCTGAAGATGAGGGTGTGGAGCTAGCCACACTAGTTAGCCATAGAGACAAGGCAGTGGTGACACACACCTTTAATCCAGCACTAGGGAGGTGAAGACAGGAAGTGACAGAATTCAGGATTCAGTCCTAGGTTTTGTAGCGATGGGGTTCAGTCAGAGGATTCTTGGAGACAGGATCTTGTCCACTTCAGTCTGAGGATTTGGTAGGGTTCAAAAGTCTCCCTAGTGGCTGACTCCTTTACTTTTCTGATCTTTCAACATTTACCTTGATATTTGACTCTGGGTTTTTATTATTAATACCAATTAGAACTCATACTTCATCTGGCATCCAACTTTGGGGCAGAAATTCACACAAAAAAGCCACTTGCCTGTGGCCTTGCAGCCACCAGCACAGGCCAGAGCTACACACTGCCAGAGTCACTGCCCCACCTGCTAGGTTTTCCTTTTTTCTTTTCTTCAAGCTCTCTGAGTGGGTCTGAGTTTTTCTGGTACAGCCTCTCTGGAGCAAACTTCATAGACATTTGGGTTCCAAATGCCACAGGAGTTAGATAGACACTTTCTCATGTTCCCTGGTGCAGACCACTAACTCTTTGGCTTCTTTTGTCCTGGTGTGTTGTGGGACTTCCCTTGAACCCCTTTTTGGTTTCTGCCCCAAAAGATAGCTGCCTTGAAACTCACTTGGGCTTCTATTGTTCTATGCAGCAGCAATTAGATTCACACTTTATAGTCATTGGCCGCAGATTTGGTGAAAAAATTGGGAATTCTTAAAGGGGAAATTAGTTAAAAGAGAGAGTTTTTTTTCCATGTTAAAAAATGGCAAGCACTATTACAAAGGAGACAGGTCTCTGTATGATTATACAATGCATGATTTTAAATCAGAACAATTAAGTCAATTAAATGAGAGAATAATCAATTTAACTGGTATTGACATAATGCTAATTATCATCTTGGTAATTCTTGGTTTATCTCTAAAATAGTTGGTTGCTATGAGTGCCAAGATACAGACTTTAGAAAAACTTATTAAAATAGATCAGAGCTATTCAAACCCAGACAGAGGAATTTTAAAGAAGAACCAATTCCAACACTGCATTATAAGGTTAGAGAGAAACAGCCTAAGGTTTTCAAACAAATTAACTTAATATATTCAGTCACCTTATGGTAATTTCCAAATGATAGATATTCCCAAAGCTATTTAAGCATTCATTGGAATCCTGTGGAAATGCTAGATTTAAGGAGGTTCAAGGAAGTGATAATATCATATGGCATGCATTCACCTTTTGTGAAGCAGATATTAAACTAATGGTCAACTTGTAATGGAATTATCCCTAAAGACTGAAGAGACTTGGTTACAGCAGCCTTTGAGCCTGGTCCACAATTAAATGGAGGACTTGGTGGCAAGAAGAGGTTAAGACCACTGAAAAATGAAGTAGAGCTAGCAGAATGGAAATCTCCCAAGACCAACTTCTTGGAGAAGGAGATTATGCTAATGTAGAAAAGCACTCTCTATAATGTTGGCCACACTCTGGTTTTATGCCACACAGAAGCTTTGAATGCTTGGGATGGAATTGAAGAAGTAGGAAAGAAAATTGAGTCATTTTCTGAAATCATACAGGGTCTGAAAGAAACCTTCACTGATTTCTTATAAAAATTAACATCAGCAGTAAATAGAATGATACCAAATTCAGAAGCTAGACAAATAATAATTGAATCTCTGACTTTTGAAAATGTAAATTCACAATTCAAAAAGACAATTAGGCCATTAAAGGCCAGATCAGCACCCTTAGAGGAATGGATCTGAGATAAAATCAGTATTGAATCTCATAACCATGATGATGCTTAGATAGGAGAAGTGATTTCCTGAGGTTTGAAGAAAAAGTGTCAAGTGTTTCAGTTGTGGTAAACAAGATCACTTTAAAAGGACTGTAGATAGGGTGTTCCTAGAAACAATGTTTTTTCTAAGCATAATCCATTTGGAATGTTCCTCCCTTCTGGATTATGCAGAAGGTGTAGCAAAGGCAGGCATTTAGCTAATAAATGTAGATCAACAAGAGACAGTTGAGGTAACCCATTGTCATTGAGAAACTCCTTGAGGGGCCTTTTGCAGGCCCCCATGTAAAATTCGGTTCAGTCATGTCCTGCTGTTGTAGAGAAAATTCCTTCCCAGAGCAATTAAAGAACCTAGTGCCTATTGTCAGAAACCATACAACTCTGAATGATATAACAACACAGAAGAGAGAGGATAAACCATAAATCAAAATTGATAAGAATTAGATTTGAGCAAAAGAGACTTCTTGCTTAGACAAGGTGATAGTTCATCAAACAGTGTGATCACTCAATCTAAACTAAGTTATAAAACTAACAAATGCTTTTCATTTGATCAGCTGTAACTTGCCGAAAGGGAACCTCCCTAAATTAGAGTTGGGAAATAGTTTTGTTTCTGTCTTTTCAGAAAAATAAAAACAATCATATTGAAAAATTTAAGGTCTTTTGGGCAAATAAGCATCCAAAGAAGAAGCAAAAACTACCAGGAAAAAATTACTAAGAAAAGGAATAATCTGACCTAATGATATCTCTGAAGTCTCCAAAGAGATTAGGATCCTACAATGACAATTTCACCTGGGCTATAATAGCATCACTAAGCTGAAAAAACCAACTAAAGATCGGTTTTGGACTACAAACTGCTCAGAACAATTTTGAGGTGGCTAGCTGAGATGGTCCAGCCTCACAGACTATACTAGCAAGGACTTGAGATAAACCCTGCACTTTCCCATTATACAAAGACTGAACAACAGATTATACAGCTACCTCTTCCAGGACTTAACAATTAGCCCAAATTTGTCTTAACTAATTTGTCACCTAAAAATGTCATCACCCCAGACAGCAGGAAATAAATTTAAGAACATGACACCCATATTCCCAAGAAGTGGGGTGGGTAGTTTTTGGTCATTCAATGGGTTATAGATATTTGTCATTGTTTAAGGAGATTAGTTAAAAGTTGTTATTGATAATAGTCTAAGGAAAAAGTTAAACAAAGGAGTTTAGATTCAGGGTTCATGTTTTGAGAAGAGAAAACAGTAATATGGGTGTTATGGTAAAACTAAAACAGTGCCATTCCTGTATGATGGCAGTGGGCAGCGGGCTCGAGGTCCAGCAGGTCCCAGGCAGGCAGCCGCATGGCGGGTGAGAGACAGATGGATAGGCACACCATGCAGAGCGAGGTTGGTTATTTATTTAGTGGGTTATGGAAGGGAAGGGAAAAGGGGAGAAGGAGGAAGAAGGTGGATGAGGAGAGAGAGGCAGAAAAAGAGAGAAATAGAGAGAGAGAAAGAGAGAACCAGAGATGGGGGAAAGAGGGAGAAGGAGAGAGGCAGAGATGCCTCTTCAGGAAAGAGATGGAAAAGAAAGAGCTCAGGCCAGAAGCAGAAGGAAAATCTACTTGTCTCAGTCATGGGGGGAAGGAATGGGTGAGGTTTGTCTCTTAAAGGGACAGGACAGACCATTACAATAGATATGATAGGATATAAGGGTAGATTATTGAATCTACTCTGAAAAGAAAGGGGGAGAATATAAAAATAGGGTAAAAAGGTAGATTATTGAGTCTATTTTTAAACCAAAGAAGAAACTACCAGTTTTAAATAATTTACATTGATATACATTTTTATATATTGACACAAATTTAAGGTTATTTTTATTAGAACATATAGTACATATATTTCTAAACGTGTTCAAAATATTGTACCTATGCAATTCATTTAACAATGTAATGCAGATTTTTGACCCTTGGAAGTTATTATTACAAACAAGTTTGGATAATAAGGAAATGTAGGTTAGAAGTCACCTATTACAATCAAACTTGTCATGTTAGGTATGTTTTCAAGATCAAACAGATATATTTTAAGTAGACAGGTTTATCTTGAAACACTTCAGACATCTACAGAATATGGCTTTAAGATGTTTTAATAACATAGGTTCTTTCTTTTTTTATGATGAGAAATGTCTATTCCAGGCAGCATCAATCCACTTTGAAAAAGATGATGGTCATCAAAGAAACTCCACGTGGAGTTTACTTTCTCTGTGGCAAAATTAGGCTCCTGGGCAAGAAAATGCCCCTGCCTCCACAGTTGACAATATGCTGTTCAAATTGTACAAGCAGGACACAAAAGAGAGTAACTGCCAAATCTTTCCATGACAAGGTGGGACAATCCTTCAAAAATACTGCTTCCTAGAAAAGTCTGTTGAATAGTCTAGTTTTGTAGACCCCAAGGTTGCAGACTAACCTTGGGTGACTGTCCAGGCAGCCAGATGTTTCTATCATTTCTCATATTTTTTTGGAAGTCGCTTGCTTGCACTTCCTGCTTCTTCAGCTAATATTATTTCCTTTTCAGGTCTCTGAGGGAGTTGAAGACTAGATAGTTATAGTTTTCCTTGTTACCAGACTCAGAAAAGAGACTCACTAAAGAGGTATAAAGTATATAAGGTTGAGAGACATCAGAAGAGTTTTAGGTGGAAATGCTAGTTGGGATAAAAAGTAAATTAGGTCCAAGACTTTGGATTCACTAAGATAGGATAGATAATGAAGTATTTTCTCTGAATTTTTCAAATGCAGATGACATATACATTGTTGATGTATTTACTACCCGAGATTGAATTAGTCTAAAAGAGAAACAGAGTCAAGCAGTGCTGGCTCACACCTTTAATTTCAGCACTAGGAAAGTGGAGACAGTAAGTGATACAGCTGAATGGAGACAGGAAAATAAAGTGGGAAGAGACAGGAGTAAGCTTGAGGTTTTATAGAGACAGCATTCAGTCTGAAGATTCATGGAGAAAGGATCTTGCCCACTTTCATCTGAGGATTTCATAAAGATAAGAACTAGTGGCTGGCTGCTCTGCTTCTCTGATCTTTCATCCCCTAAATCTGACTCTGGGTTTTTATTATTAAGACCAATTAGAATTTGCACTACAGTTGACTACTGTTGAGAGCTGAAGGCAAAGGGCTCTGCCTCTTGTGAAGTTTTGATCACTGTCACACAGAAATAAGATGATATTCAGACCAGTCATGGTGGTGCACACCTTTAATCACAGCACTCAGGAGGCAGAGACAGGCAGATCTCTGAGTTCTGAGTTCAAGGCCAGCCTGGTCTATGATTAATAGAAGTAGGGCTAATTTAAGTTATAAGAGCAAGTTGGGGACAAGTCTAAGTCCAAAGGCCAACCTTTCATAATTAATAAGAAGTCTCCATGTTGTCATTTTGGGTCTGGCGATCCAAAGATAGCCCAACAAGAAAGCTTGCTATGTGCTTAGGTTCATAAAAATTAATGAACACACACAGTGTTTTAAGCATGTTTACAATTTTGTTTACATTTGCTGCTACTGCCAGTCACACGCAGCTTCATGCTTGCAGTTAGACGTGTCTGGTTATAGAAAACCCACCAAGGAGCCATCACCGACAGAATGACTATCCTCTCCACCTGAGATTTATTCTATCTTCAAGACAGTTCAGTGCATTGATATGTAACTATCAAGCAAAGGCCCCCAGTAAGAGTTTTATATTCTGCATTCTTACCATAGGATGAGATCTATTTTCCCACAAACAAAATTAAGTTTAAATTCCATTGTCACTCCCATGTAAAACTGTGAGAGAAAAACTTCAAAGCATGGAGCCCCCCAGTCCTTTGTTCCACAGGACAGACCTCAGCCTTTTCAACTCCTCTTAAATCATTTTTTTTCAACTCAAGATTAAACAAAACAAGTACTAACTTCTTACGTTACTTAAAACCAATCTGCTGTGCATGTCTGCTAGATTTTTACCCCTTATGAGTTTAGCAGTGTGGTAAAATCTAGGGGCCAAGATTTTCTGTTGGAGAACATCCAGGGTTTCCAGCGCATAGTAAGACATGCAATTCTGTGGATGCTTTGAGGTCTCAGCAGGATGCTGAAGACAGCTTCTTCACTTAGGAGCACCTCTGGGCACATTCGTAATGGATGCTTTCATTCCCAAGGGCAAGGTTAGTCAAGGGCACTTTCCACCTCTTGACCCAGATTCAGATTAAACAGCAGTTAGAAGACGAGCGACCTGAGAGCTACGCAATAATGCCAAGCATCCGGATGAAAATCAAACATTCCAGGCACCATCTAGATGTCTGACAGCCTCCCAAGGTTCCTCTGGCTGGCACCACTTCTCAGTCCACTGGGCCACAGAAGGTTCTTGTAGGTTCTTGCTGTGTATAGCCCATGACTCGTCACTTCATATTTAAACTCCCAAGGCATATGACAGAGCAGGGAAGGTCGTTCATCTCATCACTGAAGCTAGGGGAATTAAGCATAGCACTGAATCAAAATTAACAGAATACTAAAAATAGACTATATCAACATGCAAAGGGACAAAGGGACTTGGGGATGGGGCAGGGCCATATATGGAGCCCATCTGTGGGATGGTGGTTTTCTTTTTTCCTGGGGGGCAAATGCCAATCTGGTGAGATTTTCAGAGACAGTCAAGCCAGGATTACTTATTGGTAGAGACATTCTGATGTCCCACTCAAATAAGACAAACTGCTTCAAAAAGTCGCAAAACTTTATAAATTGTTATTAACTAATCTAGACCAATAGGAGAGTCTCAAGAGAAGCACTTTTGTTTTCAATACTATAGGATTGGGGAGACACTCCATAAAGTGTCAGCCACACAGACATGAGGACCTGAGCAGATTCCCAGCACCCATATGCAAGCTGGATGGGACCTTTGTAATCTCAGCATTGGTACCTGGATAGGAATCAGGCAGATCTCTGGAGTTCATTGACTGGCCAGCCAATCAATAGGCTCCAGGTTCAGTGAGAAACCCTGTCTCAAAAGTAAGGTGGAGACCAACCGAGAACAACAGTCAACACCAACCTCTGACCTCCACATCTATGTGTGCACACCCATGTGCATATGTGCACACATCCACATAAACATGCACACATACCCAACACACAAAATCTATAATTATATGATGGAGAAGAAAAGATTGCTAAAGGACAAACCTATCAAGAGATTGATTTAGTAATCGGAGGGAAAATAGCTAAATCACAAGTGGTATTTCCAATGCACAAAAATTCCCCTTAAAAGATCCCAAGACTTTCCTTGCCATCCCTTAATACAGTACCCCAATTTCCAAATGTTATTTTCATCATAGTAAGAATGGACATTAATATTAAATTATTGTCCCATTCATGCATACACTGATCTACTGATTGGTATTGTTGGCATAATAATAATGGCAATAACAATAGCCTAATATTAGGCAAAATGTAAGCCATGTGTTTTATATGCATTTATTAATCATCATAACAATCCAATAAGCAACATCATTAAGGAGAAGGAAACAAAAATTTCAAGGAGGAGAAACACCAACTTAAATCATGAAGTTGCTGATCAACAGCCAAGTCATATCATTTTGACCTGGAAAATTGGCAGTTTCCCCTCACCCCAACTAAAACATTGCTGAATATTGAAATGTTTATAAGTAATAGAAAGGATCCAAACTCAGTGGCTCCACATGGTATGTGGCAGGAACTGGGAGAGTTCTAACAGGACAACATTTGCATTTTATTCTGATGACTGTTACCCATCTGTGTGTCAAACTTTAGGGCGTGCCTGAGAACATTTCACAGTGTGTCCTGCTTGTTCCCCTGTCCCCACCTCTGTGTGAACTGAGTCAGTGGGTTCTGTTGGAGCTGCTGTTCAGTTAAGAACATGACACCCTGAAGTGTTCCAACACTGTTTGCTTGTTCAGCTTGCCTTTAGGTGTTTTGATGTGGTGGTGGTGTTTTGTGGTGGTCATGATGTTTGGTGGTAGTAGCAGTGGTGGTGTTTGGTGGTAGTAGCGGTGGTGGTGTTTGGTGGTAGTAGTCATGGTGGTGTTTGGTGGTAGTAGTGGTGGTGGTGTTTGGTGGTAATAGTCATGGTGGTGTTTGGTGGTAGTAGTGGTGGTGGTGGTTGGTGGTAGCAGTGGTGGTGGTGTTTGGTGGTGGTAGTTACTGCTCTTGTTGCTGCTTCTAAGGCTGATTTGGTACAGTTTTCCTCTCCTCCTCCTTCTCCTCCTCCTCCTCCTTCTTCTTGTTTTGAGGCACTGTTTCTCTGTGTAATAGCCCTGGCTGTTCTGGAACTCTCTTTATAAGCCAAGTTGGACTTAAACTCACAGAGATCCACCTGACTCTGCCTCCCGAGTGCTGGAATTAAAGGTGTGTGCCACCACCGCCAGGCTTCCTCAGTTCTTCCTGATAAACACTGAGCTCCAGTCCAGCACAAACACCACGGTCATGGATGCTGCCTGGATCAGATTATGAGACCAAACATGTGTGCTGGGAACGATAATGCTTTATCTTCCTGGACTTAACATCAATTGCTGAATTTGCATGATGTTTCATTTCTGTTCTCTCAAAAAAACATAGACAATACACTGTTTCTACGGGAATTGGCTCATGCCATTGTGGAAGGTGGCAAATGGGAAGGGAATTGTTTGTTTGCTGGGTGGCAAGCTGGAGACCCTGGGAAGGGTCCATGTCTTAGTTCAAGTCCAAAATCTCCTGATGGCAGAATCCTCTGTTCTCCTGGGAAGGCCAAGCTTTTTCTGTTTAGATGTTTGTTAGTTGATGGAGACCACCATTATGGAGGGTCATTTGCATTATTCAAAGTACACTTAGACTTTCACAGAAATATCTAGAATTTTGATTGACCAAATAGCTGGATATCTTTACTGAGCCAAGTTTGTGGAATATTCCCTTGAACTGTGTGAATATATGTTACTGTGATTGGTTTAATAAAGAAGTTGACTGACAGCAGCAGGATAGGATAAGGTTAGGTGGGAGAGCCAAACCGACAATGCTGGGAGGAAGAAGGGAAGAGTTGGAGGAATCGCCAGCCAGACACAGAGGAAGCAGGACATGGACAAAATGAGGTAACAAGCCATGAGTCACGTGATAGAACTTAGATAAGAAACATGGGTTGATTTAAGTTGTAAGAGCTAGCTAGAGCTTTTACAGTTAGTATTAAGACTCTGGGTGGTAATTTGGAAGCTGTCTGGTGGGATAGAAAATCTCTGCCTGTACAAGTTGACACATAAAATTCAGCACCATAGCCTACTACCAGTCCAGATTTGCTATTTGCTGCAACTGCAGTGTCATAGTCTGCATTTACATCAGAAGCACTCAAGACAAGTGGCAGGCCTGCAGCCACGTCTAGGAGTGACCACACACAGACATCAGCTTCCTCTGCCTGGGACACCTCACAAAAGACATAGGTTTGGGTTAGTAAAGAAAAATAAAATTTCTAAATTATTTTAAGGATCTCTTTAAGACTTAAGATATGTTCTGGAGTATAAGAATTATTTTGTTTGAACATTTAGAACCCAATAGTCATTTCTGTTTGAAATAAAACTTAAAGCACATGGGTCTAGTACACAGGCCTACACTTGAGATGTTTATCACCTCATGGTTAGTGCAATGGCACAAGTGTGTGTATGTGTGTGAGTGAGAGAAAGTGTGTGTGTCTGTGTGAGAGAGAGAGAGAGGAGAGAGAGAGAGAGAGAGAGAGAGAGAGAGAGAGAGAGAGAGTCTTAGAGAGTCTTAGAGAGTCTGAGAGAGTCTCTCTGTGTGTTCTGGTCTCTTCCTCCTCTTTTAAAGTCACCAAGATTCAATCACAGGGATTGTACACTAATGACCTCATATAATCCTAATCATAGCTCCAGATTAAGTTTCCACCCTTGGAGTACCTCACAAAGGAGACTGAACTCCAGCATGACTTTGGGTGTGGCAAGGAATCACATTTAAACCATCGTATTTTCTTACCTGCTATCTCTGATCACAAATAAACAGACAGACAGACAGACAGACAGACAGACAGACAGACAGACAGACAACTGCACAGAAAAACTATTGCTGGATCCAGGTAGACCTGAACCTCCTTTGACAGCCAAGACTTCTACATGGGCAGCTCCCTAGGGTGTAGTGTCAGAAAGCACAAGAGGGTCACTGATAGCAATGATGGGTGCAGCCACTCCTGCTTGTGGCCCTTGGTCTTCAGACCCACTTATTATTCTTCTGTTGTCACAAAACCCCTAAGATTCCTGTCTTAAGCTCTGTGTGGGGTCCTGGAAGATGGTCCCACATCTGTACAAAACCATCTCTATATGATGCTTTAGCTACAGCTCGAACAGGCTGTTCTGACACTTCAGAGATTATCAGCTTTGATGATGAGATATGACATGTGACTGTTGGGTGCCAGGGACATGAGAACATGGAACCTCCTCTGCTATAAAGTGTATCTCTTTGCGGGAGCATATGTGTGGGCATGCAGGCACATGTGTGCACCTGAGTGTGAAGACCCAAGGTCAACCCCCAGTATTATTCCTCAGGTACTGTACACCTCAGTTTTTTAAGACTGTCTTTCCTTGGCCTAGAGCTCACTGGATCAGCTAGGCTAGCTTGTCAGGGAGCCCCAGGGATCAGAACAGATAGGATTTGTTCTGAGATTATAAGCATGTGCCTCCATGAGTAGCTTTTTTATGTGAATTCTGGTCACTGCTTATACAGTGATCGCCTAACCAATGTAGCCATTGCCTCCACTCTACAGTGGTTCTCTTGATCTGACATAAGCTCTGGGCTCTATGCTACTGAAGCAAAATCTCTATTAACTTCGGGAAAATAGTATTGCCTGAGGGCCCCCTATGCAAGAATAGCAAACTCACACAGGAATATGTATCTATTCCCGTCAAATTAAATTGCCAGCCTGGTACTTTCTAGGAGAGTATGTAATATAGTCAACTTGGCACCAGTGAACAGGTCATATCCTTGAGTGGGGGCATCATACTAGAGACTTGGTACTGGTACCATTGTGCATGTTAGACGTTTAGTGTCCACAGTACCTATATAAAGCTTGGTTAGTAGGACCACGCGATTGGACCAATCATAACCATCAGCATAGCACGAGTAAGTCCATGACAGAAGCTGGTTGGTGTCAGCAGGTTAAGTCACTTTGTCTGGTAGTTAGGCTCATCTCTTGTGGTAAGTGGTTTTTACTCAATGCTAATGTGCAACACAGGTCTCTGCCCTGCGTGCGCATCCCGTAAGCTTACCACTAGGACTCTGCCCTGGAGCTGTTCTCCCCAGTCTCCAGACTCTTTCATTCTTGGAATATGACCACAAATCAAGCCACTGTCCTCTCCCCACTAGTCATACATAGCCCTATCTTGAACTATTTCTTTTCCATACAAAATAGATGACCTTTAATCAAAGTTCTGCTTTTCAATCCACCACCCTTAAGGAGGAATTACAAAGTATCCACTATCCAGCCAGCCTCAGCTTACACTCACCTCTAGTCTAATAGGTGATGCATGAGCCAAATTTTTTTTATCTCATCCTAAAGGATTCCCTATACAACATACATGAGCTAAGGGCAGATTGTTGGTGGGTGGAAAGCAACATGCTTGTGCAAGCTGGCTTGTGCTCTCTGATCCTGCTCCAACTTGATCCCAGACTGACCCTTCCATCATGTGATGGCTTGCTGCTGAGCCACATAACCCATGACAGAACCTGTTCAGATATGTTCTGGCCACATGATCACTTGACGTCCTATATTCAGACAGGGCTCATTAGCATATGCCTTGGGTTCTTTCTGGGTTCTGCTCCTTGGCTAAAATGGTAGCTCCCTTTAAGCTAAAACATCTTAATTTCCTTTAAGACAGGAGTTTCGATTTCCATTTCCTTCTATTTCTGGTTTGTATGTATAAATGTGTATATACAGTGTAACCACACACAAACCAAATATAATGAGTAAATGCCTTGAAGGAGACTTAAAAAAAAACCCTGTATTTAGGTTATAGAAAGCTCACAGTTAAGGTGCCAACAAGATCAGCTTCCGGTGAATTCTAGACCACGGATGAAACCTTGTTACTGTGTTCTCTTTTATGAGATTCCTAATCCCACTCAAGAGTACTCCACCCTCTAGCCTAAGCAGTGGCAGTGTGGTCAAAGACACAGTCCAGTGCTGCCACCAGCCTCTTGAGTATTATCTTTCCATTTGGGGACCTCCGCAGAGCATCCTTGACAAAGCCAGGAAAATGAATTTCAGAATGAGGGAGAGCAAAGGAAAATTAGAGAATTTATTAAGATTAGGAGAGAGGGCTGGAGGGATGGCTCAGCAGTTCAGGATGATGCCTGCTCTTCCAGAGGATCCAAGTTCAGTTTCCGGAACCCACACTGAGTAGTTCACAACCTGTAACTCAAGGTTCCAGACATCTGAGGCCTTCTTCTGGCCTTCAAGGGTATCTACACACATGTAACATACCACACACACACACACACACACACACACATACACACACACACACGTAAAACTACATGCGTTAGTTTGCTTATTTTTCTTTACTTTTCTGTGATAAATGCGTCTGTAAGGTGGGTTCATACAGTGCAGTGCAGCTTTAGCGATGAGAAAGAGGTGGTGTTGCTAAAGCAAACACAAGGCTGCAAACCTCCCAGCCCTATTGTAGCGTCTTTGCGTTGTCAGTGGGAAACAGGAATTCCCTGTGAAGACGTTTGTGGCATTACCAGTTGTGCTGATTTCTGTCATTGGGAAAGTCAAAGTGGATTTCAGAGTTGGGGCTTCTTTCCCTTTTACACCTTTGATTTCTTCTGTCTTTCTACCCCACCTTAGTATCTCTTTATTTTTATGCATGTGTGTTTATGTGTGTGTGTGTGTGTGTGTGTGTGTGTGTGTGATGTATGCACACATGTGCCTGTATGCGGATCTATGTGTCACATGTCACAGATAAATATTACATGTGCAGGCCAGAAGGGGATTCTGATGTCACTCTCTACCATATCCCCTTGAGATAGCCTCTTACTGAAGCTGGAGCGAGGGAGACAAACAGAACATCCAGCAGCTGTTCTATCTCTGCCTCGCAAAGCCTGGAGTTACACACATCTGTGGCCGCATCTAGCTTTTTTTGCATGTGGGTGCTGAGGATTCAAACTCAGGTCCTCATGTTTGTGTAGCCAGCTTTGTCCTGTCAACCCAGCTCCACCTTTAAAACAATCACCCTGAGGATCTGATTGCAAAGTAGGAATGGTAGAGAAGCAAAGGCATTCAGACTATAGCAGGAAGCTATACCTAAGAATCAATGGTCCACCCCTCCACTCATCTCGAATAGTGGTTCTCAACCTGTGGGCAGCAAACCCTTTGAGATTGAAGGACCCTTTCACAGGGGTCACTTAAGGTCACAGGAAAATATAGATATTTACACTACAATTCCTAACAATAGCAAAATTACAGTTATGAAGTAGCAACAAAATAAGTTTATGACTGGGGGTCACCGCATCGTGAGGAGCTGTATTGAAGGGTCGCAGCAGTAGGCAAGTTGAGAGCCACTGCTCTAGAGGCTTGACTGTAGTGATGAGGTGCTGAGCTGCTTTACATCCCACCCGGCTCCCGGCCACCGGCTAGCTTATGCCCCAAAATAATTACATGGAAACTGTATTCTTTTAAACACTGCCTGGCTCATTTGTTTCAGTCTCTTACTCACATCTTGATTAACCCATATCTAATAATCTGTGTAGCACCACGAAGTGGTGCCTTACCGGGAAGTTTCTAGTTTACATCCATCTTGGGCTGGAGCTTCATCACATCTCTCTCTGAGCAGAGGCACGGCAGTCTGTCTAACTTAGGAGAGGTGTAGCATCTGACTGAGCCATCTACCTCACTTCCTTCTTCCTGTTCTGTCTACTCCGCCCACCTAAGGGCTGGCCAATCAAATGGGCCAGGCAGTTTCTTTATTAGCCAATGGGAGTCCTCCATCACTTGACCAATAGATATTGTACCTCAACTGCACTATTTTGAGTTTTCCTAATATTTAATATTTCTTTGAGGTTAGTCTCTTGACTAATACACAGAAATGTTCCAAAAACCAAGTTTTGTGAAACTGACCTTTACCAAAAAGAGATAAGGAAGTTTTGCATTATTTGAAGCAGCTCCATTCTGTCTGCAGTGGTTGAATCCTTTGTATGCCGCTGGAGAATGCTTGGTGTTTCCTTGTTCTGACTGCTGCTCCCGCAGAGCTCAAAGTCATGCTGAGCCACCTACCTCCATTTTCTGCTCTCCCTCACACCTGCTTGTATATTATTAGATTTTTCTGTTTTCAATTTCTCTTTATCCCATTTTCTCTACCTCTTACTTTGTTTTTACCCATTTTTTCCTATGTGTTTCTATAAAAGGGCATTCAGTACTGTCTGGCAAGGATTAAAAAGCAAGTATCAGTAGAATGCAATGTAAGATGTCACTGGAGGTGCTCAGAAAAGTCCTAAGCAGCAACTTAACCAGAGGAAAGAAAGCAGGAAACTGGCATGCTGTCTGCTCAGTTGGTACTTTTCAGCTCTGGTGTGTGAAGCAATTACTTATATTGGTCTATTATTAAATAAACTCAGGAGTCAAACAATTGCTAAAACTATAGAAATGACAAAGATATCTGGCTACCTAGACAAAGAAGACCAAGGTTCTTCTGCAACACTGGGGCATCCACCTTTGGCCTACAGACCTAGAATATCTGAAAGACTATTTTGTTTAGCAGGATTTTGAAGGACTGTCCTATCTTGTCTGGACAAAGTTCAACAGTTGCCTTCTATGTCCTGCTTGTCCAATTTGGACAGCATGCTGTCAGCAGTCGAAGCAAGGGCAGTTTCTTACCCAGTGACTAACATTGCCACAGTGAAAACAAACTCCATATGGATGTTCTTTGATGCCCATCATCCTTTTTTTTTTTAAAGTAAATTGGTGCTGCCAGGAGCAGATGTGTCTCATTGTCATGAAAAACATTATGTTATTACAGCATCTTAAATGGCATATTCTGTAGGTCTCTAAAGTGTTTGAAGACCTTTGTTTGCCTTTGAAAACATACCTAACATGGCCACAAATCTTATTGTTAGATGACTAACTACTAATCTGAGTTTCTTAGTTATCTTAAATAATTTGCAATAATAACTTTCAAGGACTAGAAATTACAGTAAATTTTTAAATGAACTGATGCAGCCACTTAAGAATAAGTATTGACTCTGCCACATGACTATTCTGTCTCTTTCAAAGGTGTGCCAGACCAACTACCAGGGCCCAGAGGCTGCCATCAACTGAGAGATAACCTGGACCTCTACGTCTCCTTTGTCTATCCATCCATGTCTTGCTATTTTGATTGGAATGACAAGACTCTTGAAAAATTTTGCCAAATACTTTCTCCATCGATCTCATGAGGAGAGGAAACATACTAAGAAACTGATTTAAACTGCATTACCAATGAGGTTGCCAAATCTTCCTGGAGGATATCAAGAATTCAAACCAAAGCCAGGTAGTGGTGGTATATGCCTTTGATTCTTTCACTTGGGAAGCAGAGGTAGATGGATTTCTCAATTCAAGGCAATTCTAGTCTACAGAGTGAGTTCTAGGATAACCAGAGCTACACAAAGAAACCCTGTCTCAAAAAACAAAACAAAGAATCCAGATGACTGGGAAAACACACTGCTCCTGCTCTGTCTGTGCGTGTAACATGACGTTCCACACAGAGACTGATTATATGGTTTTTCTAAGATGACGTGGTAGGTATTCAGTGACCCCAGATGACAGGCAGCAGGTGACATTTGCTGATCAGGTATTATCTGCAGTCTTCAAATTGTGAAGTGGAGAGCAAGTGAGTTCCTTCTGACTCTGAGCAAACACTTGCATATGAACTGGTGAGTTAGTACAGTGGGTAAGCTGGAGCTTTACTATTCTAGGTTCAAATCCTTGCGATGGTCACCATTTTTTTTTAGCAGCATTAGAGGGAGGTATATAGAAAATGTCGGCACATGGTGGACTTTGGTTAGCGTGGGCTAGTTCCTGATCCTTTGTTTCACCATCTATCAGGAGTCTTCCAATGGAAACAAAGACAAGAACCAACTGTAAGTGATTTAACAAGAAATCCAAAGGCAAGAAAGTTATGATTGGATAACACTGTCTTAGTGATACTGTCATCTGGTCTGTCGCTGCAATTTTCTCCCTAAGGCATAAAGTGGTTGCACCAGTCTCGGGCATCATATCCATATAGGACCATCTCTTCCTGCACACATCTCCAAATCAAGAAAACTCAGAAGCACATCCACACTGGCCCACACCACCACCACCACCACCACTAGAACACCTTCCCTTGTGTCTCAGAACTCAGAATCTTTTACATGATCACAATTAAAACATGTGATTACAAGACCAGAAAAGGCTTTGAGCAGAACAAGAGGCATAGACCCTGCCTTTCTTAAGGTTTTTATTGTTGTCAAGAGACCCCATGACGATGGCAACTCTTATAAGGAAAACATTTAAGTGCAGTAGCTCAATTACAGTTTAAAAGTTTCAGTCCACTATCATCATAACAGAAATCATGGGTGTGATGTTGGAGCTGAGAGTCCTTCCTATATCTTGTAGGCAACAGGGAGTTGAATGAGACACTGGGCAGTATCCTGAGCATAGGAAACCTCAAAACTGCCCTTACAGTGACACACTTCCTCCAATAAGGTTATGCCTACTTTAACAAAGCCACACCTCCTAATAGTGCCATTCCCTATGAGATTATGGGACCCAATTACAGTCAAACTACAATGTTCCACTCCCTGGCCCACATAAGCTTGTAACAATATCATAATTCAAAATTCATTTAGTCTAACTTCAGAAATCCCCATTGTAAATAACAGTCCCAAACTTGCTTCAAAGTCCAAAATCTCTTCTGAGACTCATGCAATCTCTTAACTACAATCCCCTGTAAAATCAAAATCAAAAATCAGATCACATATATCCAACATATAATGACACAATATATGCATTACCATTCAAAAACATAGGGAAGGGAGCACAGTGAGGAAATACTGGGCCAAAGCAAGACTGAAAACCAGCTGGGCAAACTCCAAGCTTTGCATCTCCATGTCTAATGTGAAAATGCTCTTCAGATTGCTAACTCTGCTCAGGTTTGACTGAAAGATGCTTCTTTCTCTTGGGCCGGTTCCATACCTGGTAGCAGCTCTCCTCATCAGGTGTCTGACAACTCTGGCATCTCTAACAGTTGGGTTCTCCAAGGAAATCCAGGCTTCATCTTCACAGCATCATGCAATGGCCTCTCTACTAGGCCTTCATTCAGGGACACCCCTGACACACGCCTGGCCTCTGTGACTTTCTTTAGGAATTCCATAACACATTTCTTCTATCCTTAACTCTAAAGTCAGGACCACTGGCTGAAACTACCAAGTTCTGCTGCTTACTGGGGCTGCAGCATGGCTCCCTCGCTCAGTTACATCTTTAGTCTTCTGTCCTTCACTGCCTAAGCTTGACTGGCCTGAAACTTGCTCTGTAGACCAGGCTGGCCTCAAACTCAGAGATCCACTAGCCTCTGCCTTCCCAATGCTGGGATTAAATGTGTGCTAACTGCACAAAACTACCACACTGCCTTTGCCTGTTTACCGTTGCTATAACAAAGCACCTAAGATTGAGTACTTTATAAAGAGCTGAGAGTTATTTGGTTCACAGTTTTGGAGTCGGGGAAGTTCAAGAGCAGAGTGCTTCCATTTGCCCCAAATCCTGTGGTAAGGACCTTCCTGCTTCACCATATCATGGCAGAGGGCATCTGTTGTGTAGCATACCCCTCCACTCACATGCCATCCCTCCCTTGATTTGAAACATTCCACCCTAGAGGTGAGTTCCACAGGCTCATGAAATTTCAAAACATTCTCTCCAAGAAGAAGGTTTACTGAGATTTGGTAAGATAACAAACCTATGAAGAAACTCAAACAAACAAGATTCACAAAGCCTCTGAGCAAGGATCTAAATCTAGTAAATGATTTCTGGGGTCAAGAAGGGAAGAGGCTTCATGTGGATAAGGAAGTGGGGAGGTATGGACTTCCTCCCACATTAGGCTCAGCATGAGTCACTGATAAATTTTAGGGTGAGCTATTTTAAGAAATTTTGTCTGACGGTAACCCTGACAGTTTTATTTTCTCTAGGAACTGTTTTATGAAGATAAACTTAGCCAGGTATGTCAGATGGTGCAGTAAACACCCACAGAGACCCAAAAGAATCCCGTCAGAGACTGTCAAGGATCCCATCAGCACCCTAGCCAGAGGCTGCCAGAACGCATTTTAACAGGCAGCCTGTGGTGGTAGAAAAGATATTTATAGCCAAACAGGATTAATTGCAGGTCCAGCCCTATCAGTTATTAGCAAGTCAGTCAATTTCTCTGGGCCCCAGTCTTCTTTATGGAGTGGGACGTGACCCATCTCCCAGGATTTTCACCAGGAAACCAGCTCGTTCCTAAGTACAAACACGAAAAGACTCTTCTTTCTCCAGCTCTGTTGCTTTTTGTGTATAAAAGTGCACCACAGAAACTTGAAAATTTATTTTGTCTACATAGATATCTAAGACAATGGAAAATGTTTGAGTCTTTCTTGAATTTAAGAAAAGATTAAAATGTTGTCAATGCAAAATGGGTCAAAGACCTGAAACTTTGAAATTGCTAGAAGGAAACACCAGACCCAGGCAAGGACTTTCTGGAAGGGCTCCATGAGTCTAATAACTAGTAGCAAACTAGGAGTTCACCAATAAACTGACATTTCCAGTTTCAGGATTGCTTTTATTTGTACTTGTATTTTTAACATCATTAAAATGAAATGTTCATCACAAATGCAGTTGAGAAGAAGGAGGGAGATGCAGAGATGGCAATGAGAGAAAGAACGAATGTTTCCTACTGTACTGAGGGGTGAGAATCCACCTTTTAACCTTCACATTGGACTCTATTTTTTTACTTTTACATATTAAAAACAATATATTTTTTATTTAAAAATGACCCTCCCACTGCTAATTGTCCCAAGCCCACACCAAGAGGCAATGGTCTGTGTGAAGGAGTGGACAGGTGTGCAGTATAAGGACAGGAAAAGGATATTATTAAAATAAAATAAAAGGTGACATTTCTACTCCAAAAGGAAAACTCACTACTCATGAAATTGAAAGGTTCCTTTCAAAAAACTTTCCCACCAACACTACTAAAAAAGGGGGGAAGATACCCATAACTTCTCGGAAAAGGACAAAAGAGAAAAAGAATAAGAAAGACAGAAATAAAAAGTAGTTATTTGAAACAGTGGTGGGATGGTAGGCCAATTCTTCCTAAAATGTCACTTTAAAATTGATAAGAATATTTTCTAACAGAGCCTCTCTGCCGATGCAAAGAATTCCAATCAGATCAGATTAAGCCAAATTAAATGCCCGAGTTTGATAGACGGCAGACTCCTGAGTGGCCAGGAACAGGGCAGGGGAAAGACAGAGGAACCTCACGTGCAACCCCAAAACCACGTGTTCCTTATACTCTGTGGAAGGGGTCAGCACTTGACAGGCTGGGAGTTGGAGTCTGGACCAACAAAAATACCATATTTGTTCTGTAGTGAAGGCTGAGCATCAGGTATACTGAGCATCATCAGGTATACTGAGCATCAGGTATACTGAGCATCAGGTATACTGAGCATCAGGTATACTGAGCATCAGGTATACTGAGCATCAGGTATACTGAGCATCAGGTATACTGAGCACAAGGCTCCTCCTATGTCTGAGGATTAAACGTGTGGACATGGGTGAGGATAACGGCACAGTGTAGCTGGAATTTGGAAAGTGTGTGTGAGATGGATGTCTGAGCTGAGTGTGGAGAACCGCGTGTGGAAGCTACGTGTGTGGTGTACGTAGGACACCAGGGTGGAGAACTTCTTGGGTGCAGACTGTGTGGAGAACTGTCGACAAAAACCTTTGCCAGGGTAGGGGCATGGGGATTTAGAAATATAAGTAAAGAATACAAAGACATGTAAAAAATAATAATACAGAAACCATAGAATAGTATCCGGAGGGCGTTCCAGTGAATACTGAAATCGTCCGTGTTTAATTTTCCACACACTTTTATACCCCAATGCAAAAGGGGAAGAAGGCAATAAAAGCTTTAACATGATAGAAAGGACAACTCTAACAGTTAATTGCTTTAACACTTGGAGGCATCAAGTCATTAGCATTCTGTTGTTTAAGCCAGTGAAGCTATCCTAGACCAAGCGTCCTGAAGACAGCCACTCCCCAGGTAACCTCCTAATACAAAAGAGGGAGCAGAAGTATGCTTGCATATCCTGACCATCTGTCAGGATGGAATGGATCTACTTGTGTGAGCCATCTTAAGGTCAAAAAACCCAAGTAACCACTTCCTGAGGTAGGCTGTGTAGCTGCAATTGTCAACCATTTTGAGCAACCATCAGACAAGGTGGCAATAGGCTCACATTTTGGGGCCTCAGAGAGAACCTATGTGAAAGGTGTGTGCCATGACACGGACGATGTCTTTGGTACAGTGTGGAGACCTTTGTATGTGTGTATGGAGCATAATTTGAATGTGAAACTCTGAAACTTAAGTAAAGTGTGACACAAGTGTGAAGGGCGTCCTGGGTGGGCGTGGACATTGTGTAGACGCTAGACGCTGTGTGTGGGCACTGTGTGGTGTAGGATATCAGCGTGGAGGGCGTCCTGAGTGACTGTGGACACACTGTGTGGACACTATATGTGGTGTAGGACATCAGCATGGAGGGCGTCCTGGGTGGGTGTGAACACTGTGTGTGGTGTAGGTCATCAGTGAGGAGGGCGTCCTGGGTGACTGTGGACACTGTGTGCAGACTCTGTGTGGGGTATAGGATACCAGTGTGGAGGTCGTCCTGAGTGTGGGGTATGGAGAACTGTGTGTGTGGAAGTTGTCTGTGAAGCGTGATGTGAGTGTGGAGAGCTCAGAGTGCACGCGAAATTCGGGGCTGTGCTTGTGTGCCCGCGCGGGGTGAGGCGTGTCAGCTCGGGACAGGGCCGAGTGCGCGCACCCGCTCCCGGCTGCCTCTGCGCGCGCCCGGCGCCGCCGTGTCAGTCAGCGGGAGCGCGCGGGGCGGCCCCTCTGCGGCAGGCGGCGGGCGGGAGAGCAGAGAGCCCGAGAGGCGGGCGGCGGCGCGGCGCGGGGGACAGGCAAAGGATGTCCTTCAAGGTGAGCGGCACGGCCGGGGTAGGAGGACTCGGGCGGCTCCAGTTCTGCGCACTTTCAGGGAGGGTCGGGTAAACCCGGCGGGGCGGCTGGGACTGTTGCCATGGTAACAGGCCACTGTTGGTTGCGAAGAAGACAGAGGAGGTCAGGGCTTCCTGCAGCATCCCCAACCAGGCCCTCCCGGTCCTCCCGCGTCGCCTCCTCCTCACAGCACTTTATCTGCAAGGCGGAAGTGCTTTTGATCGCCAGGCTTCGGAATCCAAAGGACTTTTTGTCTTTTTAAAAAGAGTTCATTCATTAAAGTCGTTCCATTTTAATCCCCACACTTGAGGGTGAAAGTGGGAGCAATTGATTTGCCCTGGCTTGAAGGTTTAAAAAAAAAGTCAAATGGATTGGATATTTAAACTGTGCTCCTATGAGCCAATCTTCTGGAGAGATGGTCTCTTCTTCTTCTTCTTCTTCTTCTTCTTCTTCTTCTTCTTCTTCTTCTTCTTCTTCTTCTTCTTTCTCCTCCTCCTCTTCCTTCCTTTTCTCTTCCTTCTTCCTCCTCCTTCTTCCTACCTTCTTCCTTCTTTCTTCTTTTTGCGTCGATAAAGACAGAAAAGTTTTCCCAACTGTAAAGCTAATAATGGTCTTAAGACTGAAATGTGAGTACAACAAACTACAAAGGCCCTACTGCCCAATCTCTTGATAACTCATTTGGGCAGAGGAATGGCAGGACAAGATTTGCATGTCAGAAAGATACTAACTACTGCTGGAGATAAGCCAGGTAAGAGGACTATCACAACAACACTATGGTTAGTTAGTGGGTTTGGAGGCAATTGTGGATCTGGAAGGACAAGTTGGGGTATGTATTATATGATCAAAATGCATTTTATGAAATTCTTAAATATTAATCAAAATATAACTTAAACTTTTTAAAATTAAAAATGGATTTGGGCTGGATGTAGGCAGGGAGAATGGAAGGACAAATGACAAGATTTGTTTCAAGTGGTAGGATTTATTAACAGGTGTTATTCATGAGTAGGGAGGAAAGAGAGAAAGGTGAAATGCTTGGTTTGGAATAGTTTGAGCATGAATGGAAATCCATGCAAAAGTGCTAAGGAGACAGACACCCAGGACAGACACCCAGCTGGAACTTAGTGCTGAGGACACAGACATCCAGGACAGACACCCAGCTGCAACTTAGTGCTAAGGAGACAGACACCCAGACTGCAACTTAGTGCTAAGGAGACAGACAGACACCCAGACTGGAACTTAGTGCTAAGGAGACAGACAGATACCCAGACTGGAACTTAGTGCTAAGGAGACAGACAGATACCCAGACTGGAACTTAGTGCTAAGGAGACAGACACCAGCTGGAACTTAGTGCTAAGGAGACAGACAGACACCCAGACTGCAACTTAGTGCTAAGGAGACAGACAGACACCCAGACTGGAACTTAGTGCTAAGGAGACAGACAGATACCCAGACTGGAACTTAGTGCTAAGGAGACAGACACCCAGCTGGAACTTAGCAGGTGGGGAGGAGATTTTGCAGTGAGCAGAATTACGTGCTAACGGAACCCAAGAAGATCAAGATTTAAAATGAGGAACTCGGGACATGGAAGTACTGGTACAAACGACTTGTTTAGGCTGTGACTTCAGTGTTCAGGATGGAGGTCAAAGATAGGCAGAGTCCATGGCTCACTGGCTAGGCGGTCTAGTTTCATTGAGTCTGTGGCTCATTGGCTAGGCGGTCTGGTTTCATTGAGTCTGTGGCTCACTGGCTAGGAGGTCTGGTTTCATTGAGTCTGTGGCTCACTGGCTAGCCCATCTGGTTTTGTCTCAGCTAATGAAATGGAAAGCAATAGAAAAAGACATCTGATATTGACCTTTGGCCTCTGACGACACACAAGAAGCACACCTGTGTGAATGCACATCTTGTGTGTCCTGGGTTTCAAACTCAGATCATCCAACTTGCCAGCAGACATGTACCACACATACATACAAGTTCAAAAAAAAAAAGGATCTAGAATGAACAGAATTAGAGAAACCCAGTGAGAAAACTGAGAGAGAACAGCCAGAGATGGATGGGAAAATAAAAACAGAACAGAAACATGGGCTATCTCAAGTCAAGGATATCTCGTCTTTCAGTAAAAAGGGAGAAGGCCTTAGTGTTAAATACCACAGGGAAATTGAGCTCAGATGGAAAAGACTACCAGGTTTCATATCAAAGCAGCTGCTGGTGGCTTGCCAAGGGCAGTTTCCGAAAAGGGTTACCTTCAGGAGCCAGATTACAGTAGCAAGAAGAGAGATTCTGAAAGCAGTGTTTTTGTTTTTGTTTTGTTTTGCCTTGGGCCTTGGCTGCTGCTGGAATCCAGAGCTGACAAAGGTTTAATGCTATATGATGGTAGAAACTTGAGCAGCCTTAAACAATGATAACTGGGAAATCACTAAGTTGCAGGGATGGTCAGTAAGGAGATGCTCAACCTCCTTTACTGTCAGGGACACGCAGGTCCAAAACACATGAGATACTTCTTCACACCCCCCCCCACTAGGCTAATTAGCAAGACAATGGCAAATGTGCCGGCAACGATGTGCAGAACTGGAAACCCCATACATCGCTGGAGGATTTATACTTTATTTTTCCATTGTTTTTGTTTGCTTGTACATATATGTGTGTGATTGTTTTGAGGGGGCAGATATATGGATGTGAGTGCACATGAGTGTTGGCATATATGGAAGCCTGAGGTCAATGTCAAAATTATATTTGCTTGCATGTCTGTCCTATCCCATGAGGCAAAGCCTCGCTGTCTGACAGAGCTAGTCTTCCAGCCGGCTTGCGCGGGGATCACCTCTCTGAGGCTGTAATCATTGATGGGCATAAGAAGCACTTTAAACTCCAAGCCATCTTCCCAGCACAGGTGTGACTTCAAAAGTCTTGTCTGTCTTCAAAAACCTTAAAACATAGAATTACATGGTCCAGTGAATGCTCTCCTAGATATGTGCCTGCCAGAAATAAAAATATGCCCATACAAACACATGTATGTCCATTCATAGCAATGGTGTTTAAAATAGGCAAGAAATGGAACCACTCCAAATGTCCGTCAGCTGATGATATGGTTTGTATTGTGAATTACAGACTGGGAGAATTAAGCCGCAGACTTAATTCTGAAATCGCAGTGCTGGTGCTGGTGCACTTGTGTCTAGTGAGGTTCTTTCCTGGTTTGCAGCTTGTCACTTGCTATCTGGTTCCTTGAAGGATGGACAGAAAAAACTTTGTGTCTCTTCCCTTTTTATGTTTTAATGTTTATTGGTTTTTGTGTTAGGGACACATGCATGCCTGTGGTGTTTGTGAAGAGATCAGAGGACAGCATGCAGCTGGATTTCTCTCCTTCTCCCTTGTGGGTCCTGGAGATCAAGCTCAAATCATTAGATTTAGTGGCACCCCCACCTGCTGAGCCATCTAGTGTAACATGATGTTTCTGTCCTGCCTGGTCTCACAGCCGTTCAGTACCGAAGAAACACACAAAGGCTTATATTAATTATAAACTGCTTGGCCTATTAGCTCAGGCTTGTTATTAACTAGCTCTTAACCCATAATTCTTGTCTATGTTTAGCTATGTGGTTTGGCACCTTTTCTCAGTAAGGCATTCTCATCTTGCTTCCTCTGCATCTGTCTGATGACTGCATCTCTGTCTTTTCTCTTCCCAGAATTCTCCTAGTCTGGTCACCCCACCCATACTTCCTACCTGGCTACTGGCTAATCAGTGTTTTATTAAACTAATATGAGTGACAAATCTTTACAGAGTACAAGAGGATTATCCCACAGCAATCTAGCTGGCCTACTTCCTGTTGATAAAATAAATTCTCCCTTAAGTTGTCTCTGTCAGGTATTTATTGCAGCGATACAAAATGTATCGTATATAATACAATAATATAAATAATTGTATATAATACAATTATTCAAACAAAAGCAACAGACCCTTAATACATGCTGCAATGAAGGATCCTTGGACACAGGGTAGGTGAAAGGAGCCAGATATACTGTGCTTCCTCTTAAATGTAATGTGTAGAATAGGTGACTCCTTAGAGAGAGAAAGTAGATTAGTAGTTAGAAGGGCTAGGAGAGGGAAGGAATATTAATATGTAAATGGGTATGAACGTTTCTTTGTGGGAGTGATGGGACGTTCTGGAATGGATAGTAGTGATGGTTTTATAACCAAAACATATAAAATTGCATTTTTGAGAGGATTATATAGTATGTGAATTGTGTTGAAACACAATTCACAAAGTGGCAGTTGGGAGTGTCTTGAGTGCTTGGGAGTAGAAGGGACGATTACAACCACATGATCTTTGCAGGAGGTAGAGGTGAAGTAACTGAGCAGAGGGCTCCACTACCTAGAGCAATGAGCTAGAAAGTGGAGGTGACCTCCCCCTTGGGGATTAAAGGAAAAGAGGGGAAGTTGATCCTCAACTGAGACTTGGGTAAGTGGAAAGGAAGCTTCTGGGCTGAGGTAATGGCTCAGTTGGTAAAGTGCTTATCTTGCAAACATGAGGACCTGAGTTCTATCCCCCAGCCCGGTGTGTGGCACATGCTTATAGTCCCAGGTAGTCCCAGCACTGAGGAGGCAGGGACAGGCAGAGCCCTGGGGCTTGAGTGCTTGGAGTCTCCACACCAATCTCTGTCTCAAAGAAAAAGATGGCCAGCTCCTGAGGAATGGCCTCTGATCTCCATATACATTTGCATACACATAAACACATACAGACAGACAGACACACACCACACACACACACACACACACACACACACACGCTGCCTGGTTACCTGCCAGTTTTCAGTGAATAAGAAAGTATGGTTCGGTGGTAGCTGCTAGGTGAGGTGAGATAGGTTATAAACTGGGATGGACCAGGTGCATGAACTGGCTTTTTGGAGCCCATTCCCTATGGAGGGATACCTTGCTCATCCTTGATGCAGCGGGGAGGAGCTTGGTCCTGCCTCAACTTTATCTGCCAGACTTTGTTGACTCCCCAAGGGAGATTTTACCCCCTCTATGGAGTGGGAGGAGGTGGGAGTGAGAGAAGGGGAGGGAAGGGGAACTGGGGTTGATGTGTAAAATAAAAAAAAAAGTTTTTAATAAATAAATAAAGTGGGATGGAGATCCTTCTCTAGCATCTAGCCAGATGGAGACCAATACAGAAAACCAGGTTGTATTTATGTATTTAGGAATATATATATATACACATATATGTCATATATATATGTGTCAAATATATGTGTGTGTATATTTGACACATATGTGTATATATCATGAATTAATGAAAAAAGAGGCCATGAATTTGAAGAAGAGCAAGGAGGGATATGGGGGAGAGTTTGGAGCAAGGAAATTGTTTAATTATGTTATAATCTCAGAAAAGAAAAATTTTGTTTGTTTGTTTGTTTGTTTTTTGAGATGGGATTTCTCTGCATTGCCCTGACTGGCCTGGAGCTCACTCTGTAGACCAGGCTAACCTTGAACTCACAGAGTTCCACCTGCCTCTGCCTCCTGAGTGCTGGATTAAAGGTGCACAGTACCACCACTTGGCATTTTTTAAGACCATTGTAAAGTGACTAGCTTGAGTCTTGAAGGAGCAGAGATCTGTGCATCTGACTGGAGGGGTGGGGGTCTAGAACCCAGATGGGTGTATCTTGTGCTGCAGTGTGAGAAGACCCTGCCTCTACCAGGAAGGGGAACTGGAACTGGGGAGGTTGGAGCAGATGGAGAAAAGAGAATTGTGTGCTAGGTAAAGAAGAAAAGTGGATTTAGCAAGAAGCAGAGTGGAGTGGAGATCAGGGGAAGGACCAGCGTCTCGGGCCAGATGTGACTTCTGTTGGCAATGCCCCTCACCCACCTCCCATCCGACCACGGGTACTGAAACACACTCAACAGCCCACAATAATTGTAGAGACTTTATTGTAAATTTCTAGGGGATTTTCATGGCATTTGTGTTCTAAACTATTTATTTAGCCACAAATAACTTACCTTTCAACAATGCCATTTTTCTACGGTTGTTACCTACACTCAGTGACTGGAGGAAACAACCAGGCCTGCACATTATTTTCGCATGGGATCAATATTATAGCAAATTCAGCAGTTAATGTTGTGTTCTTTAATAATTTCATCGACAATTTATTAACTTTAACTTGGAGCCAGGGGTTCAGCTTTTTATTTTCAGCCCAAGTGTTTGGGTCTTCAAACCCCATGAACAGAAAGTCAGCATTGTTGCTGCATCCATGCGAGAGTCTGCAAGGCATTATCCATCAACTCATGCCTTTTGTGTTGAGTTGAGTGCTTGTGGGCAGTGTGAATCTGAACCACATGGACCCCTCCAAAGCTCCCCATTATGGCTTCATTCTGCTGTTAGCTGTGACTTCACTTCATACCCGGGCTAGCACAGGGCGATCAGGCTTTCTATCAGAGCTCCACCCCAGCCCTGCCAGCACCCACTTCCCTCGGTTGGCACCTACCAACTTTCCCCCAGCTCTATCTTTCCTAATTGGCAGTTCCTAATCTGTTCTGGCCAAGGAAATAAGCTTATATATAGTGTGTGCTGTCTAGTTTTATGTCAGCCATATAAGGGCTGGAGTCATCTGGGATGACTGGCCTGTGGGGCATTTTCTTAACTGATTACTGATGTGGGAAGTCCAGCCCACTGTGAGTTAGTAGACCTGGGCAAGTGGTCCAGGGCGGTGTAAGGAAGCAGGCAGAGCAAGCCATTAAGCCGCCTCCTCCATGGCCACTGTTCAGTTCCTGCTCCAACTCCTCTTAGCAATGACTGTTAGCTGGAAGTAAAAGATTAAACAATAGTAAGTTTCCTCCCCAAGTTGATTTTGGTTGTGATGTTTTATCACAGCATTAGAAAGCAAACTGTGACACAGAGTAAAACAGAGTTTTCTTGGGATTGGTGGTAGTGGCAGTGGTGTGTGTGTGTGTGTGTGTGTGTGTGTGTGTGTGTGTAAGGCCCGTGGATTTCAGTGCATTGACTTTTGACTTTAACTGCTATTCCAACCACTCAAGTCTTGGTCTTCAGAACTGAAATTGCTAAGAAAGAGCCTTTCTCATTTGTGGATGTGAGAAGTTCATGATCAGAGTTCACTACCAGCTAAATAGTGAACTATTTAGAAACTAATAGTTTCTGGGACTTTTGCCAGGAAGATGAAGTCTCTCACTACTGAGCTTTATGGTCATAGCTGAAGCCCGCTGTGCCAAGCTAGATGAGTGCAGGGGCCCATGAGCTTCATCCAAGTCCTCAGATATAAATTACCTCATAATGAGCTCCAATTCACCACTCACTGGAAATTACCTGGAGAAGCCACAGGAAAATAAATGAACAAAACTGAGTTTGTTTTAACCTGGCATATAATTCACTCATTTAAAGTATCACCTTTTTAGTTCCTTTATTTTTTACAGAGTTTTATAGTGTGTGTGCCGTGTGGTGGGAAGTCCAGGAGGAAGAGGGGATGAGAGGAAGGGGAGAGACAGAGAGCATCGCCTCCTTAAAGGCCGAAGGACTTGCCCAGCCCCGCCATACATTTTCTGGTTCTGTACATAATGTGTGCAGAGGAGATTTGGAAGTTACCATGGGTTATGATTCCTGTAGACTCCCCACTGAAAGGAAATTTGGGGAAACTTTCTGTCTTGGCAGGAGAGGAGATTAGAAGGGAGGGTGGGAAGGTCATTGGAGGTCCCTGCAGCCTTATTCTTTGCTGTCTACTAAGGAGTTTGTGGGCAACAGAACAGTGTGGTGGTTCACAAAAGGAGCAGCCTGGAGCAGCAGCCTGCCTGGTGTCGGTGCTTGACTTGCCATTTCTCTCTCATCTTGTCTGAGATAGCATGTAGCAGCACCTAGCTGAGTGTAAGATAACATGTAACAGCACCTAGCTGAGTCTGGGATAGCATGTAGCAGCACCTAGCTGAGTCTGAGATGGCATGTAACAGCACCTAGCTGAGTCTGAGATGGCATGTAACAGCACCTAGCTGAGGACTGAATGACATCTAAGCAGACATGCCATGTGGCATGGAGTGTGGACTCCATAAGGTTAGCTCAAGATTGCCCGGCCTCCACTCAGTCTGTGGCCACACTGCCAGAGGGGCATATGCCCATTTCTTTGCTAGACATTTCTACCTGGGTGCTCCCATATGCAGTGGAACTTAGCATGTTCGAAGTTGAGCTCATTGTGGTGGCGCATGCCTCTAATCCCAGCAGAGGCAGAGGCAGGTGGATCTCTGTGAGTTCATGGCCAGCCTGGTCTACAGAGTGAGTTCTAGGACAGCCGGTTTCTCCTGTCCCTGTTCCCACAGCGGTCTGTGGCTCCAGCATCTACATCGCTTGCCTTCTAAACGCCAGTGTCATGTTCTATGACAGTCACTGGGACTTTTCTCATGTGCGAAACTGGTATTTCTCACCTTTAAACACCTCCTTGGCTCCCCAGGATAAAGTCCGAGTTCATGGATCTGCTCTGACCTGGATCGCTGGTCCCCTGACCCCCACAATCCCATTCCTTTTTGCTCCCTCATGGCCTCTACGTTGCACTTTTGAGGGCGATGCTGGGGTAGGCCTCAGGCAACAGTGACCATTGTCTGCTTCCTGTTCTTACCATTAGCAGCCACACTCCTCTGCTGATCTTCAGAACTCAGGCCTGTTGATGTGGGTTAACCTGTGAGGCTATAAAGCCTTTGTAGGCAGAGATCAAAAGCTGACCTCTATTCCTAACCCCTGGCCACTCCCTGTCCCTAGCACATGCTAGGGACCATGTATACTGCTTGGACAAATATATCAAACTCTGCTTGTGCATTGTAGATAGGACTTCTCAGTCAGATAAAGTGCATGCTTTTGTGTTGTCTCGTATACTCCTCCAACACAGAACAGAGGTGCTGTCCCCCCCCCATCTTACTGGGGTCAGGAAGACATAAGGAACTCACTTAAGATATAGTGCTAGAAAGAGGTTCAGACTTGAACCCCGACTCTCTCTTACCCCACATCAACCTTCCTCCACCTCTCAGAAAGCCAAGCCCTGGAGGGAGAATAAAATAGTTACAGCTTTTTACTAAACTCGTTGCTTAGCTCCTTGGAAACTCATCTGTCCAGCCCAACCAGAAAGGAACTTCCAAAACCTTCTTAAGAAGAGAAGAGGCCCTGACTCCAAAGCTTGTTCTGACAGTAGACACATGCTGTTTGCAGGTGTTTTTCCAGGTGTTTGAAGTTCAATTGAAACAGCAAGCTCAGTGTTTGTGGTGGTGCACGCCTTTAATCCCAGCACTCAGGAGGCAGAAGCAGGCAGAGCTCTGTGAGTTTGAGGTCAGCCTGGTCTACAGAGCTACTTTGAGGACAACCAGGACTACGCAGAGAAACCCTATCTTAAAAAATCAAAAACAAAAGAAAGGAAGGAAGGAAAAGAAAGGAAGAGCAGGCAAAGTCACTGAATAAAATGCTATCCCACCCCCGTCTTAGGGGTTCAGTTGCTGTGAAGAGACACCATGACCACAGCAACTTTCATAAAGGAAAACATTTAATTGGTTGGCTTATAGTTTCAGGGGCTCAGTCCATTATCATCATGGCAGGACATGGTAGCATGCAGGCAGACAAGGTGCTGGAGAAGAAGCTGAGAGTTAATTCATCTTGATCCACAGGTAACCAGGATGTGAACTGTCTCACTGGGTGTAGCATGAGCATAGGAGACCTCAAAGCCTGCCTCTACTGTGATACACTTCCTCCAACAAGGCCACATCTCCTAATAGTGCCACTACCTCGGGGGTAATTTCTTTCACACTATCCCACCCCATCCCACCCCATTCCATTCTCCTTTTAGGAAAAGCCTGCAGAGCTATTCCATGGTAACACTGAAGCAGCCCCTCAGCTCATCCTCCTAGATTTCATCCTGGCCTCATGTGATCTCTATTAGAAGGCAATATCTCATGATCTATTAGTCACATCAGTCCCCCTTGCCATGGCTTCACTGGGGTACTAGTAACTAGCAAGTTAGACAAGCCCGGGGCAGATGTGAGAGGCGCTGGTGTGAGCACCTTGACACAGGTTAGCTTGAAAACTCAAGAGAGTCAAGTTTATGCCTTCAGGGGAAATAAATGGTTACCATGGATATGTTGCACCAGGAAACTATCCACACGTGTTTGTGGCCTGTTTCTCACTCTGCGCCGTGCGCCCTCGGGTTTGCACAGCAACACCACTGAGCTCTACTGAAGGCCTTCGGAAACAACCGCTTGCACCAGCGAGCATTCTCTTCATCTCCAGCACTGCACGCCCACTGTCCCTGGCTTTCTTCAGTAGCTGAGGTTAATGGCAGTCACTTTAACTCAGGGAAGCACTGTATTTAATGCCTTTATTCAAGACCCAACCCCCTCAAGAAGTTACCACAGGAATTTACAAACCTTTCATGTTCTGTTTTTCTATACATACATGCTTATGACAGTTCCTAAACTAGACACAGTAAAGATTAATGGCAAAATTAATAAGGTAGGACAGTTATAACGGAATACTGTAATAAAATCCCCATGTCACCACTTTGGTCTTTGGGGCTGTGGCCAGGTAAAGTAAGAGTTACCTGGACACAAGCACAGTGGGTGTCGTCACCGAGGTGGCTAATTGAACAGAGGGTGCGTGGCACACACAGTGTGAATCCACTGTGCACAGGAGAGAGTCCATCCCGGGCAGGTCTCGTCACACTACTCAAAACAGTACTCAGTTTAACACATTTTAACACTCATGTATTGCTCATTTCTGGAACTTTCCACTGAGTATTTCATGCCACAATTGACTGTGGGTAACTATAGCTACATCCACAGCCAAGAGGGACTGCCACATGATTGCCATCCTTCACTCAGTAATAGATGTCTTGAAAAATGGTCTTAGATGGTTCCATAAAGGGAACAGAATGTGTGTATACAAACTAAGATATCTGGTGTCACTGGTCAGAATAATCCCAGGAGACCATCATGGTATATACAGCTTGTCATGGACTAAAATATTATTGGGCATGCGACTGTATTTAAAAGTCGTTCGAAAATAGGCCTCTTGGGCTGGAGAGATGGGTCAGAGGTTAAGAACACTGGCTGCTCTTCCAGAAGTCCTGAGTTCAATTCCCAGCAACCACATGGTGGCTCACAACCATCTATGAGATCTGGTGCCCTCTTCTGGTGGGCAGGCATACATGCAGACAGAACATTGTATACATAATAAATAAATAAATAAATTTTTTTAAAAAGAAAATAGGCCTCTCAGTCAGAGAGATGTTTTTCTCACATTCCCCAAATATTTTTGTTAGATAATGTGAATACCGTAAAATGTCTTGAGAGTAGCAACATTCTGTAATAGTACTAATATTAGGAATTTAAGTTTCCCTATGATTCTAACTTCATAAAGGAAAGCATCTGGAGAAATGTGCGTTGGTGTTGCCTGCCTTTCGTGCATGTGTTTACCCCACATTGAACACAGAGGACAGAGCAAAGAAACAGTTCCTCCAAGTCTGCCTTGGTGAGTCGTGAGCTTACAAGACCATGAGTGACTGAAAAGCCTACCCAGCATGGGTGACGACCCCAGAAAGCTGCCTCCTGCTTGGCTCTCCTGGCACAAGTGGCATGGGCTCGGCTGGCTCGAGAGATTTCTCTCCTCAGCAATTGTTATCACTTATAACCTCTAGGAGAAAGCCATGTGAATCTTGTAGGTCTTAGGAACTTTCTGAGCCCTTCAAACTTTGTTTTTACTTCTTGAGACTTCTGAGTTTCCTTCCAAGAAGGAGTGTTTTAGTTCGGAAAAAAAATAGAGCCCAATTTTTAGGCAATAAATCTACCCTCAGCAGCATCTCTCTTTCTCTCTCTCTGTCTCTCTGTCTCTGTCTCTCTCTCTTCCCCTCCCTCCCTCCCTCTCTCTGCCTCTTTCTACATCCCTCCCTTTCTCCCCCCCCCCCACAAACTTCAGGGTGGATTTTTTGATCTATATCTAAAGCAAAAGGTGACAATGATTCCCATGGACCAAGGCATTTTTGTGTGGCAGTCTGGACCTCAGAACTCTCCCATCTTCAGCAATTCTCCTTTTCAAGGATTCTTTTTTTTTGAGACAGGGTTTCCCTGTAGTTTCTAGAGCCTATCCTGGTACTAGCTCTTGTAGACCAGGCTGGCCTCGAACTCAGAGATCCTCCTGCCTCTGCCTCCCGAATTCTGGGATTAAAGGCGTGCGCCACCACCGCCCGGCTTCAAGGATTCTTCTCTACAAATCCACCCCAGTTTGTCTTAGCACAGGAAGTTAAACCGACTTGTTTCTACCCTTCCTTTTAGAGGCTTTATTTCCAGTCCCTCTTCTTCCACAGGTATGGCCCAAATTTAATTTAGCCACTTCAAAATGTCCCAGCAATGGAGTGAGGGGGAACACAAAACAGCGTTCTCTGCCCAAAGTCCCTAGTTCTCACCCAAAACTTCTGGCAAGTTCCAGGTGAAGAAAAACTTTTGGGTGGAGGGGAAGTGAATTGCCTACCCCAATAGCTGGAATCGCTCAACAATGTTGAAGAAACAGAAAAGGTACCACTGAACTCCTTTCAAGGGTCAGGAGAGAGAAATTCTGCTTCACTTGCAAGGAAGGGTTACACAGCATGCTTCAGAGAGGAAATGGCATCTGGGCAGAACCTTGTCCTTCTAAGATGGGGAAATCCATTTCAAGTTAAAAGGAAACTGTGAACAAAGACCCAACAGAGGCAGGAAGTCAAGGCTTTGATGGGAGGTGGGGCACTGGTTGTGGTTCGTGGGAGTGCTGCTCTGGGGATAGCCTTGGGCCAGAGGAATTCTACTTACTGGAGGAATTCTACTTACTGGTGGTCACACCGCATCCGGAAACTCTCCCTTGGCGAAGGTGTTGTCTGTGTGCACAGAAGCAGCCATGATCACGGACATCTATCTTAAGACCCTGTTTGTTTCCACTCTTGCAGAAGGAAACCCCGCTTGCCAACGCAGCATTCTGGGCTGCGAGGAGGGGAAACCTGGCCCTGCTGAAGCTGCTGTTAAACAGTGGTCGTGTGGATGTGGACTGCAGAGACAGTGTATGGAAGGACATGGTATCTGCATGCCAGAGCACGCCTGTGCACGCACCAGGCATGCATGTGCTTCCTTCACATGCTTATACTTGCTCTTGTCTTTGCTTGCATTATTCTTTCCCAAGAATCCTAAGGTGCAGTGGTGGGCCCAGAAACATGCTGAGCAAGTCAGAAAGCAGTGGTTGCCCACACAGAAAAGAAGGTCTCCAGCATAGTTGGGAAGGAGACTGGCAAGTTCCAAGAATAAAGGGTTGTCTAGTAAACAACTGTTAGAAAGGAAGGGAGGGAGGGCGGGAGAGGGCAGGAGAGGGCAGGAGGATAATCTAGAGCACATGTGGGCTGCCGTGATTGCTGTGATTTTCATACATGGATGCAAAACCCAGAAACTGAAGCCTCCACGGCCTCCGGTCCTTTCACTTTGGAAAAATGAGAGCTGCTGCCACTGGCAGGTCTCCTCCCCAGCCAGAAGCCGTCAATTCTCTGTGTTTAGCAAGACTTCTCCACATCCTCGGGCACAAGGAGGACCTCATATAAGGAGATGGTTTTGTGGTCTGAAACAAAATGTTTTCAAAGGAGCCTTATTTCTTCCTTGACACAGGCTCTGCCATTTTCAACTTGGATGCACAAATTTGCTGAGTGAAAACGCCCAGCAACCCCAGGAAGAAATGGCAAGATTGGCCCTAGTGTGTTCACTGGGTCACCAGGAACATCCTGATCCATTCTGTACCTTTTTCTGGATGGTTCTGGGCCCAGAATCTGAGTCATAAGAAATGCCCAAGAATGAAAGTGTCTTCTGGAAGCAGAAGGAGGAGGAGAGCAGGCACAGTGCCCTGCTGTCACTCAGTCCAAAACTACACAGCCAGACCACGGCTCTATGTGTAGTCTCTTGTTAAATCTCCCTCTGATTGCCCCAATTTGAATATACCATCTGCTCTTTGTCAAAACCCAGGCTTAAAGGGGACCCAGGATGGGAACTGCCGTCCTGGTCTTCCTTGGGTCTCAGTGGACAAGTTCCTGCCCCACACTGATCATCATGAAGATGTAGGAACCAGATGCCACCTGCGACCTTTGTCTCTGACCATGTTGGTGCCCACTCCCCCTCTTTTTTCCTTAAGTCATCCCTCTTCAGACACTCCTGTGACATTCTCCAAGTTCTGGCTTTTGAAGGTCACCCTGCTGGACCTCACAGACCCACCTTTTCTGGTACCCTGAGTTACCTGTGCTACCACCACCCCCACACGCAGGGCTTACGCTATGTCTATCTGTCCAGCAGCTGTTTTGACAAGATTTTTGCTACCACCAATAGATGTTGAACTAATAAGTATGCTTATCCATTACTCCTCTGGAGGGATGGCTCAGCAGGTGAGCGTGCTGGCCACTGGTCTGGTGGACTGGGTTGGAGTCAGGAGCTCATAGACAGGCAGAAGGAGAGAACAGACTTCACTGAGTTGTCATCTGACCTCCACAGGTGTGCTGTAGTGTGCACCCCTCCCCCAACGCGTGCACATCATACAGATAAAGTAATAATAAAAGAAATAACATTTTAAAATAAATTTAGTAGTTACTTACCAGGAGCTTTCTGGAAATCTTAGGAGGTTCCTGCTTCACACAGGAGCACGTCTAAATGACAGAGGTCTCAGGCATCTTGCTGTTCCTGAGGGCGGTCAGAGGTACGGAGGGACAAGGAGCTATGTGGGGACACAGTACAGGACTTCGCTCCTCTTGGAATCTGCCTCTTCCCTGTGGCACCGTGGAATCCGGGTCTAGGATTGTCACTGATTGTGGTGACTGATCTCTAGGCTGCCACTTCGCACTTACATCACCTAAGAAACCAACAGGGAACTTTCAGATACAAAGAGTGCCCCGAGAGGGCTTTCTGGGGAATTGTTCTCAATCCAAGCAGCCATTTTCAGACTTTTCCAAAGATGTAGAACAAATATTGAGTCTCTAGACCACATACTGCTTGTTCAAAGCTTTGATTTGCTGACACTGTTCACCTGGGTTTCCTAGATTTTTGTTTTAATTTTCTCAAATAGAGTCTCAGTGCACAGCCAAAGCTACCCTGATACTTGCTGGACTCGCTGGCTGGCTCCATCTCTTGCTTCAATGGAACAGGCTTTTACTGCCATGCCTGGGGTCCTAAACTAATCCCACTTTATACTGCCATGCCTGGGGGGTCCTAAACTAATCCCAATTTATACTGCCATGTCTGGGGGTTCTAAACTAATCCCATCTTTGCTATTTTTTTTTTTTGCTTTGCTCATCTATTTAACAATATTGATGTGAATTACAAGATTTTTGGAACTTCTTTTAGATATATTAATGCATGTATTTCAATGCTTTTTGTTTTGGGTCTCACTATCTTTATATACATTTATATATGCTTTGTTCAAAACCAGTTTGTTTTAAAATATATTTTTAACTTCAGTCAATAAAATGAAATGCTATTCTAGGAATCAAAATATATTCTAGGAATCAAAAATCTGTCATGCTAATGGGTTTTAAATAAAAGAGAAGTTATTGTATGTTTACTAGGATACCTTTTATGCTCTTTCTCTAGTGAATCAATTTATCATAGTATAGAACTGAAATGTAATTAATCTATAAAGGTATATTTTTGCTATTTATTTTATTCATCTTTTCTTTCAAATGAATTAGCCTAAGTTTTTTTCCTTTCTCTTTTATAGATTAACTTTATTTTTAAGGCTATTTCCCCTTTTAAAATTTTTCTTAAAATTGCATGCATATATATCTGTGTGCATTTATGTCACATGAATGAATTCTTAACCCCTGTGCCTCTCCAGCCTCTGGAAGCATGGCCCATCTGCACTGGCAGTATGTGATCTTAGCCTCTGCGCCTCTCCAGTCTCTTTTCTCTTTTAAATGACCAAATTAAGTGCTTGATACTTTCTTCTGCTTCTTCATTTTAAACGCAGTGTGATTTGTGAGATGTGTATATATATATATATATATACATATATATGTATATATATGTATATATAAAACATCTTATGTAGAAGGATGTATTTAAAGTGTGTTTAAACAAATTGTCTTTAAACCAAGAGTCCACTTGAGGTCTGTAATAAAGTACCTGAGCCTGAGTAGTTTATAAACAACAGAAATTATTGCTCACAGTCATGTTGGCTGGGAAATCAAGACCCAGGTGCCAGCAGATTTGGTGTCTGCTAAGAGCCACATCTGTAGAACAGGACAGGAGCCCCCCCCCCCCCCCCCAGGTTATTTCCTATGAGCACTAATCCCACTTGGGGACAAGTCCCTCCTGTCTTAATCACTTCCTAAAAGGCCTGCCTCTTAAAGCCACTGCAATGGGAATTAGATTTCAGCATGAATTTTGGAGAACACATTCATTCCGGAGCACCAAGGATTTGCCTATTTCTCGTCTAAATAAAAGTTGTCTGCATTCAGGAAGAAGTTAGAGATAGGAAGATTGTCACGCTAGTCAGGACGACTCCAGGGGAAGGCGTTCAACAAAAAATAAACGGAGAAGCCAGAATTAAAAGACGTCATCCATGAAAAGGGCCTAACAGCTATCTACAGAACATTCCGCTCAGGCCCCAAAGAATATACATTCTACTCAGCAGCTCATGGAACTTTCTCAAAACAGACCACATTCTGAGATTCAAAACCACTCTTAACAACTCAGAAAAAATGAACTAACCCCATGACTACTCTGACCATACAATGCAATAAAAGTTAAAGTCAGCAGCTAAAGACTCTCTAATAACTACAGGAACTCATGGAATTAAACAACACATAACTGAACGAGACAAAGAAGAAATCAAAAGATTTTTTAATTAAAATAAAATGTGGTTGACTCTTAAGAAGCCAATGTCCATAGTTGAGGGTATTTTGTCCTTTTCCCGAGATTCTCTCTCTTTCTCTTAATTTAATGCCTAAATCTGAGTTAAAACTTTTTCTAAATAAACTCCCACTTCTTCAAAAAATAAATAAATAAAACAGAAAAGTTTTTTAGACACAGACTCGTTATGTAGTCAGAGAGAGAGAGAGAGAGAGAGAGAGAGAGAGAGAGAGGACAATTTAGACAGTTTAAAAGACTAATTAGTTCAAATAGTGTCCTCTGGACAATGACATGGTCACAGATCTCATGAGCTGTGGTCCCTGCACATGGAACATGCCTGCACACACCTGCACAAGAACAAACCATCAGTCAACATTGTAGCAGACAGCACTGATTGAGTTCAGCTTTACAGAGAGGAGACAGGAGAGGACGTGGAGGTATGAAGGGAAAGAGGGAAAGGTTGGGAGTGGAAATGATCAACTTACAAGAACAATAAAACCCAAATGAAGAAAAGCAGCTGGTAACATTCAACTCACTTTTGAATTAATAGCAGTGTTTTGAATCAGGAGTTCTGTGTGAGTCATAAAATGAGAACAT
Source organism: Arvicola amphibius (assembly GCF_903992535.2). NCBI lineage: Eukaryota > Metazoa > Chordata > Mammalia > Rodentia > Cricetidae > Arvicola > Arvicola amphibius. Next base: position 96,722,746 of record NC_052051.1, read on the forward strand.
TGTATCATTGTTGGCTTAAAATGGCGCCCAGATGTTTCACTCGCACTGTTTCTGAAGAAGATGGATGCAAGTGAATTTGTAACAGTGGGAATTTATCAGTTTGCTTTTCCTGTGGAGTCGGCATCACAGCTACTTGAGCCGCTCATCATGTGCCTCGTCTGGGGGAAGCTAACATCTCTGTAGTGTCCTCCAGGCTCCCTCTCTACCGTAGGAGCATAACGTTCATCTCTTTCCCCTCCGTGCAGCATGGCACCACGCTCCTCATGGTCGCCTCCTACGCTGGCCACATAGACTGTGTGAGGGAGCTGGTTCTGCAGGGCGCAGACATCAACCTCCAGAGAGAGGTAAGTCAGGTTGTGCACATGAACAAAAATGACCAGGATAAGAGGTCTGCGGTCTTTAAGGCAGTAAACTGCTTAAGAGGATAGAAGTTGCCATTGCTTTGCTCCACACCGAAGCCCATTGAAGAATTTATTGTGCCTAAAATAAACTCTAGGAATGAACCATCTTCAAGTATATTCATTCGTCCGTGCCGTCATAACAGAATAACTGGTGCTGGGTATTTTATTTTAAAAATACAGGGCTACCTAGTTCACAGTTTTCAGGACTGAAAATCTCAGGTTAGGAGTTGCGTCTGTTTGGCATCTGTGAGGGATTCCTTGGCTGCCTCACAACATGACACAGTTACAGAGAGGAGAAAGAAATAACCACAAAAGAGACCAAGCACAAAGTACTCTTTCTTTTTATCAACCCATGTTTATGAGAACCAGCACCCTCTAGATCACACTAATCCTTACTCTACTGACACTCACTGTAGCTCTACCCACAACGACCTCACTCAGTTGCCTGCATCTTAAAGGTTCCACTTCCTCCGTATCACCACATGGACCGCAGCTCCTAGCTCTGAATCTTTGGACGACACATCCAAACCATGTGTGGTCCATACCAGCATAGTTATAAAGATGTTTTGATGAAAAAACTTGGGCAGAATCAAAAAACTTGGTTCTGAAATAAAATTTAGAGAGTACCCAGGATTCTTTCTGTTTTTTTTTATTAAGAGAAAATATTTATTTTTCAGCAATTATTGATACATTAACTAAAATGATGATCATAGCAGCTGAGGTAATTTTTATGTATAAAGTCAGTCATGTAGTTGGATACAATAATCCCTAGCTGACAGGATCTAGATTTCATTCTGAAAGTGAATTAAGTCTTCAGTATACAAGCTTTCCTCCTGAAGCCCAAGACAGTCAAACATTTTTGTCTCAGACATGAATCAGTACTTCTTCCTCTCTTGGGATGAGATACTGTGGAATTTATAGGAATTTCCCAGATATCACTGAATTTTTTTGGCTACAGCCTATTTATCATGAAACTTGGTCCTCACAAAACAGCACTTACAAATCTCTTTTCTGCCTGGCACTGGTATTTAGAAGGTGCTCCAAAAGGGTCACGTGGTGGGGACAATGAAGTAAAATGTGAGCTCCTTGATCAATGTTGAGGGCGTGGTCTCACCAGAGGCACCAGCTGTGGCCTAACCTAGAGCAGCAGCAAGATGGCGGCAGCATTTTAACCTACTTTGGAGGTCAGGTCCAAGCTGATGCAGGGCCTGGTTAGACAAAGCCTTGGGGAGATGTGTAAATTTGGCCTCTCAGTTCACACAGACCCAGGTATGAGATAGACATCCAGGGACAGGTCCTAGACATAGTGGACCCTTGACTTTCTTCCTTTGGCCTGATTCCACAATCTGCCTTACCTCCGACAGGCCTTCACCTACAGCTAGATCTTAGAGGCCTAGTCTGTAGACTGTGAACGAACAACCATTGACCCACAGCCCTTGCGAGACTGGTCTTCAGAGAGAAGCAGTGTAGACACAGCCATCGGTTTGGCCCGTCTTCTCACACACAGGTTCTCCTGGGCAATCTTCACAACACTAGGTCATTGTTTCACACCGGTCTTCACATCGGCTGCGGAAATAAAATTCTTCTCTGGGATAAAGATGTTTAAGCTCATTTAGAGTTATATTTTAAAATTACCCACATATTTTTCTCTTTCTGCTTTATAGTCCTTGTTTAAAACACAAAATGGGTTTTCTCTAATAAAAACAATGCAGTCCAGAGCTCCTTATTCAAAAATTCAGTCCCAAAGGGCAGGTATACCGTGTCCAAAAACTTCTTGAAAACAACTGAGAAAAGCAAAGAAAAGAGAAACAGTGGGCTTCTAGCTGGTGTGTGGCTTTGTGATTTTATGTTTATTCAATCATTTGGTCACAATGACTCAACTGAACTAGCAGATGGAAACCTTCGTGCCCTGAGGACAATAGCTCTTGAGGATTAGACTGAAGCACATTCAGTCCAGAGGTAAATTGTGTCCCAGATGACAATGCTGTGGGCATTTCCAGCAGCTGCTCTAAGCTCCTGAGCCCATGCCAGCCTCGGGCTATATAAGTACTAACCTAGAGGAGGACTCCATCAGGGAGCTTTGGAATATACTTTTGCAGCAGGCTTAAACCATGACCCACTGTTAAGCCATTTGCAGTATCAGAATGTTTTCTTAGAATTTCCATAACCTTGCTTTCCTAGACATACAGAGTTTGCTAGACCAACTGGAGATCAATGGTCCTGAGGTCAGACACTGTAGCGATCCAGCATGGTGGCTGATTGAAAGCTTCCGGAAGTTGGCCTGGAATCCTGGGCTTCAGAAGGAAAGCTTGTATACTGAAGACTTTATACATAACAATTACCTCAAGCTGCTATGATCATCATTTTAGTTAATGTATCAGAAAAATTGCTGAAAAATAAATATTTTCTCTTAATAAAAAAACACCAGAAAGAATCCTGGGTACTCTCTAAACTTTATTTTAGAAGCAAATTTTTTGATTCTGCCCAAGTTTTTTTCATCAAAACCTCTTTGTAACTATGCTGGAACTTAGCACTCTTTGCTGTCAGAGAGCAATGCATGAATGTTGAAGGCTCAGGTCTGTGGGAACACGGGGGAAACCACTCAGGGCACGCAGAAGGGCTCTGGGAAAGGTGAGGTCGCCTTTCCTCTTGGGGCACAGATGGAGGTAGGGTACTAAACCTGCAAAGCTGTTAGTTGCTGTGACCCAGTGTCCTGCCCCCTTCAGAATGGACCGCAGAGTGACCAGTGCAGTTCACAGGACCTGGGGTGCTCCCTTAGCCCTCATGCCTGCTCGGAATCAATACCCTCCCATCCAGGTGAGCTGTGGGAAGAGGGCTTTTCTCAGAGCCCGGAGAAGAGGGTCAGTTTCACCAAAAGCCAACTGTAAAGGTGATGAGCATCTTCTCTTTTCTTCTTTTTTTTTTATTTTATTTTTTTTCGATTCCTTGTCTGTGTGCAGCGTGATTGCATTCGCTGCTGTTGCCCCCTTATTCCCTCTCATTCCCGCTGTGATCCCTCTTCCCAGATAGTCCCCATGATGAGAAACTTCATAGAAATGATATATGCATTGGTCACGGCTGCGCTATCAAGAATTTGTTCATGTGACACTATGATTTGGATACCAGCCTTTGACTAGGCTTCGAAAGAAACATGCTAAAAATACCATGTCTGAGCCGGCTGAAAAATGTGCATTTGACTGCTAGTGGTTAATATGTCCAGTTTTGAAAAAATATTCTGTCCATTTCTGCTCTGACCTCCAGTTAGAGAATCTGTAAGTAAATTGTTTAGATTCCTTCCCCCTCCCGCCCTTTTCTTTCTTTTCTTCTTTGCATTGATTGTTTGCTACTCTGGATTACTAAATTCTGGAACCACAATCTGCCACCAGAATTCTTCCATGTTTTAATTTATTCTGGTTTCCCCAAACACTGTACCAAGACTACTTGTTGCCTATAGCCATTACAACAGATCACCATGAAGTGGATGGTTTAAAACAACAGAAATTAATTATTATCTGGTAGATCTGGAGGCCAGAAATGTAAATTCAGAGTGTAGGTTGGGCCCCATTCCCTCTTTAGGCATAACCAAGCCATGGCCTGTAGGCCATATGCACCCCAGAATAATTATGAGTGGGGCCCAACTCATAAGGAGACTTTTGGTGGATTATTTGCAGCTCATTTACACAGTTCCCAAGCAGGGTCTTAGGAGATGACAGTGTTGGGCTACAGTGTCAAGGTTGGGCATGCCTGCTAGAGGTCTCTGCTGCCTCTAGAGCTGGTGCTACCCCGTCCCATGGCTGTGCCTACAGCACCCCAGGCATCACATGTGTGGCCTCTTTGTCTCTCCTGACAAATATCGCTCTTCATCAATCTTATTTATTATCCTTACCATAGTAATATACACAAACCTGACCATCTTAAGATATGCAGTTATGGTACTGTGGACACATTCACCATGCTGTGTAAGCACGGCTGCATCTTCTCTGAAACTCTTTCCAAGTGGCTGTGCCCACTAGACAATAATCCTCCTCCTCCCTCCCCCAGCTGCGGGCAACCATCTCCTTACTTTCTGTCTGCATGAGTTTGTGTTCTTCAGACGCCATAGCAAAATGTAACAGTGTTTGTCCATGTGAAACAGGCTTCCTCCGTGTAAAAAATCTTTACCTTTCATCCATGTTGTGGTCTCTGTCATAATCCCCTTTCTTTTTAAAGCTAAATAACATTCTGCCCTTGTAGGCAATGCCATGTTACTCCTCCATTTGCCCACAGATGGATGTTTCCACTGCTCCCATGTTTTAGCTCTTGCAAACAAGATTTTTTTTTCTCACTCTTTCTGGGCTCTTTGCTTTCTTTAGTTTGAGCTTAGTTTGCGTTTCTGAGACAGGGTACATTCTGAGGCCCAGGCTGGCCTCAAACTTTCGATCTTGTTGCCTCAGCCATCTTGTTGCTGATGGCTGGGATTATAGGCCTGTGCTACTGTGGCACAGTCCACAGAGCTTAGCAGGGAGTTTGGTTCTGTTTTGCACTTAAAAGGACACTCATCACTGTCCAGGTGATGCAGAATGAGTTCTGTAGGAGGAAGTTTCTGTCCCGCAGCCACTCTCCAATAAACACACTGAAACTCATATTAATTACAAATGCTCAGCCAATAGCTCAGGCTTTTGCTAAACAGCTCTTACATTTTAAGTTAACCCATATTCCTTATTTATGCTCTGCCACATGGCAGTACCTTAGCATGGCACATTCATCCTGCTCCCTTTGCGTCTGGTGACTCCTGACTCCACCCTTCTCCTTCCCAGCATTCTCAATTTGGCTTTCCTGACCAACTTTATTCTGTTTAGCTATTGGCCAGTCTGCTTATTTGTTAAACCAACCACAGTGACAGATGTTCAGAGTGTACAAAAGGATTCCTCCACAGCACAGCGCCTCCTCTCCAGATCCTCGATTTCATCCTTCACGATATAGAGCAATGGTATGTCCTTGAATCGGGACGCAGTCTGATCTTCTGGGGGAGGACCATTCTCTCGTACAAGAATGAAGTCCTCCTCTCATTTTGTTTTACTCATCAAGAACTAGCAGCAGGGGTTAGAGATGTAGCTCAGTGATAAGAGCACTGGCTGCCCTTCCAGAGGACCCAGATTCAGTTCCCAGCACCCACATGGTAGCTAACAACTGTCCGTAACTCCAGTTTCAGAGGGCCTCCATGGGCACCACACACACACACACACACACACACACACACGGTGCACTGACACATGTGCAGACAAAACACATTTAAAAAATAAAATTTTAAAAAAGGAAGAAAATCACAGCAAATCAAATGTGGTCCTCTTGGAGCTAGGAAGTGTTTGTGCAATGATACTACTCTCTGTTTTATTTGCAAATTAATTTTGTTAATGTCTCTTTAAAGCCATCCTCTCTCTCCCAGTCAGGTACAACTGCCCTGTTCTTTGCTGCCCAACAAGGCCACAATGATGTCGTGAGATTTCTCTTTGGATTTGGAGCATCCACTGAATGTAGGACCAAAGTAAGAAAATAGAGATCTTGATTTTTTACACCCTTTTAAGACCTTCTGCAGCCATGCATTCATTTTCTCCTAATCTGTGGCACAAATATGTGCTTCTCTTTTTAAAAAAATATTTATTTATTATGTATACACTATTCTGTCTGTATGTCTGCAGGCCAGAAGAGGGCACCAGACCTCATTACAGGTGGTTGTGAGCCACCATGTGGTTGCCGGGAACTGAACTCAGGACCTTTGGAAGAGCAGGCAATGCTCTTAACCACTGAGCCATTTCTCCAGCCCAAATATGTGCTTCTCTTGCTGGAAAATTCTGAAGCCGAAGGAAGTGGGTTTCACGGGGTGATTTCTTCTAAGTTTTACACATGGAAAATTTCATGGGGAATTACTTTAGCTATTTCTTGCATCGTTTATTTTCTGTTCCGGGACACTAAATTATAGCCACGTGTCTCTCTGACAGTCCTGTTTCTGTGTTTATTCTATTTTTATATTAGTTCCAATAGGAGTTAATGGAAGTATGGCTTGGTCCTAGTGAGCCAGGCACTGTGGCATGCATCTATACTTTCAGCCCTGAGGGTGAGGGGCAAGAGAGACATGAGGACCCCAAAGGCAAGCAGTGTAGATAAGATGATAGGCTCCAGGTTCAGTAACAGACACTGTCCAAAAACATGACTGCAATTGAGGAAGATATTATGATGTTGACCTCTGGCCTCCACATGCACCCACATGGGCACGCCTGTGCACATGCATGCACATAAGCTCATATGCCAGCTCACACACACGTGTTACAAGTTCACTGACCCCAACTCTCAACCCCAGAACTAAGTCAGAATGATCATACATGACCACATGTCTACTCCAGTCAGCTTCTTGCTTAACAATATTGGCTAAAGCCTTTATGCAGGAGCCAGTTTGCCCCCACAAATCCACAGAACACAGAATCCAGGATGAGCAGTTCCATGAGGTCAACCGCAGCTGTTTGAAGAGCTTTCCGTAGGCAGAAGTGAATGTCGGGAGGTTCTGAGCTTTGATGTGAACCTGTCATCAAGACTGACTTGGTTTTAATAATCACCCTCTTTGTTATTAACTGCGTGTAACTTGTAGCCTGAAAATGTTTTTATAAAAAGAGTTTGGTCCTCTGTCAGAGCCACTGTATTTTACTATTCTCTTTCCTCATCAGGCAGAGGGAAGCAGAAAGTTGAGCTTCAAAGGCGCAATAGTCATTGCTGCTATCAAGCAATGTATGTTCCCCCTCTTGTTACCAGCCCCAGCCTTCTGCCCCTCTCCCCTCCATCTCCCACCCTTCAGGGCTGGTTCAGCCCTAATCCTTAGCAGACAGTCCCTCCCTCCAGGCCTTCTCTAGCTACTGCCATGCACCAGGATGGCCCTTGAACTAGAACACAAGACCTCTGTAGCAGACATTTTACAGGTAAGGCCACCTGTGCCTGACTACAACAGCCATCCCCCACATGACCTTATGAATCAGACCTTCTGAGGGTAGAATTTGCTTTAGATAAAATTAAAAAAAGACCCTATGCCCAAATTTAGGAACTAGACTATCATATTTATAGTTAGTATTTTAGTTAAGTCACATGTATTGAATTGCTCCTAATGAGCCCAAGTCTCCACATCAGAGCTCACAGAGCCAAACTTCACTCCGAGGTGGGAAAGCTGCTGCCTTACCAGAGGCACCTGAGGAAAGCCACTAGTGGCTCCCTGACCACAGACTCACTGAGTCAATGGTGTGATGTGGTTGGCATAAGTGCTTGGTCTAATTCCTGCTGCAGAGATAAAAGTGGAGTTGACAGAACAGAGGGATGCCCTACTCTGATCACATGTGATTACAGCACTCTGCTCAGTCTCAACGCCCGTGCTTTAGAGAGACCCAGACACACTGGCACATGTTCACGGGAAATACTAAGTACCACAGTGAGAAGCACGTGGACCATGTATCATCCTCCGCTCTTTTAACAGAGCCCCATCTTGTCCCATGAAAACTATGGCTGTAGGCAGTTAAACATCTTAAACTCAGTGGCTTAAAACTAAATAGCACCATAAGGAGACACCAACGCTTGCACTTTGGGCCCTTTGGGCCCTTTGGGCCTCTGGCAAAAGCTGTGGAAGGCTTTTCTGGTGACTCTGAAGTGGCTTGACAGTGCCGGGTCATGTGCTGCACTTCCTCATTTGGTACAGGATATTTCATATTGATAATAACTTGGTGAGGTAACTGCATTGTGTCCCTGGCAGGTTACACAAGTGCACAACATGTGCACGTCCTCAAGATGAAATCTTTCATGATTGTAAAGAAAATGTAAGACAGGCAGTGGTGGCACACACCTTTAATCCCAGCACTCGGGAGGCAGAGGCAGGCGGATCTCTGTGAGTTCGAGGCCAACCTGGGCTACAAGAACTAGTTCCAGGACAGCCTGGACTGTCACACAGAGAAACTCTATTGCAAAAAACAAACAAAAGACAGGAAGGAAGGAAGGAAGGAAGGAAGGAAGGAAGGAAGGAAGGAAGAAAGGAAGGAAGGGGAGGGGAAGGAAAGGAAAGAAAAGATGAGCCACTGGAGGGACAACTCCATGGTTAAGAGCATCTGGCGCTCTTCCAGAGGACCAGCGTTCGGTGTCCAGCACCCATGCTGGGTAGTTCACAGTCTTCTGCAACTCCAGTTCTGGGGGACCCAACATCTCTTCTGACCACTGTGGATTCTCCAGGCACCCCACATACACATGCCATACACTCAGACACACAGGCATATGCATACATACAAATAAAATAAAATAAGTCTTTAAAAAATGAAAGACAAGGTAAAAGAGATAACAGAAAGATAACAAGGAAGATGTGTTATTATCTCTGGGAATATTCTCTTCCAACTCTATGTGAAGAGTATGCTTGGTAAAATGCAAGTTGCACCATATGCAACGCAGTGTCCTTTCCTTCCATAGGATGGCGGCACTGCCTTGTTGGCTGCCAGTCAGTATGGGCACATGCCAGTGGTGGAGACCTTGCTGAAACATGGAGCCAACATCCATGACCAACTTTATGTGAGTGTCATGCCACTGACCACATCTAACATTCAGTCTAATCCCAATGTCAGGAATGTCAACTTCAGGTACTTGTTAGAGCACAGTGGGGTTTTCTCTTTTTGAAGATTTGTTTTTGTCATTTTAATTATGTGTGCAGGTGTGTGTGTGTGTGTGTGTGTGTGTGTGTGTGTGTACATGCGCGCACACATGCGTGTGTGTGCCCACAGAGGTCAGAGGTGTCAGGTGTGCTGGAACTAGGTTTACAGGCAGTTGTGAGCCACCAGATATGGGTGCTGGGAATTGAACTCAGGTCCTCAGAAGGAGCAGCCAGTGCTCTTAACCACTGAGCCATCTCTCCAGCCCTGCACAGTGGGATTTCCATCTGAGACATCAAGGGAAATGGGCTGATGACATGAGCTTTGTCTGTCATGTGAACCATGTCCCTTCTAAATCTCCTGGACATCTGGCACACTTCTCTTGTGCAGTCAGCTCCCCCCGCAGATATGTATTTATTCGAGCCGTGATGAGCCATATGGTCCAGCAGATGGACTGTACCCTCCTTTTGTAGACATTAGTGCAGAAAGGCTTCGAGAAGAGAAACCAAGCTGTTTGAAAGAGAAACGAGAGGTGAGCCTTGGAGATGCTTGCACAAGGTAGGACCTTGAAGGGCATCTGCTGCCACTGGGAGTCTCTTCCCAGCTAATTGGCAATTAGTACACAGCCCAAGGACTTTTTTAATTGTCACTGTAATTCCATAGGCTCTCTGACAAATGTTATTATCCTGGTTTTGTAGGAAAAATAAAATATGGAAAGATGAGATGACTTGACAGAGCCTGGGGGTGGGGGCAGGGGAGAGTCCTGCTTCCAATTATACGGGAACTGTGTTTTAGGCCATTCCTCAAGTACACTGTGAGCCCTTATACTGAAGGCACCAGGTTTTTATAGCCAGGTAATGTGTGGGTGTGCAGGTTTCCATTTGGATAGCCTTTCCAGAGCTTCCCTCGTTAACTGACAAATCACAGGCCTCTTTGAAGCCCAAAGCAACTAGCCTTACCCTCTGGCACTTCAGAGTTTATAAGGTTTGGGGCCTGAGATCCTTGCTAACTCTCTAACAAAGAGATTTGCCGTCTGGCTACCCATTAGACACACCTGTTGGCGTGGTACAAACTACCAGTTCCCAGGCCTCTCCTCAGACCAGCAGAGCCAGGCTCTGTGGTCACAGCTGCAGCTTGAGGAGGTTCTGACACGTGCTCAAGTCTGAGCAACACAGGCAGAGATGAAGAGATGGCTCAGTGCTTTGCTGTGCAGGCTGGAGAACCTGAGCCTGGATCTGGAGCACCACATACAAAGCCAGGCTCTTGGTGTGCACTTGTAATCCCAGCACTGAGAAGAGGAGGGGGAGGATTCTGAGGCCAGTCTGTTCAAATTGGTAATGAGTTGTGGCTTCAGCGAGACCCTAGCTCCAAAATTAAGGTGAAGAGCAGTTGAAGATGCCTACTATTGACCTTTAACCTATACACTTGAGTATGCATGCACACATGTATCCACACATGAGCACACACATAAACACATACTTATACCACACACATACACAAAAAGGGAAAATAAATGTATGTTCAGAGCTTTGGATACCTCCCTATGGATTGATGTAAATAAAGAATAGCTGAGAATCTGGGCTACTGTCATGTGGGGCTGGATAGAATCGGCTTCCAGAAACTTCACAAATAGAAGTTTTATTTGCTCAACATGACCCAGAGTTATCAGTTCGAATTGAGGGTGGATACAAATTTTGTACTCATTAGACAATATTCTTCCAGAATGCTCTTGGAAGGATAGACTTCAGTTAAATTCATAAGAAATTCTTCTCTGCTGTAAGGTGAATTGGGAAATTTCATGTGCTGTAAATTCATTTTTACTTTTTGTAAAATGGTACAAATATCTCTATTAAAAATAATTGGCCTGGATGTGATGGTGTACACCTTTGATCCCAGTACTAGGGAGTTCAAGGACAGCTTGGTCCACATAGTGAGTTCTAATCCAGGCAGGACTGCAGACTGAGATCCTGTACCAAAAAATAAAATAAAAATGATGGGGGTGGGGTACATGCCAAAGATCTCTGGAAAAAAGTAGGAGATGAAAGTTGTGATGCCCCGCAAGGGACTCAGTGTGTGCACAGTCCAACTCAGAGAGGACCAGAGTTAACCACAGCTAAGGCATGGGGACTTTCTGTGCCAATAACTGAGGAGCCGCTAAAAATCTGTAGCCATTACCAAACATCTTCCTAAAATCTGTACAGGCTGGATTGTTTTTAATGATTGCCTCGAGGGTAATCTGGTAGCTACGCAGACACCCAGTGGAAATCCAGCCCCGCCCAGGTGGCACGCCTGTTGGGCTTGTGCTCAGAAAGGCCTTTGGGATCTCAGCTTGCCTTGCACTCCCAGCACAAGGTGTGGTGATTAGCTGAGTGTTAACTCCACAAGGGCGCGTCCAGGTTTTCTACTGTGGAGTAGAAACATTTGCCCTGTGCACATGTACTCTGCAGTGAGTATGGACAAACGCAACCTATAAATTTGCTGAAATCAGGAAGACATGTGTTTGAGAAAGAAAACAAAGAATTGTTCCCCAAACACAAAAAAGTTCACAGATACTGGGGCTCTTGCTCTGGGCGTGGTGCAAATTTCCCTTTGTGTTCATAGGCTTTGCTGGCGTCTGCTGGCCTGACAGGGAGCAGCGAGGTGGAGAATCTTTCTAAGGCAGGTTTCCTGAAATCATTGTGTGTGTGTGTGTGTGTGTGTGTGTGTGTGTGTGTGTGTGTGTGTGCTTGTGCTTGTGCTAGGCTAGCACTCTGCCGCTGAGCCACCATGCCTTTTAATACTCGGAGAAACTGCATGTTGTTGGACATGAATAAAGGAGGAGGAGGGAGATGCCAAGGGAAAGATACTAACTCCCAACTCATAAAGTCACAGAAAGTGGATTCTGGGGAAATGGCTCAGTCAGTGCAGTGTTTGCTTCCTGGTATGAAGTATTTGATCCCCAGAACTCAAGTAGGAAAGAAAGGAAGGAAGGAAGGAAGGAAGGAAGGAAGGAAGGAAGGAAGAAAGAAAGAAAGAAAGAAAGAAAGAAAGAAAGAAAGCTGGGTCTACTGGAGAGATAGCTCAGCAGTTAAAAGCATGTGTTGCTCCTGCAAAGGACCCAAGTTTAGTTCCAAGACCCCACATAGTGACACACAACCATTTGTAACTCCAGTTCTAGGGGATCCAAAGCCCACATTTGGCCTCTGGGTAACTGGATGCATGGCATGCATACATACATACATACATATGTACATACATACATACATACATATATATTTGTGTATATATATACACAATAAAACATTAATACACATAATAAAATAAATCTAAAAATACATTTTAAAAACCCAGGTGAGGTGGCTTTTGCGTACAATCCCAGCATGTGGGAGGCAGAGAGGAAGATCCCTCAGGGTGGCCAGGCAGCCTGGAGTGAGCCAGGCTTTGAGTGAGAGATCTCAACAAAGTGGACAGTGCCTTCCTGGGGAATGACACTAGAGGTTGTCCTCTGACCTCCGTGTGTGTGTGTGTGTGAGTGCGCGTGCGCGTGTGCGTGAACACACGTCTGCACCATTTGTTTACATAATAGCTCATAGGTATTAATTGGCAATAGAATAGAAACAGAAAGAGATGCAAATGGGGAGCTTTATTAAGTATACATACCTTAATTTTCTCTTTAAATAAATATGAAGCCTGAATCTGAACTTGTTCTCTCTCAGGATGGAGCCACTGCCCTCTTCCTAGCTGCCCAAGGAGGTTACTTGGATGTCATTCGACTGCTGCTGTCTTCAGGGGCAAAAGTCAACCAACCAAGGCAGGTAATGTCATTGCCAAAGTCTACGGAGCATGTGGCGGGAGCGCCAAGGGCTAAAGCAGCATACGTCTGGCATAGAGCAGGCACCAAAGACATCCTTCAGCTCCTTCTGCCTCTGTGATAAGAAGTTAATCTTTGATTAAGATGGCTCGTGCTCTGTGCTTTGAGCTCAGCCAGATGCCTCTGAACTAAAGCTGACGTCACGTCTCAGTATTTTGAAAACTTGAGTGTTTAATGTCTGAGGTCGAGTACACACTCTGTCACCTCCTGTTCAAATAAATTATGACTGTGCTGAAGTTAGGAGTGTTGGCTGACCTGGGACATAGGTAAACAGAAGCAAGTCCCTGCCTGTTCTCCCTCCTGATAGGCTGCTGCTGCCGTATCTCCTGCCCTTGACATTGAAATCGTGAGTAGGTCCTGTGCATTCCTTCATCGCTCATAAGCACACTGCCATTGAGACTTCATTTAACAGTACCTGCCGTCTGTCATCTGCTAACATCTGGCAAATCAATTGGCTGTTACTTAAAGCTTTGAATGCAAGACAACACTGGGGCCAGTTGGTAGGTGATAAATGTAAGGTAGCCAGCTCCTCGTGTCATAGGACCCTCTGGCTCTGAGGGTAAGGTCACACTGCTATGAAGGTTTGCTTAGAAAAGTCAAACTGATTTCCTAATCAATAATATACCCAAGCCAGGTTTCTGTAATTGATCTGACATGGGAATACCTGGGACTTTACATAACATATAGCAATGGGGACCCTCTAGATGAGTCTGTGTTCTGGCCATAGACTTCTCGGGTCTTCATTAACCTAAGTGCATAATGAATAAAAACAGCCTGGGTATAGTAGCTTTGCCAACAACAATCTAGACTTCTAAACCAGTTCTGCCAATAACTGTTTTGGTTACTGGCGGTTGGTTTTGTTTTTAAGGTAGGGTCTCACGATGTTGTCCAGGCTTGTCTCATCCTCATGATTCACCCTCTTTAGCACTGGGATTGCAGGCATGCACCACGATGCCTGCTTAGCTCTGTGGAGATTTTAAATCAAATTAAATGTATTGTGTGTGTGAGTGTGTGTGTGTGTGTACATGTGTTTGTGTGTGTGTGTGTGTGTGTGCTACAGAACATATGTGGAAATCAAAGGACAACTTTTATGAGTCTGCCCCTTCTTTCCACCTTGGATTGTGGGTTGGATTCAGGCCGCCAGGCTTGTGTCACAAGCACTCTTGACCCCCAAGCCTCCTCGTGGACCCAGCTCTGTGATTCTGAGAAGCAGGATGTGCCCATCAAGCCCTTCAAGCTTCCGGAGGGCTTTGATAATTGCTTTATCAGCATTCGGTCAGTATCCTCAGGGCAGTTACCATCCACCAGATAGAGCCAGAAGATGAATTACACGTTTAAGCTTGTAAAGACTTTCTTAGTTTCAGATGGTCCTAGAAATTCTCTTGGGATGGAAGCAGTTTAGAAAAGCTGCACATCAGGATGAAGAGAGGACTGTCAGTAAAGCAAGCATGCCAACCTCTGTCTGGGCCCAGAACCCATGTAAAAATGCCAAACACGGTGGTAAGCCTTTGTAAGTCCTAGCACTGGAGAGGCTGAGACCAGCAGACCCCTGGAGCTCACTGACTAGCCAGCCTCATAGGTGAGCCACAGGCCAGTGAGAGACCCTGTCTCAAAAAACAAGGTCAGTCGCTCCAGAAGGACTACACCCATGGGCAACTTTTGGCCTCCACATAAACATACATATATGTGCATGTAACACACACACATCTACATATACATGAACAGATACACACAAAGAAAAAGAAAAAAATGTACATCAGGTCTTGCCAAAACTGACATTTGGAAGTTGGAGTTTAATATCTTGTTAACTGGTTTTATTTTGATGCAAAGGCTTCATTCTGTCATAATTGATGGAAGGAGCTGGTAGGCTTTTTTTTTTTTTTTTTTTGGTTTTTCGAGACAGGGTTTCCCTGTAGTTTCTAGAGCCTGTCCTGGAGCTAGCTCTTGTAGACCAGGCTGGCCTCGAACTCAGAGATCCGCCTGCCTCTGCCTCCCGAGTGCTGGGATTAAAGGCGTGCGCCACCACCACCCGGCTGAGCTGGTAGGCTTTGAGTGACGTGGATTTGATTTGGAGGTGACAATTCACCACAGGTGCCCCATGAACTTGAATGCCGGGGATTATTGAGATTGCCAAGTGTCTTTCATTTTATCTTTGCAAAGTAATTTCTGTCACTTTAAGAAGCCCGTGTGTAAAATTCATTTCATTATTCTTATTCCTACAGTCATGCTTGCTTAAAAAACAATACCCAAGCTGATATGAGTCGAGATTTCAAAGACTGCATGGGTGCGTATGCACTTGAACCTGAGCTGAGTCACCTGGTCATTGAAGCCAGGAGGTTAAAAAGCAAGCCTGCATGGCAGCAGTAACCACAACCCATCTCCCTTGTTTGCATTCCTCTGGAGTGAGGTTCACCTGGCCAGTGGACAGCCTACTGTGAGGACAATGACCTGCCCTGTGGTTAAAAAGCAAGGGACAGCCGGGCGGCGGTGGCGCACGCCTTTAATCCCAGCACTCGGGAGGCAGAGGCAGGCGGATCTCTGTGAGTTCGAGGCCAGCCTGGTCTACAAGAGCTAGGTCCAGAACAGGCTCTAAAAAAAGCTGCAGAGAAATCCTGTCTCAAAAAACCAAAAAAAAAAAAAAAAAAAAAAAAAGCAAGGGACATACCCTCCCAAAGACCGTTTCTAATGAAATGTTTTGGAACTGGAAGAGTCCAGGTCTGAAAAGATTGTTATTCAGGCAAAGTGTTTTATAAAATTAAGAGCTACTTGGGGTGGGGGAGGAGGGGACATTCCCTTTGTGTTGCACACTCTCACTCCGTGCTGCTCCATGGACTCCGCAATCAGTTCCATTGCCGGCAGGAGCCTGCAGTTCTCTACTTAGAGACTCAGCCATGCAGGTCAGTGACTCCACGTTCTTCCTTCTCTGACAGTAGAACCCTGCTGACGCCATTCTGTTTAAGAAAACAAACATCCCAAGCATGACAAAAGTCTTGTACATGGCTGCTTGGGAGCCATTATTTAGAGGTTTGAGAAAAGCATGGTTTAGAGTTCTCACTAAAATGGCTTGCACAGGGTAGAACATTGCAGGCAGGGCATATGGAAATGTTTTTTGGTCCTGAAATCCCACTGACTCATTAGATCTTCATCAGAGACTCTTGAATTTATAACTGAAGACAAGGATGTGTACCTGATTTTCCAATTTTTAATATTTTTAGGAAAGCTTGATGTGTGTGTGTGTGCACACACGTGTGCGCACATGTGAATGTGTGCAAGTGCAGCACATGTGTGCAGAAGCCAGAGGTCAGTCTCAGTTGTCCCTCCTTAGGAGCCATTCATCTTCGGCTTTGAGACAGTCTCCCCCTGGAACCTGAGAACTTTCAGTTAGACTGTCTGTTCAACAAGGCTCAGGGATTCCTCTCCTTTTCTCTCCCCAGCCCTGGGCTTAGAAGCACATACCACCACACCCAGCTTATGTGGTGCTGAAGGTCAAACTCAGGTTATCATGCTTCTCACACACATGCACATGTGTGCGTGTGCACACATATACATGCACACACGCACACACATCCATTCTGCAGAGTCCTGCCATTAGCATCCGTGACAAGACACTAATGAAGTAGCCCTGAAATCACTCAGCTTACATTTGATATGAGCTTCAGGGAATCTGAACTGGTAACGCTATCCCTGTGGTTTGTGTTGAGGAAGCATGATCAAAGTACCAGCCACACAGATGCTGGGTGGTGTGCAGCTTGGGTTCCTTCCACGTTGCAGAGTCAAAGGGATCACTGAATCCCATTGCCACTTGAAAAATTCGCTTTTGTTTCTTCCATGTGTCCTTCAAAAGGAGAACCTGACAGGAGCCAAAGCATTTTAATCACGTTATAACAAAGATGTCTACTGAATCCACTCCTCTCTCAATCACATGCCTTGACACACACTTTCCCCAGCTCAGCTCGCCCACATTGTTAGAGCAACATTTTCTAGAGTGGCCAAGCCTGGTCTCATTTGCCCAGCATCTGGCTGACCTGTCTCACTCACCTCTAACTAGTCCTCCTTTGCTTGTCAGTGCTTCTATGGAGTTGACAGAAAGACCATCTAATGAGTGCAGTCCCTAAAACAGTGGTTCTCAACCTGTGGGTCGTGACCCCTTTGGAGTCTAATGATCACCCAAGACCATCAGAAAACACAGATGTCTTCATTACAATTTACAGCAGTACGGAAATTACAGTTAATGAAGTAGCAATGGAAATAATTTCATGGGCTGGGGGTCACCACAACATGAGGAACAGTATTAAAACATCTCAGCATTAGGAAGGCTGAGAACCACTGCCCTAACAGAAACCTTCAGCTGGACAGAGAATTGCAAGAACCCAGAAAGTGAATATTCTCTCAGGTCACAAGTTTGGAGACACATGGGAAATGGGAAAAACAAGAGTTTCCAGATTGCTCTAAGTTTCCAAGCATGTGGATACTAAAGTAGACTACCACAGGAACATTTGTGGAGGGCACTGGCTGTCTTAGTCCCTCTGCATTTGGTATAGGCATTTGGAAAAGGCCTATTGACCACCAAAAGACACCGTGACTTGGGCAGAACATCAGAGAGGTCTAGTGGCAGAGAAAGACCCATGATTGGAAAGTAGACATGAGTGGTATTATATATCTTCTATCTGTAGAATATATTAGCTATAGCCTGAAAATAGCAACAGATTTGATAGGGAATGCCAAAGTCACTCTATTAACCACCCATTTGGTCCTTGAGTTCTTTCTGCAATTATCGTCCAATGTTGAACATTTTCAAATACAGGCAACACATTGATATTTATTGGCTTGTTAGTCTTATTCAGCCCTCATGTTTCCTGTTCTTTCCTTGGCTTCCAGTCCCCATGTGCCCTTCATCTATTAGTGCTCTTGCTGATCTACAAAGTAAATCTAAATCTTCTTTCACTGGTGTGAACCCAATACTAAATGCCAGTTACTACTTGTGAATCTTTGTTTTTCTTTTTTTAAGCACGTTTGGGGTGCTGGAAAAATGGTTCAGTCATTAAAGTGTGGCCATGCAAGCATGAAGACCTGAGACTCAAACCCCCAAATCCATACACAAATCACAGTGCAGCTGTGCTCTTCTATGACCCCATGCAGAGATGGCAGGGAGGGCAGAGGCTGATTCCTGGAGCCCGTTGACCAGCCAACCTATCAAAGTGATGAGTTCAGTAACAGATGCGGCTCAAAGCAAGGTGGAGAGTGATCAAGGAAGACACCTAACGCCAACCTCTGGCGTCTATGCATATGCACACACATGCACGTGCACCCTCACCTCATGCTCTGAGCGCACACACACACACACACACACACACACACACACACACAGGAGAGAGAGAGAGAGAAAGAGAGAGAGAGAGGTGGAGTGCCCTTCACAACATAGTAATTTCTTCTGCTTAATATATTTTAAAACTATTTTTTGTTCAGAAGTAGCTAAAAGTATTTAAAAGTTTTAAATATCTTTTTTTTCCCATTCCAATTCACTTCAAAATCCCAGAAAAGAGAGACAATAGATTTGAATTCCATCTTTTTTATGATGGTGTGGTGGTGCATGCCTTTAATCCCTGACTCAAGAGGCAGAGGAAGCAAGTGAATCTCAGTGAGTTAAAGGGCAGCCTGGGCTACATAATAGAGAGACCCTGTCTTTAAAAAATTAAAATAAAAATAAGAAAGAGGAAAGCACAGACTATTTCACAGAAATGGTGGGGTAAAAGAGGGATCCCCCACTCAACTAGACAGCTAGGCTTGGCAGTGTGCTCTGACTCACCCTCCTGGGTTCCAGCGTCAGTCTGGAGATGTAATCATCTGTAATGAGATCACTGGTGACCCATGTGCCCTGTACCAGTCAGTAGGACCCAGCTGCTCCCCATCCAGTTGTTGTACAGGGCCACCTGGGGACTTGGGGAAGAAATCAAGTGGATGAGCTTGCAGATCCAGAAGTCAAGTCAAGGCTTTCTGTTCATTGTTCATGGTAAACGGCACCTGGACCACTTTCTGTTCGTGGTAAATGGCACCTGGACCACTTTCTGCTGTTCATGTAAATGGCACCTGGACCCCGTAAGCATTTTCTGAGCACCTGTCCATCTTCATGCTCTCCGCCTGTCCACGTGTTTGCTCATCAGTGGGTCTCTGCAAGGTTGACATGTTTGCAGAAAATGCTGAGCCTGAGAGGCATTGCCCAAAGCCGCACAGGCAGGAAGTGCAGGCTGGTTTTTTTGTTGTTTGTTCTCCAGTTAACGTGACAGATCTGAGTGTTGCTGTGACTGTTATGAGTTGAGAGTTGTGATAATTGTCCTCACTGAGGATGTCTCAGCACTTTTCCAGGGTAATTTTGCTAAAACAGCCAAGCCCTGACAAGCCCATTCACGAGGCAGTCAGCCCATCTCCCTTCCCTGGCTGCCCTCTGGTGGAGACATCCACAAAGAACAAAATAGACACAGAACAGGCAAGCAACAAGCATACTGATTGCTCATGGCTAGGACATGCCCAGAGCTCTTCTGTTGTCCCCAGGATCCCACCTGTACCCGTGTGCCAAAGTAATAGGATTGATTGTTTGCTCTGCCTGCCACACCATGACTGTGGAAGACACTGTAAATGTGTGCTTGCTCTGCTACCTGACAAACCCTGGCCCTGGTCTTCCTTCAAGACACAACTCAACTATGACCCCATCTCTGGAGCCTGATCCAACGCCCACAGCAGTAGGGGCCTCTCCTAGTTCACTGGGCACATTTGGCTCACTCGTTATCATCTGCAATTGTATGGACATTTCAACATTATTGCCTTCTCTAGAATTTCCTTTGAAAAGAGAGACTTATTCCAGTATTCCGCCTGAGACACAGAAGGGGTTTCATAGTTAATTATTGATTGGGTGAATACTTAATTAAATCCTCAATTGGGAGAATCAAATAAAAACTGTGGAAGTTGTTTTGTTATAAGCAATTCTTTAGTTTGTACTCTTAATTCGTGCCTTTAGTGCAAATTATAATTTGTTAATAATACACAAGTATACAAGAGTATACAAGACACGGAGAGAGGTGTAAAGGAAGCGTGGAGCTGGCTCGCTGTCTTCAGACCTCCTCAGTCCTCCAGCTCCTCTCTTCTCACTCTCCCAAGACACAAGCACCGATGCTGTCCCCCAACACTGCCGCCACCGCCTTTCAATCCATCCTCTAGCCCTTTGCCAGGACGCAGGCTTCCCTGTGTGCCTGCAATAGGTGGTATGCTATGTAGTATCTCCACCCTGCAGCAGGTGCAGCTGCATAGCCTACCCTTGCATCATCTTGCTCGCTAGCCCTCCTTCCAATGGAGAGGTAGGTATTCCACACTCTTGGGACATACTACCATGATGACCTCAGCAGTTACATTTTTCCAGTTCTGGATCCTGTGCCCTCCTCCTGCTTCTCTTCTCAGAGGTCAGGTATCAGGGGAGGGGTTGGAGAGACTCCTTCCTGAATCTGCTGGACTCTCTGGTCCTCAAGCGTCTGCACTGGTTCCTAGAGATTCTCTATGGTTTCATCCTAGGTGTTGGCTCTGCCATAGACTCTGCTCAATCAAGTCATTTCTGTGTCTTTGTCTTCTCAACCTCAATCTTACTTCAAGCCACTCTTCCCTCAGCACGGTAAATTCCTGAATAGCCAGATGCGAGATAGAGATAGAGATAGAGATAGAGATAGAGATAGAGATAGATCGCTGTTGGGGAATCTCTCGGGCACCCTGTGGCCCAGAAAGCTCCCATCCATCTTTTCACTTTCAGGCATTAGCCTAGAGCAGAATTTCTTTAAGGCATTTCCCATTTTCTTGAGTTCTGTTCTATGAAAAGGAAAAAATTCTCTTTCTATCTGAGTTTCCCAGCTTTCCCTAGGTGTTTGTGCCACCTAGCTACCCACCCTTGGGCCCTCCACACAGCCAGAGTCATGCCAGGCAGGGAGGAAACGTGAGTCCCTTTCCCTCTCCTGCTTCTTCCTGTACTACAAAGACTTCCTGTCTGCCAATTGACGGCCTTGGGATCAAATGCTTCCCCTTCCTTCCTTTCTATTATTTCCCCGCCTTCTCAGCCTTGGGGAAAAGGGAGTTAGCAAATAATATACAGAAAGTGTTGCCGTAAATATCCTGTTACACTAGTTTGCGTGTCCGTTCCTAGGAAAAGCATCACCGTCTACATAAGTCTATGCTTGTTTAAAGCATGACATAACTCCATGGACGATTTGGGGTACCAAATACAGAAGTAAGAGAAATGACCCTACTTCAAAAGAAACCGCCCACTCTTCCATGATTGACATGTGCTGGCAGGATACACTGCCTCATCTGAGCACAGGAAGTAGAGAAGTGGGTCATCTGGGGCTGGGAGTGAGAGGAAAGACAAGCTGCCTTGTTGCTAGGGGAGTTCAGTTCTGCAGTGTGGGGTGCATCTTAGCTGTCCTGTGAATAAGGGTCCCACAAAACCTTCCCAGCCTGTTCTACACCCTAGCATCAAAGAACCAGCTCTATGGAGATGTGTCTCAGTTGGCAGAGTGCTCATTTAGCTTGCATGAAGCCATGGCTTCAATACAGTACTAATAAAATGGTGTGGTGGCTCATGTGTGATCCCAGCTATTCTGTAGGTAGAGGTAGGGCTGACAGGATACTGGTTACCCTCGGCTATACAGTGAGCTCTCATCCAACTTAAAATACACAGAACCCTGTCTCTAAGGAGAAAAAGAAAGGCTGTTTGTATAAGACAGATGTGTGGACATGAACAGTTGCTGAGGTCATGCCTGCCGAACACTGTTCTGTGATCCTGCTCTCACTGGGCCTCCTCTTCTCCACATTCCCCTTGGATGGGCAGATTGGCTGGAGAGGGTATCTTCTCCAGGGTTTTTGGACTCGGAGATCTGGTGTTCCTGAGGTTCTGGGATGGGTGAGTAGAACCCCTGTCACACTCGTTACCTCCTTTCCCCACAGGACGGAACCGCACCGCTGTGGATCGCGTCCCAGATGGGCCACAGCGAGGTGGTGCGCGTGATGCTGCTAAGGGGAGCTGACCGTGATGCTGCACGCAACGTGAGTAGACAGCACGCCCCAGCCCCAACTGGGCTCAGATATGGCCCCTGAGCGTGTAGTTTACCACTCAATTGGGCTTCCAAAGCCCTACCTGCTCTTTAGCAGGAAAACAGTCAAAGTCCAACTAAGTGGAAATTTCCCAGGTGCTGTTGCCTTCCTGCCTGTCCGTCTGAGATGGCTTCTAGGGGAGCTGGGGCGGGGTATGGTTCACTTGACCTCTGGCTTGTCGGGAACATGCAGGATCTATGGCGTAGGTTCGGGCAGAGCCCACTGTTGGATGTTGCACCTCATGCTTGCTCCCCACTGCAAACCCCTGTGCTACATCCCTCAAGCACCTGTTCTCCACAGTCGGTTTCTGAGGTTGCTGAATGCCGCCTGCCTGTGCCAGCTTCAGAGCTATAGAAGGAGAGTGACTTGGGAGATTCTACCGGCTTAGGTTGTGACCATTGTGAGAACGAGGTAGCTCGTGTCTGATCCCTTGTCCCTTCTCCTGCACTGCTCCTGGTGGCCTAGCAGTCTAAACTCAGAAAATGGAAATCTGAAGGCATCGTTCCTGACCTCCCCCTCTTCCGTTGTCTTCCTGTTGTCTCTGAAATTAGAAGAGAAAAATCCCCATTCCAGATGGAGACAGCTCAGAAATAGTCCTCCAGACACAGCAGGAAACTAATTACTTGGAAAGGTCTCTCTTCGAGCCAAAAATGATCACTAAAGATGGATTTTTAAATTTGTCTATGCAATTTTTAAAAGATTAATCAAATTTTGACCTATTCCTCCTGCATTTCCACCACCATACATAAGCAAACAACTGCACAGGGCAGATGACGTCAGGACTGTGTGAATTTTTAAGACGGTTCAGTAACATAGACCACTAAAGGCAGCCCAGCAGTCTCCGCTGTCATGAACAACAGAGAAGGTCTCTTGGGTCCATGGTAACCACAAGCTATGGTCCTGAAATACCCCTATCCCTGAAGCACTGTTCTCGGGGACTGCAGCAGCGTCTGCTCCTACGGTACCACGGTCACCCACTGTGGATGATATCCTCCCGTGCAGTTACTGCCCAG
Source organism: Arvicola amphibius (assembly GCF_903992535.2). Classification (NCBI taxonomy): domain Eukaryota; kingdom Metazoa; phylum Chordata; class Mammalia; order Rodentia; family Cricetidae; genus Arvicola; species Arvicola amphibius. The sequence continues at coordinate 96,745,778 of NC_052051.1, forward strand.
TGTGCCCCTAGCCTGCCCTAGATTAGACATTGCTGACTTGTCAGCCGGCGTTTAGTTCTCGGCCAACACAAATGTATGTTGATAATTAGTTCCCATGATCCCCTCTCCCTGCAGGACGGCACTACAGCATTGCTGAAAGCGGCCAACAAAGGGTATAATGACGTCATAGAGGAGTTGCTCAAATTCTCCCCTACTCTCGGCATTTTGAAGGTAAGACCTAAAAAGAAAGTATGCCATTCTATCAAAAAGAGCTAGTTCAGCCAAGAAATATTGGCGACTGAGATAGAACTGAATTGTCATTAGCTCAGGATCCCTGGGTCCTGGTGGAAATGGAAAGATGGTGAAGAGAACACTCTCCTAATACATAGCTTTTCCGGGAGAAAAATATAATTGACACTAGACACAGGAAAGTGAACTGTTGATATCACTTGAAGATTTGTAAAATCAAAGGAAAACATGCCCTTCTCTTCATCCCCCCAATAAAGACCCGTTCTGCTTGGTTAGTTTCAGTGTAAAATTCAAACATTGGGAGCCTCAGACAGTAGGTCTTTCTGGGGAGTTTGATCACTTTGGATGGCAGTATTTCTGTGCTGAGGCGTCTGTAGCATGGAGTCAGCTAACTGCCCTGTAAGGCACCAGATGTGCGTGGGCTTTGTGGGCCTGCAGTTCTTGTTGCGGATTCTCAGTCCTGCATCTCAAGAGCAGCCAGAGAACGTGACAACAGCAATGAAGGCGGCTGCCATCCACGGGTACGTGTTTATGAAACTGCACATTTGGGCGGGCACGCTGCAGAATGTTCTAGGCTGTCAGGACATGCGAGAAAAGAGCAGGGGATGAGGCTTAGCCCCCAGGCAGCCTTGCTGGCTGCAGGAGCGTTTACATTCCTGTTCTAAGTTGACTCCATGGCTTAGCAGTTTGGAGGTTGTGTCCTCGGGACCCATCAAGACGTCCAAGCTCGTCTCCTCGGAATGACTCCGTAGCTGTGCCCCGTCCACCTGGAAACATTGTCTGCCTTTCACATGTTAGACCCATTCTTGCTGGCATCTAATGAAGAATTGTCAGTCCCTGTTTCTTCTCCTAATGAACCAGTGCCAGTCTTCCACGAACTTGGAAATCAGGAAGTTGAACTTCCTGTAGTCATTAAGAAACAAGAATTTATCTCTGAAGGTCAAACTGACAAAAAAAAAAAAAAAAAACTCACGAGCAGACTAGGCAGCATCTACTTGTGCTTCACACACCTTTTTTATTTTTATTTTTATTTTGCCTTTTTATTAACTATTCTGTGCATGTTGGCTAAAACTGAAACATTTGAACTAGTGCCAGTTTAGTGAATTAGCATTCAAACAGGGAAAGCAATCAGAGAAAGGCTGCCTTGCTACAAATTTTTTCCAGATGTGATTTTTTTTTTTTACTTATACCTAATCATAATGATTGTGAGTCATCAAGTAGGAAACCCAGCTTGCATTGTAGTGTTCTTATAGCTATCTGTGCCCACTGGAGCCAGCATCCTATAATTGTACTCCATTATTATAGTGATGAGCTGCGGGCAGTGTTCCTGCCGCCTGGCTCCCAGCCGCCTGGCTAGCTTATGTCCCGAAATAACAACACACAAACTGTATTCATTTAAACACTGCCTGGCCCATTAGTTTCAGCCTCTTATTATCTAATTCTCACATCTTGCTTAACCCATTTCTAATAATCTGTGTAGCACCACGAGTGGTGTCTTACCGGGAAAGATTCAGCATGTCTGACCTGGCGGCTGGCTCCATCACGACTGACTCAGGTCAGAGAATCATGGTGACTTCCCAGAGAGGAGAGGCATGACGATTGCCCGAGGCATCTGCCTCACTCCCAGCATCCTGTTCTGTCTGTTCCACCTATCTAAATCCTGACCTATCAAAGAGCCAAGGCAGTTTCTTTATTAATCAATGAGAGTCCTCCATCACATTATTCTCTAAATTTGGTTATAATCTTCCTTTCCCCTCCCCATATACTTGTACATCTAGCCATATACAATAAACCTATGTATCTGAGGATATATAGCCCTATATGTAGTATACTGTAGTAGGTACTGAAGATGCTGTAGTAGGTAATGAGGACGCTGTAGTAGGTACTGAGGACTCTGTAGTAGGTACTGAGGATGCTGTAGTAGATACTGAGAACACTGTAGTAGGTACTGGGGATGCTGTAGTCAGTAATGAGGACTCTGTAGTAGATACTGAGGACGCTGTAGTAGGTACTGGGGACGCTGTAGTAGGTACTGGGGACGCTGTAGTAGGTATTCGGGACAGTGTAGTAGGTACTTAGGATGCTGTAGTAGGTACTAGGGATGCTGTAGTAGGTACTGAGGACAGTGTAGTAGGTACTGAGGACTCTGAAGTAGGTACTGAGAATGCTGTAGTAGGTATTCGGGACAGTGTAGTAGGTACTGAGGACACTGTAGTAGGTACTAGGGACGCTGTAGTAGGTACTAGGGATGCTGTAGTAGGTACTGGGGACTCTGTAGTAGGTACTGAGGATGCTGTAGTAGGTATTCGGGACAGTGTAGTAGGTACTGAGGATGCTGTAGTAGGTACTAGGGACGCTGTAGTAGGTACTGGGGATGCTGTAGTAGGTACTGGGGATGCTGTAGTAGGTACTGGGGACTCTGTAGTAGGTACTGAGGACGCTGTAGTAGGTACTGGGGATGCTGTAGTAGGTACTGGGGACGCTGTAGTAGGTACTGGGGACACTGTAGTAGGTACTGGGGACACTGTAGTAGGTACTGGGGACTCTGTAGTAGGTACTGAGGATGCTGTAGTAGGTATTCGGGACAGTGTAGTAGGTACTTAGGATGCTGTAGTAGGTACTAGGGACGCTGTAGTAGGTACTGAGGACAGTGTAGTAGGTACTGAGGACTCTGTAGTAGGTACTGAGAATGCTGTAGTAGGTATTCGGGACAGTGTAGTAGGTACTGAGGACACTGTAGTAGGTACTAGGGACGCTGTAGTAGGTACTGGGGATGCTGTAGTAGGTACTGAGGACGCTGTAGTAGGTACTGGGGACGCTGTAGTAGGTACTGAGGACGCTGTAGTAGGTACTGAGGACAGGGAATGATAAGGAGGAGCAAGGCTGTGTTATTCCCCTGGCATGGTGAAAGCCAGCCACTCCTGACACTCTCTCATCTTCTCTCAGAATGGAACTTCGGCTCTCCATGCGGCAGTGCTCAGCGGGAATATTAAAACAGTTGCGCTGCTCCTTGAAGCAGGGGCAGATCCAGCCTTGAGAAACAAGGTACCCATTCAACCTCTCCTTTAACTACCCTGGGCCCTGTGCAAAGAGAACACCTTTCATAAGGCAAGACCAGCATCTCTGAGGCTTCTGTCTCTATCTTTGTAGTCATACACAGTTAGGGCAGGCCTGCAATCACAAGTTATTCCTAGCCAATGTCTTTAGACCCAGGGAATTGTGCTCCAAACAGTATATCATCTATGACTGTCTATAACCATTTACTCATATAAAATGTACAAACATTGGTGGTGGCGATGTATCTCTGTTGGCAGAGTGCATGCCTAACATGCAGGAATCCCCACCACGTAAACCAATAGTGGTAGTGTATGGTTCTAATACCAGCTTTCAGGAGGTGGAGGCAAGGGGTCAGAAGCTTACAATAGTGCGGCTTCCTGGTATGGAGAAGGAGATAGTCACTTGGGGGAGTATGTGCTCTAAAAATGCCAGTGTCCTGGAAGCCTGTCACCTTCCTTGTAAGTTAGATGTTTATATTTTGAGAATTGCTAATGTATGCTTGGTGACTGTCAGGATTTATTTTATTTTTATTTATTTTATCAGTAGGATTGCATGTCACCATTACAACACCAACCCATATTTTTATTATCTTAAATCCTTCAAGTCTGACAAAATTTGAAGTCAGAGAGTTTACAGTCATATCAGAAAGGCTTGTCAGTGTGATTCCTCTTGACCTCTTCCTTGTATGAAGACTGGAAGTTAAGAAGAAACCATTAGCGCTGGTGCTGTATTCTGATGCTGCTGTTGTGATTAAAAAAAAATTAACCCAACAATGGCTGTGTAGGGAAGAAAGAGTTCATTTTAGCTCTAGATGCCATCACAACTGAGAAGACAGGGTGGCAGGACCTAAAACATTTAGTGACATTGCACCCACGTCAAGGCGGCAGGACCTAAAACGTCGAGTGACATCACACCCATGTCAGGGCGGCAGGGCATAAAACATAGAGTGACATCACACCCACGTCAAGAACCCAGAACAATGTTGTGCTGGCTCCCTTTCTCTGCTCTTACACAGTCCAGGACCCAAACCCAGAGAATGGAGCTGCCCACAGTAGGTGGGTCTTCCCTCCTCAGTTTATCCAATAAAGAGCAGTCTGTGATAGGCGTGCCCATAGTCCAACCCGGTTTAGCTCTCTCTTGTTGAAACTCTCTAGGCTGTGTAAGGCTGACAATCAGAACTAACCACAGGCTGGAAGGTGCTGGTTAAGACCTTGCTGCGCACCTGTCAGTTTGGGACCTCAAAACCCTAGAACAAGCTGTCCTGATGCTGCATTCACCTGTAAGCCCAGCACGGAGGGCAGTGGGGACAGGAGACAGCTGGGGTTTGCTGGCTGCCTGTTCAGCTGAAAACCATATGCTCCAGTTTCAAAGAGACTCTGCCTTAAAGGACAGGGAAGAAAGTGATAAAGGACAGCCCTCCTTGACCCCCATGTACATATTAGTGCATGCACCAGCACATATAGCACACACACACACACACGTGCACACACATGCAACCCATTGAGAAGTGTCAAAAAAAACAAACAAACAATGTGCCAGGGCAAGGTCCCATTCATTTTCATTTTACCTAGCACACAGAGGTACTGTTCCCACTCTGTTATCATTGCTGCCTAGCTGTCCCCAGAGACTTAGATTTATCTTCCATTAGCTGGCCTGGCTGGGTGATAAGCCAGCTGAAGTCACAACTGCCTTTCTTTGAATCTTATCTCTAGACTTTGTACGTGGAACTCTTAAGGAAGTCAAACCTGGGTAGTGAGGAACACCGTTAATACCTTGATACAGAAACTGAAAACAATGTGTTTTCCACTGTGCCCCCTTAATGAACTAACCTCGGCATAACAGTTATGGGTAATTTCCAGTGGCCACAGTGCTAAGCTTTCGCCATCCCTGAAGGACTTGCACTTGTGTGTGGAGGCTCACACTGAGGAGAGCCTCACGTCCTGGGAATCGCTGCCAGAGAAACCGTCCCCTGCCCATTAAACACCAAGAGAAGCCATCCTCTTTCATGGCAGCCCCAGAACAAGGTAGCAGGAATCTAGCATAACCCGGAAGTCTCTAAAGACATTTTTTGTTGTTTGTCTCCTGCATCCAGGGATTTCCTTGAACTCCTGAATGGTTGCTTTTTTAATCAATCAGCATTTGTATTTGAATAATTTCTTTTGTACATGTGTGAGAGTGTTAACACACATGCATTACAGTGTGTGAAGGTCAGAGGGAATACCTCCGGCTCCATTCTCTTCTGAACTTTGTGGAGTTCAGGCACTGAACTTAAGGGTGAGGCCTGCACACAAGCTCTTTTACCCACTGAGCCACTCACTGGCCCCAGTTTTATTTGGAAGAATGACTCTTGAAGCTTAACAGTTTATCAGTCCAGAAAATCTTTTCTGATGAATTAGTAGCAATTTTAATGAATGTGACTTTTTGATAAGGCACAAAGAAACGCGCCAATGTTTGCACACCCTGCCTGGCTCGGTAAGCTAGTATGTTCCAAATGTTATGACTAATGCTAGAACCTGTAGATTTCCTTGTAACAAAGTACAAAACTTCATGATATGCTCTAGACCTACATGGCTGTTAATAAGAAATGATTTTTTAATTTGGCATAGTGGCACATGCCTGTAAGCTCAGGCGTCAGGAGACTAAGGCAGAGGACTATGAATGCTATACCATCCTTGGCTACACAGCAAGAGAAGGAAGAAGGAAGGGAGGGGGAGAGGGGGAGAGGGAGGGAGAGGGGAGGGAGGGAGAGGGGAGGGAGGGAGGGAAGGAGGGAGGGAGGAAGAGCCCATAGGAAAAGGAGAGGTGAGAATTGAAGGGGGAGGAGAGGAAAGAGGAGGGAAGAGGAAGAGAGGAAAGGAGAAGGGAAGAGAGGAGCTGTCATTTGACACTATTCCTTGAGAGTGAAAAATGTCTCCTCACCCCAGAGAAGGAACTAACAACAGATCAAAGTAATGGTGCCACCCAAGTAGAGCTTAGTGAGCCAAAGAGTTTATCGAGTTTGCTCATGGGTATAGGGAGAGGTTGCCAACAGGGCAGTGAAGACTCTAAAGCGGTGTTATCAAAAGTTCACCCTAACTAAGTGAAGACTGTGAAAGTCAGAGCCCCCACTCTCTGCCTGACTTGTGCCTGCTGTGCAGGTGAAGGAATCTCTTCCCTACAGACGTCCTTGGTGTTTAACCAGCCTTGGTGGGGAGCTTAGACTCCCTGAGACTTTGAATTGTTTACTTCCCAGATTTAAGGAGTTTCCTTCTGAAATTTGTGAGTCTTACTGAGCTTTCTTCCTGTATGGCAACTGCTACACACTCTGAGGAGAGAAAAGAAAAGGAAGGGCAGGAAGGGAGAGACAGAGGTGAAGGAAGAGTAGGAGAAGAAGAAAAGGACCTGCCTCCTGGCCGGTGCTGGTGTCTTATCAAAAATCTGCAGGGATCTGTGTGGGCGTCAGGGTCCTCCTCCCTTCCCAGCCACCCAGCAGTGTGCAGCTGAGTTTGCTGCACTCTTCCTCCCAAGAAGTCACCATAGCCTGCATGCAGAGACAGACGGAAGTAATCCAGCTGTCCTCTGTGAAGCTCCCTACTAAAGAAATATGTAAAGCCAATGAGAAAGTCCACATTTCTAAGTTTTTTGTTTTTGAAAATGCATTTGGAGTTTTTTTTCAGAAATATATTTTGTCTACCAACCTGTAGTAGATTTATTATTTTTCATTAACTAGGGAATATATTTTTTCAGCTTTCATTTCTAAGTTAAAAAGTACAAGTGCTCTATAATATTTAATAGTATAAAATGAGTCCTGAAATCATAGTTCAAAAATTCTTTTCTTTTCTTTTTTTGTTTGTTTGTTTGTTTTTTGAGACAGGGTTTCTCTGTGTAGCACTGGAGCCTGTCCTGGAACTTACTCTGTAGACTGAGATCTCACAGAGATCTGCCTACCTCTGCCTCCCGAGTGCTGGGATTAAAGGCGTGTGCCACCACTGCCAGGCTAAGAATTATTTTCTTTATAACACACGGCACCTGTGGGAGAGACTAGCTCCCTAAATCCTTACTGGCGTGTCTCATCAGGGGACATGTGGCCAGCAGAGTGGTAACAAGGTCTTGTAGGAAGTTGTAGCCACAGAAACTGCGGCTTTCTGACGGTTTCTCTCCAGAAACACGTCTCTGCGGCGTGCTCCTCCTTACATATGGAAGCTGGAAAGTTGATTTGTTTCATGGAGGAACAGAATAAAGATGGTCTAGAGAGCTCAGAGCAAGGAGGAGGGTGAGAGTCAAGACAGGTCGGATATCAGATACCAAAACAGTTAGTGGAAGAAATAGATTATAGTCAGACAGCAGGTGATACCGTTTTCAATGATTTACTGTGTGTTTTATAAAGAACTAAGAGATGTTCACAGCCCTGAACAAAGTAACAATGAATATTCAAGGAAATGGAGGTGCCAACCATTCTGATTCAATCATCATATTTCATATCTGTGTATCAATTATCATACTGTACCCCATAAATATATAAATATGTACAAATGAAAATAATTAGTGAGGGGCCAGAGAGATGACTAGACAGGCAAAGGTGCTTGCCAATAAGTCTAATGACCTAAGTTCAAGGCCTGGAACTCAAGCCATGGAAGGAGAAAACTGACTCCTCCGCAAGCCACTGTGGCACACACTTGACTGTGCATGCATGCATGTGCACACACACTATGTAATTCTTAAAATAAGAAAAAGAGTTATAATAAATAAATAAATAAATTGAAATGTGGCCAGAAAAAAATCTCTGTCTTGAGCCCTCTCTATCCTACAAACCACCTCAATATACTGAATATAAAAAATCAAATACCTGTATTCCTTCACCAAGTGCGAGATATGCTGGGCACTGTGCTGACATAGGCCTTGCCCTCGGGAGCCTCCAGTATGGTAAAGATTTACTAAGTACAAAGTTAACGTTGAGGTGAGAAAACAGCAGGTACCATTTCCACATTAAAAGGAGGCCCCCTAGTAAAGTGCAAGTGTGGGGTCACCTGCCTCCTTTGAGTCCTGGAAACCACACCAGTGAGTGAATTCATAATGCCCATCTCATCTTCTTTCAGGCCAATGAGCTTCCAGCAGAACTAACCAAAAATGAACGCATACTGCACCTCTTGAGAAGCAAAGAAGGACCTGGCAAGAACGAGTTTGGTTCCAGCTTAGACAGATAGAAACTTAAGCCACATTGTCCGGAGAGAATTGGGTTTTAACCACGTTGGAAATTCTTTGAAGAAAGAATGTCCACCCTGTGGGTTTGTGCATTGCGCATTAACTCAAGGAAGGGCTAGGGTCCACTTCCCCTTACCTACTTACAGTGGGCATCTCACACAGCCCTGTAACTTGGCCCTTGGGAACATGGATATTCACAGATGCTACAGAACTTATTACAACTATGCTAGTGTGAGTCCCTCAGTTAAATATGTTTGACATGATTTTCATGCTAAAAGGGCAAACAAATGGCTTTGCTCTTTAAGAGTCAAAGATGTCCCTTCAATGAATCAATGCATTTTTGCTTTTGTGTTAAATGTAGCTATGCTAAAATACATCGCGTCCGTCATAGTTATGTATGTTCCTTCAGTATAAAGTATTTTCTACCACCTGAAGATCATAGCCATGATTATCGTGACCTAAGCATTCATTATTTAAGATCCACTTCTGACATTCCACTGTGTGTTACTCAAAGATGAGCCAATAACACACAGAAAGGGTAAATTATAGCTGTTGGTGACACCTCGTCTTATTCATGACATAGAAAGTTGCCGTCTCTTAGTTGACACTGTCGATATGAGGAAACCAGCGGAAACCTGAAAACCCCAAAGGCTGCGAAGCACAAGTTTCTTTGAGCTTTGAATTTGGTTGTGTGGTCTGGAGTCAGTCATTCCCCTTGCCACAAGTGAGGACACGCTGGGCTGCCGAATCTGGCTTCCAGCTGCAGCCCTAACACACTGATGCTGAGCTTACTGGACGAAGCATGACACACGTAAGGACTGTTGCTGTTACCATTACCACTTGGGGAGTACCCGTAGGAAAAGGTATTGTTCATATTTAAAGATGTTCAGTGTGCACGCTCATGAATGTTCTGGTTCTAAGAAGGAACCCCAAGTTGACGGATCATTTCTCTGGGGGGCTCTAAAGCTGATGTTCAGTGCCCTCTCAATGGTATCTAACTGCTTCTGTCACTGCCCAACTGCACACACAGAAATCAAGCTTTCTAGGATGCACCATATGAAGCACTAGCAGTGCTTCTCATGTTAAACATACATCCAATGTTCTTGCTCATGTTATGCTTCGGTTTCCAACCGACAGTCTCTGTGTGAAGTCATGTTAAGATGGAGTGAAAAGTAATCCTAAATTAGTTTCACTTAAGTAACATGCAGTGGTACCAGAAGCATTACCTTTAAGTCAGTAAATGCCAGAATGAAACTTTTGAAACTAAAAGACAGTCCCTTAAAATTATGATAAATGCAATTGGAATGAGGAAAGTTTGATAAACATGGCTAACAAAGCCCGTCACAAACAGCACCCAGCTCTCAGAAAAGTGCCAAGGCTGATGGGCTGTGCAAAATCCCGTCTACGTTGCCAGAACACCAGACACAAATATTTTGTAGCTAAACATCAGTGCCAGCTTCCTCACTGACAGCCCCTTATTCAGCAAAGTTATACAAATACTCATTCCCCATAGGAATGTTGAAATGTTATATTCATTGACAAGAAAATACTGTGGACTTAAGTGCTTTGCCTTTTATTCAGCCCTGCACCAGAACCAGTTGTTCATCACTGTTCCAGAGCAAAGGAGTAGTGTAGGAACCAACATTAAAACGCCAAGAAACAGTATCAGGAAGTTCATGTTTTTCACTAAAACATGTCCCTCATATGAACTATTCTAGGACCATTTAATTAGTTCAGTATGTTTAGCAATACTTAATAAAGACCTTTGAACTGTAGCAAGCAGGTATCTGGATTAGCATTTGATCTAGATGCAATTATGTTATCCATGGTAGAGAAAATGTCATTAAGAACGTACCAAAGACTGAATAAAACATCTGTTATTTCAGGAACCACGCTTCGGTTTGCACACGTGTAAAGGACCCTTACATTATATTAGTCTCATTAACAACTAACTCTTTATCCAAAGACTTAACATGAGCAGTTCCTATGCAAATAATCTGTTTAACTGCGCTACAGAAGTCTGCCTCTATACCCATTTGTTTGACAACACATTCCATGTTATACTTCAAATAAAGTTAATACACTTCCCAAATTGCCTGTTGCTTTTTTTCTTTCTTTAAAAAATTCAGGAATTATTTCTGTGGTTTAAGCCTTATTGTTGTGTTCATCGTTTGTAGAAGCCGCTGTGCTCTTGGAAGGTGGGGAGCAATGTGCAGGAGTCTCTCCTTCCACTGTGTAGGCTCTGGGTCCTCAAGCTTGGCAGAGGTGTCTTTCCCACTGTGCCATTTCACTGGCCCCTATGTGATTTTGAATAGAATAAAATTTCAGAGTACTTGGGTTCTGTTGGTAAATAGACTGAATTTTCAGACCCTTAGTAGATCTTTACGTTTCACTTCACTAACGGTTATGCTATCATTAGTTCTACTGTGAAGGAACACTTGTGAACAATTCCCAAAGTTTTCTATTCAAACAAAATTTCCTGGGGTAGCCATTAAAGACATTGAAAATAGAAAGTTCCTAGTTTCTGTTATTGTTGGTGCTGTTCCTGGCTGGTCAGCTCATTGCCTACTAAGTTTCCCTTCTGAAATAGCTGATCAGTTCACAGAACTTGAGTTTAAGAAATATTTATAGCTGGGACATCAGGACTCTAGAGAAGACCCCTGGGAGCTTTGGTTTCCTCTGTCCCATCTTCTGTGACAAAAAGCTACATGTCAGCCGGGCGGCGGTGGCGCACGCCTTTAATCCCAGCACTCGGGAGGCAGAGGCAGGCGGATCTCTGTGAGTTCGAAACCAGCCTGGTCTACAAGAGCTAGTTCCAGGACAGGCTCTAAAGCTACAGAGAAACCCTGTCTCGAAAAAAACCAAAAAAAAAAAAAAAAAGCTACATGTCATTATTAATGTGCCCTAAGAGGAAGGAAAGAACAACTTAAATACATGGCTGCTTGGAGGGAGAGAGATGGTTGCAAATCTGAGACGGGCCTGCACGTGATAAGGGAAGATGCAGAGTTCCTGTCTGCTTAACACGGTGGTGGTGCTGGAACTGGCTGAGTGTACACGCGGTAACCAGGGCTGCATCACAGGTTAATAAAAAGCTGATGCTTGTTAGAGGGCCTTGGCACGAGTCTGGCAGGAGGGATGGACCTGTGCGGGAACCTGCAGGTGTCTGTAAAACCACTGGAATAGATTTATATCTTGGTGTCATAGAAAAGCTATGCCATTAGGTTAAAAGGCATGGACATTTTAGAAGACAATTAGAGAAAATTGAAAACTTTTGAACCTCTGAAGTTACATCTGAAACCTGTTAGTCCTGGACTATGAAGCCTGTGAAAAAGGCACGCCTGTGTTTTTAACATGAGACTTAATAAAGTCATGAGCTTCTAGTGTCTGGTCATCAAACACCATCAGATGGAAGAGGGACAAGTAAATGAGCAGATGAGAGATGGTTTTTCCAGCTACCTACACAATCCCAAGTCTCTCCGTGTGTAACCCCACTTGGTGGGTCAACTATTCAGGGTCCTCTGAAGGGGCGCTACCTGAAAGACATGGGCTGGAGAGAGAAAGGAGACCAAGCAAGATTCTATTTATCAAGGTCTCGTTTACTAGGGTGAAGGTTACAGCTTATATAGCCCTTGAAAGAGGAACTTGACATGGGATGGAGGTAGGGGTAGGAAGGAACTTTGCCGGGATAGCGGAAGGTCATCAGTCAGTACCCCTGGTGTAAGCCAAAACATGTGATTCCATTAACATTTCTCAAGATAGTTGGGATATGGGGCGGGTTCTCCGCAAACATCATTAGGGCAATGACCTCTGCTATCCTTTAGGACAATGGTCCCCGACATCTGTGGTCTTTGGCAAACACTAGTTTTAGAAACAGTATTTTCTTCAGTTGTTGAGCCCAGGACACAAATTTTCCTGTGGAGGTAGGATTCGGTCTACCTGTCTTGGCAGGATGAGACGATTGATCCCCCCCTCCCTGCCCAGAGTCCTGTTGTCCAGTGCAGGCAGGGTGAAAGGCTTTGTTTTTGTCTTTTTGGGTTTTTTTGGTTTTTTGTTTGTTTTGATTTTGCTATGTGGGTAGATTTGCCACATCCAAAGCAAGCTTCCAGGAGGAAAGTCTTCTGCAGCCATCCATCTTCTTGGAGATGCAGGATGCTGCAGGAGCTGGCATGTCTCTATCATAAGAAGCTTTTTATTAAATACTCTCCGATCTGTAAAGGCACATGAGAATCAGGGTACCATTACCTGTCAGGTGTATCTAAATTGAACCTAAGTTAAATTTGGACATACCATTTACCTGATCAGTTACAGCTTACCAATGTTAGTAGAGACAATTAGAAGGAATATTTTAGTCTCTAGTTTTTATTTTTTAAATATTTATTTATTTATTATGTATACAATATTCTTTCTTCGTGTATGCCTGCAGGCCAGAAGAGGACACCAGACCTCATTACAGATGGTTGTAAGCCACCATGTGGTTTCTGGGAATTAAACTCAGGACCTTTGGAAGAGCAGGCAATGCTCTTAACCGCTGAGCCATCTCTTTAGCCCTAGTCTCTTGATTTTAATTGTAGTCCTGAGACCTAGAGTATAATCTTAATTTGTAGAAGGCAGAACCAAGCTTTAACATTGTAAACAATTTAGTGTTTAAATCAGTATCAAAGGGTTTACTCTTAAGTTACAAAATCTGGCTGCCTGCAAAATTCATTCCTGTACATGAATGCAGAGGCACATCTTTAATATCTCAGTAAATCAGCATTGTTATACTCCTTATTTTTTAGGACAGGAATTACCATATAGAAATATATTGTAAACCAAAGTATATCGGAGAGGAAGGTCTCCTTGGTGGAGCCAGTGCACATGGGTGCCCTTAGTAAAGATGGAGCTAAGGTTTTTGTTTTGACCTCAAATGGCGGCTATCTATCCCTGTGTTTATACTTTTCCAGAGCTACTGTAGTCTGAAGTTACAAGTTTTACAGCAAAACTGTTGGACCCTAGCGTCCAATCACCGAGGAGGAGGAGTCTCCCCAAGAGACCATCTCTCATATCACAGCTGATGTAAAAGCATGAGGATTTTATTAATTCTGTCATGACAGGGTCTTCCAGCAGTCAGGAGGCTAGAAGACCCTGAATGTCTAGTACAGGCTATTTTTAAAGGGAAAAACCACAGAAGGAAGGGGTGTCTGGGGGTTGTTCTTTAACTATTATGATTGGCTTATTCAAAAAGGCTATTACCAATAATTGGCTGGAGAGTGGTTGCCAGATCAGACGAGGTAAAGGGAAACTTCTGAGTGTCACTTTGCCCCTTCCCAGGGACTGAGTCAAAACATCAGTAACTGAGTCAACACCTAAGGGTTATCTTGCTCCTATTCAGGGAGATGGAAAGTTCCCAACATCTCAGTACGTGCATGCATAGCTGTTATGTCCTTGGTTTCCAGGGGAGGAGGAGAAGTACTGAGAATTGTCAGAAATGGCTTCAGAATTTTCTTAAAGTTCTACAAAAACAAGCACTCATACACACAGAGACATAAGACAAGCATACTGTGGCCACATTATTTACACATACAAATTAACAGACAGTGAAAGACCCCCAGTGTGGGGAGACTCTCACTCAAGTCTTGGGATAACACGACCCCCACCCCCAGTAACTCACGAGAGACCGTCCTTGCTGCAATCACAAGAGGTTTAATGGATAAGATGGGAACCAGTACACTGGAGCCGAGACTCATAACCCACGCAAGGGAATAGTTTGACCCCGAGTGACCAAGAGTAGGTGTTTTTAAGGGAAGAAACCACAGCCCAGTGATCCGAAAGGGGCAGGGAGGGTTTCATAGAAAATTCTGAAAATACCAGTGATGACCACAAGGGGGCAACTCCCTGCCCCTCAAGATTATTCACAAGATTACAATCTAACTTTATCTTCAGCTAGTTCCTGAAACACAGTCGCTGAACTGGCTAATCCTAGATTTCTGATTCTTCTCTTCCTACTTAGATTTTTGGCTATTTTCTTCCCGCGGCAGGGGGCGGGGGGTCTGGATTTATCCAGGTCTTTCAACAGATGAACAAAACTTTTCCTAGGAAACTGTGTCAACTGACCAATTTAAAAATTCTGGAGAGTGAGAGAGAGAGAGCGAGAGAGCGAGAGAGCGAGAGAGCGAGAGAGCGAGAGAGAGAGAGAGAGAGAGAGAGAGAGAGAGAGAGAGAGAGAGAGAGAGAGAGAGGCAGGATGGGATGACCAGGAGGTGGGTTTTGGCATGGAAGGGAGGGGTGGTAGGAAGGGGAGGAGAGGAAGGTGGGTAAGGAGGAGGAAGTTGGCTTCAACCTTTGTTCCAGAGAGGGGGAGGGGGAGTGAGAGGGGCCGTGAGAAGAATGGTAGCCATTGAATGGAGCATGTGGAGAGAGTGGATTGGGTCAGCAGGGTTAGGGGAGGTGGGGGCCGGGGACAGTGTCTCCAGCAGCAAGGTTAGGGCAGAAATTTTTAGGGTCCTAATTTCCAGATAGGTGGGAATTTGGAGGCAGCGTGACCCTAGCAAACAAGACTGGTGCTGTGAGACACTGGCTGCTGAGGGAAGGGTAGGAATGTAGTACCCAGAAACCACGGGCAAATGGGAGTTCTGTCCACTTGTCCCCTGCGTGGCAAAAATTTTCAAGGTCTCAAAGAATGGAAAATTTAAAAG
The DNA here is from genome assembly GCF_903992535.2 of Arvicola amphibius. Taxonomy (NCBI): domain Eukaryota; kingdom Metazoa; phylum Chordata; class Mammalia; order Rodentia; family Cricetidae; genus Arvicola; species Arvicola amphibius. The sequence goes on from NC_052051.1 coordinate 96,760,918, forward strand.
TTTCCTCATTGTCAAGGACATATTGAGGCCAGGGGTTAGTGTACAGAGAAACTAGGCCTTCAGACAGCCCCAATTTAAAAAGATTTTGTAAAGGCAGCCCAAGGGCGTTTTGGAATCTGGCTTCAAATTTCAGGTGCTCAATTAGCAAGTCTATGCTGGGACACAAAGCCTAGAGTAATGTGTCCACTGTGGTAGGCTCTTTGAGTCAAAAAAAAAGAGGGGGGTTGTTGTTCTTTTTCTAAATGCTATGAAGTCCCAGGCAGCAGCGGACTCTGCAAGCAGCCAGTCCCAGAGCAGTGGCCCGAGTGGTGGTGGCGGGCCATGTGGTGGCAGACAGGGGGCCCTGGCAACAGCCAGTCCCAGGCAGAGATGGATGCCAGTCCCTGAGCAGTGGCTAGTCCCAGGCAGGGAGACACGTGGCAGGCGGGCAGACAGAGACATGGATAGACACGACTTGCAGAGTGAGGTTGAATATTTATTCAGGGGGTTATGAAGGGGGAAGAGAGAAGGGGGGAGAGAGAGAGACAGAGAGGAGAAGAGGAGAGAGGAGAGAGAGACAGGGGGAAAGCAGAGAGGTGGAGAGAGAGGCAGAAGCGAAGCTGCCTCTCCGAGAGGAAGATGGAAAAGAGAGCCAGCTCAGGCCGGAAGCTCAAGATCAGCCTGCCTCAGCGGATGGGGGAGGGAGTGGGCATGGCTTGTCTCTTAAAGGGACCAGGGACCAAATCCATAACAGGGGGAGTGTGGGATATTCCCTTGAACAGAACAGCTTCTTGTCCCAGTAACAGATCTGGGGCCTGGCATGGCTACATCTTTGGCAGAGCACCCCCCAAAAATTGCAGGAGATCCTGAGCCTCCAAGGTAATAACTTGGAAAGTGTTAAGAATCCCTGCCTACGAAAATTCCCAATAAAGCCAAATCAAAACAAGCCAAATTAAGAAATATCCAGGTTTAATGGGAGTTCTGTGCTCTCAGTAGCGCCAAGGGGGAACCGAGAAGCTAAGTCTTGCAAATGCGACCACCCACCTGGAGAAAGGAAAAGGGACCACGTGTTCCTCTTTTAGGGGCTCATTTAAATACCCTGGGGAAAATGGTCCTGATCCCTCCCTGAGGGTGGGGTCAGGCCCTGGCCTGCTGGGATTTGGAGTCCAGACCAGGCCTAGGGGGTGGGATATGTGCAAGGAGCTGGGGCCTACGCTCCCAATTTGACACATTGCAATGTGCTTGTGTGCAACTCTCTGTGATGCTACCTGCCATATTTTGATATAACCAGAAAGCTCTCACCATGACCTAAGCAGACAAGACTGCCAATCTGGGACTTTGAGTTTCCGAACAGTGAATAAATAGGCCTCTTTTCCTTATAAACCCCAGCAGAAGCTGGCCGCAGTCTCGAGTAGCCTTAACTCCTGGTGCTGCTGACCATCCTCTTGTTGCTGTGACTACAAACATGCTCCATGATGCCCACATGCATGAACATTCTGAACATGTCTACATTCAACATATAGTCTCAATTCTTTGGAGTTCTGCAATTGGACTTTTTAGATTTAAAATAAAATGTTATATATTTACGAGTGTTTTGCCTACTTGTATGTGTATGTGCCACAATCATGCTTGCTGCATGCAGAGACCAGAAGAGGTTGTTGGATGCCCTGGAACTGGAGTTATCCATGTGGGTACTGGGAATTGGACCAGGATGCTCTGTAAGAGCAACAAGTGGTCTTAACTGCTAAGCTACCCTCTCCTGCTGCTGGTTCGTCAAGACTTTTTAAAGCTCCTACTTAAGCAAGCTAAATTTTACTGACATCTCATTTAGAACAGCTTACAGCTACAACACATTACTTCAGTGTCAGTAGCTATGACTGACTCAGAAACCAGACAGGGCAAAATTTTGTTTACCTCCTTAAGTTTGCTAAAGTCTGATAATCCAATAATGGACTAGTGTTGGGGCAGCTGGCCCAATCCCTGCGTTCAGGGGCGTGGCTGCCCCAGCAGAGTAGCATTCCCCTTAAATAGGATCGGGGCGCCGGAAGGAGCCCCGTTCTTTGGTCTCCCCCACATACCTTCTGCTCCGCTGGACCCTTGGTTCTGTAAGTTCCCTTATCTCCCCTTGTATTAAAACTGAGTAATTATAAAAGGACTATCGTGGTTATTTCCTAACCCCTCCTACCGCTGGCAGCCGGCACATCTGGCGCTCCCACGTGGGGCAAAACCCCAGGCAGCCAAGCCACCTGAAACCACTCATATCCCACAGTCTGCTGCGGTCGGCAGATTCCTGCTCAAAATTCACAGGCAGGCGGAGCCGGCTCAACTTTAATTAAGCTGATTGAGCCGGAGAACACATTTTTTTTTTATTATTATTATTCCCACGCCTCCATTCGGAGCAACGCAGTATCCTTTACTGTGCCAGGCCTGCTGCCTTGCTCCACCCAGGAGCTGTTTGCCCGGCCTCACTGGCCGCTCTGCGCAGCGGGACCAGAAACCGAGGCTCGCTCCTGCGCTCAGTGTGCGTCCCAGTAGCCAGGTACAGACACCAGCCATTGAGAGCCGCACGCACACCCGCGCGCGATCCGCCCCCTCGGCTTCCCTCGGCTCTGCGCCCGGCGCCGCTCGCGCGCCCCGCCGCACTCCCCCTCCCCCCACCTCAGGGCGCCGGGTCGCCCGCCAAATCGTTTGTGAAGTTCTTGCAGGGAACCGAAGCTGATATTGAGCTGGCGGATCATTACCCGCTCGCCCGCCAGCTGTTTGTGCAGCTTTTGCCGAGGTTCACCGTTGATTTCAAGCTACCGGAACATTGCCGCCCCTTCCCAGCTACTGTGCTCTGCGTGGAACGCCATCTTTGGTTTCCCAAAACATGTGAAACTCGGGGCACTGCGCCATCTAGTGGCAGACAATGGTAATTACAGGTAATTTTTCATTTGATAAAATCAAGCATTTAGATTGACCATGTCTGATAATATCACTATTAAAGGATTCTATAATTTGTTTAATTACACGATGACTGAATTTTTGAGCGATACAGATGTGGTTCCCTTTGGCTGGATATTTACAGGGCTTGGTATCTTCTTTATTTTTGTTTGTTTCATTACAACGTGGTTGGAAAATAAAAAGGAGATAGAGTCCTTACAGGCAGGAGCTAAAAAACTAAACAAGGACATAACTGGTTTGGAAAACACTAATAAACAGCTTGAAAAGACGATTGCAGCTCTCGAGGAAAGGAATAATAGACTTTCCTCTGAGATGGCCACTAATAAACAACTTGAAAAGACGGTTGCAGCTCTCGAGGAAAGGAATAATAGACTTTCCTCTGAGATGGCCACTAATAAACAACTCGAAAAGACGGTTGCAGCTCTCGAGGAAAGGAATAATAGACTTTCCTCTGAGATGGCTTTGTTACTTGAGAAATTTGGAACTTTCCAGGAGAAGTTTGAATTTCATGAGGAAAGGAATAACAGATCTCTCTCTGAGATGGCTTTATCACTTGAGAGGAAAATGCAAGGTATGGAGTCAGGAACAACGGATCTGAATCATAAGTTACAATCCCTGTCGGTAGAAACTGAAACATTATCTGAGGAGATTCGGACCGTTAAATGTATTAACAAGACTTTATCAAAGAGCTATGAAAGATTGCTGGACAGAATTTCAATACAAGATGGCACCATTCATGCCATGAAAATTCTGTCCAAGGATGAGACGTTATCGGTGTTGGACAAACTTCATACCCTTGAATCCTCTATGAAAGCCTTGGAACATAATTCTGGGCAAGAGATTGAGGCATTGCAGAAGGCAATGGTAAATAGATTTGAAAAGATCGAGGAAATTATGGACTCTCATGAACAGGAGCAAATAGTACAAAAGAAAGTCCCAACCCCATCGAATAGAACTCTCCGGGATAGCTTCAATAGAACTCTACCTATTTTCCCAGTGATAACTACAGAAAAGGTGACTGGTTCTAAAAACCCTAAGATCACCAAGGAATATACATGGGAACCTATCCGTATGAATGATCTGAAAGAAATTAAACAAGCTGTTATGAATTTTGGGATGCATAGCTCCTTTGTTAAGGAGATGCTAAAGTCTTGGTCCCTTACAATTAACCCAACCCCTAGGGACTGGTTGGACCTAGTCTCAGCTGTTTTAGAGAACGGTCATCAGTTGAGCTGGAAGTGCATGTTTAGACAAGAGGCTAGGCTTTTAGAACAGCAGGAAAGATCAAAGGGAGTTGACATCACCCTAGATCAAATTATGGGTGAAGGACTTTATTCTGATCCTCTAGAACAAGCTAATTATGATGAACACACTCTATCCATATGTACTACCGCAGACTTGAAGGCTTGGGACAGGGTTCAAGACCCAAGACAGAGAACGGAATCATATATCAGAGTTAAACAAGATCGAGAGAACCATTTGTGGACTTTTTACATAGACTAACTAAAGCTGTACAAATAGGGATATCTGACCCAGAAGCAAGGCAGGTAATAATTGAGTCCTTGGCTTATGAGAATGCCAATGTAGAGTGCAAAAGGGTTTTGACGCCTCTAAAGATCAGATCAGCACCCCTGGAGGAATGGGTCTTACATACAATGAATATTGAATCGAATGAGATTCACGCCCATCACGCCGATAAGTGGGTAGAAGACGCCATTGCCAATGGTAGAAGAAGATATCAGAATACCAAATGTTTTAATTGTGGCAGAATGGGACATATGAAACGGAATTGCAGACAAAGGACTTACAGAAATAATAATAATAATAATGCCTTTGCCAGGAATAACAGGAATAGAAGGCCTCAGCCTTCAGGGTTATGTAGGAGATGTGGGAAAGGTAGACATTGGGATAGCGAATGCAAATCATCAAGAGATAGGCAAGGAAATCCGCTGCAGGCGGGAAACGCCATGGGGGGCCTCTCGCAGGCCCCCATGGCGAATGTGGTCCAGTCATTTCCCGTTACAACGGAGAACATGCCTTGTCAGGACAATTAGAAATCCCCATGTCTGCTGTTGGAAGCAAAAATAGCCCAAAAGATGAATTACGTGTATTTTGGCAAACTTCTATAAGTGATCAAAGACCAAAGTTAAGAGTGTGTGTAAATGGCATTTTCATTACTGGCCTGCTGGACACAGGAGCGGATGTTAGTATCATTACTCCAGAATCTTGGCATCCGTATTGGCCACTACAGGATGTAAATGTTCGACTTTTGGGAATTGGGACCCTATCTCGAGTAAGGCAAAGCACTAGATGGGTCGAATGCATCGGTCCTGAGGGACAGATAGGAAAATTAAGGCCATATGTAGCTAATATTGCAGTAAATTTATGGGGTTGTGACCTATTGCAGCAATGGAATACTCAAATTAACATTCCTGCTGCCTCTAGAGCATATATTTCTGAGGAAAACATCAAAAGGTATTACAGATGGCGAAAACCAGCCATTCAGGCTGTACAAGAACACAAACCAATGGATGCCCCTCTAGAACCACCAACGGCCCTACCTCTAAAATGGTTGACTGAGAAACCGATATGGACAAAACAATGGCCTTTATCTGAGGAAAAGTTGCAAGCTTTAGAACAGCTAGTACAAGAGCAATTGGATGCTCAACATATAGAAGAATCTACCAGCCCTTGGAATTCTCCTGTATTTGTGGTTAAGAAAAAATCTGGTAAATGGAGAATGGTGACGGATCTCAGAGCTATAAACAGGATTATTCAACCTATGGGCTCTCTGCAATCTGGACTTCCTTTGCCTTCTTTATTACCAAAAGGATGGCCTCTCATAGTTATTGATTTGAAGGACTGTTTCTTCACAATACCTTTACAAGAAAAGGATAGAGAAAAGTTTGCCTTCACAGTGCCTACTTATAATAACTCTCAACCTACCAAGAGATACCAGTGGACCGTCCTCCCACAGGGCATGTTGAACTCTCCTACCCTGTGCCAATACTTTGTGAATCAACCATTACAAATAATACGCAAGATGTTTCCCAAATCCGTTGTTTATCATTATATGGATGACATCTTACTGTCTGATTCAAACATGGATACCTTAGAGAGACTGTTTGAAGAGGTAAAAACAGTTCTACCTAAATGGGGATTACAGATTGCTCCCGAAAAAATTCAGAGAGGAGATTCTGTTGATTATCTAGGTTATAGAATAGGTTTGCAAAAAATTAAGACACAAAAGGCACAAATTAGAAGAGATCAACTGCAAACTCTTAATGACTTTCAAAGGTTGTTGGGAGACATTTCCAGCCTTCGACTGGCTGTTGGGATAACACCTGATATGATAATTCACTTAAACAAAACCTTAGATGGGGAAAGAGACCTAAACAGTCCCAGAGAATTAACAGCTGAAGCAGAAAAAGAACTGACAATGGTTGAAGAAAGATTGCAAGAAGCACATGTGGATAGGGTGAATCCAGAACTCCGTTGTATTCTCGTTATATTGCCTTCAAAAATTTCTCCTACAGGAATTCTAATGCAAAGAGATGATATTATTTTAGAGTGGCTCTTTCTACCTCATAAGCCAAGTAAGAAATTAAAAACCTATGTGGAAAAGGTTTCTGAACTAATCATAAAAGGTAAATTGAGACTTCGTCAACTAGCAGGCATAGACCCAGCAGAAATCATAGTGCCTTTCACCGCTGATGAGATACGAAAATTGTGGGAAGATAATGAACCATGGCAAAGAGCTTGTGCTAACTTTTTAGGAGAAATTAATAACAACTATCCAAAAAGCAAAAGGCTTAACTTTATAAAGAGAACTTCTTGGATTCTTCCTCGAATTGTCCGTGATGCTCCAATAACTGGAGCCCGCACGTTTTATACTGATGCTAATAAATCAGGGAAGGCAGGCTACAAATCAGAAGACTTGAGTAAGGTGGAACAAAGTCCTTATGATTCTGTCCAAAAGGCAGAGTTATTTGCCATTCTTATGGTGCTAAGGGATTTTAAGGAACCTCTTAACATTATTACTAACTCACAATATGCAGAAAGAGTTATCTTACATATTGAAACTGCCGAATTCATACCTGATGATATTGAACTAACCTCATTGTTTATCCAGGTACAAGAAATGATCAGGAACAGACTTTGCCCTATGTATATAACACACATCTGACCCCATACGGGTCTGCCAGGTCCTTTAGCACGTGGCAATGCAGATATTGATCAGCTATTGATTGGTAGTGTGCTGCAGGCTTCCGAATTTCATGAAAAGCATCATATCAATAGCAAAGGCTTGAAAAAAGAGTTTTCTATTACATGGCAACAAGCTAAGGAGATTGTAAAGAAATGCCCTACTTGCTCTTTCTATAACCAAGCACCACTGCCTGCAGGGACTAATCCAAAGGGCACCAAAAGGAATGAAATCTGGCAGATGGATGTGTTCCATTTTGCAGAATTTGGAAAATTAAAATATGTACACCATACCATTGACACTTATTCAGGATTCCAATGGGCAACTGCTTTAAGCTCAGAAAAGGCAGATTCAGTAATCACTCACTTATTAGAAGTCATGGCCATCATGGGTATACCTGCGCAAATAAAGACGGATAATGGTCCAGCTTATGTCTCTAGAAAAATGAAACGGTTTTTTTGCCTATTACAATATTAAGCATGTTACAGGCATACCCTACAATCCTACAGGTCAAGCAGTCATTGAAAGATCAAATAGGACGATAAAGGATATGTTGAACAAGCAAAAGGGGGTGGAGAATACCCCCAGAAATAGATTACATAATGCTTTACTAACTTTGAATTTTCTCAACGCTAATGAGAAGGGGACAACGGCTGCAGAGAGACATTGGATAATGGAAAAGTCTGTTGAATTAAATCAACCAGTTTATTTCAAGGATGTGCTAACCTCACAATGGAAGCCAGGGGATGTGCTGCGTTGGGGAAGGGGTTTTGCTCTTGTCTCCACAGGAGAAGAAAAATCGTGGATACCATCAAAGTTAATAAAGGTTCGGTTTGAAGAGGAGAAGCCCCTTGGAAAAGAAAAATAACAATTCATGCACAAGGATGGTGAACATACTGATGGTAAGAGACCTATAGTTCGGGAGCAGGGTTCTTTTTTTATCCCCACAGGAATACACTCACCTTCAAAGGACCTGAGGGACCCTGGATACCTTGAATATTGATGAATTGGAACCAATTGCAACCCAACAAGGATCAGCATTAACATTGGGTAAGCTCTGTGAGTATAAAAAACAATTTTTGTATGTGTGTCAATATGCATTTCTTCATAGATATTTAGAGCTGGTTTCTTGGAGTTGGACTCTGGCCCAGTCCCTCTCCAATTCCAAGCTTGTTTATAAGAGATTTCTCAGAGTTTCTGTCTCAGGTTAGGAGTCAAATTATGAGACAGAATATTAATAACAATAATGTTGATAATGGTACCAATATATTTGCCTTCTTTGCCTTCATTCATATCTATGGTTGTTTTTAATGCACCTTTCATTGAAGATATGCACGTATACGTCTGTATGTGTCCTTGTAGATAATGCTTATCTCTCTCGCAACAAACGACAAAATTTTTTTCTTCAGTAATATTTGCAGTTTCCAGGATGAAGACGGGGCCCCGCAACATCAACTCCAACTGGTTGTTATGACGTCATGTTTTAGTAGCGCTAATATTTGGCCTGTTTTTTGGTACCAATTGCACAGAACACTTTTGAATGGTGCACATTTTTGACAACATTCTGGACTCATTTTCTAAAAAAATTCAGAGGCTGGACACATTTTTCCTAGATGAAATGTTACCCTGGGTATTTTACCATCATTTGCTTTCACAGGAACCCCTGGGAAGAAAAGTCGCCCCTATGTCAGCTGGAAGCAATCTTGGATGACGACGCCCCCCCCTCCCAACAAAGTTTACCCTCAGATTTAGGGACACTAATTGGTGGCTGGTATAGGGTGGTCGGGTTGTGGAAGGCTTTATATGGACTCAGGGGTATAAATTATGTGTATATCTATATGTACATATATATATATATAAAAGGGGGAGGGAGGGATTAAGTGGTGATCTGAAGGAATAATTGATTTTTGTGAGTTATTGTTTTTTTAAAAAAAACTATATGTGTGTTGATTCTTGTATATTGATATATTGAACATTGTATGAGAGTATGATACTACCTCTGTTTGAAACAATTGTTATATTGACATTGCTTACTATATTGCAATGTACATCTCTACCTCTGATACTATTTATGTAATGACATTGTTTACTATATTGCAATGTACATCTCTACCTCTGATATTATTTATGTAATGACATTGTTTACCATATTGCACTGTACATTTCTACCTCAGATATTATTTATGTAAGGACCCTGTTTACATTTGGAAATCATTGTCTTCATTTATTGCACAGTTGTCTATTCTATTAGTCATACAGTTACATAAGTGTTGAGAATTATATGTTGGTCATATTTATATTTAGGACAATCAGGTTTTTTAGACACATAGAGGTTGTATTTAGTATAGATAGCATAATCTTCGACCTCTTTGAAGAGCTGTAGAACATGGCCTTTAATCTAACCTAGAGTTTTGTATTTATGAGACACAATCACTCCTGGCAACAATGCTCTACTCCCGAGAGAACGTTGAGCACCAAAGACACTCCACTGGGAGTTTGTCTTCTACTTGGCAGAACTGGCCTTGGGGCAAAGAAAAGCCCATACCTCCATTACTGACTAAAGTACGAAATATCCATAAGTGGATAAAACAGAATTGTCTTATCTTGCCAAGACAGGATAGGATAGTTCTACTAAAGGTTCCTTGCCATTGTATAATGGTATGTCAGGTTTTTTCAGGCCTCAGCCAAAGTTGGTTGCCTCAACATTGCTATCAAGACTTCGTGTGGTTGCCCAGGTAGTCAATTGTCTCTGTCTTCTGTTGCACATTTTGGAAGTTTCTCGTTTGTGCTTCCTGGTTGCTTTGGTAACTTTACTCTCCTTCTCAGATCTTTGATGGGGTTGAAGATTAGATAATGGTAGCTACCTTCTAGATTATTTAGATTTCCCAAAGTAGAGTGATTAGAAAAATTTTTCGTTATATACTCCTCGCCTGATATTGTTTACTTCTTGTAATTTTATATGATCTGTTCCCATTGTATATAGTTGTATTTGGTTTCTGAATCTGTCTTATTTAGACAAAAGGGGGAGATGTTGGGGCAGCTGGCCCAATCCCTGCGTTCAGGGGCGTGGCTGCCCCAGCGGAGTAGCATTCCCCTTAAGTAGGATCGGGGCGCCGGAAGGAGCCCCGTTCTTTGCTCTCCCCCGCATACCTTCTGCTCTGCTGGACCCTTGGTTCTGTAAGTTCCCTTATCTCCCCTTGTATTAAAACTGAGTAATTATAAAAGGACTATTGTGGTTATTTCCTAACCCCTCCGACCGCTGGCAGCCGGCACAGACTAGGGTGTACCTTCCACCACTCACATAACACATTCCTCTATGTGTAGAATGATTAATAAAAACTCAGAGACAGAAATTGGGGTTCAACCTGAAGGTCAGAAAAACAAAATAGCCATCTACTGGCTTTCGACTCTACCTCAATCCGAAAACTCCCCCTTACATCAGTTCTGATATGTACCCTTCTTATTTCCAGTAAAGTTACCTCACACGTAGCCTTAAACATAACGTGGAGTGAAAGACATTACATAAAAGTACTACAACTGAATTTACATGAAGTTCAAGAAAAGCATAGTGACCGTTGGGGTTGCATCTCGGGTGGTAATGGGTCCTGATAGTTCGGGGAACAACATTCATGGAGCTTCTGGAGAATAAAAGCCTCCCATCCTTGGTGGACAGTGGTAGTTGGTTTTCACGGTCAGCCTAACAGGACTTGAAACACATGTAGACATAATTGTGGCTATGTCTGTGAGGGTGTTTCCAGAGATTTAACTAATAAGGGAAAACCCACCCTGAATGTGAGAAACCTCATCCTATGTGCTGGGGTCCCAGACTGAGTTAAAGAGTGTAGTAGTTTGAATGTAATTGGCCCCCATATGCTTATAAGGAGTTGCATTGTTAGGAGGTGTGGCTTAGACAAATAAGTAGCACAGGAGAGGAAGGTGTCAGCAACACATATCATAAAATAATTTTCTTAATAACAACCTTTTGCAGGGGACTGGAGATAACTCAGTCAGCAAAGTGCTTGCCTTGTCAGCATGCAGATGTGAGTTCAGCTTCCAGAACAAATGTAAACACGTTAACAATGGTGGCATGTGCTTGTAACCCCAGTACCCGGGAGGGAATGACAGGCGGCCACCTAGCCTAGCCTAACTGGTGAGCCCCAGGCTCTCAGCCCCAGGTGGGAAACTTTGTCCCAGAAAACAAGGCATGGTCTGGCGAGCACTTGCTGCTCTTGCTCCCAGGGACCAGGGTTGAAGTTCAGCTCCCAGCACCTATTTGGCAGTTTACAACCCCTGTATCTCCAGCTGCAGTGGATCACAGCTCCTTCCAGCCTCTGCAGGGACCTGTATTTATGTGCACATATCCACACGCAGACTCAGAAGCATATACATTTTAAAAATCATCGAGGTTTATGTTAGGGTTAAGCCCCACTAAACTTCTCAGGATTCAGTGGGATTGCTATAGCAGGCAAAAATTGGCTAAAGATATCTGAGGGTAAATAAAATAAATTAGCTCACTAAATCTTTTTATCATGTCCCGTTTATTCTTACTATGCTCTCTCTAATGATCTCTTGATTTTTCCCTTTCAATGTTCCTCAGTGTTCCTCTGCATTGTTCTACCCATCCAACAAGGTTTTTAGTTTACATACACAGAGATAGTTCGCAGTTCTATAGGTGATAACAAGAGTATCGAGCATGCATTTTTTTTTTTTAGGACTAACAGGATGGACAAAGAATGACAAGGTGGGCACCTTATGTCTCAAAAAGGTTGTGGCCGTGAAGCTCCCCAGCAAATACCAGGAGGATTAGGACAGAGCTTACCACCTTGGATAAGCATCATGGTGCTGTATCCATTGGCACCCAGGTAAGAAGGAATTTCCTTTTCTGGGGCTAGTTTAGTGACTCAAGCTTTTCCCCTGTATATTTTAGGGGTAAGGTTACAAACAGTTAATTTCCTAGGCTAAGACCTTGTGTCAAATGAAAGGAGAAGGTAAGCACAGAATATTAATAGCTTGTTAGGGTAGAGTAAAGGCCAGTGGATTACCCCTTCCTCAGTCTGCTGCTAGAGAATTCAGGGCCACCCAGACCTGTTTATCAGTAGAGCAGACATGCTGTCTCTCTGCTCAGTGCCTCCTGCTCAGGGCTCCTTTCTTTTTTTAAATATTTATTTATTTATTATTTATACAATATTCTGTCTGTGTGTATGCCTGGAGGCCAGAAGAGGGCACCAGACCCCATTACAGATGGTTGTGAGCCACCATGTGATTGCTGGGAGTTGAACTCAGGACCTTTGGAAGAGCAGGCAATGCTCTTAACCTCTGATCAGGGCTCCTTTCTTGTCAGTGAGCCCTGTCAATAAGGATAATTGTGGGGGACTGGCTTTATGTAGATTTGACTATGAGAACAAAGGGTTAACAAAGGCTCTCACACCAGGGCCCCATAGTGTGGAAGAAGTCATCCAGTTGCCTGTACAAGAAAAGTCAGGTTTAAAGAATGATTTATACACTGCTAGGGTGTTTTGGGGTGAATCCCATTATAGAAGGGAGAAGCATCACGATTTCACAAGATGTCTACAAAATTGACCATGACTGTGCCAAAGACAAGTGTTTCTGAAGTTCCACAAGTGTTCACTACAGTGTACACTCCGCAAGTATTCACTACAGTGTACACTCATGTGAATCTGTCAGCTGCACTTCTGCTAAATGGTACTTATGGCTCACATCATAAAAGAGTCTTTAGGACAAGGGATAGCTCAGTGGTTAAGAGCACTTGCTGCTCTTCCAGGGACAAAGTTTGGTTCCCAGCACCCACATAATGGCTTGCCGGTGTCTGTAACTCCAGTTCTAGGGGATCCAGTGTCTTCTTATGACCTCCATGGGCACCAGGCACTCACATGGGGCAAAGATATACATGCAGGCAAAACACCCATACACAAAAAATAAAAATTAATAAGTCTTTTTAAAAGCATACAAGATTGTCGGTCAATGGTGGCGCATGCCTTTACTCCCAGCACTCGGGAGGCAGAGACAGACAGAGCTCTGTGAGTTTGATGCCAGCCTGGTCTACAAGAGCTAGTTCCAGGAAAGCTAGGACAGTTTCACAGAGAAACCCTGTCTCAAAAAACAAACTAAACAAACAAACAAGCAAAAAAACCACATAAGATGAATTACATCTAAAAAAAATTCAAATTTAAAAAAAAGATGAATTACATCTGAGGAAAACCTCTAGCCTCCATACACACATATGTGCAGAAACACAAGAACACACATGCATATATTTATTTATATATGTATACAAGGTTTTACAAAATATATGAAAAATAAATATATCTAATAAAAATATATAGAAAAGTCACTTAAATAGGTAGACTTTTATTCTTATAATTAAAAGAATACAAATTAAATCATGTGGACACTTAAAAAAAGAAAATAAATTACAGATTTGATATTTCACTGATCAGAATGGAGGTCTTGGAGAAGGAGCAGGGAATCAGAAATTTCCATGTTTTACTGACAAAGGGTTAGCCTGAAACCTCTTTGGAAAGCAGCTTAACAACAATAAAAATTTAAATGCATATTTCCTTTGATTAAAAAATAAAAAAATCTACAAGGCATATTGTTATATGCCTGCAATCCCATCTAGTAGGAGGCTGAGGCAGAAAGATTATAAATTTGAGGACAACCCAGACAACTTACTGAGAGCCTGTCTCTGTAATGGTAAAAGTAAAAATGCTGCAGGTCCCCGAGTGGCTGCACTGGGCAGCAGGTCCTGAGACCAGGGCAGACCATGAAGGCAGCAGGTCCCAGGCAGGAAGCCACATGGCGGGTGAGAGACCAAGACAGGCACACCATGCAGAATGAGGTTGGATGGGAAGTGGAGAAGGGGGAAGAACAGGGAGAGAGGCAGAGAGAGAGAGAAACAGAGAGGGGGAAGGGGAAAAGTGGAAAGACACAGAAGCTGCCTCTTCAAGAGGGAGATGGAAAAGAAGGGGCTCAGGTTGGAAGCTGAAGATCAGCCTGCCTCAGGGGAGGGGGAGAGGGAGTGGGTGTGGCTTGTCTCTTAAAGGGACAGAGCAGACCGTTGCTTGGGTCTGGGAATGTAGCCCAGTGGTAGAGCATTTGCTTGGCATGTCCAAAGCTCTGGATTCAACCCCCCAGCACAAGGGATAACTTCTGTTTTCTTCAGAAGATTTACAAATTACAGAAATTTGAGTATTGTATCGTTCTTTCCTATAGCAAGTGCCAATAGGAACTCCAATGGGAGGTTGTTTAAATAAGTTACCCAATGGGTCACAAGCTATTAACATAGGCATTTCAGGCCTTCTTTCATCTGCCAACTAAACAGATTTGCACACACACACACACACACACACACACACACACACACACACAGTGACCATGGTCCAGGAACACAGGTTCAGGTGCCCCAAATACCCTGTGCCCATGTGGTAGCAGTTTCACGAACAAAACAGAGCAAAGAATAATAAAGGCACCTTTTTAAAGCTAGAAAAATCACAGCAAAGCCAGGAAGCCTCTGTGTAGCTGTCTCAGATGTTGTCTCTTGATACTTTAGCTTTTGGATTGGTGGAAGATAGGGCTCTCATACATTTCAGAGGGATTTACCTAAGAGTCATGAGGAGTAAGGTCAAACACAGGCAGGTGGTGCGTGGCTAGGGGGACTGAAATAACTTGACCCTGGACCTGCATTATTCTGGCTCTGCACAAACACGGAAGTGTTTACCAGTCCATCAGCCTTGGAGAAGGTCTGACATGGGCGCAGTTGCTTTCTGGTCACACCTCCCTCTTTCTCTCTTCATGAGGAAAGTCAGCAGCAGCTTCCATGCTATTGGACTGCAATGCCACGGGGAAGCAGAGTACAGGAAGGGGCAAGGCTTTGTGGAATCCAGAAAGTTAG
The DNA here is from genome assembly GCF_903992535.2 of Arvicola amphibius. Lineage (NCBI taxonomy): Eukaryota > Metazoa > Chordata > Mammalia > Rodentia > Cricetidae > Arvicola > Arvicola amphibius. The sequence continues at coordinate 96,775,956 of NC_052051.1, forward strand.
GGAATGCAAGAGGTTTAGGGAAGGGAAAGTAGTGGTATTGTGCAAACAAAAAGCTTCTCTTTGGGTCTCAACCATGTTAAAATAATTTTCACCAAGAAAAAAACTCATAAAATACAGCACAGTGCAACATAGACTGACCATCATGGTGGAATTATAAGTGATTTTTTAAAAAAATTCTTGTATACTTGTATATTTTGTGTATATATATACATATATATGCAAATATATAATTTTTGTATATTTTATATTTCCACCATAAGCATGGGTTCACTGCTAGACGCGCCTTGGCCGGTAGGTGGTGCGATTTAGTGCGCTCTCAAACCTGGTCTGAGTTAACCCAGCGGTCAGATCCCAACAGGGTCAGGCCACCGCTCTGAAGAGCCCCAGTTGGCTAGAAGATGCGACAGCAAGGATTCCTTTTGGGTAATTGGGACTGGGAGAGTTGATCGGGGCCTAAAGAAACAAAGTTTGAAGACTGTTATATATAACCCTATCTCGAAAACCAAGAATAAATAAGTATAAAAGAAACAAAGTTTGAAATGTTTCAGTGATCCGAGGAATGGCTTCTTAATTAGGAAAATTCCCTCGAAGTAGTACGTGCTAAACCCTCGCCCAACCTCTCCAATCCAGGAGGAAAAAAGGAGCAGTAAATTGAAACATCAAAGTCAAAGGTTGTTGGATTAAGTCCAGAGCACCATCCCAGGATGGATTTTAAAAGTGCAGCTTCCCAGGTGTGAGAGATCCCAGCCCGAGGGGCGCGCAGGGATGGCGCAGCACAAAAGAGCTGGACTAGTTCCCGGGGAAGGCGCGAGCTAGCGTGGCTTTGGCAATGGGTACTGAGTCCCCAAGCAGCAGGGCTGTGCAGACCCACCGAGGACCGGAGTATAGCGGATCCAGCAGTGGGGGCTGGCGGCGTGGCTCAACCAAGGCTCCGCCCCGCTCAGTGCTCCAAGCCCCGCCCCTGAACGCTTAAACCCGCCTCCTGGGGGTTCGGAGTGGCGGCAGCCGACACCGCCTCCGTCCTTCCTGACTTGCGCGCGCAGCCCGCCGCCTGCGTCTGCCCGCTCCTTGGTCAGGCGCCTGCCCTGAAACCGCCCAGCCAGTGCCCGGGAGCTCGGGTCGCGGTACACAGCGAGCTTCACAGAGGTCCGCAGCCCCGCGCGGTGACAGCATGAGCACGCGCCTCCCGGCCCTTGGCCTCCTGCTGCTGCTGCTGTGCCCTACGCAGGTGAGCGGCTTCCAGAGCCCGGGGCTGGCGGGCGAGCGGGCGGGCCGGGCCGTGCGGCGGCTCCGGAGACCCCGGGCGCAGGCGTGGGGGAAGTTGGTCTGCGGGTGCAGCCGCGGAGGTCGCCTTCTCCTGTGTCTGTTTATCCTCACGCTGCCCTGTGGTCTGGGAGCGGTGACAGCGGGGGCCGCTATTTGGCTAGCTTTGAGCTCATTCCAGCTGTGGTCACCTGATTTAGGAAGTGGGATTGGAGGGACAATGGGTGCAGAGAAGAGGGACTTTGCTTGTTTTTAATCCATTTTAGACAACACTAATTCTACATGCACATCAACTCTTAAGTTTACGTAGCTCTTATTGCATTATCGCTCCTTATCTCCAGACGGTGGAGGCGGAGAACAGAATTCAGGCACCAAATTGAGTACTTGAATCAGCCTGATGTAAAGAGTGTGGTTTGCCTCTTATCACGTATGTTATAAAGTTTCGGGAAACTGAGACCCACAAACGCAGTAGGCCCTCATCTGGCTTTTCCTGGCTGTGGCCAGTTTGGGCATGGGTGTGTCACTACTGTTTGTGTATCTAGTTTTCTCTTTGGAAACAGTGGGTGTGTGTTTGGTGATGTCTACGGAGGGGTACTAATTAAACCACATCAGGATGACTAAGTCGGTGGAAATCCTGTGCCCTGTGCCCACTAACTCCCCTCTACTGGACTTATGACATGGTGGTGATTCAGTTACCCCATCTAGGAAGCCTGTCCTTTGGACTTTACATCTCTGTGCAATGCTCAAGGATGTAGGGATGCTGATCCAGGAGGACCCAGGAGCCAGGAAGTGTACACACGCAGATACCAGGCTGAACCCAAAGTCAGGGAAAGCAGTGGGGCTGTTTGGGACAGACCAGACCAACACTTGCCATCTCTGGTTTTAGGTGTTTGATTCAGCCTTGATTTTTTGAAATAATAAAAACCTCATCATTATTGAGATGAAGTCAGTGTGTGGAGAAGCCGTTTCCCTGCCTAGTGTGGTGTCTTTGAGAAAACGTCAGCAGTTTCTTTCCCCCAGAGTTTTAGGTCAGGACCTAATCAGCAGACTCCACGTTATAAAGTGGCTTAAACTTAACTCAAGGTTGATAAGCAGTGCGCCTCTTCTAGAGCATTTGAGTAGACTAAAGTTGATTCTCTTGCAAAACGCTGAAAGTCTTTCCAAAGCCCTCTGAACTAGGAACACTCTTATTGTTTTAAAAAGCAGCTCCCTGCTATGGAAAGGCTCCCAGGGCAGCTGAAAATATGGGGGTGGGGTATCTGGTTTTGGAACTTGTGCTGGTGGTTGGCAGCAGCTCATCAGGTTTCAGTCTGAACACCAATCAGGTTGCTTGGGGATTAGACACAGCTGTCCTTTGGAAAATCTAAAATGCATTTGGAGAGATTTTTGGTTTTTCTCTTTAAATTTACAGATGATGGAATAACATCTCCAAGTTGAGTGTTCTGCTTTCCTGTTTGTTTTGCCTTTTTTGCATGTCAGTTTCTAAGGGCCCAGCTTTTGACACTCTGTTGCCCCGGTGTGCTTTGAATTCACCGGGCCTGCTTGAGCCCCCTACGAGCTATAAGTTGCAGGTGCCTGCCTAGACAGCTTGTTTGTAATGCTTGTCTTTGCTGATAGTCATACTGTGCACGCCTTTAATCTGAACCCTAGAGAGGAAGAGTCAGGCAGATCTCTAAATTACAGGCCAACCTGGTCTACCTAACAGGTTCTAAACCAGTCAGGTTAATATCAAGACCCTAACTCATACAAACAGTAGCCCACCTGTGTTCATCCTGGTATGAATGCAGTTGGGGAAATAAACGAGCCTCTTCTGGCTGACCTTTGTCCCCCTTGAAGAACTTGGGATGTGTTGAGGTCTGAGCACTCCTTAAATATTTAAGTGGCGTTTTCAGAGGTGATCTGGGGTGGGTTAATCTTTTGACCTGGAGGAAGGGATTAATAACTTTGTGAAATTGGAGTGGGTATGTGTGATCTCCAGCTTCAGGCAGATTGATAACAAGTCACCAACTGGAAAAGGAAGGTTTTGTTTCTTTGTTTGCAAGTGGGTAAAAGGATTGCTGAATAGAACCTTGTATTTCTCCGAATTTATTATATTAGCCAGAACAAAGAGTCCCTCTGTTGAGGGAGGCACAGGCACTCTCTCCTGGCTAAGTCTCCTCACGTCCTTGTTAAAGACTCACTATTGGAAGCATGGCGCATCACCTCCTGGCAAGTCTGCTCTAGGCTGTCTCAGGTGCCCCCTTCACTGTCACCTGGAGCTCTGCAGAGGACATCTGCTCCCCAGACAGACCACACAAGGTCTGTGCCAGCTTCCCCAGGCCTCTGTGCTGTTCCCCCGCCAGGATGCCTTCCCATGGAAGCTCTTGAGTTTTGCTTACACTGCTGCAGTGGCTTTTTCTGTTAACAAAGTCTTTGAGGGGGCGGGAGGTGGGAGGGGGTCCTTAACTCCATCTCTCCCCATTGGAACTCCAGTCCCCTCCCCTATAAAGTCATAGTAATTGTGTCTACTTTCCAGGGTGTTTGTAAAAGTTACTTGTTTTGTTACTGAAACGCCAAACTCGGGCCTCTTGAGGGCAAGAACTATATTAGTTGTGATCAAAGCTGGAGAGATGGCTCAGCAGTTGGGAGTGCTGGCTGCCCTTCCAGAGGACCTGGGTTCAATTCCCAGCACCCACATGGCAGCTCACACCTGTCTGTAACTCCACTTCCAGGGCTTCTGACACCTTCACACAGACATCATACATTCTGCAAAACACCAATGAACATAATATAACAATAAATTATATATATGCATGCATCCATATATAATGTATTTGCAGTTGATTTCTGGTGATGACATTGATTGTAATGAAGGGGTAAATTATGGTATACTAACTATCTTCATAAAGTTATTAAAATAGCCAGGATCTTTTTCTTTTTGAGTCGTGCTTGCTGTGTAAGCAAGGTTGGCCTCTGGTCTCCTAGGCGCTGTTAGTTCTGCCAGGTGATGTGCAGCCACTCTTCCTAGCAGGCAGTGGGAACGATTCTGGGTTACAGATGAGAGATGCACAGTGTGTCATTATGTGCACAGAGCTAACCATTTTGTCCTCACAGAACCCCTTCAGTAAAAGCATATTTTCATGTTTTTAAGATTTATTTATTTTTGTATTTTACATATATAGGTATTTTATCTGCACGCAAGAAGAGAGCATTGGATCCCATGAGACGATAGTTATGCGCAGTTGTGAGCAGCAGTGTGTGCCTGGGAATTGACTCAGGACTTCTATAGTTCTACACAGTTGTGAGCAGCAGTGTGTTCTTGGGAATTGACTCAGGACTTCTATAGTTATACGCAGTTGTGAGCCGCAATGTGTGCTTGGGAATTGACTCAGGACTTCTTGAAGAGCAGCTCTTTGCCACTGAGTCCTCTCCAGCCCCAGATTTTTCTTGTTTTATTAACAGGAACATTAAGTTCATGTTTGTCTCATGGTCACATGACTAGTAAATGCTGGCCCAGAAGCTTGCGCTGATTTCTGCAGTCTACTCAGGCTCAGGTGTTGCTCCCTGATTCCTGGTATTTAGCAAGCTGAAGTGAGTGGGTGCCCAACAGTTACCTGTTTGACCAGTAAAGCTTCTCATTCAGTACCTGCTCCTGTCTTCGGTGTGGCTTGGTTGTTGCCGGGGAGTGGCTAGTCGGCTGACCATGGCCCTCTGCAGATACATACCAGCACTCACTTGCTGTGGCTTTGGGGCTCTTCTGCCCCTGGTGTGAGCTGAAGCTCATACACGTCTAACAGTAACTAATAGTGTGGCCTTGCGTGAGTTACTTCCACTGCAAACTAAATGAAGAGCTCTAGAAATATTTGACTTGAACCCCATGCACAGGCAAGTCTTGGTGTGCACAAAATTTCTCTGTATGCGCACGCGTGCCAGGCTGGCTTTGAAACAGAACCAGAGGTTTATACCCTAGAAGTCAGATCAAAACAAGCCTCTACCCCTAAGACCTGCCATGTTTGTTTAATATGTCTTCTGAATTCCAAAGGCAGTGTACTTTCTGGGCAGGGTTCCATCCACCCCATCCTATTTTATTGTTATTGTGTCCAAACTCCCTTCAGAGGCAGTGGGCAATGGGGCTAACCAGCAGCTACCTGGCCTGCTCCCCTCTTGGAGCTGGTTCCTCTATTGCCTTTACCTATCCACAATGGTAGCACGTATGATAATCCCAACTGTAGCATCGTGGTTGGGTGCTGGCAGGGAGCTGAGGACTGTCAGTCACACTGAGGGGAAGGAGTTATCACTTGACAGCCACCTTGAGATGGGAATGGTAGTCATTGTTTCTACAGATGACCAGGTTGTGAAAAAGAATATTTGTGGGCCATTGCCGCAGCAGGTGGGGCTACCTGTCTGCTGCAGCGTTTTCTGAGGAGGAGTCAGTGCCCAGACAGGGCTGGAGTTTGAACTGTGCAGGCACTCGGGTTGGGAGTGTGGGAAGATTCAGAAGATGGGCTGGAGAACATTGGTCTTGTTTTTCAGAATTATGTCACTTATGAGCTCTGTGGCCTTGGAATATCATTCCTGAGCCTTAGTTCCCTTGCCTGTAAATTTTTGTATTCTGTGTGATGGAGTGTTTGAGAAGCTAGTGAGGTGAGTGAGAAACTACATGGCTTTGTGCCTGGCGTGCCACCTGCGCGCCTCCTGGGCTTGCGAGTTTGGCCCTTAGCAGGATTCACGAGAGGCCTCCAGGAGTAGGCAGCTCTCTTGGTGGTGGTCAGGGTTTCTTTCTGTGTAGTGTGGGTAGTGGCCCTCCCTATGTGCTCATGGACAGTAGACTGTAGTTGCTGATAGATAGCAGATGGGTTAGTTTTTCTTAAATCTTCCTGCACTAGCCCTGTTGACGGCAAGTTTCTGACTCGGTAATATTTCTAGTAATTAAACCACATCTTCCCTGTCTTATGAAAGTAGAGACTCTAGCCTTGTCACCACTAAATCTGGGCTGACGCCAGATGGCCATGCGTTCTCATCTCTTAATGGAAGAAACCCAGTGAGATTCTCTCAGCTCACTAAGTCTTGCCGGTTTCTGAGTTGTTGTTTCTGAGTTGGGATGCAGCGTGCAGAGTGTTTCAAAGGAAGACTTATATCTGGGCCCAGTTGTTGAGGATCTCATGGTCTTACAAGGCATCAAAACAAATGCAAGAAAATACTCTTGCAGATCTCATAAATTTTGCTTGATCTTAGAGCAACAACCAGCAAACTGTGACCTAGCCAGAGCGTTTGTAAATAAAGTTTTATTGGATGTGTCCTTTCGTTTACTTTGTGCTATGGCTGCATTTGAATGTCTACAGGCAGAGTTGAGTATTTGCCACAGTAACCTGAAGTCTCAGAAACCTACATATTAAATGTTTGGCCCTCAGAGGCAGACTTTGTCAGTGCCTGGCCCTAGTGGATCTACAAGGGCGCTCTCAAGATGTGACCAAAACATGTCACCATGGCACAAGACATCTGCTGCCTCACTTGGAGGACTGGTTTTGCTTCAGTGCCAGGCCCTGCTGAGCTATTAAGACAGCTCACCTACTTTGAGAACACAGGCATTAGACCAGGGTGAAAGGGGTCAGAGTTCAGCTTAATGAGGAAGTGAGTCTTGAGGGAGGCATCTAAGCAAAGGTCATCAGAGAGGGCAGACAGGGTGGGTAACACAAAAGCCTGTGGAAGAGACAATGAGGCTTGTTTTTTCTGTGGTGTGGAGTTTGACCCTAAGGATCTAGATAAAAATAATTGAGGGGAGTTCAAAAAGAGCCAAAAAAAAAAAAAAAAACTCTGTGGAAGGAAGACCTGGGTATGATGAGTTAGCACTGGTTCAGTGTGAGAAATGGTAGGGTTGATCCAAGGAAGGCCTTCAGTTGTAATTCAGTGTATCTACAAAACCTGGATATTTGTGATAGGTGTTTGATTTGCAATTAAAGAAAAATATGTAGTCTTTAAAAAATATTTTAGGGATGGACAAAACATACTAGTTAAGTAATGTTGCCCTTTCAGTAGGGAGTACCTCTACAAGAGTGGTCAGTGTGAGCACATGCCACATGTGCAGCCACTCTTCCTAGCAGGCAGTGGGAACAATTCTGGGTTACAGATGATCGCTGGCTTGAACGCGCCGCAGAGTTCTTGTGCTGGAACACACACACACACACACACACACACACACACACACACACACACACCCTGCAAGCGTTGATTAGCTCAATATACCTTTGTCAAAATGAGCGAGTAGATGCAGCCCCTCCACCTTGGGCTTCTAGCCTCCAGCTCTGTGAGACAAATATATTTCTGCTTATCACTTAGTCTCAGGTATTCTGTTGTGGCAGCAGCATACAGACTGTGGAACACCCCCAGGCCGCGAGTCAGCGGGATGCACTGTCAGAGACGTGGGTGAGGTGTGACCCTCAGCTTGTGATCCCCAATCCCGTTTGACCTCGGGACGGCTGAAGCTCTGCCGTCTATGACAACCGGCTTTCATTTCATCTGGTGAAGAACAGCTGAGACCAGGCTTTTGCTTTGTGTTATTTTGGTGGTAAAATTCACATATGACTTTTGCTTTTAGCCGTGTTCAGTTACCTCAGTGTGTCACACGTGTGCACCCTTTGCTACTGCCCATCCCTAGAGCAGGGCTCATGTTTTGGTTAGACTCACTTTTTGGTGATGGTAGACCTCAAACATGGTGAGTTTCATTTTAATACTGCAAGAAGATGCTTCTGAGCAGAGAGGTGGTGGCGGGCGCCTTTAATCCCAGCACTCAGGAGGCAGAAACAGGCAGATCTCTGTGAGTTCGAGGCCAGCCTGGTCTACAGAGCGAGTTCCAGGACAGTCAGGATACACAGAGAAATCCTATCTCAGAGGAAGGGAAAAAAAAAAGAGGATGTTTCTGAATTTAAAACCAGGGTGTGTTTTGTTCAGTTTGGTTTTGTGACCAAGTCTTGCTGTATAGCCTGGGTTAGCCTCCAGTAGCAATCCTGCTACCTCAGCCTCCCAAATGCTGAGTTTAGGGGCAAACGTCACAGCCCTCATCTCAGAATCAGGCTTCTGTAGCAGAGAACAGGCAGCATTGTGTTTGGAAGTCAGGTTCTTTGTCTAAAAGGGAAGCGTGTGGCCGCACGAGTTTCGCTTGCCCAGAGCGAGGTGGCATTAGCGTGTGCTGCTGTACTGTCTGGGGAGACGTTGTGACACATCAGGCCTCTTTGTCACTCAAGCCCTGGCTGCTTTCTGTACTGTGGTGAGGTTGAGATTGCAAATCGTGCCACTAAGGCACCAGTTAGATTCTCCATGGGTTGCAGAGATGAACACGGCCCAGCCTTGACTCTTTAAACCTGTGGCTTTGGTGCAGCGGAAGGTGAGCCCAGCCTCCTGAAGCACCTAGGCCACAGGTAGGTGTCCAGCTCGACCTTAGATGAGGCACTTTACCTGCTCATCTGTATTCCAGTACAGATGAGTCACAGATCTGTCTGGGTGGGGCTGTGACAACAGAGACTTAGCAAGTGCCGTGGGGTAAGTGTGGGAAATGTGCTGTGTCCTCATGGGACTGTATGCCTAGGTGCATCGACGGGTACCACACGGGAGCTGGAGAATGGCCTTAGCAGGTAGTGAGGAGGACGGAGCAGTGTGGAGGCAGACAGGTCTCCTCAGGATAGGGCAGAAGGAAGGGAAGAGCCGAGACAAGGTGTCTGGAGCCCTTTTCACAGGCAGCGGGAGAGGGTGGTTGAGCAAGGGAGTCCCATCAGAGCGGATGATGTTAGCAGTGGAGGCAGTTTCAAAGGTTAAACTGTTGCAAGAGGCCTGGGTATAGATGCATGAAAAGAGATTGGTTTTTTCAAGCCCCAGAGGCTGGCAGGCAGCTGGGCGGGTGTGGAGAGCTTGGAGCCGTCCATGAAATTAGAGCGTTGTTCATAGGCAGGTGCGGATACCAAGAAGGCAAAGATACGTGTTGACAAGAAAGAGGCCAGGGGAAGAGTCGGCAGGAAACAGGCTCTGCTTGCTGTAATTGTGAAGAGGGTCTCGCCCTTCAGTGCTGCCCGGCAAGATAGTAGGCTCTGCCCTGACAAAGGAGGGAGTGGGCGGGGACTCTAGAGAAGAGCCTTAATTGTGGAGTTAATTACCTTTTATGAGGAGTCTGTGCCTGGCTCCAAAAGGCCCCAGTTTCAATCCCGGCTAAGCCACTACTTGTATGATCTTGCACAAATTATGTCTGTAGTCTCCTAGGACTTCAGTGTGTGTATCTGTGGAATACATGAAACACTGTGCACGGGTGCCGCCCATCACAGCTGGGAAGACCCTGAGCTGATGGACACCTTGGGCCCCTCTGCCTGGGGCTGCTGCTGTGGGCAAGATGATTCCGTGAGATGCCAGGCTGAGCGTGGCCAGGAAACCCCAGATGGTTTTGTTCTAGTGAGGTGGTTAAGAGACTCCTGCAGGGGTAGTGGGCTCAGCCTGCCTATTGTTGACGTCTTGGGATCCAGAGCGCCCCACTTCCCTCCTGCCTTCCCCTTTCCTTCCCAGGGGCAGGGATACTTGGCTTTGAAGTCAGGGCCCCAGCATGAAAAGGGTGGTCTTTGTAAAACCACACTGGGCCATTCTGATTGTTTATTCACCATGGATTTGGGGTGGATGCTTGTTGATCTGGGATTAGTTAACTGTGGCTCTTTGGCAGCCAGTCCCCTAGCTTTGTGTCTCATCCTTTGTTCTGGGAGATGCCATCCGATTACATTGTTTGAATGTTCAGCTCAGAACCTGCTTTGGTGTCAGCCCTGCTGAATTCCCTGGTCAGTTTTGCCCAGATAAACTCTAACTGTTCTTCCCCGGAATTCTGCTGTGAGACGGGCTTGGCATCTAGTAGAGATTTCTGAGGAATGAGAGACGCTGCTGTGTCCCCACCTCCATAGCCAGCATTTGTCCTTTTAGACTTGGCATCTAGTAGAGAGCTGTGAGGAATGGGAGACGCTGCTTGTGTCCCCACCTCCATAGCCAGCATTTGTCCTTTTAGACATGAGTTACATTGGTAACCACCTGTCTGTGGAAGGCCAGAGCTTCAGTTCTCGGCTCAAGTTGCTGAGTTTGGTTTAAAATCTTGACACTTGCTCTACAGAGAGAGAGAGAACAAGGAAAGAGATATCTTAATAGAAAAAACATCATGGGGTTAATAAGGAACCTGACACTGGGGAAATTCGCAGAAATACACAAGGATGACCCCAGCTAAGACTCTAAGCAATAGTGGAGAGGGGTCTGAACTGGCCTTTCCCTGTAATTAGGTTGAGGACTACCTTAATTGACATCACAGACCCTCATCCACACGCTGAAGGAAGCAGGTGCAACACTAACCACTGGCCCAAGCTCCTGCAGTCCAGTCGAAGAGAGGAGGGAGGAGCCCACAGAAACAGCTGGACTTAGAGCTGGGGAACCTGCATAGGACCAAACTTGGTCCCCTGAAGGCAGGTGACAATGGTGGGGGTTGGGCAGTATGTGGGGCCACTGGTATTCGGACCAGGATATAACTGTAATGCATGAGCCCATTCTCTGTGGGCTTGCTCAGCATGGGGGAGGAGGGGCTTGGTCCTGCCTCAACAAGGTGATGGGACAAACTTAGTTGACTTCCCAGGGAGACTGTGCCTGAGGAGCAGATAGGGGGAGGGTGGGGAGAGTGAGAGGAGAGGAGGAAGGTAGAACTGAGATTGGTTTGCTAATACACAAATAGATAGATGGATGGATGGATGGATGGATGGATGAATGGATGGATGGATAGATGGATGGATACATAGATATCTTGACACTTCCCCATTTGGATAATTTCCCTCCCTGTGGCCTAGACTTTGTGAGTTCAGAGAGGGAGATTGTGCCATAGACACAAGCAGCCTGGGGAAGAAGCTCCTGAGCTACTGTCCCTGTCTAAAAGTGACAAGGTGTGGTACCCCACATACACACACTCCTACATGTCCCATGTGGGGCTTGGGGTGTCTCTCTTTGCCTTTTTGAATGCAGGCCTTCCCCATGATGAGCAAACACTCAGTCCTAAGCTACTCCCTTTCTGTGAAGGCAGGGGCTCCATGTGGCCCAAGACATTTCCAACCTCTGCTTCTCCTACTTCCTGTTTCAGCCCTTCTCTGTGGTAGATGAGGTTCCAGCACACTGTAGTTTTAATTTTGCTGTCTAAACAAGTTATATTGTCTCTGGATTCCCTGACAATTGAATCCTGGTCTGGTTGATGGGACTGTTCTGCCTCTATTTCTCCTACCCTCGTAGTTTCTGTTACGGGATCTGCATCTTGCCTGGGAACCATGGAACACATGGGTGTGGATTGGTCCTGTTGTCCAGTGTGTTCAAGGCTTTCCACCAGAGATCTCAGGATCCATCTTGCTCCTGGCTGTCATGTTCTCCCTGTTGACAGTTACAAGTCCCTGGCATGCTCGGTCGTCTCTGCTGGGTTAGCTGTGATGCAGTCGGCTTCGTCTGGGCAGCACACATGGACAGGGTGGTGACTCACTGGAGCCCTTCCAGATAGCCGTGTGACTGTCACATGGAGACTATGAGTGGCTCTTGACACATCTTTTCATACGAAATTTTAACGAGTTAATGTTGCTTAGGTGATAGCCCTTAAAGTTAGCACATGCAGTCCTTGCGTTCGTTTTCCTTAGCCCTCAGAGACAGTGTGCGTCCTGCACCACTTTAGGTGGGACCAGTGGTACTGGTGGTTTGTTCTCCAGGGGCTTGTGCCAACATCAGCTAAACTAGGTATATGTGGAAATAGTCTTTGGTTGGTTTATCTAATTTTTCGTGTGTTCAAATGCCCCCAAAACAGTGCCTTGTGATCACTGACTTGCCAAGTGCCCTGTCCCCATGTCGCCCTGTGGCTTCTGCTTGTACCGTGAAGCTCCTGGCAGGAGATCCTCATCCAGATACACGGGAAGCCTGTATCTGGTAAATACTTTCCATGCCTGCATCACTGACTTGGCAGAGCCGTTTGGGATATTGAGCCTGGTTGCTTTTTTAAAGTATGTGTGCGTGTGCATATGCTTGCACACACAGAGAGACCTGCAGTAGGGGTCAGACAGTATGGAGCTGGGTTACAGCTGGGTCCTCTGGAAGAGAGGGAAGTACTCACGACCGCTGAGCCGTCTCACCCTGTGGCCTGCCTATTTTGTCTTGGTTTGTGAGACAGTGTTGGCTGGGTCTTTACTGTGCAGCCCAGACTGGCCTTGAACTCATGCTTTCTCTGTCCAGCCTCACAAGTGCAGGGGTTGCTGGTTTCGCCCCACACGCCTGACTTGTTCCAGCGTTCTTAGTATTGCCTGGCATGTTTAATAAGAACCTTTGTTGTTGTTCCTTCACTTTTAGGTATCATTGACCGGTTTGCTGGCTGAGCACCGTTTCTTGCTAAAATCTGTTTTTTTCCATGTTGACTTTCTGTAGGTGTTTTCACAATCCTGTGTTTGGTATGGAGAATGTGGGAAAGCATTTGGAGATAAGAGGTACAACTGCAAATATTCTGGTCCACCAAAACCCTTACCGAAGGACGGGTATGACTTGGTGCAGGTAAGGGTGCTGCTGTTGTGGGGCCTGGCGACCAACATGAACTGAGTTCTCCATAGGATTAGTAATCACTCCTAACTTCTGTCACTCCAGCCCTGAGGTTTAAATCTTATCCTAGGTTCCAGCCTGTACCCCAGAACGCAGAGCCCATAGAATGGCTTCCGGCATCTTCCAGGTGCTGACTTAGTAAGTCTCCTGGAGTTTCCCAGTAGTGAGTTACTGTTTAGAGCTGACCTTAGGACCTCAGATGCTGCCTTTTAGCTACTTCTGCAAAGTGTGTTAGAAGTTAGCTTGTTTGTTTGTTTGGCTGGTTTTGTTCCTAGATTTCAAGACTCACTTGGACTCCGGCACTAAGAGGCTGGGAACTCTCTTCCCGCATTTTAGCTATTTTCTGTTCCTGTGCAGGCCTGTAAATTCTGACTGCCTCCCAGGACTCTGCTTTTTGTTAATGTGATTCTTAGGCCTGTTATAAAAAATATTGGGAAAAAAATCAAGCTGAAAGACTGGCTTTGAAGTCATAAATAATCCAGCGTGGTACTAGATCTTCTACCCACTTTGTTCTTTCTTCAGACTTAGTCTATGATTTGACTGTCTGTGGAGCGGTGAGTGAATATAGCACTGTGGCTGGACTGGAATGGGTTAACTTGTAAAGCAAAGCAGTAAAGGAAAGGAAAAATAAATACAGCTGTCTCCAACTGCTTGTGAATCCCCACTTTCTGGGTTTTAAGAGGGTTTTGCCAGAACTGTGTGCCCCGCGTCGCCCGCGCTGACTGTGCCCAGCGTGAGTGATGGCTCACTGCTCCCGTTGCCCGCGCTGACTGTGCCCAGCGTGAGTGACAGCTCACTGCCCGCGTCGCCCGCGCTGACTGTGCCCAGCGTGAGTGACAGCTCACTGCCAGCGTCGCCCGAGCTGACTGAGGCTCTCTTCTCACAGGAGCTCTGCCCAGGATTCTTCTTCGACAATGTCAGTCTCTGCTGTGACGTTCAACAGCTTCGGACACTGAAGAGCAACCTGCAGCTGCCCCTTCAGTTTCTGTCCAGGTAGGCTTCTAGATGCAGTACCACTCTGGCCTGCTTTTACAGACCAGACATTTGCTCTGTTGTGCTCGGAGAAGACGCTCATGGCCTGTCGGGAGGAAAGAAAGTCACACGGTCACTCAGTTCTCCTAGCTGCATTCAGAGTTAAGACTCGGTTTCCTTTGAGCTGTTCTGGCCCCAAGAGGAGCTGCACAGGGACTTATGGCCTTTAAGAGTGGAGCTTTTGTTGTTGTTATCTCTTTTCTTTATTATTCATTTTTATTGAGCTCTACATTTTTTCTCTGCTCCCCTCTCTGTCTCTCCTGTCCCCTTCAACCCTCCCCCAAAGTTCCCATGCTCCCAATTTACTCAGGAGAGCTTGTCCTTTTCTACTTCCCATGTAGATTAGATCTATGTAAGTCTCTCTTAGGGTCCTCATTGTTGTCTAAGTTATCTGGGATTGTGATTTGTGGGCTGGTTTTCTTTGCTTTATGTTTAAAAAACACCTATGAGTGAGTACATGTGATAATTGTCTTTCTGATGTTTTCTAGCTCTATCCATTTTCCTGGAAAATTCAAGATGTCATTACTTTTTCTGTTGTGTGGTACTCCATTGTGTAAATGTACCACATTTTCCTTATCCATTCTTTGGTCGAAGGGCATTTAGGTTGTTTCCATGTCCTGGCTATGACAAACAATGCTGCTATGAACATAGTTGAGCACATGTCCTTGTGGCATGATTGAGCATCCTTTGGATATATACCCAAAAGTAGTATTACTGGGTCTTGAGGAAGGTTATTTCCTAATTTTCTGAGAAATTGCCACACTGACATCCAAAGGGGTTATACCGACTTGCATTTCCACCAGCAATGCAGAAGTGTTCCCTTTATCCCACAACCTCTCCAGCATAAGTTGTCATCAGTGTGTTTGATCTTGGCCCTTCTTACAGGTATAAGACGGAATCTCAGAGTTGTTTTGATTTGCATTTCTCTGATAACTAAGGATGTTGAACATTTCCTTAAGTGTCTTTCAGCCATTTTAGATTCCTCTGTTGAGAGTTCTCTTTTTAGGTCTGTATTCCATTTTTTAAATTGGATTATTTGTTCTTTTGATGACCAATTTCTTGAGTTCTTTGTATATTTTGGAGATCAGACCTCTGTCTTATGTGGGGTTGGTGAAGATCTTTTCCCATTCTGTAGGCTGTTGCTTTGTCTTATTGACCATGTCCTTTGCTTTACAGAAGCTTTTCAGTTTCAGAAGGTCCCATTTATTAATTGTTTCTCTTAGTGTCTGTGCTGCTGGGCTTATATTTAGGAAGTGGTTCCCTGTGCCAATGCATTCAAGTATACTTCCCACTCTCTCTTCTATAAGGTTCAGTGTGGCTGGCTTTATGTTGAGATCTTTGATCCATTTTGACTTGAGTTTTGTGCATGGTGATAGATATGGAGTTGAAGAAGATACCAGAAAGTGGAAAGATCTTTCATGTTCTTGGGTAGGGTAGAATTAACATAGTAAAAATGGCAATCTTACCAAAAGCAATCTACAGATTCAATGCAGTGCCCATCAAAATCCCAGCAAAATTCTTCACAGACTTCGAAAGAACGGTACTCAGCTTCATATAGGAAAGCAAAAAACCCAGGAGAGCCAAAACAATCCTGTACAATAAAAGAACTTCTGGAGGCATCACAATCCCTGACTTCAAACTCTACTACAGAGCTACAGTACTGAAAATAGCCTGGTATTGGCATAAGAACAGACAGGAGGACCAATGGAACCAAATCAAAGACCCAGATATTAATCCACATACCTATGAATGCCTGATTTTTGACAAAGAAGCAAAAAATATCAAACGGAGAAAAGAAAGCGTATTTACCAAGTGTTGCTGGCGTAGCTGGACATCAGCATGTAGAAGAGGGCAGCTTTTACATGGTGTCCTCCTCAGGACCCCGCGCCTTCACCTCTGTGCTTCCCCAGCTTGTTTCTCACTCATTGCTGCACTGCTTTGCCCGTCACTCTTTTCTGAGCTTTGAAGGCGGTTATTTACCAGATGTACATGGTGCACAGGAGCAGAGGACAGCTTGCGGGGGTCCTGCGGGTCCTAAGGAGCAAACGCAGGCCCTCAAGCTTGGCAGCATTGGCCCTCGCCTGTCATTCTTGCGTCTCTCAGCTGAAATGGCTGTGCTTGCATTAGCTCCTCCATAAATCTGGGCTATGTCAATGGTAAGCTTGTGCTAGTGTTGTTGGAGTCCAGAAGGATTGTAGAATAGGTTTCCTTTTGCCTATCTAGCTGTTTTCAACAGATGGTGTTGTCTTTAAATTATCTAGACTTCAGCAGCCTAGTGAAGGTGGTTAGGATGACGATGAGGACCCTACCCTGCTTCAGCTCAGGAGAAGTAGGCAGTGCAGGGTGGAAAACCATTGCTAAATTGTTCTCCCGGAATCATAGAATGTGCAATAGGTCAAAAATGAGGAGTCTCCTCAGGCCACTCTAGGCTCTAGACATTGGCGCCAGATCAGAGTCCTTGCCAGTTATCAAAGCCCATTTATTTTAGTATGCACTTTATTGATGGACACGGATGCGAGCATCTGCTGGAGTCAGGTTGCCTGTGTGATCAGAGGGTCAAGCTCGCCCTGCAGCAACAAGAGAAACAACCGTGGAGTTGTGTGCAGCTGTTGAAACCAACGATCATGGAGATTAAATGAAGGAGACTTATATTGGGTATGAGTATGCATCTCAGGAGCCATTCCTGCCAGAGTGCTGCACTGGTGCCCTGTGACTAGGGTGCTGCACTGGTGCCCTGTGACTAGGGTGCTGCACTGGTGCTGTGACTAGGGTGCTGCACTGGTGCCCTGTGACTAGGGTGCTGCACTGGTGCCCTATGACTAGGGTGCTGCACTGGTGCTGTGACTAGGGTGCTGCACTGGTGCTGTGACTAGGGTGCTGCACTGGTGCCCTATGACTAGGGTGCTGCACTGGTGCCCTGTGACTAGGGTGCTGCACTGGTGCCCTGTGACTAGGATGCTGCACTGGTGCTGTGACTAGGGTGCTGCACTGGTGCCCTGTGACTAGGATGCTGCACTGGTGCTGTGACTAGGGTGCTGCACTGGTGCCCTGTGACTAGAGTGCTTCACTGGCGCCCTGTGACTAGGGTGCTGCACTGGTGCTGTGACTAGGGTGCTGCACTGGTGCTGTGACTAGGGTGTTGCACTGGTGCTGTGACTAGGGTGCTGCACTGGTGCCCTGTGACTAGAGTGCTTCACTGGCGCCCTGTGACTAGGGTGCTGCACTGGTGCTGTGACTAGGGTGCTGCACTGGTGCTGTGACTAGGGTGCTGCACTGGTGCCCTGTGACTCTCACTGCTTCTGTAAATATTTGTTTTCAAGTCTAATTAGGGGCTGGAGAAGTTAAGAGCATATAGCACTCATTCAGACAACCCTGCTCACAGCCACGGTCTGAAAAAGAGTCATGCATATCCGCGTCACCCTAGTGACAGCCGCACTCTGACAAAGAACCGCTGCATGTGTGTCCCCTCTGGTCGGAGGCTCCCGAGGACTGAGCCCATCTTCCTCATGCCTCCTCTCTGTCATACCCGGTCAGTGGGACTGTGTCAGACGAGGTGGTAGTCTCAGTTGCCCCTGTTTCTAGAACTCCATGGAACAGTGAGGTGACTCATTAGGAACTTTGAGCCCGAACGACCGCAGTCAGCTGTGGTCTCATAGAAACCCGAGCGTCACTGCAGGTGCACATTAGGCACTGCCATGATGCTTCTCTGAGTTTTACCTTTCCTATGCCAGCCTCTGCAGTGGGGAAGGGTCCTCCTGTGAAGAAAATCTTTCAGTAAAGTGAAGAAAGATAAATCCTATAGTGGTCCTGTACACACACACACACACACACACACACACACACACACACACACACACACGCACACCCTCTACCCCCTCATTCTCTTGATCAGAAATGTGACATCTTTGGTATAAAGATAGGCATCTCTAAATTACAAAGCACAGAATTTAGAAAAGCCTCTCCCCCCCCCCTTTTTTTGAAATTACTTCTGAATAAGCTAAATGTAATAGGAGGGCAATTTTAAAAGCTATTTCTTTGTTACTATAAGGTTCCAAGCATTTGTGAGTCTAGGGACTGGAGAGATGGCTCGGTGGTTGAGAGCACTGGCTGACAGAGGACCTGGGTTCAATTCCCAGCACCCACATTGCAGCTCACAACTGTCTGTGACTCCAGTTCCAGGGGTTCTGAAATCCTCACACAGACACACATGCAGACAAAACACCAATGCACATAAAGAATTTGTGGGTCTGGGGAAGAGGGTTAAAATTTTCCTGAGTCTATTTGTTTTCATGACACTTATTTGTCTCTTTAAAATAAATTTTAAATATTCTATAAATATTTTACATTTTACCTTTCATTTTTGCTGTTCTATCTGAAGCCATAAAACATAATCTGCTTTTTCTTTAGATGTCCGTCATGTTTTTATAACCTAATGACCCTGTTTTGTGAGCTAACGTGTAGCCCTCACCAGAGCCAGTTTCTGAACGTGACAGCCACTGAAAATTACATTGATCCCAAGACCCAGGAGAATAAAACAAATGTAAAGGAATTGGAGTACTATGTTGGACAGAGCTTTGCACATGGTAAGTAAAGTAACTAGAATTCCTTTTCACAAGCTGGTGTCAGGTGCCGGGCTGGGCTATGCGCTTGTTGTTGTCGTCATCCAGGGAGCTGTGGAAAGTTAGATTTTAGTACTTTGGTCATTGTTTTGCCATATGCTGGGACTTGAGCTATAACCATTAAAACAATCTCTTTAAATCATTTGTTTTAAAATTCTCTAGTTCGGGGATTGGAGGAGGAAAGCTCAGCAGTAAGAGCATATACTGCTCTTTCAGAGGACTGTAGTTCAGTTCCCAGCACCCATATCAGATGGCTTTGTTTGAAAATGTCATAATGATATGTAATTCTATTTCCGAATTTAATAAATAGTGTTTAAATATACTAGGACCCATAGGATCAGCCAAGTTCAAAAATCAACCCAGCCAGGTGTGATCATACCATACCACCTGTACTCTTAACACTTAGAGGGCTGAGGCAGGAGCATGAAACGGAGGCCAACGAGGACTACATACACTAAGTCTTAAAACACCAAAAAACAAACAGAATTTTTAAATTGATTAGTAGGGAAAAGGTTGCATTCACAAAAGTATTAAAAACAGCAGGATGAACTCTTCCAAAAGATGTGAAGTAATAGCCCAACTAGAGAGGACTCTGGCCAGAAACAGAACTGTATGTGCAGAATTGATACATAATAACTGTTTCATTATAAATCATTAAGAGAAGGGACGGGTTGTTGGTAAATGGGGCAGTAAAACTGATATATTCATCTATATTTCAGTATGTATGAAAAGTTGTATAAATTAAAAGTACTTAGAAGCTTGTACAAATAAACATAGGATTTTTTATGACTTTAAGAAAATATTTCTAGACAAAAGAATAAATGTAAAAATCAAAAGTGGGTAGTGTCCAGAGCCATCCCTGAAATCCAGAGGGAAACAGTGTCACTCTTCATGCCTTATCAGATTGGCACAAATCAAGTTTGTCAGTTCCAGCTCTTTGTGAGGACATGAAGCAAGAGGGACACCAATAGCCTGGCCCTCACTGCTGCCGCAAATGCTTGAAACCATTAGAAAAACAATTTCACAATACCCAGTGAAGCTGAAGATAAACACACCTTTACCTCAGAGAGTCTGCATGCCAAAGCCCTCCCTACAGAAACCGTGAACATATGTGAGCAGGGAGACCCGTACGTGAGACCCTACAGAAACCGTGAACATATGTGAGCAGGGAGACCCTACACGTGAGACCCTACAGAAACCGTGAACATGTGGGAGCAGGGAGACCCTACACGTGAGACCCTACAGAAACCGTGAACATGTGGGAGCAGGGAGACCCTACAGAAACCAATAGACTGACCTACCGTTAAGTTTCCAGAGTCTTTCTACATGGGCAACTACATGGCGTCTCTCTGATCCTGCCTTCTTTCTCTCTGCATTCAGTTTAATTTTCCTGCCTAGCTCTATTCTGTCCTGCCGTAGGCCAAAGCAGCTTCTTTATTAACCAGTGGTGATAAGGCATACAGAGGGGAATCCCACATCAAGAGAGAGAGCGAGCAAGAAAGAGAATACAGACACACCATACACACACACACACACACACACACACACACACACAGAGAGAGAGAGAGAGAGAGAGAGAGAGAGAGAGAGAGAGAGAGAGAATATATATACACACACACACACACACACACACAGAGAGAGAGAGAGAAACCGTGAATATGCATAAGCAGGTAGATTCTCCCTCCAGAAACGAGAAATGCATGTGAACAGAGAGCCAGAAAAGAGCACCATTGATGCAGTGAAGGACAAACATCAGAGCATAAAAGATAAGGCATAGACTGGGAGAAAATGTTTACAAAAGGCAGAACTGGTGGAGATCTGTCACCTTGAGCATACAAAGAATTCTTTACAAGGGGCCAGAGAGATGGCTCAGAGGTTGAGAGCACTGACTGCTCTTCCAGAGGTCCTGAGTTCAATTCCCAGCAATGACATTGTGGCTCACAACCACCTGTAATGGGATCTGATTCCTTCTGGCCTGCAGGCATGCATGCAGACAATACTGTATACATAATAAATACATCTTAAAAAAACTCTATACAAAAGTAAATGTAAACAGTGTGAATTAAAAAATGGCCAAAAATTCTGAACAGATACTTCACCAAAGAATGTGTGAAAATCTACGAGAAGGTGCCCAAGGGCATGTTACCAGGGAAGTTCACATCAGCATGACTGCAGGAGATGCTGGGGAGGGTGCGCAGCAATGGGAACTCCGTTCATCCTGAGTGGGGATCTTAAATAATACAAGTGTGTTTGAAGATAGTTTGGCAGCTTCTTGTGAGGCTGAATTTGTTATTTGGGAGATTTTGAGACTCAAGAAGGTTGGCCTTCAACTCTTGATCCTCTGCCTCTATCTTGAATGAGAGGCACACACCAATGAGCCTGGCTCACAGTGGTTTTGTGATTTTGTTGGTTTTTAAAGCTGTGCCCTAGGCTTGTTTGTGTTGTTTTAAGAACAGCACACAGAACAATGGGCCACATTTTGTCATTTTCTTTCTCTTAGATGTATAGCATTATATCTTGTTCATGTTGGCATCCTTGCTGCCCTCGACTTAGCCGTAGCTTCAAAAACTGTTAAGCTTCACAAACAAATATCTTAAAACAAAGGTGGATGTGGTAATGCCTGTAATCCCACACTCTAGGCCAGTGTTCTCAACCTCCCTAATGCAGCGACACTTTAATACAGTTCCTCATGTTGTGGAGATCCCCAACCATAAACTTAACATTGCTACTTGATAGCTGTTATTTTGTTAGTTATGAATCATAGTGTAAATATCTGATATGTGAACCCCCCCAAAGGGGTCTCAGGCTGCAGGATTGAGAACCACTCCTAGAGGATGAGGCAGGAGGATTGAGAGCTCCAAACAAAACTCCAAACCAAAAACCAGCCCTTACAATCAAAAATTTTCTTTGCTGCCAGGTTTCCTCTCCTGACTCTTAGGGAGCCCCTCTATAACGGGAGTGAGACTCCATTCCCCGACTCTTAGGGAGCCCCTCTATAACGGGAATGGGACTCTGTCCCCCCGACTCTTAGGGAGCCCTTCTATAACGGGGGTGGGGCTCTGTCCCCGGACTCATAGGGAGCCCCTCTATAACAGGGGTGGGACTCTGTCCCCGGACTCTTAGGGAGCCCCTCTATAACTGGGGTGGGACTCCATCCCCCGACTCTTAGGGAACCCCTCTGTAACGGGGGTGGGACTCCATCCCCAGACTCTTAGGGAGCCCCTCTATAACTGGGGTGGGACTCCATCCCCCGACTCTTAGGGATTCCCTCTATAACGGGGGTGGGATTTCTCGAAGCTGCTGGGAGAGCAGTTGGAATGCTGTTTCCCTTTCCTGGTTCTTCAGTTCACTTGGAATCAGGCCTGCCACGCTGCCGGGTTTAATGGGTCAGTTTAGAGACAGTCTCCTTCCCTCCTGCCTCACAGTGTCCCGGGTTCTCACCACTGGCTGCTGTGTGGTCATGGTGCATCTCGTTCCAGAGGCCTTCAGTTAGATCTTGAGTGGAGAGTTGGAGCAAACATAACGTCTCCATCTTTTCCTCTGATTCTTCTAGCAATGTACAATGCCTGCCGTGATGTGGAGGCCCCGTCAAGTAACGAAAAGGCCTTGGGGCTCCTGTGTGGAAGGGATGCTAGTGCCTGCAATGCCACCAACTGGATCGAGTACATGTTCAACAAAGACAATGGGCAGGCGCCATTCACCATCACCCCCATCTTTTCAGGTAGGATGGCAGCTCTCAGGCTTGCTGCAGTTACAGTTTTGCTTTAAAAACCCAGGAGTCAATCAGCTATAGAAAGATAAATTCAGAGATACAAGTAGGACATTCGTCCTGCCTGGTTAACTTCGGAGGGCTGGGTAAGAAAAGGAGTTGCTTTTAGGGATTGATACTGTAACTAAAAGAATGAACCAGCGTGTGTGTGTGTGTGTGTGCATGGGTGCGTGGTTTTTAAAGACTGAGAAGTATTTGCTGTGTTATTAGCCCAGCTGCTCAGAGGACCCACCCTACGTGACTGGTGCACGAGAGATCAGGGCACATGCTGTGCACAGGGTTAACGTCACAGTAAGGGATGTAGCCTAGCTGAGAGCGCTTGCCTGGGAGTCCTCAGGCTCCAGCACAAAGCCAGGGGCGTCAGTGCCCATCCCATCCCACCCCCAAAGCCTAGTGGATGATAATGGTGTGGCTTTTCCACTCTTAGTCCCCAGCTGTGCCACCCTGTTCTCGTGTGCTTCCCATTGGGTTAATGTAATCAAACACAAAACTTAGAAGGTAGTCTCAAGAGATCCTAATTCAGCATAATTTCTTCTTATAGACCTTCCAATCCATGACATGGAGCCCATGAGAAATGCCACCAAAGGCTGCAATGAGTCTGTAGATGAGGTCACAGGGCCATGCAGCTGCCAGGACTGCTCCATTGTCTGCGGCCCCAAGCCCCAGCCTCCACCGCCTGCCGTACCCTGGAAGATCTTGGGCTTGGATGCCATGTATGTCATCATGTGGATCACCTACATGGCATTTCTGTTTGTATTTTTTGGAGGACTTTTGGCAGTGTGGTGCCACAGGTAAGCTGGTTGGTTTGCTTTTTTCTTTAAGGCAAGAAGAGCAAAATTGCTCACGTATTACCTTTAGCTCACAGTTGACATTAATTAATCCTGGCCGGAAGTAAATGCATACATGGATACCATCCCCTGGTTGGCTTATTCCCTGAAGCTAGTACATAGTTTGGTTTTGTTTAGATATTTAAACATTTGAGGTTAGTTTTACTGGTTTATTCAGAATGAGGTGTGATTTAAGGCATAGAACCACAGGCGGTCTGTGTAAGCCACATCTGATTGGACTCTAGTTACATGAAGTACTACATCTGTTTGTGTGTTGTCGTATGTTCACACACATGTGCACGTTTGTGTGTGTGTGTTAGGGTCAGTTTTGCTCAGTTGCCCTCTACTTTGTTTTTTGGATCAAGGTCTGTCATGGCCTAGGGCTTACCAGTTATGGAAGCTGGCTGGCCAGCAAGCCCAGGGGTCCACCTGTCTCTGCACCTAGTGCTGGGATCACCAGTGTGTGCCGCCGTGGCAGGCACTTTGCAGACTGAACTATCCACTTCACCTGAGGCAACACTTTTTTTTGTTTTTTGTTTTTTTTTGTTTTTTTCAAGACAGGGTTTCTCTGTAGCTTTGGAGCCTGTCCAGGAACTCGCTCTTGTAGACCAGGCTGGCCTCGACCTCACAGAGATCCTCCTGACTCTGCCTCCCTAGTGCTGGGATTAAAGGCGTCCGCCACCACCACCCAGCTCCTAGACAATGCATTTTAGTAGTTTTCTTGTAAAATGATTTTAAACTCACCTAAATGCTGAAGTAATAGCAAAGTTTTTGTGTGTGTATTCTGAGCTTCCTGTAACATTACAGCTTACAGAATTCATAAACAATGCCCACAATCCAAAATTGGCATTATCATAATGTTCCCAGCTAAACCACAGGCTTTTTCACCAGTGTTGCTGAGGTCATGCTCATTGTTTGCTTCAAGGGCCCCTCAGTACATTCATTTTTTTAAATTTTATTAATTTTCTCCATTCCAAGACACTCTTGGTAGGTGTTGGTCTGGTCTCTCCGTTGCCAGCATGCGGTGCTTGCTTGGCGCTGCATTGAGGTTGTGTGTGGATAAGAACATTGCAGACGTGGTCGTGTTTCTGGCTGCACCTTGGCAGGGAGTGTGGTGCTCGTGGGTTTCATTGCCATGGAGGTTTGCCTGGAGTACGTAGTTACTGCTTTCTACTGCGCCTTTCTGAGGAGGAGGAGCTACTTCTCAAACCAGCCCTCGCAGCCCACCGGTGGGCCCTTTGAGTCGATGGCGTTTGCCCCGTGGTGATTATAGGTTACTCTCTCTCTCCCTCGCCATTTACTAATTGAACCCTTTCTTCGTTCACTTACTCAGTGGTGCACCTTTTAGATTTATCGTTCTGTAGACAGTATCTAATAACCGGGCATTGGAGTTCCCTCCCGTTAGCTCCTGTGTTCGTTTGACATGCTCCCACCCCCAGGCTCACTGGATACCTCCCTACCCTAGGCCTGGAATCATCCTCCTCACCAAGGAGTTTCTGGTCCCTTTTGTTAGGGAATGGCATTGAGGAGCTGTGGTCTGGACGCTAGGGGTGCTTATTGCTCCTGGAAATACGTTCTAAAGGACCTAAAAGCGACACCTGTGGGTTCCATTATGAAAGTACCTTTGTCATTTTATTACCTTCCTTAGTCTGATGCTGTAGGAGCCTGCTTGTTCTTTCCTGGCTGCCCAGACTCCAAATAACCACACAGAAACTGTATTAATTAAATCACTGCTTGGCCTGTTAGCTCATGCATATTTCTAGCTCACTCTTACCTCTTAAATGAGCCCATTTCTATTATATTTTACCATGAGGCTCATGGCCTACCAGCAAGGTTCTGGCTGACAGCTTGTGTCTTTCTCCTCTGGCAGCTCCTTGGCGACCCCCTGACTCTGCCTACTCTCTCTCTGTATATCTCTTCCAGCCTGGCTATATTCTGTTAAGCCATTGGCTGAAAGCAGCTTCTTTATTCAGTAACCAATAAAAGCAACACAGACAGAAGGACCTCCCACACCAAGCCTAGACTGAAAATGCTGACAGGGAGCAAGGGACCTGGGAGCAAGTCTACTAATACCACCTCCATGCTTCTGTTCCAGAAGGCGGTATTTTGTGTCTGAGTACACTCCCATCGACAGCAATATAGCCTTTTCTGTGAACACCAGTGACTCTGGTAAGTCTGTGTATAGGTCAAGGAATGGGATCATAGTGGCCTGAGAGCCTTGCTCTTATGTGAAGCAGTGTGCTATTGCTGAGGACACAGCAGCCTAGTGAAGGCAGACGTAGCCCTCAGTGTGGCACCTCAGAACCAGGTAATCTAGCAATGATGTAATTATGGACTAAGGAAAGAGCCACAGAAGCCCTGAGGGCAGAGTTGAGTGCAGCAAAGTCACTGGAGGGTTCGTCCTGAGCACCCAAGAGCCACTTCACTGAGAGAGAGGCAGTCAGAGACTCTGGGAACTGAGCACAGGGCAGCTGTGGGACCGTTTCCCTGTCCCCACCTTTGGGATGGCTTCACTAGTGACCTCCTTCCTCCTTTCCTCTCACTCTTCCAGGGGAGGCCTCATGCTGTGACCCACTTGGCGCAGCATTTGATGGCTGTCTGAGGCGCATGTTCACAAAGTGGGGAGCTTTCTGTGTCCGAAACCCCACCTGCGTCGTTTTCTTCTCATTGGTCTTCATCGCTGCATGCTCTTCTGGGCTGGTGTTTGTCCGGGTCACCACCAATCCTGTGGAGCTCTGGTCAGCCCCTCACAGTCGGGCCCGCATGGAGAAGGAGTACTTTGATAAGCACTTTGGGCCTTTCTTTCGCACGGAACAGCTTATTATCCAGGCCCCCAACACCAGTGTCCACATCTATGAGCCATACCCTTCTGGAGCCGATGTGCCCTTTGGGCCCCCGCTGAACAAAGAGATTCTGCACCAGGTAACCTGCCATTTGCAGTCACCGTTTACCCAGGGAAGCTGCAGTGCCTGTCCTGGTGCTGTGATTGATACCCTGAGCCAAAGCTGCATAGAGAAGAAAGGGGTTACATGGCTTACAGATCACTCAGTTCATCCCTAAAGGAAGTTAAGCAGGAATGCAAGGCAGGAATTTGAAGGCAGCCTGCTTGCTGGTCCACACAGCTGTTCCAGTCAGGGAACTCACTTCATAGCCAAAGAAATGCCGTGGGAACCGTGGAGGATGCTGCTTGCTGTTTGTCAGGCAGGCTCATGCTCAGCTAGATTTCTTACAAAGGTCAGGACCACCTGCCTGGGGAATGGTGCTGCCCATAGGGCTAGGCCATCCTACATCACTTAACAATTAAAGGCAGTCTCCTGCTGGTATGCCCATAGGCCAGTCTGGTCTAGGCAATTTCTTCATTGAAATTGTCTTCTCAGATAATATCTTCTATTAGAAAATGTGCACATATACATAAATGGCCACAAGGCAGAGCAAGGCAGGGAGTGGTATATTTTGGCAAGGGACAAATGTCAGAAGACCAAGAATTTGCTTCAGGACTGGTGCCTTGGTGGATGCTGGAAGAAGAGTGAGGGATGATTTCATGTCCTGTGTGGGGATCTGTTATGGTCATGTCTTCTTCTCAGACATGGCTAACAGGCGCTCGCCATCCTAATTCCTGTTTAGAGGAGCCATCGGCTCTCCCTTGCTGTGGTACAACCTTCCCCCATCCTTGGGAGGATATGCTCAGAGCATCCTTCTCGTCTGAGTTCTCAGGGCAGTATGGTTTGTGACGATGACGATATAGGAAGCCTGACGTGTTTCTGGGTTTCAGGTGCTTGACCTGCAGATTG
Source organism: Arvicola amphibius (assembly GCF_903992535.2). Lineage (NCBI taxonomy): Eukaryota > Metazoa > Chordata > Mammalia > Rodentia > Cricetidae > Arvicola > Arvicola amphibius. Next base: position 96,802,852 of record NC_052051.1, read on the forward strand.
CCATTGAGAGCATTACGGCATCTTACGACAATGAGACCGTGACACTTCAAGACATCTGTGTGGCCCCCCTCTCGCCATACAACAAGAACTGCACCATTATGAGTGTGTTGAATTACTTCCAGAACAGCCATTCGGTGCTGGACCACCAAGTAGGCGACGACTTCTTTGTCTATGCCGACTACCACACACACTTCCTGTACTGTGCACGGTGAGTGGCGGCAGCCGTTCCTGCACCCTGTCACTCTTTGAGAGCTTCTGTGGCTCACTCTGTGCCCAGGACTTGAGACCCAGTGGACAGAGCAAGCTGTGCCTTGGGGAGCTCATGTTCTAACGGAGGGAGACCAACGTTTTGGGGGCACATTGTGAAAACATCAGTCTTAATTTAGTACAGACATTAATACTTACACAGACAGAGACCACTGTGATGCCGCTGAGCAGTGTTATCCCAGGGGACCCAGTCGTGTGTCGGGCCTGCCGTTGAGAGGAGCAGCTGTCTGGTATGGGTCTGTGTGTCGTGTCAGGTGGGGTGAGAGCACTAAGGCTGACCAGGAAGGGGTTGGAATCCATGCTGCCTTCACATGTAGAACTGCACCAAGGAGAAAAAAAGGGACCTGCAGATAGATACGAGAGGAAAGTGCTGCAAGTCACATGAGCAGCGAGCATGGAGGCCCTGAAGTGCACGGCGTACCTGGGAAGAGCAGGTGCCTCTCAGCCTAACTCACACAGCAGCAGCATACAGGGTCATCCTTCCCCCTGAGAGTTAGGAGCCCTTTGTGCTTTTCCTGTTCTTCAAATAGAACCTTTGGTCATTGCACTTAATTAGTTTTAATGCATGAAGCCTTTCTTCAAAGAGTGAAGGGGGATTGGCATGCGGGTCCCATTGGAGGTTTCCTTTTGGAGGCTGTGTGTCAGGTGTAGACGGAGGTTTCTATCCTGCCTGGTTCCACAGCCATTCAGTCCCAAAAAACCACACAGAGGCTTATATTAATTATAAACTGGTTGACCTATTAGCTTAGGCTTATTATTAACTAGCTCTTACAACTTAAATTAACCCATAATTCTTATCTGTATTAGTCACATGGCTTGGTACTTTTTCTCAGTGTAGCATTTTCATCTTGCTTCCCCTGTGTCTGTAGCGACTGCAGACTAAGCCTTTCCTCTTCCCAGAATTTTCTTAGTCTGGCCACCCTGCCAGTACTTCCTGCCTGGCTACTGGCCAATCAGTGTTTTATTAAATCAATACAAGTGGCAAATCTTTACAGGGCACAGGAGCATTATCCTACAGTAGTCAGGGATTAGTCATTCAGCTTGAGTGACCTGTGAGGGAGCTGACTTGTCAGGAAGAGTGGCATGACTCCTAGTGGGCCTACCATCCCTGAGTGTTCTTGACCTGGCTTATTGTTCACCATGGAAACAGAAATGACTTGCTCAACTTTGTCCACAGTAGAGCTCTCTGACTGAGCTCTCATACCCTGAAGTTGTGTCTGTGACTGGTATGTGATGGTTTGGCTGCTGGCTGTGTTCACTCTTCAGTGATACTGCCACTAAAACCAGGTTGTTTGCATGAGACATGAATGCCCATGTGTTCATAAGCCCTAAACTGGGATGGTGGGAGGGAGCTGTGGGTGGCTGAAAAGCATTCAATATTATGTAATTTCTATATTTGGAGGAAAAACTATTTTCCTGTGGTGCAAATCAAAAAAACAAAATGTGTGGGCGAGAGGTACACAGGTGTCTCATCAGAGCTGAGGCTTAGGCTCAGAGCCTGCCTGTGATGGTCTCCTGTGAGCTGCATACAGGTGTGGTCTAAGGTCATACTTTCTGGTCTCAGGTCTATACCCCGCTTGTACCTTCCTTAAGTGATGGTCCTGTTGTGCATTTTAACTTCTGCATGGCCTCTTCTTTCCCTTCGTAGTCAGGCTTGGCAAAGGACTGCTCCTATAATGTCACCTGCCTCCAGGGCTCATCTTGGCAGCTCTGAAGGGCAGTGCTATTTGAGGACCTCCCAAGTGCCCAGCTGAGTTTGGGCTGCTGACTGTCTCAGGAGGTGTGCACAGCCTCCTGATTGTGCTCCTAGGCAAGGCTTCCCTCTGCTGAGTCACCACCCTCTGGCTTTTCTTTCTCCCCGCCACCTGCTGTGTGTTCCATTCACAGTTCACCCCTCTCGTGACCCCTTCTAACCCGAGAAAATTTTTATGGATTCTTGGGTATAGTGGTCTGTAAGTAAGTACGGAACAAACATTTACTGGTGATAAATCTTGAAATTTGTTTTGAAGCATTTCTTTGGTAAATTTACATTAAAGATTAAAGAAAATTTACATAGTAATGAGGTGGTGTGCTTATTTACTTGGATATAAAGAATGCAATCTTGGGTGGACATTGGCTAGGCCATTTTCAAAGCCTTTCAGAGTTGATCAGTACTCTGATTTTACAATGATCAATACTAGAGCATTTCTTCTCATAAATACATAGTATGAAAGGGCAGAGTCTGTTTGGGCAATTTTAGAAATTGCTGGAAATACTGACTTAATCCCAAACCACGAGTCTTTTAACAAGTTTTATGAAACTTAGTCATTAGTTTTGAAAATGAAACCACTCTAACAAAATATAGTCAAAATATATACTATTATAATTGGACACGTGCTGGGGAATGATCAGGGGGAAATATTGGAAGGCTTTGTTTTCAGAGAACAACAGAAAACTGTGTGTGCACAGTAGTAACACATGGCAGTCTGTAACATACAGCAGTCTTGAATCAGGCTGCATTTGTTGGCATGTGGTGTGATGCATGTAACACACTGCACGTGTTCAGAACCAGGGCTGCATTGAAGCCACACAATGTAGCATGGAAATACCTTGGATTTTTTAATAACTTTTTAAGTAAGTTTTTTAATAACTTGATTGTTGAACATTCAGAAACTTTCATTGTTAACAGTTGGGCTCTTTTGTATCCCCACATTTATGTGTGACCCCACATGGGCTCACAAAGAACAGTTTAAGAGGCTTTGTTTACAGCCATCTCTTTCACCTACTTCATGCTCAGAGAGCTAAGTCTCGTGGGCTGCCCGTACCCTTTATCCCTCTGTCCCACACAGCACCGTGTGTCATTGGTCTCTCTGGGGTGTCTTACTCGGCTAAGGAACCTGAGTTCCTGGAGCACAGACACTGTGATCGGAGTGTTTTGGCTGATGTATCTGGGGCTCTAATTGTGAGCTTTTCTGAACTTTTGGCAGGGCTCCCGCCTCTCTGAATGATACAAGTATGCTCCATGATCCTTGCCTGGGTACGTTTGGAGGACCCGTGTTCCCCTGGCTTGTGCTGGGCGGCTATGATGGTAAGAAGCTGTGGAAATGTTTACAGTTCAGAAATTGGCAGTCTTAATTTCTCATCCTTGGAATCCAAAAACTATCTCCTTTAGCTTTGAGTTTGAAGCCAGATTTGATGGCACCCACCTAAAAAAACCTCAGCATTCAGGAAGTAGCAGCAGGGGGATCATAGTCGGGGACTAGCCTAGGCTGCATAGTGGGATCTTGTCCCAACATAACAAGAAAACAAAAAGAGTGGATTGTTTTTCTAAACCAGCCAGGACAGTGATGTAGCAGTTGTTTGCCACAGCTGCTTCTGAGGGCACTTCTGGGACAGGTGACACCTCCAACATCTGCAGCCTGATTGCTGCCAGCCAAACAGGTCTTCTCCAGTTGCTAAAGAGGCCAGATAGCTTTTCTTCCCCTCTGAAGTGAAGAGAGAAGTTGTGATCTGTGTTTGAGATATGTTCTGCCTCATGCCATTAAAAAAAAAAAAAAGCCCTTTCTTATATGGTGGGAAAAAGGGATGATGTCATAACTGGGCCTTGGGGGTGGGATAGGATCTGGTCTCTTTTTTTCCTTCCTTCGTCTTCCCTTCTCTCTTCCCCTCTCTCTCTCCCTCCCTCCCTCTCCCCCCCCCCGCCCCTTTTTTTGAGACAGGGTTTCTCTTTGTAGCCTGTCTGTCCTGGAACTTACTCTGTAGACCAGGCTGGTCTCGAACTCCCAGAGATCCACCTGCCTCTGCCTCCCAAGCGCTGGGATTAAAGGTGTGCACCACCACCACCCAACTGGTCTGGTTCTTCTTCCATCTGAATAAACTCCAAGGGATTAACGATGGGTGTGTGAAAAGTGAAACCGCTGAAGAACTGGAAGAAAACCCAGGAGGGATTTAAAAAAAAATCAAAAGCTGCAGAAGAAAAGACTGAATTTGACTGTAAGAATTTTAGTCAGCCTGGTAATGATGACACACGCCTTTACCCAGCACTCAGGAAGCAGAGGTAGGATCTCTGTGAGTTCAAGGCCAGCCTGGTCTACAGAGTGAGTTCCATGACAACCAGGACTGTTTCATGTAGAAACCCTATCTCGGGGGGGGGGAAAAAAGGAATTTTAAAGTCATGTGTGAAAGAGAGCATACAGTTTGTTTTAAGACAAGAGGAAAATTCATTTTTCAGCACCTTCCTGGCTGTAGCTATTTCTTCTCAATAAATTTTTGTTTTCTTGCCTTTAAAAAGTAAAATGCAAGAAACTGCATACACACACCTCCTATACTCATAACAGGTGACATTCCGCTGTTAATCAAAGAGCTGTGTGGTGGTGGGGTTGAGTTTAAAGTAGTGGAAAGTTACAAGAAGCAGAATAGGTATTCCACATGTGTGTGCGTGTGTGTGTGTGCACGTGTGTGCATGTGCATGTGTATGCAGTTCATGAAGGGGTGGGGCAGGGCGCGTGCTGTGTGCACAGAGGCACCTGGAAGTAGGCTGGAGGCGAGCAAGCTCCAGAGCTCCTCCCTTCTCTGCCCTATACAATGCTGGGATAGTGGGTGGGGGGGTGTGTGAGTGACCACTCCCACCTTCTTACAGGAGTGTTAGGATTCAAACTCAGGTCTCACCAGCCAAGCCATTTCTATAGCCCTCAAATTAATTTAATTATGTGGAGGAAATACTCATGTTCACCTCTATTTGTGAAGTAAGATCACTTCAGTCTTTGTACCTAACAAACTGGCGAAAGCTACAGAACTGAGAAGACCCTGATGGTTAGTTATTAGACTGTAAACCCAGACAGGGACGACTTCTGTCCTTCGTTCCTGGTGTGTATACAGGTGGGACTCGGTATTTTGTTAGATTTGGATACGTGATCAAAACTTTATAGGGAAGTTTGAAAGAATTTATCAAAATGACAGGAAAGGTTGATTCTACAAATAGGAACTTTGTGTATTCAAATATTTGTAGATAGCTTTTGTAGTCATTTTGTTTGTAGTTTTAAAAACTGTAAAGATATCCATCAGTGGGGACCTGGTTAGACTGTGCTGGATATGTTACACTGCAGAAAGGAAGGAAGCACTTTGTATCTTTAGATACTGAAATGGAGCAAAATCTTAAGACACATTTTTTGTTTTGTGAGTTTTGTTTTGTGTTTGGAGACAGGACCTTACTGTGCAGCTCAGGCTGGCCAAGAAGTTGGCCAGGTGGCCCTGACTGCCACAGACTTACTTTCCTCAGCCTCCAAAGTTCTGAGGTGTGTGACACAGAGGGTTCCAAGACACACAGCTTTATACTATTGGAGAGCAAAGTAGGAAAGGAGAATACACACGCATGTTTGCTTGTGTGTCCCTGAAACTGCCCACAGCTGGCTGCTTCCAGGCTCCGGGAGGACGAGGAATAGAGTGAAAAGTTAAGAGACTTCAGCGACTGTCTTGCCGCTTGGCTCGATTTCACAGTGCACACCTGTGACAGTAAGAGCCATCATTGGCCGGGTGTGATCCTAGCACTCAGGAGGCAGAGGCAGGTGGGTGGATCTCTGTGGCATCAAGGCCAGCCTGGTCTACAGAGCGAGTTCCAGGTGAGTCCGGGCTACATACAGAAACCTCATCTCAAAGAGGACCTAAAAATACAAGAGAGACTGGAAGAGCAGGGCATGGAGTCAGGAGTGGGGAGTGCAAACGAGGCCACTGGGCAAACGTGCTCAAAATACATTATATACATGTGTGCAAATACCAAAGTAAAACTCATATGGATAATTAATAAAAAACCAAAAAATTATAAAAGAGGAAAATAAATAAGAATTAATGGTTAATTTTTTTTAGTGAAAGGTCATTCTCCCTGAATGACACTGTCAAATGCTTTGTATTTGTTGACTGCATACATAGCTCAGGGGAGCTTTGGTGGGGACAGAATCAGCAGGGGACCGTGGCAACTCATGTTTCTTGACTTTGCATGTTAGTACTCAGCTCTTTTATGTCCTATTTTTGCTTTCTAGATCAGAACTACAACAATGCCACTGCTCTTGTGATTACCTTCCCTGTCAGCAATTACTATAACGACACAGAGAAGCTCCAGAGGGCCCAGGCCTGGGAGAAAGAGTGAGTCATTCATGGGGCGGGACACGGGCTGTGCACTCACTTGAACCTCACGCTCTGAATTGCAGCAGATCTCAGTTACAGGACCATTTTCACTTGGCAGTAGCTATGCTAAGAAGTCTTTGAAGAGATCTTCCTAGAAGCAGATGATTTAAACAGCTCTCTGTATGCAAGAATACAGATGAATTCATATACCTTTGTGCGATCCACTCTATCTGTTCCTCTTGGGCTTCAGCCAGTAGGATGCTCTGTTAGGATGAACACTGTTCCCTTCAGCTGCCCTGCTCCCCATCTTCTCAGCCTCTTGCCCACAGCACTAGGCAACCACAAGTCTGCCTTTTGTCCTCATAGACTTTTCTGCTCTGAATGTTGTATGAATATGGTTATATATGTGGACTTTCATGTCTGACTTCCTCTACTTGCCATAATATGTTCAAGGTTGTTTATATAGTGAAATGTATTAATGCTTTGTTTCTTGTTTTGACCAAATACTCCACCAATAACCATACCACATTTTATTTATATATTTATCATTGACACGCATTTGAGTTGCATCTGTCTTTTGGCTATTTTAAAGAATGGCTCTGTGCATATTTATATACACACTTTGATCAGACAAGCCTTAATTCCTTTGGAATTGAATATATATCCATAGGAATTGAATCCCTGGGTCGTATAGTAACTCTGCTTTGATTATTTGAAGGCCTGATTGGCAGTTTCCCCTATGTGGTGACGCGCCATCTGTGCTTGCTGCTTTATCTGACCTTTTCATGCCGGCTGTTAGGATGAGTGGCACTGAGTAACATTTTCTGATTTCTTTATTGTGTTCTAGACAGTGACGCGTGGCTGAGGCTGGCCTTGAACCTTCTGTGTAGCGGAGGCTGGCCTTGAACCTTCTGTGTAGCGAGGATGGTCTTGAACTTCTGATCCTCTTAGTTCCATCCCAAGTGCTAGGATCATGGGCTTGCACCACCGTGCCCTGTTTTGTGTAGTGCCAGGGGCAGAACCTAGGGTTTTTTGCACGCTCAGTGGGTGTCCCACCATTGGAGCCAGCCCTGTGATTTGCATTTTCTTGATTAAAAAAGTCTCAAGCATTTTTTTTCATGAAGTTATTTTCCATATCCTTTGCCCATTTTAATTGAATTTTCTGTGCTTTTATTTAGAGTTATAAAAATCTGTTATGTATTCTAGGTAGAAGTCAGTCCCTTATCAGACATGTGATTTCGAAATATTTTCTCCATTTCTGTGGTTCTCCCCCTTGGAACTCTTGAAGCACAAACGTCCTTCATTGTGGAGCTTAGACCTTTCCTTTCATCGCCTTGTCTTCCGTGTCCCCACAGCCATGACCTGACACCATGACAGATTTAGTCCTGTGTTCTCTTCTGAGACTTTCCTCTGCTTGATCTGTTTAAATCTTTCAGACCCAGGCCCCTATGCCGTGGAGCTGCATGACCAGCCCTTGGTTCTGAGACCAGGTCTTACTGTGGAGCTTTCAGGCTAGCCCTCAGTAGTCCTATCTCCCACTTACAGCCTGTCAGTGTTGTGTATGGTACAAGGTTGGGGTTCAGCTTCATTCTTTGCATATAGCTGTTCATCCAGTTGTCTTTAACCATTTGCTGAAAGGGTTTCTCTTCACTGTCGAGTGGCCATAGCATCCTTATCAGGCACAGTGCAGCCCTTACGTGTATATGTTTGTATGTCTGTTCTTGTGCCAGTGCCACACTTTCTTGATCGCTGTGGTGAGTTTAGAACTAGAAAATACGAGTCCTGTTTTGTTCCTCTTAGTCTGTTATGGCTGCTTGGGGCCTTGCTGTCGCAGGTGAATTTTACAGGCAGCTTTTGACTTCCTATAGAGAAATTAGATGGAATCTGACAGTTTGTATTGAACTTACATATCTGCTTTTAAAAGCTTGTCCTATGAGCCGGGCGGTGGTGGCGCACACCTTTAATCCCAGCACTCGGGAGGCAGAGGCAGGTGGATCTCTGAGTTTGAGGCCAACCTGGTCTACAAAAGCTAGTTCCAGGACAGGCTCCAAAACTACAGAGAAACCTTGTCTCGAAAACAAGAACAACAACAACAACAACAAAAAAACCATTTGTCCTATGAATACATATATTAACTGACACACGTTCCATTTAAGCCTCCCGTGGTGGTGTGTGCCAGCGATCCTGGTGCTCTGGCTAAGGTGTAAGGATCACTTAACTCAAATACTAGACCAGCTTGGGCACATAGTGAGATGTATCTCTGAAGATGAAGGGGGGAAAAAGCCAATTTTAAACATGTTCTAAACAGTAGGTCATTTCAGGACTGGGTTACACTTAAAGGTAGAACCATGACCCGAGAGTGCCAGGATCTTGTGTCTGGCACCCTGCACCACCACAAAAGGCAGAACGGTCAGCAGCTGGAATTTGCCTGTGGTCTGAGGGTATCTCACCAGGTTCCTGGGCAGAGGTGAAGTGAGATGGCGTTTGTGTTGAGGAGACTGCTCTTACTCAACTATCATATAACTTTCAATTAAAAATATAAAAATTTGTCTACTCTTTAGGTTTATTGATTTTGTGAAAAACTACAAGAATCCCAATCTGACCATTTCTTTCATTGCCGAGCGAAGCATTGAAGATGAACTCAATCGGGAAAGTAAGAGTGATGTGTTCACTGTTGCCATCAGCTACGCCATCATGTTTCTGTACATTTCACTTGCCTTGGGACACATCCAGAGCTGTGGCCGGCTTCTGGTGAGTGCGGGGACACAGGGAGGGTGCTGGAGGACGATCTTGTCCATGCTATCACCTGTGAGTGTGTGAACTTTGTTTGTTAGGGAGACACCTAGAGGTTTCTCTGTATCCTCGCACTGTGGACTGTACATTTAACTTATTTTGGATAGTCCCTATAACAGGTAGGACAAAGCTCTCATGATCTGTGCCTTTGCCCGATATCAGGTGGATTCTAAGATCTCCCTGGGCATCGCGGGGATCCTGATAGTGCTGAGCTCAGTGGCCTGTTCCCTGGGCATCTTCAGTTACATGGGGATGCCCCTGACCCTCATCGTCATCGAAGTCATCCCATTCTTGGTGCTGGCCGTCGGGGTAGACAACATCTTCATTCTCGTGCAGACCTACCAGGTAAACCTTCATCCCCCCCGGGGAGCTCAGACTTCCAGCCCTCGGGCTTGTGAACGCCTGCTCAGCAGTTACCACACTGCCTTTGAGAATGCAGACAGCTTCATGACCATTTCCTCAGCAGCTCCTGGTGCCTCTGATTTGTTCTACACATTGTGGGACCAAGAAGTTCAGCCCTTACTTTAATGTGTGGAATAGATACAAAATAAGAATTTGGTATTAAACACCATTTTCATATGTGTGCAGTAAGAACCGACACAATAAGGAAATCACTTCAAGTATAAATGTTATTAAATTGGTTCCAGCCTGCTGTGGACACATGACAGATGTGTCCACACAGTCAGCCGTTGTAGACTGTGGTCTGCTGCCTGGGGTCCTTGCTTGTCTGAGTGGAGACTCAGTAACATACAAGTGTCATTTAGTGATCCACCCTCCTGCAGCCATGAAGCCATGAGTGCAGGTCAAGGGTCTAACTCAATTAGCCAGATAATTGAGTGGCTCACCATTCATAGGCTTAGTTGCTGCAGCTCCTGATCCAGCCATCGATTCTTTGCCCTCGAGTTAATGCAAGACAGGAATGAGCTGGCATTCCTGTTATAGAAAAATTTTAATAGTGCATTTTTTTTTCTTTAAGAGAGATGAGCGTCTTCAGGAAGAGGCACTGGATCAGCAACTGGGCAGAATCCTTGGGGAAGTGGCCCCTACTATGTTCCTTTCATCCTTTTCTGAGACCTCAGCGTTTTTCTTTGGTAATTTCACTGCAGATTGTCCCGGGCCTGTGGCTTGTGGGTATCTGATGATGCCCCCTTTGTTGCTCCCTTTTGTGAGCTGTTGAGTATCGCTTGCTAGACCGCAATGACCTGGCTATTGGCAGTGTCCTCTGTCCTGTGTGTCCCAGAACATTATTGATGCTGGGATCCAAGATGACAGAGGCTTGAGCTCTCCTGCCACCTCGTGCGCTTGTGCTGTAGCAAGTGCTAGTATTTGAAATGACACCCTACATGGCCACTACCCTCGGCAGTGCCATGCACATTGGCAGCAGGAGGCTCTACCTTTGTCTTCAGACGGGCTCCTCACTGAACACAAGCTCTCCGGGCAACAGGCTTGTTAATGAGCAGAGCTTCTTGTCCGAGGAACCAGAATGAGCTAGAGTAAAATCCTCACGCCTGTTTGGTGCAGAGCAGCACTGAGCAGCTGCTGCCTGCCCTGCACGTCCAGAGTGGGAAAGAGAAAGTGTCTTGGTGCTTACAGAGACTGAACGAGGCTGGAAGCCTGTGCCGAGAAGACAGTCTTCACGCTGTCTGAGGTCACCAGCACAGTGCCCACGTGAGCGCCGGCTCCCACACGCCTTTGGAGGCTGGGCTCAGGTGGCAGGCTTTCAGTGGAGGCGTGCTGCCACCATGTCACTCTTCGTTTCTACAGAGCAAATGCTTTTGAGACCTGTGGTCTTTATTGTGCCCTTGACAGGCACAGGTGCAGCCGGGACATAGCATTCCGCTTTCCTAAGAAAACCAGTGCGTGTGTCAGTGACAACAGCTGAGACGGTGCCTCGGTGCCAGTGTGACTTGAGCAAACTCCACCACTTGCTGTGGCATCCCCGGGACTGCATTTATCCCATCTACAGAGGCCGATATCTGTTTCTACGATCATGTGGCCAGCCCAGCATCATAATGTTTGATTTTTTTTAGCCCCAAAATAATATGGTGAATCTAGATTTTTGTTTAAGCTTAATTCCACTAAACGCTGACAACGTATTAAAAATAGTTTTGATCCTAAAATGATCAGTATAGAGTGGGTCAGGAGGAAATAGCGTATGTGCAGGGCGGCATAGCCTGAGACCCTCAGGCCTTTAAGTGGTGTCACAGTGCTTTCCTCTCCCTGCAGGGGCGCTGTCCTCCATGCCGGCTGTCCACACCTTCTCTCTGTTTGCGGGCTTGGCGGTCTTCATTGACTTCCTCCTCCAGATTACCTGCTTTGTGAGCCTCCTGGGGTTAGATATTAAGAGGCAAGAGGTAAGATCCAGGATATGTGGGACTCTAGAGTCTAGGTGAAGTCAGTCTTCGCATAGCCTCGTCCTCTCTTTACCCTCAGAACAATCGGCTGGACATCTTGTGCTGTGTCCGAGGTGCTGACGATGGACGAGGCATCCAGGCCTCTGAAAGCTACTTGTTTCGCTTCTTCAAAAACTCCTTTGCCCCGCTTCTGCTGAAGGACTGGCTGCGACCAATTGTGGTACGGACTTTTTGTGGTTTCTCTCTGTCTTCTCTCCCTACACAGGTGTGTCACATGCCTTCTGAGAGGCTTGGGAGGGCAGTTCTACCCACTGTTAATACACTGCAAAATACAAAGACAAAAAGTACAGCAGCAGGCCCTTTCTAGGGCTTTTTGGTTCTTTTGGTTTTTCAAGACAGGGTTTCTCTGTATAACTGCCCTGGCCATCCTGGAACTCACTCTGTAGACCTGGCTGGCCTCGAACTCACAGAGATCTGCCTGTCTTGCCTCCTGAGTGCTGGGATTAAAGACTTGTTCCACCACCTCCAGGGCATCCTTGGGATTTCTGTCTTATATTCTAGCAAAGTCTGGCTTTGGACTGGGAATGTAGTCCAGTGGTAGAGTACTTGCCTAGCCTCACACAGGGCATGGGATCAACCTCTAATGCTACCAACAGTAAAATAAAGCCATGTCTTTCTTTGGTCTGTAAGATTTTATTTCTGTTCTTCAATTTATTATTATATTAGCCATTGGTGTCTTGCCATTTACTTTTCTTTCCAGATAGCCGTATTTGTGGGTGTTCTGTCATTCAGTATTGCAGTCGTGAACAAAGTGGAAATTGGATTGGATCAGTCTCTTTCAATGCCAAATGTAAGGTGCTTCTCTTCGTTAACTTTTAGCTGCTGATGGAGTTTTCAGGGCACGTGTGTAGGTGTTAATGCTTGCTTCTGAATGCAAACCCTGCGAGGGGTGATGGTGAACTCCAGGGCTGTGCTGTAGTAGCTGCTGGCGCTGTGAACTCACACTGCTCTTCATGGTACATAGCCTTAGCGGTGAAGCAGCCAGTCTCCCGAGGTCACCTAATGAAATCCCCTCTGGTTGGGGCTTAGCAGCAGGTGCACACTGGGACTGGGGACGAGAACCCTGAGTCTAAGTTGGTGGCTTGGGCACCCAACATCCTCTTTTTTCGTTAGCCATCACCATGTCTTTCAGTTCCCATCAAACCATACTTTTCTCCTCTTTGGTTTTCCTTTCAGGATTCCTATGTGATTGATTATTTCAAGTCCCTCGGTCAGCACCTGCACTCGGGCCCACCTGTGTACTTTGTCCTGGAGGAAGGCCATGACTACACCAGCCGCGAAGGGCAGAACATGGTGTGCGGCGGCATGGGCTGTGACAGTGATTCCCTGGTGCAGCAGATATTTAACGCAGCTGAGCTGGACACCTAGTCAGTGTCGGGACCACCTGCTCCTTTATGCTTCCTTTCCTCTTTACTGTTTTTGAGATAGGGTCTCCTGTATAGCCCACGCTGGTCTTGAAGTTGGAGCTTGCCCTGTTCAGCCTCCTGGGCAGTAGGGTTACAGACCAGATGTGCACCACCATGCCCAGCCCAGTTTGGGTCCTCTGAGCAGAAACAGGCAGAAGGAGGAACTCTTGGCCAGCATCTACTCAAGCCTGAAATTTTGCACTAAAAACAGATTTTCTTGGGAAAGTTGCTTTTTGTTGTTGTATCTCAAAGTCTGTTAGACCGAATTTCATGTAAGCAAAGCAGGCTATTGTCTTGAAGTGTTCTCTTCAGTCACACCAGTACAGCAGTCTCAAGTGGGGAGAAGGAACGGGAGTTCCTAGGAATTCCCGAGCCAGTCATTGATTTTCTCTCCTCTCCTCCAGCACCCGCATAGGCTTTGCCCCCTCATCCTGGATTGACGATTACTTTGACTGGGTTGCACCGCAGTCCTCCTGCTGTAGACTCTACAATGCCACTCACCAGTTTTGCAACGCTTCTGGTACCTTCATCTCCTTTTCCACATCTTCCTTTCTTTCTTTAATTTCACTTACCCATGTCATTTCGCCCTAGTTGGTGCCTGCTTGTCAGTGTGGGCTGCACCTCCTTCCCGCTGTCACTACCCTGTCCTCAGCCGTACATGCACGCACCCGAACAAGGACACTTGATTCCCCAGTCCGACCCTTCAGCTTGTCCAAACCACATTTATTTTCTTCATGAAAGCATGAGAGAGTCCTGTGCTCTTTGATGCTGCTCGGAACAGGACACCTACTTCAGTGGGGGGGTCTGTGTGGTTTGCCTGAGACGAAATGACTTGGGGCTGACGTTTATTCAACTATGAAATTACATGGAGCTGAAGCTTTCAAAGGGGGGGGAAGATGCGGGAAAACACTGTACTTTGTCTTAAGGGGTTGTTGTTGTTTTTGTTTAAATCGTGAGGCCCTTTTTTCTAACGATTAGCTCTCCTCTTTTGCCAGTGATTGACCCAACCTGTGTCCGTTGCAGACCTCTAACACCAGAGGGCAAACAGAGGCCTCAAGGGAAAGAGTTCATGAAATTCCTGCCCATGTTCCTTTCTGATAACCCCAACCCTAAATGTGGCAAAGGGTAAGTACTGTGGAACCATGTCAGATAAGCATCCTATTTAACTTTAACTAAGAAACAGAGCTGGATGGGTAGACTGGTGGGAAAGGGTCTCTTCTCTGGCCTGGACCAATTTCCTGTAAAAGCAGAGCCCCCACTTAAAGAAACCTCCTGGTGTTGAGCAGATTTAACCCTCACTGGGCACTGATTTTCCATGCTGTGGTTCCTGTCCTGACCCTGGGCATGTGGATGGAGGCAGACTCCAATGCACACCATGAAGGAGCAGAGGCAAAGGTAGACACACTGGAGAGTGAGAGGCCCAGGGCCGCTCCATTGTGCTCAAGGAACAATATCTCTGCTTTGGTAATGTTGGCACAGTTTAAGCCAGCCAGACCACCTGTCTGAGGGTCTCAATTGCTGTGAAGAGACACCATGACCACAGCAGCTCTTATAAAGAAAAACATTTAATTGGGGTGGCTTACAGTTGTAGAGGTTTAGTCCAGTATCATCATGGTGCGGCAGGGCAGTGTCCAGGCAGACATGATGCTGCAGAAGGAGCTGAGATTTCTACATCTTTGATCACCAGGCAACAGGAAGTGAACTCAGACACTGGGCAGTATCTTGAGCATAAGAGACCTCAAAGCCCGCCCCCACAATGATACACTTCCTCCAACAATGCGACACCAAATAGTACCACTCCCTATGAGCTTATAGGGGCCAATTACAGTCAGACTGACACACTGCCCATTGCCCACATGGACAGGAAGATGTGGGCCCATGCCTGGCCCAGAAATATTAAAGATGAAGGGATTGATTTGGAAGCATTTGTGGGTGAAAGTTGACATCACGTGTGTGATATAACTCACATGGATGTGCTTGGTTTTGTAAGAATCACATCTGAGAGTCTTCTTGTATGTTGTATGTGTCATGTCTGTTTTGAGATTTCCGCTAGTTCTGATAAAGACTATCTCTAAAAAGTTAAAAAAAAAAAAATTGCTTGTGATTATTGAGGATATTCTGGAATTTTCTTCATGAAAGCATGAGAATTCTTTGGAATTCAGTTAGAAAGTATTAGCTAAAGGGAGTATATTTAGCATGAATTCTAATTGTTCTTAATCATAAACATCCAGAGTCAGGTATCGGGGTGAAAGCTGAAGGATCAGAGAAGCAGAGTGGCCAGAGCTCTTCCTGCTCCAGTGCTCAGACCGAAGGGGCCATCAGACTGTTGCCTCAGACTGCTCTGAGCTCCTGTCCCCTCCCACCTTATAGTCCTCTCTCTGCTCAGCATATTGCTCCTGTCTCCTCCTCCCTAGTGCTGGGATTAAAGGCGTGTGCCACCACTGCCTGGCCACTATGGCTAACTAATGTGGCTAGTTCTGTGTTCTGATCCTCAGGCAAGCTCTGTTTGTTAGATCATAAACAAAATATCACCACAAGTATCCACTGTACAGTGTCATGCCAAGCACCTCACTGGCCTTGACCCATTTGACACTCCCAGAGTGTGGGCATGTGCTGGTATGCCCGTTCACAGAGGTGTTGTTGGGGCTAATGCCCAGCCCATGTGTATTTTCTGGTAAGCCTGTGGGCATGTGCTAGTATACTCATTCACAGAAGGGTGGTTGGCGCTAAGGCCCAGCCGTGTGTATGCTAGTAAGCCTGTGGGCATGTACCAGTACGCCCATTCACAGAGGGGCGGTTGGGGCTAAGGCGAGGGGACTCTACCAGGGCGGGCTCAAGTCCAAGTCCTTGCCCTTTCTACCTGTTACACTGCAGTACCAGGTCAGCTCTGTGTCATGTTTGATTTTGAATGGAACCAGATAGCAAAACAATAGCGGCTGTGCACCAGACAAACCACAACAGTAAGATAAGGTAAAGCCTTCTGTAGGCCCTTAGCAGGAGGCCTCCTTCATCCGTCTGACCTAAGAGCCAGGTCAGGGGCCTTCCTCATCTGGAGTGCTCACATTCCACCCTTCCACTCTAAGCCATCACCGCGCCGACACCCCTGCCCTTCCTCAGGGGACCGTAGCCATGCTGACACCCCTGCCCTTCCTCAGGGGACTGTAGCCATGCTGACACCCCTGCTCTTCCTCAGGGGACCGTAGCCATGCGGACACCCCTGCCTTTCCTCAGGGGACTGTAGCCGCGCCGACACCCCTGCCCTTCCTCAGGGGACTGTAGCCGCGCCGATACCCCTGCCCTTCCTCAGGGGACTGTAGTCGAGCTGACACCCCTGCCCTTCCTCAGGGGACATGCTGCCTATGGTTCTGCTGTTAACATCATCGGAGATGACACTTATGTTGGGGCCACTTACTTCATGACTTACCACACTGTACTTAAGACCTCTGCTGACTACATTGACGCCATGAAAAAAGCCCAGCTTGTAGCCAAAAACATCACAGAAACCATGAATTCTAAGGGGAGTAACTACCGCGTGTTCCCATACAGGTAAGACAGGGAGGGCTATATGGGGTGAGGTGGGTGGGCCGCAGATTCCTCCTCTCCTCTGACACCCGCTTTACCCTTAGGCAGGAGTGGAGTGCGAGGGAATTGGAGGTGAGCAGGGCCGGAACCTTGTGTATCTGGGGACTGCAGACACAGAACTTGATGTACTGTCCCAGTCCAGAGAGACACATGGCGAAGTAACACAGGAGAGCAGGCCTTGCACAAGGGACACGCCAGTCATTCAGTCAGCAGCTGGCAGGGATCCCTGCCCAAGACCTGGGACAGTGCTTTATACAGACTTTTCATTGCTGCTGCCTTTTCCTTGAGAAATAAGGAAGGCAGAACAGACAAATGATTGTTTTTCTCAGAGCATAAGCATGATCTCAGTTGAAGAATGGCAGCTTCTTTGTGTGAGTGGCCATTCAGAGTGTGTCCTAATCCTCAGGCAGAGCTGAGCTAACTCTGTCACAGCCCAGGTTGTTTCCCAGAGCAGCTCTGAGTGGTGTTTCTTTTTCTAGCAGCCAGTAGAATTCTTTGGAAGTGTTTGTAAAGCAGCAGGAGTTGGTCTTACAAGTGAGAACTACATAAACACTCATTTGGGTCACTTCGAACCTTGTTTTGGATGCCAGCGGCTATCAAAGACAGTTGGGTGGCTCTGGGTGCATCATGCCAATCTCAGGTGGTTGTCTGGGGTGTCACCTTTCAGCAGTCTTCCCGCTTTGCAGGGTGGTGGGGTAAAGAGGAAGACCCCAGAGTGTGAGCGAGCTCTAACCAAATACTGTCCTTCCTAGTGTGTTCTACGTCTTCTACGAGCAGTACCTGACCATTATTGATGACACCATCTTTAACCTCAGCGTGTCTCTGGGCTCCATATTTCTGGTGACCTTGGTGATTCTGGGCTGTGAGTTGTGGTCAGCAGTCATCATGTGTGTCACCATAGCTATGATCCTGGTCAACATGTTCGGTGTCATGTGGCTGTGGGGTATCAGTCTAAACGCTGTTTCCTTGGTCAACTTGGTGATGGTGAGTCCAGCTCTACTCTCGCTTTGTCCCTAGTTCCTGTGACTCCTGCACGAGCTGTTCATGGCTGCCTTTTGCTCTTAGTGCACAGGGAGAGTCAGGATGAGCGCTTGAATCAGGCAGGGCCCGGGGAGCACGGAAACCATCTGGGAGCAGAAGCTCACTCAGTGTCTGAGCTGGGCAGTCCCAGCTCTGGTGGCTGAGGCAGGAGGCTCGCGAGTTCACGGCTGCCGTCTTCTCCCCTTTGGTTTGCAGCTGTAGTGTGAGCAGTGTAGTTCCTGGTGCTGGCGTGAAATGTGGCCCCGTGACCTGGTGTGGTGGCACATGCTTATCATCCCAGCATTCAAGAGGACAGTGAGTTCCAGACCAGCCTGGACTACAAATTGAGATCCTGTCTCAAAAACAAACAATCCAACCAACCTGTAGCCTAATGACATCAAGACACCCAAGTTTTACTTACCAGGTTATTCTGTAGGGCTTCCCATAGAGTTGCCAGGTAGTTAGAAAGTACTGAAGATGTAGCCAGGCATGGTGATGTATGTACTTGGGAGGCAGAGGCAGGCGGGTCTCCAGAGCAGTTTTCAGGACAGCTAGGGCTACATGGGGAAACGCTTGAAAAACAACAAAAAGAAATTATTGGAGATGTGAGCTTGAAAAAGTGAATGAAAGGTAAACATTCGGATAGGAACACCTTCAGAGTGGTAACAGGCCCAGATGAAGGCGTGACAGTGTGCTAGCTCAGTGGGGAAGGACAGGTAACCATGAAAAGTTCCCAGAAATCCTAGACAAAACCAAGTCGCTCCAGAAAAGTAGAGCCAGGCAGCGCCTAGAGCACTTGAGTATCCTGCTGTGGTTTCGGGGGACTTCCAGCTGAAAGAGATCTGTTCTCACAGAAATGCTTTGTTTCAGAGCTGTGGCATTTCTGTGGAGTTCTGCAGCCATATAACAAGAGCATTCACCATGAGTACCAAAGGAAGCCGAGTGAGCCGAGCGGAAGAGGCGCTGGCCCACATGGGTAGTTCAGTGAGTATACTAGGCCCCAGGATGGGTGGGGCCTGCAATGGGGGTGCCTCTCAGAGACACAAACAGAATTTGGATCCATTCCGTAAGTGGCAGCTCCCAGCAATGACGGATTCTCACACAGGTGACTAGATAGCTAACTACGTCTTGAGCAGACTGATTCCTCGGAACTGTCCTTGTTGTGCGGTCTCTTAGGCAGCGGATAGCTGAAACAGGAAAGCCAGACTTGGGAGAGCTGGCAGCTGGCCCTGTGCGGCTACAGCGAGGCTCTCCTGAGTTCCAGAGCCTGCAGAGCTGTCGAGTTGATTCCTGGAGGCCCTTGATGCAGCTCTTTATCCCTGTTCCCCATCAGTCACTCTGCTGCTATAGAGAATATCAGTAAAGCAGAAATCTAAATATTTGCTTTGTGATGTCAGATACTTAAAATATTTCTCAGGCCAGCAAGGTGTCTCAGCAGGTCTGTTGTGCTTGTTCTGCAAAACCCACAAGAAAGAATGAGAAATGACTACAGTGTTGTCCTGAGCGCACACACATGCTGCCTGCCCACCCCCACACTGTAAACTTTTAATTTTTTAGTTTGTCTTAAGAACAGATACTGCTTGATTTGAACCAAAAAACCAAGGCCATTATAGTTGAGGAGCGGAAGACAGTTTTCTCGGAAAACACATTGCTTTTACCCTTTCTCCAGGACTAGATGGCTCAGCCAGTGAGGTGCTTGCCACACAGGCGTGAGGACCTGAGTTTGAATCCCAGCACTCACATAGGAAGGTGGCCACAGAGGTAGCCGTTTGTAACACCAGCTCTGATGGACAGAGAGGGATGGATCCCTGGAGTTCACTGGCCAGCCCGCCCAGCTGTCTGAGCTCCAGTTCCAGTGAGGTTCGGATCCACTGAGCAAGGCACTCAGAGTCAGCCTCCAGCCTCCACACGTTTGCCCTTTCCTCCAGGCTCAGAGCAGTGTCTCAGTACTTCTGCAGCCGCCCACAGCTAGGCAGGCTTGTGTGAAATGTGTGCTCGTATATATGGGCTAACAAGTCATTTCTACCTCTTCAGGTATTCAGTGGAATCACACTTACAAAATTTGGAGGGATTGTGGTGTTGGCCTTTGCCAAATCTCAGATTTTTGAGATATTTTACTTCAGGATGTACTTAGCCATGGTCTTACTCGGAGCCACTCACGGGCTGATATTTCTTCCCGTCTTACTCAGCTACATAGGTAAGAGTGCTAAAAGAAAAATGTATTTACTGGGCTTGGTGTCACAACCCTGCAGTCCCAGCACTGGGGAGGTGGAAGGTGAGAGCCAGAGTTCAAGGTTATCTACAGTTTGAGGCCAGCCTAGGCTGAAAGACCTGACTCAAAAAGAAATTTTTAATCTTGAACATTCCTTTGTATTTGAATTTGCACTGATGGCTACTTGATAGTTCATACTGCATACACAATTATCCAAGGAAGAAATGACGTCTTCCCAGGACTTTATGGTTAGCCAGATTACTTCACTAGGCATTCACTGCCCTGTTTGCTCTGAAGTCAACTCTTGACTGTCAGCAGGCTTGGGCTCACTGGCTGCTGCCAGCCCTCCCAGCAGTACACGGTGGCCTTTGTTTTCCCTACTGGTGACTGTCCAGAGCCAAATGCTATTGCTGCTCTTAGTGATTCGCCTTTCAGCGTTGTTAGGAAGTTGAAGCATTAAAACAGAAAAACCGGAGGCTTGGAGAGATGGTTCAGTGGTTAAGAGCACTGGCCACTCTTCCGGTGGACCCAGGTTTGATCCCGAGCACCCACATGGCAGCTCACAACTGTTTCTAACTCCAGTCTACGAGAAACTGACACCATCCTCTGGCCTCTGGAGCCCTGCATACATGCCATGCACAGGCATACATACAGGCAAAACACCTGCACACAAAATAGAAAAATCAACAGAACCAGGGGCTTTCTTCTATACCTAGATTGTTTATACTTCTTTTCTTTTGTCTCACATAGGACCGTCGGTAACTAAAGCTAAAAGACAGACCACTCAAGATCGATACAAAGGGACAGAGCGAGAACGGCTCCTCAATTTTTAGCCTTGTAGCGGGCTTTGGTGACTTCGTCTATGGATAGGTCAAGTCTACTGCAGGACAGCCGCACTGTCCAGGCCATGCTGGGTGCTGGTTGTTCCCAGGCGATGGGCTGCGTCACAGCTGTGGCAGGTGCAGCCCACTCACCTTTTAAACTCAGGAGCTCACGTAGTATGGAATCTGAAGGTGACGGTTGTCAGCCCTACAGCAAAGAAACCTTGTCTCGCTCGGGCAAGAGGAAGGACAGTGGATGCGGCCCAGTCACCACTCTGACAAGCCAGTCCATGTGCTGTCTCCTTTTTCAGGAGTTAGCTACCACACACATTGTATAGCTTATTTTTAGCAACATTTGAGAATGTTGTAGGTACTTTATTACAACGTTTTGTAGTTTAAAGAGCTTTATTAATGCAATAAATTAACTTTGTACATTTTTATATTAAAAACTGTCAAGGGACTTCAGAATGTCGTAGGCCTCATTAGAGCTTGTTCTCCAAAAACCTGCTTGAAAAAGGCGACGTGTTCCTCACAGTGTTCTCCTGTGGGGAGAATGTAGCTTTAGTCAGCAGCTAGCGATGTGTGGCGGGGAAGGAAGTGCAGACAAAAGCTCCTGGGTTATATACTGATATACTGGGTTTTAACTTATTTTTCTTTAATAAAATACCTCATCCTCCTAAATTTTGAGATCACTAATCTTTTTGCAGAGCTCCTACCTTCAGCCCCAGCCAACTGCCCTGTGTTAGACTAGTGGGTGGCTGTGACCTGTCACTCACCCTATCTGCACTACACACACACACACACACACACACACACACACACACACGCATATAGTAACTAAGCTTGTTCTCCCTCACGTCCTACTTTATCGCTATTTTCGTCTTAAGGGATACTCCAAGATCATATATACAGTATGTCTGAGATGCCTGAATTCCATCCTGAATGCCTCAGCCCTGAACAATCCTCTGCTGAGATCCATCAGCAATCTGAATCTACTCAATAGAGACCCCAGGCTAAGGGTGAGGTGGGCTGCTGGAAACTTTCCTAAGTTCCCACCCAGAAGTTTGCTCCTGTTGTTTGTGGTCACTCCGGGCCTCTCCCACCTGGTGTGAAGTTAGGGTTCCCTCGCAAACGCTGGTTTCGCTGTTCAAAGAAGCGGAATATGGTATAGAAGAGCATGACATCATCAGTCTGCTTTGCGGCATCTAAGAATTTGCGTGCAGAAATGTTGTCATGGCCACCAATGCCTCGGATGAACCTTAGCGCGGCCAACACCTGGTGTTTGGATAAAAGAACTTCTACTATCTCATCGTTTGCTGTTGACAGTCTCTGCAAGTGAGGAAGATGGAGGTCAGGGCAGCCACAGGAAGGGAGGCTGGTGACATCTAAACTGTGGCAGAACAGTTACCTTCAGCATGTCCAGTGACAGCTGGTGGGCGGGAGGATAAAAGCTCTCGAGGGACAGCAGCAGGCAGGCCTGAAAGACAGGGTTCCAACTACCTTCAGTTGAAGGGCCACCACTGGGAGGCTGTAGTGACTACCAAAGAGAAAAACCAGCGGTACAGACCAAAGGCTTGGAGTCGCTGAGCACGTGGTACTGCAAGAACTGGTGGAGCATGTAAAAGAGGTTGTGCTGGACAAGGGTCTTGATGACAAGTTCGTGTAAGTAATGCTAGGAACACAAGAAAGGTAAAAGATATTATTACCAAGTCGCCCACCATGGCTGGCTGAGGCTGCAACAGTCTGAACAGTGTTCTCCACCAACGTTTCCATCCCCACTAAAAACAACTGCCATGTTAAAAATCACCCAGAATTTTGCACACGAAAAAGCCATCTCTTCTGAGACCGCAGTGTTCTGACCTGATCCCTTCTGAAGCTACCTGCACTGGGATCTGGAACTGGTTCAGAGAACGAATATATTCCATCAGCACAGCTATCACGAACTTGTGCGGCATCTCCTACGGAGAAAGAAGGGGTCTTCTCAGTTGTAAAAGGAGCTGTAGGCAGCCTGCTGATCCCCAGTAAAGTGGTCCAGTGTTCGGCTCCGCTGGAGTTGCATTAGCCTTGTGAACCATCCACACTGGACAGCCCCAGGCCCTCTCCCGGGGCTGTACTGCTGGTTTAGTCACAGTGTGAGTCCTGTTGCTGCCCCACAGGAGCCCGGAGCCCAACACACCTTGTTTTCCACGAAGGGCGACAGCACGTGTGTGTACACATCAGACTGGTCCACCACTGCCTGGGTCCGCACCGGCCTTTTGAGAGGTGGGTTGCTCCGGCTTTGCCCTGCTTCTACTGCCTGAAGTGAGACAAGCAGTGTCCTTAGTCACCGTCCACAGAGACAGTCCCATTACAGTCAACCCAAGGCTGAATTCCTTACCCTAAACGAACACGAGCAAGACCCGGGACAGGCCAGACACAACTGGCAAACACGCCAGGGTTCGTGCACGATCAGAGTAAATAACCAGGCCACAGTCGCACATTTTCTAACCTCTGAAGACTTGGAACCAACCTGACGTCCTTTTTCCTCTTGGCCATTGCACCATAATTTACAAAGCTCTGCCAGACAGTAAAGGAATGGCTCTTGCATTTGGTCTGTGTTGGAATTTTTGATTCCTTTTTGTAGTGTTTGAAATGGATCCAGGGCCTCACCCATCTCCACATCTCCAGCACCGTCTAGGTCACAGCCCAGTGTGATGGGGATTCAGTGGTGACTGAGCAGAGCTGCTCCACCTGTGTCTGTCCCTAGTGAGCATGCTCAACTTCTGTGCAGATGACTTGTTCTTCACACCTCATGATCACAGTGTGGAAGCCCAGGGTCTACCGCTGGGCCCAACCCCACTGACTGCAGCCCAGGACAGCACCAGTGGGATACAACCAGACAGGGCTGACACAGGACAGGGACAGAGTTGACTGAGGCAGCCTATCAGACCCACTATCCTTAACCAAAGCAGTGTCCCCTGTGGGTAATTACATCCTTGAACTAATTTCTCCTATTGTCCCAATGTCCTTGCTTCAGAAACCAGAAGTACTCAGTGCTGTACAGCTACACGGATTCCCCCCAACCTTTCACTGAACATGTGACGTCTACTAACTGGAACACACTGGGCTAGGAACTTAACCAGTGCGTCTGATACTGATGGCAGCAGTATTCTAGGATATCCTTTTTTGCTAATCTTAGGATAAACCTTCTTGTGGTCCTGCCAGTGAATGCAGAGATGTGGCTGCTCAAGACGCTGAGGACAGCTGAGCATCAAATACTCATCCCTTTGAGGCTCAGAGAACATCACAAAAGAGGAACAGGATATAAAAGCCAGAAGACAGGGAAAGGGCTGCAAACTGCTGTCTTTAGAGCTTGACACAGCTATTGCCAGCATCCCACAACAGCTGCATTGCACTACACTGGGCCTATCAGCAGTCAATCACGGATCTGGGAGGAGCTCACAAGGCCCTAACCCTCACTGCTGAACTACTGGCTACTGGTGGACTCTGGGGGAGGGACAGTCATGGCCTTCAGGTGTGACCCCAACAGTGATCCAGGCTCCAATGGACATTTTCAAACCTCTACTCACAGTCCTCGTTAAAATCTGGTCATGAAACAAACCCATCAAAATGAGGGAAACATTGGACACTCCTCACACCTCTCCCACACTTCCCTCTAGATAACCTTGTATTTGTAAATACTCGCTAAGGTGAAGGAAAGAAGGTAGCCAACAGCGGAAACCACATTTTTAATTTACCAAGTGCAGGCTCTGGCCAAAGCCAAGGCTGATTTTCTTTCTACAAAATAGAAGAACACCGAGACCATAAACACATGTAAGCTCAAACAGGTTTGAAAAAGCAGAAAGACTGAGGTATTGATGGAAGCCTCAAGCTAGGAGGGGACTCTGGGCCTGTGACTGTCACCCTGTGCTGCCAACACCAAGCCTCTGACATTACATTACATAACCTACATTGTGTGGCGGAACTCCCTCACAGTTTAACTTACCATGGTGTAGCTCTGCTCAGCATCCAAGTACTTTTTATACTCATGGTTGAGTTTATCAAAAACAGTGGCTATCACGGGCAGCGTGGCTCTGTCTGACTCGGCCAGCACTAGAAAAGACAACACACTCGTCAGACCCAGTGTAATCAGAATCCCAGTATGACGGTGACAAGGACTCGCAAAGGTGACCAATGCAAACCCTGTCTTAAAGGACCTTCAAAGAAATGTTTCAGAAGACCAATACCTCGTAGTCAGAGTCCCTTTCAGGGACGAGAAGAAGCAAGCAAGGCAGGTGTCACTAGAGGGCACTGGGTATGTAATCAGATCTCGCCTGAAGCCACCTGCCTACAAATCATTTGTGCGTTTCCCAGTATTTCTGAAGTGTATACAGTCCTAAGTACAAAAGATGAAAGATGGGGGTAGGGGCACCTGGCGAGATGGCTCAGCAGGCAGTACGCACCCACCCACCACCAGGCCAGTTCAATCTCAGACCCCAATGCTAGAAGGAGAGCAGACTCCCGTAAGTGGTTCTCTGACATCCAACTGTGTACCATGGCACATGCCCATACACATATATACACAGGTATAATTATTTTTTTAAGGTGGTTGTAGGCTGGGCAGAGATGGTACACATCTTCAGTTCCAGCACTCAGGAGGCAGATAGGGAGGAGGATGGTGGTGAGAGCACAGACCTTGTGGGAAGGACCAGTCCACTTACTCTGTGAACAGACAGATAGGATGACCATCTTGCACTCCTTCCTCTGGAGAAGAAAGTCCATCAACCTCCCTTTATCTGGCAAGAGATTGACTATGGGCTGAAGTTTCACCTGGAGGTTCCAGAGGTAACCTAGGGGTTGAGAGGCAGCAAGCTCAGCAACACAGTGCAAGCCAGAGCCAGAGCTAACAAAGAGCACCCCCAGACCTCCTCAAACACACACAGTTAGTATCCCTGTCTTCCTAACCAACACTCAGGACACTCAGGAAGGTGGCGGATTGGAGGAACTGACAGTCGTGCTCGCAGCAAACTGCAGAGTCGCACCAGTGTCATCTCCATGGAGACAAGGACAGCACTCCACTCCCTCCAACGTGCCCATCCCGGGCCATCAGCTGTCGATGGCGTACCTAGTTCCTCCTCTGTACTGACTCATGGATGCAGAGGTAAGGCCCAAACAATAGTGAGATTGCTATCCACTCATTAACCTATGAGTTCCATGGGAGAAAGGTATGTCACACCAAAAATAATCGGAGGGACCAATTTCTCAGCTTCCAAGATCTGGCACTGTTGTCAATGTATGGAAGAGAAGTGGATTTGTTACTCCCCCAGAGGATGAGGCTGGAAAATTCTCAAAGTGACTAAAGATTAATTCAGCGTTCTCAAATGCAAAGCCACAGGAAGAGACAGCAGGCTGAAGGAAGCCTCACCCCCAAGACAAAATAAGGGGTGAAGCATCTTAGAAGTCCATGGGGAGGTGGAGTTAGGGATGAGAACGCGGACCACTCACCAAGGCAGTTTTCTGAAATGGCCACGGGAATGTAACAGGGACTGGCCATTCTCAGCCACCTTACTTGTAAGAATCACACATGCTCATGGAAAAAAGAATGAACCTACACGCGCGAATATAGGGTGAGATGCAATCCCATTCTCAAGACTGAAGGGAGAGGTCATTTTGAAGATTCATACCGAAGTGACAATGGAGGTGACGAATCTAAAGTCAGCACACACTTTCCTATGCAGACCTACCTTGGCTTGCACTGATAATGATGTCTGGTTGAAAGACGATCCATGATGAAGAATCTATACGTTAAAGGAAATTCAAAGTCGAAGAAAATTGAAGGCAAGCCCTGTTTCACTTAGCACTTGCCCAGCCCCCACACTGGAGGCCACACAGGCCTGCGTCCCCAGGAGCAGCTCCCAGGGCTGTGCAGTGGGTGGGAACACAGTCCCTGTGTGCACAGCGGCACCACCTTTGTGAGGATACAGAGTTTACAGGGAACTGGAGACTGGCTGGTCACAGCAGCAGGACCTACAAATTGAGAATACAAGTGTGACCAGGCAGCCAGGAAATCCTGCAGGAACTACAACAAACTCGAGCAGACATTACTAACTGTAATTAGGTGAGGGGGAGGAGGAGACTGTCCTGTCTCACTAATGACACACCAGGGAAGAAGGACAGTGTCTGTTACAGACATGAAAATGTCCCCACAAACAGGAAGTGTGTCAAAGATTTCCTCACTGTGGTTGATTTTAAAGTTTATTTTTTAAATGTTTTATGGGTTGAGTGTTTTACCTGAGTGTGTATGTTTGTAGCTCATACATTTCTGGAGCCTGACGAGGCCAGAAGAGGACACTGAATCCCCGAAACCGGAGTTACAGACAGCTGTCTACCACTTTTGTTTGACTGTTAATCACCTGGGGTCTCAAAAGACTGAAATGCCCAGGCTCTGCACCACCACACGGTTGCTGGGAAACACACCCAGGTCCTCTGCAAGTGCAGCAGGTGTTCTTAACCATTGAGTCGTGCGTGTCTCCAGCCCCAGGTTTCTTCTAACTGGAGATGACACATCACCATTTACATGTGTATATTAAAACTCTAAGAAATTGACCTGGGGCTGGAGAGATGGCTCAGTGGTTAAGGGGTTTGCCTGCTCTTCCAAAGGTCCTGAGTTCAATTCCCAGCAACCACATGTGCTCACAATCATCTGTAATGAGATTTGGTGCCCTCTTCTGGCCTGCAGGGATACATGCAGGCAGAATACTGAATACATAATAAATAAATGTTTAAAAAAAAAAGAAAGAAAGAAATTGACCTGGGATACCCAGATTCACTGATGGTGCAAAGGAAGATGGCTGTGGTTTAGTCACATGGACAGTGAGCCCCACTGCACTGCACTGGCCAGCCGGACTAGGCTCAAGAAAACTCAGCTAAGAAGTCCTCCTGTCCTCACACGACAGGGACCCATCCCAGTCACCCTGGGGAAATGAGGAGGGCTCCCAGTTCTGTGCCAATTACCCAGATAGACTCAAAAGATGGCATTAGTGAGCCGCCTCAGTAAGACGGTCACTCTGAACACACCACCCACCCAGATGAGGGCTGTGCACAGCAGACTAGCTTCAGGAAAGCACCTGCACACCAGGCAGAAGAGGAAAACTCCAGTGCCCGTGCCATGCCCCAGTGCAGAGCCTGGGCATTTCAGCCTTCCAGACCCCCGGTGATTAGCAGTCAAACAAAAACCACCTGTTCAGCAAGACAAACCCAACATCTCTCTCAAAATCAGTTCCAGTGTCGGTACCGGCTGGGCTCATGACACAGCAGGAAACACAGAAGGAAAGGCTAATACTCGCGCATGCTCTCTTGACCTCTTACTGTTAGGCGTCTCCCAGGCTAATCTGACCCTTCAATTAGCAGGCTTATCAAGCAATTAGCCTCTTTATTGATCCTCTACTACTAGATCGGAGCTGAGGGTTTTCCCCAATCAATCATTTGCCACCATCTCTTCCTTACTGGTCGTGTTATTATCTAGGGGAGCCAGATGCCAGAAAGCACACAGGAGGGCGTTAGGGCCATCAGACACCTGGCGCTCACCGGTGTCAGGGCCTCCTTCTTCCCTCCGTGCCTTTTACTGAGCCAGCACGATGGGCCAGCTGCCCAAACGCTGAATGTTTGATGACCTACTGAAAGACTCTAAATGCATTTGTAAGCCCCCTCAACCCTAGACATTTTTCTAAAACCTTACACTCACTCTCTATTAAAAACTGGACAGTCGCCCACACACACATGCTGGACTGCCCATTCTCCTGTGTCCTGTGAATAATCTTCAAACATAACTCCATTCTGGGAACTGAGGCAAATATAACCCACAGATGTTGACTCAGTTCCTGATGTATTGATTTAGTCACTGGAACAAGGTCAGGAAGGCCCACAGATGCTCCCCTTATCTGCCCAATCGTGCAGCTATTCTCCTGCCCTGGAATAGACCAATCACTGCTAGTAACCCTTTGAATAAGCCAATCCAATAAGTTGGAAAACAACCTACAGGTCCTCCCCTCCCCCCCGCTTGTGTCTGTGGCTTTTTGCTTTAAAAGATGGACTGTAACAGCTATCGGATGTCCTTCATATGTCCGAACCTGAAGGGCCCTGTCATGACAGAATAAAAACCCCCTTGCTTTTACATCAATTGTGGCCATGTGAGTGGTGTCTGGAGTGACTCCTCCCTGATGTTTGGACTTCGAGCCCAACACTCCCACCTAGAGTGTGGCTCTCGGCTGTTTCTACAAAGCACACAAAGAGATCACAGGCTGAGCGACTATCACAGGCAGCTCACACATGTGCCTCCTAAGGAAACACCAGACACCGGGGATTCCATCAGCTAACTCACTGCAGTCTCCTTTAGAACTAAGGAAACCCTGTTCTGAGTGGGTTCTCTCAGCTCCTAACCTGCTACTCTCTTGACTTCCTCCCCGATCTCAGAAGGAGGAATGATCTAGAATACACTCAGGAACCACACCTGTGGGCACTGGCCAGAATCAAACCTGTAAGCTGTCACTGTGGGCACTGGCTGCATCTACTGTAACCCAACATGCAGGTTTGGCTGGGTGGCTGAGTGGGGAAGAGTGATTGCTGCTCTGACAAAAGACCTGGGTTTGGTTCCCAGCACCCACGTGGTAGTGTAACTCCTATTTCAGGGGATCCAGCATCCTCATCTCTTATCAGGCACCAGACGTGGATGTGTTACACACATTTAATCCATAAAACATTTTTAAAAATAAACCTTAAAATCAACCACAGTGAGAGGTCTTTACACACTACTCCCTGGGGACATGTTCATGGGCTGCTGGAAACCCAACACCCTCTTCTGACAGCACCCATACACACATGCTCATACATATATGCAGAGTCACACAGACGGACATAAAATAAGAGGCAAATCTTAATAACTACAACCCAGAATGTTAGAAACAAAGGGGTATGTGACCCCATTAAAATAACAGCCACAATCAGCTGAATTTAATTCCAGGATTACAAAGCTAGGGGAAACAGAAAAATGTTAAGGGCTTATCAACATTAAAAGCAACCAGGTGTGGTGGTGCACGCCTTTAATAGTCTGGTTTACAAGAGTGAGTTCCAGGACAGCCATGGCTGCACAAAGAAACCTTGCCTCAAAAAAAAAAAAAAGAAGAAGAAGAAAAAAAAAGAGAGAGGGAGAGAGATAAAGGCTTTGGTTTTGCCTTCTGGTAATCTCAACTCTCCACTGTGAGACCCAAGGAAGGAAAGGTATTTTCTCCAAAGGAAAAAATCATTTATTGTATAAATTGCTTCTCGAGAAACAATGACAGCTTCTCTAACCAGCAGGAGTGTTTTGTTTGGTTTTTATAAAAGAGAACAAACTGGCTGGAGACGTAGCTCAGTGGTAGAACATCTACCCAGCAAGGATAAGGTCCTGAGTTCAATCCCCAGCGGCTGGAGACATACATAGCTCAGTGGTAGAACATCTGCCTGGTGAGCATAAGGTCCTGAGTTAACCCTCTGGGAGTCCATTTTCCTTCTCCTATTCTGAATATGAGTCCTGACGATTCCAGCAAGAATGTGGCCCTGAGGGAAAAGGCAGCACTGCCAGCCCACGGAATTGCTCTTACCTGCCACAGGGATCTGGTAAGGTTGGATTGACCGGGCTGGAAGTACAGGGTGGTGGAAAGTAACAGTGCCATCGAACTCTCCCCGCAACTTGATGTCAAATATCACTGATGTCTACAGGGTAGGGAGAAATGCATTGCACTGTCGCCAGTGTGGAAGCCTGGAGCCTCTGCTCACACCCATCCCACAGCCCAGCACTCGCATACAGAGGGACCTGATCCTCACAAGTTCCTTTCCACTCTCGCCACTTCCACAATACTCCTGCACCCATGGCCTGCTTCATTGTAAGGTTGGAGAGAGAGACAGGCAGGTCGTTTTCACTTGGACTGGAAATAGCTTCAGAGACAGAGATAGAGTGGTGTGACCCCCCCAGCCTTGCCTGCTGCCAGGTGTTCAGTTAGACATTTGGAGAAGACCTGTCACAGGCTCATGGGTCCTACATGGTCAAATCCTGTTACCCATACTCACCACGTGACAAAGGCCACAGACTCGTGACACTGGGATCTGAAGCAGAGTTCCAGCCCAGTTGGCTCAGTCGAGTAAAAGCTCCAAAGATCAAATCAAAAAATTTCTCAACGTTTCTTACTTCTTTGGTTCTTTTTGAGACAGTTGAGACAGGGACTCCTGTAGCCCAAGCTGCTCTCAAGCTCGCTACTATGCTAAGGAAGACTTTGAACTTCTGACCCTCCCGCCTCTGCCTCCCTAGTACCAGGGAACAGGTGTGCCCCAAAACAGTTGGTTTTTATCTGGGGAGGGAACACATTGGGCAAGTGCTCAACCAAGCGAGTTGTGTCCCCAAACTGCAACAATTTTTGACAAACTGTCAGGGAATCGTTGTTTAACTCCTTTGCGCTTAAGTACTCTTCCCACCCGTGTCTAGGTGTGCCAGTTCTCACAAAGCCTATTGAGAGTCCTGGCACAAGCCGGTGGGGGTGGGGGTGGCAGTGGCAGTGCACAGGCGGATCTGACTACAGAGTGAGGTCAAGGACAGTCGGGGCTACACAGGGAAACCCTGTCTCAAAACAGACAGCAGCACAGCTTGGGGCACAAGTCCTACCTCTGTGTCCTGGTGGTGGACCACTACCAGGTTGTCCACGACATTCAGAGCAAACTTTCCTGTCCTATTTAACTTCAGAATGTGCATCTTCTTACACGCGCCCTCTCTGAAAGACAACACCAAGATTGTGGCAAGAGGTCAGAAAGCCTCAGTTCCGGTTTAAAATCAAAGAGGGACGAGAACGTGCGGCAGCAGACATACCGTGGGAGGTGATACAGCACCACCTCTGCTCCCGTACTGTTGGAGGTCCGCGAATGGTGCCGCAGGAAGAGAACGTAGAGCTGTCCATATCTAAACAGAGACAGAGGTGCATGAGGCATAACTGGCCATTTAAAAGTCCCTCCTGCCCAGAGCTGGGTATGCAGCTGCGTTGGTAGAGTAAGGCTCGCCCAGCTGCACAAAACTCTAAGTCTGAACCCTAACATGACATAGACTGGGTACGGTGGCTTAGCTCCTAATTTTGACACTCGGGAGGATCAGGAGTTCAAGGTCACCTTGACTACGTAACAAAACAAGATCTAGCACACCCTAGGCTGTATAAGCCCCGTCTTAAAGGGGTAACAAAATTCCTCCACATACAGTTTGACTACAGTCTTCTAAAAGAAAGCCATGAACAAGCACCGAGTTCCAGCCAGGGAAGAGCAGGCCAGCAGTCATGACAAGCAATGCTTATTTTACTTCCAGCTCTGTGTTCTCTTCCATAGTCGCAGGACATATCCCATAACAGACAGGACACTCACTCTTCACAGTAGACGTCACCTCGTGGACGCTCCTGTGAGCAGCTTGAAAATGTACACTTCTATCCCAGCAATGAATTCAGTGCTGGGCCCGCCCCGGTGACAAGAAAAGAGACACAAAAGGGACAGAACAGGTCCCAGCCATTGCAGCCAGACTGTGCTCACTTCTCTGTTCTCAGAAGGAAAAGGAGCAAGTATATTCTACTAAAATAACAGTAATTTTTAAAAAGCTAAGTTGGGAAACACAGAACTGAACTAGAAGTGATTTGGAATTTGTTTTTGGACCTGGGGGTAATCTCAGGTAATCTCAGAATCTTGAGCAGCCAAGTGTTACTAAGTCACATCCTCAGCCCCTGGAGCAAACCCGTGGTGATCCCTGAAGCAGAGATGAAGGGCAGAAAATGTTTCTTTGTACTGATTTCATTTTGGCTTAAGGTTTAGTGTATGAAACGTAAAATTTGAGATACCTGTATTTCCAAGCAATTATATAATTCCCTACATAAGGGGGCTGGAGAGATGGTTCAGAGGTTAAGAGCACTGACTGCTCTTCCAAAGGTCCTGAGTTCAATTCCCAGCAACCACATGGTGGTTCACAACCCATCTGTAATGAGATCTGGCGCCTGCAGACATACATGACATACATGGAGGCTGAACACTGTGTACATAATAAATAAATAAATCTTTAAAAAAAAAATAATTCCCTACATAAATAATTCCACTTCATGTTTGTTAAGAGTTTTAAAAATTATGTATTTTGATGGCCTGGCAGTGGTGGCACACACCTTTAATACTAGCAGGGACAGGTGAATTTCTGTGAGTTCAAGGTCAACCTGCTCTACAAAGTAAGTTCCAGGACAGCCAGGGCTATGCAGAGAAAGAAACCCTGTCTTGAAAAACCAAAAAAAAGGGGGGGGGGGGGATATATGTATATACACACAGAGACACAAATATATAAATGTTGTGTGTGTGTGTATAAATATATATATACACACATATATATGAACATTTACATATTAGCTTAAAAAATCCTTGTTACGCTTCAGTTAACAATTTTTTAAAATTCTAAGGCAAACCTATTTAATTGTTTGAATGTTTCATTGAAATTGTTTCAACGTTTTCATTGTGTCAGACAAGACAGGTAAAAAAAAATCATCCTGAGATCACAAACTAATACAATCAAAAGAAAATAATACAATTGGAAAGATGGTTCAGCAGTTAAGAGCACTTGCTATATCTCCAGAGGACCCAGGTTTAATTCCCAGCACCCACAGGGCAGCGAACAGCCATCTATAACTCCACTTCCAGGGAACTTGATGCCCTGTGTGCACTGCACACATATGGTGCATATGCATACATACAGGTAAAACATGCACATAAAAATAAATCTTTTTAAAAAAGTGTTAAAAGACCTTAGATTTTTCTGTATTTGCTAAATTCAAGTATGAAACCGAAAAAGGGAAGTTCCTGTTATCTGTTTTTTTTTTTTTTTTTGGTTTTTCAAGACAAGGTTTCTCTGTCGCTTTGGTGCTTGTCCTGGAACTCACTTTGTAGACCAGGCTCGCCGGGAACTCACAGAGATTTGCCAGCCTCTGCCTCCCGAGTGTTGGGATTAAAGGCGTGTGCCACCACCGCCCGGCTCTTGTTATCTATTTTAAGGATTCTTGTCCTGTGAGCTCCTAACACGCCCTCGTTACTTGGGTCACTAGCAGCAATTACGAAAGGAACCCTTTGAAGACAGACATACATGGTTGCCATTGCGATGTCTCGTTCTGAAAGGCTAAGTTTGGTTGACTTCGGTGCAGCTGGTAATTCAATCTCAAACTTGGGAAGCTTCGACATGGTGCCAGCCTGTTTGGGGGAAAGTTTAGGAAAGTTCACACACTCCTCCCATGTTTTAGCTACGCTACATTAAATCAATGAAGGCACACTCTATCTTCTAACTCTTCACAGAGCTGGCCGGACAGGGAAGTGCGCCTCTGGCGGTCATGTTGAGGATGGGGCTCCTCTCAGGGGCCTGACTCATCACAGAGCTGGCCGGACAGGGAAGTGCGCCTCTGGTGGTCATGTTGAGGATGGGGTTCCTCTCAGGGGCCTGACTCATCACTGCTTTAGAGCTGGGCTAGGGAGGGGCCTGGGGCTCGCTCTTACCCTAAAATAAAAAGGCTGCAGAACATTCTCAAGGACTGTGGTGGACAGAAGGATCACAGCGCTCTCGGGACAGTACATGTACCAGTTCACATTGAGGTTGTGGCTCTTGAGGAGTTTGAGACTTCGTTTCTCAGGCAACACCTGGGACCAAGGTCAAGAACCAAAACATTAAGAGACTGCCCACTGAGGGCTTGGGATAGCCCAAGTGGTAGGGAGCTTGACTAGCAAGCATGAGGCTCCAGTTCAATCCCAATACCACCAAACACCAAAACAAGTCCAGTCAATGGGTTACACAGGTAACTGTCATTCCTATTTATGGAAATAAATAGATAAAGCACCATGTACCTAGTGCTTTCCAAGGCTCTTTACTACACCCTGAGAGACAGACAACATAAGAGACGAGACATTCGGGTTGACAAGAGACTGGGAATGGTGGGACAGCAATTATAACTATGGCTGGGCCTCCATACGCTCTGGCACCATGAACTGAAGAGCTTTCATTAAGCAGTCAAAGTGAAGCAATGCTTGGACCCCAGGCATTGAGTCAGCTGCCTTCCCATGAGCCACCAAGCTCCATCTGCACTCCACCTGGCACTGGGTCCCAGGTAGACCCCTTTGAAACCTCACTATTACAAAGACTGCCTGCAAGTGCAGCACTTTAGAGTCTAGGCACATCTAAATGTTTGTTCCATATTCTGACACAGTCAAAACACTGCGCAGACTCAAGATAGCAATGCTCACTCAGTAACATGCCAAATACCTGTGAGGAAAATCAACATCATGAGCATGAGCCTTGCCAGTCAAGCCTCACAAAATCAGAGTGTAAAGGGTCAAAGAAATAGCTCAGAACGTAAAGGCACCTGCCGTGTGACCTAAATCTGATCCCAGAACCCACGAAAAGGTGGCAGGAAATAAACTCCAGAGTTGCCCTCTGACCCCCACACATATGCACTGCAGCATGACAGTACACACTAAAAACCAGAAGGAGCATGCTAGAGTTCTATTTCTTTTTTGCTATTATGTGTGTGTGTCGACATGGGTATGTCATACTGTGCACAGGGAGGTCAGAAAACAACTTTGGGAGACAGTTTGCTCCATACACTAGGGCTCCAGAGATCAGAGTCAGATTGTCAAGCCTGTGTGGCAAGTGTTGACCCACCTCATCAGACCTAACATGTGTTAGGACCCGAAGACCTACAATGAACACTTTCTCACTAGAGACAGCAGATTGTTTTCAGAGTTATTTTATGTGTAACAAATGTCTCGCCTACATGCATCTATTTGGACTATGTGCGTGTTTGGTACCCATGAGAGTCAGAAGAGGCTTTTTAATATGCTGGCACTGGAGTTACAGGTGGTTGTGACCCACTATGTTCCTGAAAGAGCAACACGTGCTCTTGACCACTAAGCGCAGATAGATTTTTAAAGATGATTGTAGGGGGCTGGATGGTGGTGGTGCACACCTTTGATCCTAGCACTGGGGAGGCAGAGGCAATCAGATCTCTGTGAGTTTGAGGCCAGCCTGGTCTACACAGTGAGTTCCAGTATAGCCAGGGCTATACAGCGAAACCCTGTCTCAAAAGAAAAAGAGAGAGAGCTGACTGCAGGGAGCCCCTCTGTCAGCCTGTGTCCAGAATATCCAAGCTTCTCCTTCTCCATTTATGGATTTAAACTTTACAGTCCTTGTCAGAGGCCATGGGAATATAAAGCAGGTGACAGCTAGTGTTCAGACGTCAACCCGTCAGAGGAATGAATCTCTGATGGAGGAGAATCCTGTTCAGCCAAGGCCTGCAGGACCACTGACTCTGGAAACTGTTGCTCCTATCTGTAATTTCACTTGTGCAAAAGAAGCTACGGTGTCTCCCCAATACCTGCATTGCAGTGTGTAATCTCAGGTGATGTGTATATGTAATCTCATGATTGCATCTCAATCTTATGGGCACATATATCTATGGGTCGTCAGAAAGATGACTTCTCATTAACTATATAATTTTGATATATAGAAATATATGTACTAGGATATGCTTCATAGCTAGATCTATTGTCCCACAAGGACTGTAAGACACTTAACAGCCTACTTTGTTCCTTTTACTCAAACTACACACAATTAGCTCACTTTTACCTCAGAGCAAGTTCAAACTAGACAGAATGTTTCTGTAAATGGATCGTAAGTTAAAACTTTACAGATATGCACAAGGACAAAGTCACAGATGTCCACCGAGATTGCTAACACAAAGCAACCTAAGTAAGAGACATGCCAGTTCTTCACTTGCCAACTCTGGCTGAAAAGACACAAGACTCTGTGCAGATCTCTCAGTGGGCACTGTGCCCTTGGCCTGTCTTATACCTGGAACCCTGAAACCTTGCATCGCCATGGCAAATGACTGTCTCTTATTGTTTACTCAAGGAATATGCTATGACCTTCAGAGGTAGCTTTGTAACTTTTCTTCTTACTGCCTAAGCCTCCTCTAATATGTGTATTAAAAGGTGGGTGGTGGAGGTA
The DNA here is from genome assembly GCF_903992535.2 of Arvicola amphibius. Classification (NCBI taxonomy): domain Eukaryota; kingdom Metazoa; phylum Chordata; class Mammalia; order Rodentia; family Cricetidae; genus Arvicola; species Arvicola amphibius. Next base: position 96,839,526 of record NC_052051.1, read on the forward strand.
CAGGGGAGTAACCGCTGAGCGAGTGAGCCAGAGCCAGAGACCGCTGAGGGTCTGGACATGAATATGGGACCTTCAAGGGAATAGACCTAAGCCAGGACCCCTGTGGGTCTGGGTGTGAGTCTAGGACCTCCCAGGAACTAGGCCTGAGCCAGGACCTCTCTCTCCCAGTCTGGGTATGAATCTGGGACCTCCGAGTGAGTAGGCAGGAACCAAAGATCTCTTCAGGGCCAGGCATGAGTCTGGGACCTCAGAGGGAGTAGGCCTGAGCCTTGACCTGTGTGGGTTAGGCATTGGTCTGGGACATCAAAGGGAATAGGCAGGAACCTGGAACCTCTGCGGGTCCGAGCGTGAGTCTGGGACCTCTGAGGGAGAATGCCTGAGCCTGGGAACTCCGAGGGAGTAGACTAGAGCCAGAGACCTTTGCGAGACCAACTCTAAGCCAGGGACTTCTGAAGGAGGGGATCCAGACCAGGATTTACAGAAACAGGGAAAAGCAGGTAAGCTAGGCCAAAGTAGGCCTGAGACAGCAAACTCCAAGGGAGCAGAGCAAAGCACCGGAACACTGAGCAATCTCCAGGAACAGGAGTAACCAACGGGGTAACTAGAACTGTGGCACTGACTGTACACGAGGAACAACCATCTGAACTTTGGATTCACTGGCACCTAGAAGATTATTCAACAGAATCTCAGACAGCCCCAACCATACCTACTAGAGAGAAAGATGAGTAGAAAAGGTAAGATCACACGCTACACCAGAAAGAGCAACACAATACCAGTAAAATCTAAAGACCCTACAACAGCAAGACCTGAACAACCAAATATAGATGAAGCAGAAGAAAATGACCTAAAAAATAACCTCAAGAGAATGTTTGAAACTCTTAAAGAAGAAATGAGAAATTCCCTTTAAAAAAATAAAGGAAAAGACAAAAAATTGGAAGATATCAGCAAACCCCTTAAAGAAAACCAAAACCAAGAAAAAGAAACCAAACATATGAAAGAAACTATTCAAGATTTGAAAACTGAAATAGAGACAATAAGGAAAACACAAGCCGAGGGAAATATAGAAACAGAAATCATGAGAAAACGATCAGGAACCACAAAAGCAAGCATGAACAGCAGAATACAAGAGATGGAAAAGAGAATCTCAAGCACTGAAGATACAAGAGAGGAAATAAACTCATCAGTCAAAGAAAACATTAAATCTAACAAAAGCTTAGCCCAAAATATTCAGGAAAATGGGACACCATGAAAAGGCCAAATCTAAGAATGAAAGGTATAGAAGGAGAATGTCAACTCAAAAGCATAGAAAATATATTTAACAAAATCATAAAAGAAATCTTTCCCAACCTAAAGAAAGATATGCCTATAAAGATACAAAAAGCTTATAGAACACCAAATAGACTGGACCCAAAAGCCGTCCTCTCACCACATAATAATCAAAACATTAAACATACAGAGTAGGAAAGAATATTAAGAGCTGCAAAAGAAACAGGCCAAGAAACGTATAAAGGCAATCCTATCAGAATTATACCTGACTTCTCACTGGAGACAATGAAAGCCAGAAGGTCGCAGTCAAGCGTTATGCAATCATTAATTGACCACAGATGCCAGCTGAGACTACTATACCCAGCAAAACTTTCAATCACCATACAAGGACAAAACAAGATATTTCATGACAAAACTAGATTTCACCAATACCTAGCCACAAACCCAGCCCTACACAAAATACTAGAAGGAAAATTCCAACCCAAGGAAGATGGCTACACCAACAAAAACATACACAATTGATGATCTCATAGCAGCAAATCCCAAAGAAAGGAAAACTGCACAAATTAACATCACCAACAATGACAACTAAATTAACAGGAGATAGCAATCACTGATCATTAATATCCCTTAATGTAAATGGACTCAACTCACCTATAAAAAGGCACAGAATACGATACGATAACAGAATCCATTCTTCTTCTGTAAACAAGAAACACATCTCAACCTCAAAGACAGACATCATCTCAGAGTAAAGAGTTGAGAAAAAATATACTAATCAAAGGAACCTTAGAAACAAGCTGGTGTAGCTATCTTGATATCTAACAAAGCAGACTTCAAGCTAAAATCAGTCAAAAGAGACAAAGAAGGTCATTTCATATTAGTCACAGGAAAAATCCATCAAGAAGAAATCTCAATACTGAACATCTATGCCCCAAATACAAGGGTACCCTCATATGTCAAAGAAATACTTCTAAAGCTTAAATCATACATTAAACCCTATACAATAATAGTGAGAGACTTCAACACTCCACTCTCACTACTGGACAGGTCAGTAACATGAACAGAAAAATAAGAGAACTAACAGATGTTATGACTCAAATGGACTTAACAGACATCTATAAAATATTCCATCCAAACAGAAAAGAATATACCTTCTTCTCATGACCTCATAGAACCTTCTCAAAAATTGACCATATACTAAGAAACAAAACAAACCTCAACAAATACAAAAAAATTGGAATAACCCAGTGTACCTTATCAGATCACCATGGTTTAAAACTAAAGTCAACATTAATACTAATTCCAGAAAACCCACAAACACATGGAAATTAAACAATGCTCACCTAAATCATCAATGGGTCAAGGAAGAAATAAAGAGAGAAATTAAAGACTTCTTAAAATTTAATAAAAATGACCACACAACATACCCAAATTTATGGGACACAATGAAAGCAGTGTTAAGAGGAAAGTTCATAGCACTAAATGCCTATATAAAGAAGCTGGAAAAATCCCACACTAGTGAATTAATAGAACATTTGAAAACTTTAGAACAAAAAGAAGCAAACTCACCTAAGAGAACTAGAGGGCAGGAAATAATCAAATTGAGAGCTGAAATCAACAAAATAGAAACAAAGAAAATGATACAAAGAATCAATGAGACAAAAAGTTGGTTCTTTGAGAAAATCAACAAAATAGACAAACATTCAAACTAAGCAAAAGGCAGAGAGACAATATCCAAATTAACAAAATCAGAAATGAAAATAGGGACATAACAACAGACAAATTGGAAATACAGAGAATCATCAGGTCATATTTCAAAAACCTGTACTCCACAAAACTGGAAAACTTAAAAGAAATGGACAACTTTCTGGATAAATATCACTAAAATTAAATCAAGACCAGATAAGCAAATTAAACAGACCTATAACTGCTGAAGAAATAGAAACAGTCATCAAAAGCCTCCCAACCATAAAAAGCCTAGGACCAGATGGTTTCAGCTCAGAATTCTACAAAATTGTCAAAGAAGAACTAATACCAATACTCCTCAAATTATTCCACACAATAGAAACAGAAGGAACACTGCATTGCTGGTGGGAATGTACGCTGGTCCTGCCCTTTTGGATGTGTGGCAATTTCTCAGAAAATTAGGAAACAACCTTCCTCAAAACCCAGTAATACCACTTTTGGGCATATATCCAAAGGGTGCTTCATCACACCACAAGGACATGTGCTCAGCTATGTTCACAACAGCATTATTTGTCATAGCCAGAACCTAGAAACAACCTAAATGCCCCTTGACCAAAGAATGGATAAGGAAAATGTGGTACATTTACACAATGGAGTACTACACAGCAGAAATAATATAACAACGTCTTGAAATTTGCAGGCAAATGGATGGAGCTAGAAAACATTATTTTGAGTGAGGTAACCCAGACACAGAAAGACAATTATCACCTGTACTCACTCATAGGTGGTTTTTAAACATAAAGCAAAGAAAACCAACCTACAAACCGCAATCCCAGAGAACTTAGACAACAATGAGTACCCTAAGAGAGACATACATGGATCTAATCTACATGGGAAGTAGAAAAAGACAAGATCTCCTGAGTAAATTGGGAGCATAGGGACCTTGGGAGAGAGTTGAAGGGGGAAGGGAGAGGCAAGAAGAGAGCAGAGAAAAATGTAGAGCTCAATAAAAATCAATTTAAAAAAACAAAGCTAGGTAATGGTGCTGCTCTTCTTTAATCCCAGCACTCGGAAGGCAGAGGCAGGTGGATTCCTGTGAGTTTGAGGCCAGCTTGGTACACAGAGTGAGTTCTAGGTCAGGCTCCAAAGCTACACCGAGAAACCCTGTCTCAAAAAACAAAACAAAACAAAAACAACAATAACAAAAAAAGTGTATTTAAGCTACGTAAACAAAGAAGCAAGAAAGAATTGAAACAGAGAATTAGAGACAATTAGAACAAGGGAATTAGCACTCAGAATAATAAAACAAAATTACGCTCAAATTGCTTTGTAAGTCTTTACATCTCAGATAGAAAACCCTTAAGTTCAGTTTCGCTACACTGTGGGTGGACCTTTTCTTTGAATACTGGTTGTAGCCTCGATAGCTTTCAGGCCCTAAGTGCTCTTCATGTTGGTTGCCTTAGAGCAAAGGCCATGGCATGAGCATCTCACATGTCACTTAGACTACGCATATTTTCTCCATCAATTCTGATTTACACTCCTTTCATTACATTGGTAAGATTACAGCTTGAAGTCAGGTGGTGATGGTGCATGCCTTAAATCCCAGCACTCAGGAGGCAAAGGCAGACGGATCTCTGTGAGATCAAGGCCAGTCTGGTTTACAAAGCAAGTTCCATCAAGCACAGCAGAACTGTCACACAGAGGGCACCCTGTCTCGAGAAAAAAGAAAAAAGATTACAGCCTGAAACTGAAAGATCCTAATACCTTCTACATTATCCCTAGTTAAGAGATCACAGAGGCAGCCTCTACAGGCCATAGAACATATTAAAGGATGAAGAGAGAGCAATTCAAAGACTGCTGTCAACAGTGAGAAAAGGCCACCACAGACTGGGGGAAAACACTGCCAATCATACATCTGATGTTCCAGAATATACAAATAACTACAATTCAGCACCTCAAAAGTAAATAATCCATTGAAAATCAAGCAGACAGCTGAAGAGTGATTTCTTCCAAGACATTACACAATAGCATTGCTCATAAGAACATGCTCCAGGGTGGGGCAGAAGCCTTTCCAAGTACCAGGCCCTAGGTGTGAGCTCTAGCAGCTGTGAGGAGGGGTGTTCCACATTAGTAACCATCAGAGAAATAGAAGTCAAATCCACAGTGAGAGTGTCTCATGTCCATCAAAACAGACATTAGCAAAGCAAAAAACTTGGTCACTTAGGGCACGGTGACAACTCTAATACAGCAACTGAGACAGGACGATTGTCAGGAGTTCTCAGTCAGCTTGGCTAGCATGCATAAGGTCCTGGGATTGATCCTCAGAACCACAATAACAAGTGTGGGCAAGGATATGGAAAACTAGAGCCCTGTGCACTTCTGCAGGGGTTACAGCATGGTGATGGGAAAGCCCAGCAGTTGGCCAAAAAGTCAGCAATCCCACTCTGACTATATGCATCTAAAACAACAAAACCAAATTGTGAAATGTATCTGCACACCCATGATTCAGAAAAGCAAAAAGAATCAGTCAAATACCCATCATGAGATGAGTGGCCAAAAAAAACACAGTCCAGTGACTGTATCCAGTGACTGTCTTAAGATGGAAATCCTGCCAGAAGCGACAAAATGAAGGACCCCTGACAGCAATGCAAACTAAAATAAGCCAGCAACAAACTGACACTGTATTAACCACTATTACATGAATAACAACACAGCCACACAAGTGCAGTGATATTGGCTGTAGGCTGGGTGAAGGAGAAAAAAAGCTGTCTGTGTGAAGAGCTTCAGTTCTGGGGATGCTTCATAAGGTAACTGACTGATGTGGGAGAGTCTTCTGTTTGTGTTGATTTCATTCGTTAATAAAGAAACTGCCTTGGCCCATTTAATAGGCCAGCCCTTAGGTGGGGGGAGTAGACAGAACAGGAAGAAAGAAGTGAGGTAGATGGCTCAGACAATTGCCCTGCCTCTCCTCTCTAGGACAGTCGCCATGAAGCCAGCCACCAGGTCAGACATGCTGAATCTTTCCCAGTAAGACACCACTCGTGGTACATAGATTATTAGATATGGGTTAAAGCAAGAGATGTGAGAATTAGCTAATAAGAGGTTGGAACTAATGGGCCAGGCAGTGTTTAAATGAATACAGTTTGTGTTGTTATTTCAGGTGTAAAGCTAGCCATGCGGGAGCCGGGCAGGATGAAAAGCAGGTCTGCCCGCAGCTCCTCACTACAACTGACAATGTTTAAAGCTACTCAAATATACACTTTCTCCAAAGCCAAGGAAAGCTGACGTGGTCCCAGGAAGGAAAACATAAATGGTCACAACCCAAGGGCTGAGAACCCTGTCCTAGTAGGCAGTGAGACTCTTTTCTCTCTCCAAGATGGGAACTGTCTATGAACTAATGAATCCAGGCCCAGCAACATAGCACAAAAGAGATTCCCACACTGTTACTGAAAGTGCAAACTTCTATGACAAATGTCATAGTATCTGTTTGCATCTATGTAATTCCAAGTACTGCTTTATCTATGAAGATGTGAGCAAGCTCACCAAACTTTCTAACTATCACTATAAAACACTGAACTTGAACCAGACATCCTGGATCAGGAAATGCAAGACAAAAGCAGATCACCCACAGAGCAGAACTGTTCTCAGAACAAAATGTGGGAACAACAGCAAAAGCATACAGCTACGCAAGAAAAAACTAGGCTGCAGAAACTTATATGCAAGCGTCCCCTGATGTGGGATTGCCCTCTGTATGCTGTGAATACCACTGGTTAATAAGGAAACTGTCTTGAGCCTGCACAGGGCAGAATAGAGGTAGGAGAGAAAAACTAAGCTGAATGCTGGGAGAAAGAAGGACAGAGTCAGGAGAAGCCATGAAGCAGCTGCCAGAGACAGACACGCTGAAACTTTGCTGGCATGCCACAACCTCGTGGTGATGCACAGATTAATGGAGATGGGTTAAATTAAGATGTAAGAGTTAGCCAATAAGAAGCTAGAGTTAACGGGCCAGACAGTGGTTTAATAATATAGTTTCTGTGTGATTATTTCAGGGCTGAGAAGCTGGGAACCAACAAGTGGTCTACCTTACAATAAATTGGCACCCAACATGGCTAACTAAATCCACATAAAACCTGAGAAAGCTTAAAAAGAAATCCTAGACACAAAAGAACACAGTTAAGCATGGTTTGGTAGCAGCATTTTCTTGGGTGGGCTCTGTTTGCTAGAAGCAAGCAGAGGCATGGATCCTTTAAAAGAGGTTTTCCTGATTCAGTGGTAGCAAAAAAATATCTGTGCTATTTTGAAATGGCTGTGGCTTCCTGGGCCGTGCTGACGGTGTGAAGTCTGCCAAGGTCCAGCCACGGAGCATTAAGTGGGTTTGTGAGCAGAGAGCTACAAGGGCTTAATGGCAACTGAGTGCCTGAAGATGGGGCAACGAGCATGGCACTCAGAGGCAGGGAACAGCAGCGCTGGACTGGGCGTGGCAAGCAGGCAGGGCCCTATTTCCCCTAGCAATGCTCCAGCTTAGGTTCTTAAGAAGCCATCCTGGTCAGAAAATAATTACAGATATACAATAAAGACAGATTCAGAGAGCTATAGACCTCTAAGTGGGTCACAGTGTTGGATAAATGTACGTAGGCTTGCGAGAGAGAAGAAAAAAAGAGTATAGAGAGTTAAAAACAAAACAAAGTCTGAAGGCCAGCCTGGTGTATAGAATAATTTACGAGATAGCCAGGGCTACACGGAAAAACCCTGTCTCAGGGAGAAGAAAAACTGCAATCTGTACACTATTTGTGATGAACCTAAATACCTGATGTGCCGGTCTAATATGTGTTTACAGATAAAAATTATACTACAATACTTGGGAGGTTGAGGAGGAAGGATCTCAAAGTCAAGGATAGCCTAAGCTTTATAGTAAGTTTCTATCTTAAAAGCAAAAAAAAGTCTTTAGAGTTAATAAAATAAATATTAAAAAGTAATAGAATAAAAACATAAGATGGACTATAAACAGAGAGTTTGGATTATGTATATTATTGTGTTTTCTTTGAATTGTTTGACTGCAGAGGGACATTTGATTCTGGGGATTGCTAAGTTAAACCAGCATGAATATTTTAAAGATATCTTGATTTCAGAATTTGGGTCTAAGGATATGTTGCTTTGGAAAAGAGGTTCTTCTTTTGTTTCCACAGAGGTTGAGAACCTGTGGATTCATTCCAGGCTAATGTGGTTTGATGAACCAACACCTCCCAAAAGGTCACTGTGAACACTCCTAAAAATTACTTTGCCCAACAAAAAGCAGGAAGCAGTTTGGAGAAGAACTACGTCCATATTCCCAAATATTGTTTATAAATGTTTGTCTACATTTAAGGGGGGATATGCTATAGAGATTTGCTTTGGTATGAATCTTCGTTTATTGATACAAACTTAAGATCAATTTTGCTATATGTATATTTCCACTCTTAATTAAGGTATTGTGTTTGTCCAGCTCATTTAAAAATGAAATGTATAATTAAGAAATATAGGTTAATAGACAGTCATCTAGAATAGCCAAGCTTGTAGTCATGTTAGTTAGATTTTCTAGATTAACCAGGCAGTGGTGGCACACACCTTTATTTAATCCCATCACCCAGGAGGCAGAGACAGGCCAATCCCTGTGAGTTCGAGGCCAGCCTGGTCTACAAGAGCTAGTTCCAGGACAGGCTTGATAGCTATAGCAAAACCCTGTCTCGAAAAACAAAAAAAAAAAAACCAAACCAAAACAAAAAGACAAAAAGGTTTTCTAGATATACAGAGATGTATTGCTGATGGATAAGCATTCTTTAAACCTTTCAAAGACTACAGAATATGGCATTTAAAATGTTTTAATAACTTAGGACTTTTCATGAAAATGAGACACATATGCTGCTGGCAGCACCAATTACTTCAAAAGGAAGATGGGCATTGAAGAGGCTCCTCATGGAGTTTGTTAGCCATTTGTGCAAGAAACTGCTCTTGCCTGGACTGCTTGATGAACTGGACATGCAGGACCCACAGAGAAATGACAGCTGAACTTGCCTAAAGATGAGACAATCCTTCGGGGTTCCTGCTTCATAAAAGAACAAAAAGAGTCTGCTAGATATTCTGAAGGACACAGAAGAAAGTGACTGACAAGCTGCCAATATAGGCTGAACTGTCTTTGAAATTTTCTGCTTTGTGGAAAAGTCTGCTGGATACTATGGGCCTTTAGGCCAAAGATGGATGCCCAAAAAGTACAGAACAAGTTTGGGTGACTGTCCAGGCAGTGAGATGTCTCTGTCAATTCTAGAGTTTTGGAAGTTGCTTAGAATGCACTTCCTGTTTACTTAGGTAATATTATATCCTTCTGGAGTCTTTGATGAAGTTGATGAATTTATAGTTATAGTTACAGTTTTCCTTAGTTATAAAAGATAAAGTAGATATAAATATTGTAACTGTAATTATTGCTTGATACCTGTTTTGTTATATGTAATTTTACTATGTTAAAGTTAAAACCTTCCTTTTTACTTAAACAGAAAAGGGGAAGTGATGTGGGATTCCCCTCTGTATGCTGTGAATACCATTGGTTAATAAAGAAGCTGTCATGGGCCTGTGCAGGGAATAAAGGTAGGTGGGGAAAACTAAGCTGAATGCTATGAGAAAGAAGGACAGAGTCAGGAGACGCCATGGAGCCTCTGCTGGAGACAGATGTGCTGAAACTTTGCTGGTAGGCCATGACCTTGTGGTGATACACAGGTTACTAGAAATAGGTTAAATTAAGATGTAAGAGTTAACCAATAAGAAGGTAGAGCTAATGGGCCAAGCAGTGATTTAAATAATACAATTTCTGTGTAATTGTTTCGGGGCTGAGCAGCCATGAACCAACAAGTGGCCTCCCTTAAACAGTCCCCTTTTTGTAAAAGATAATAATAACAGCAATGTGTAGAGAAGAGTGAAGATGTGTGCAAACTGCTGCTGACAGCCATGTTTAGGGATGATGAACTCTTAGTTTCTGTGACCCTGGTGCACAACACAGGCTGCTGAACTGCCCTTGCCTTCTCTGGAAAACCAAACAACCCACACATACCTGGTAAAATTCAATGCCTTGATCTGTTATAAAGACGATTTCTGTAGAACTGGTCCAGCAGAATCCTAGTATGCTGGCATTCTTGGTCTGGAAGAATTACAGAAAGAAAGTTTTTAGCTGGCTTTGGTTGCACATGCCTATGATCCCAGCACCTAGAAGGCTGAGGCAGGAGAACCGGGAATTAAAGGAAATCCTTGGCTGCATTTCAAGTGGGAGGCCAGGCTGAGCTATATGAGACACTATCCCCCCAAAAAATAAACAAATAAAAATGAACAAAAGGGGCCAGGAGCTGCCTCAGTGGGTAAGAGCCCCAGCTGCACAACCCGAGGGCACTCACCTACACCACCAGGAATGGCCATAACCCTAGCATTGCAATGGGAGGGAACAGAGAGAGTCTATCTCTTAGGCTTGCTGGCCACCAGCCAGATTCAGTAAGAGATCTGCCCTAAGGGCCTAAAATGCGGAGCACAAGGCAGGGTTAAGTAATTTATTTAAAAAAAAACAAAAAACAAAAAACAAAACTCGGGTAAAAACCTGACTGATCAGAGAAACAGTGGAAAAGCGATCAGTGACCTCCCCTCTCTCCTTGATCCAAAAGCACCTACAAATCTTTCAGATCAAAGGGGCCCTTGGATCTCTCTAAGGCCCTCCCTATTACTTCCTGTGTCCCTCTATATGTCCTGGGTCCTCCAAAACCTCTATGGCTAATTCTGATCAGTTAGTAGCTAGCTCCACCCTCTGATTCAAGACAAACTCTATTGGCAGTCTCAGGAGCGCAAACAAAATATCCCACGACACAGGACACTGCATCTCTCACTGACCTGTAAGAGCATGAATACCTACACACATTATATGCTTATACCATACACAAATAAAATTTATATTGTGGTGTTTTAAAGACTTAAAGTTTCTAATTTGTGATAAGAAAGGCTGTGCATCATAGCTGAACCCACAGCCAACCTCTGCAGCTCATCACCAACCTAGACACCTCCCCAGACGGGGATTCCCAGCTTGTGCCTCCACCACACAACCAACAACAGAAGCTGCAGGGAGGAATGAGGCCCCACCCCCCACGTACCTTGCACTCTTGTGTGTATTCCAGTTGAGAGTTATCGGGAATAAAATTACAAAAGTCCTGAAAGACAGGGAAAAAAATGGAGAGAAAATTTCAGACACAACAGCCAACGGCACGATAAAATGGACAAATGTGTTTGTTTTGATACAATGTCTTGCTATATATATAGTCCTGGCTGTCCTGGAATTCCTCACAGAGATCTGCCTGCCTCTGCCTTCTGAGCCATGGGAGGAATTTAAAGATGTGAGCCACTATGCCAGACAAACAGATTTTTTGTTGTTTTGGTTTTTTTTTATAGTTAACCACAGGTTTTTTAAAAAATATTTATTTATTTATTATGTATACAATATTCGGTCTGTGTGTATGCCTGCAGGCCAGAAGAGGGCACCAGACCCCATTACAGATGGTTGTGAGCCACCACGTGGTTGCTGGGAATTGAACTCAGGACCTTTGGAAGAGCAGGCAATGCTCTTAACCTCTGAGCCATCTCTCCAGCCCCTTGTTGTTTTGGTTTTTTAAGACAGGTTTCTCTGTATAGCTTTGGAACCTGTCTTGGAATTCCCTCTGTAAACCAGGTTAGCCTCAAACTCACAGAGATCTGCCTACCTTTGCCTCCCAAGTGCTGGGATTAAAGGTATGCGCCACCACCGCTCAGCTCTGACAAACAGATTTTTAAAATGATTAAAAAATAGCTCATGTCAGGCAGGCAGTAGTAACACACTCCTTTTATCCCAGCACTCGGGAGGCAGAAGCAGGCGGATCTCTGTGAGTTTAAGGCCAGTCTGGTCTACAGAGTGAGTTCCAGGACAACCAGGGCTACAAAGCAAAACCTATCTCAAAAATATAAATAAATCAATAAATAAAAGAAAATAACTACACAAACACCCACAGACAAAAAAACAGAGAGACCAATTATGGCTAATTGTCACCAACACCAGATGACCAGTTGTGGGGGTTGGGAGGAAAACGGCCCCCCAGAGGAAGTGGCACTATTAGGAGGTGTGGCTTTGTTGGAGTAGGTGTGACCTTGCTGGAGGAAGTGTGTCACTGTGGAGTGGGCTCTGAGGTCTCCTTTGTTAAGGCTACACTCAATAAGACACAGTTGCTTCTGCAGCCTACAGATTAAGATGTAGAACTCTCAGCTCCTTCTCTAGCACCATATCTGCCTGTGTGCCACCCACCATGACAATAATAAACCTCTGCAGCTATAAGCTGCCCAATGAAATGTTTTCCTTTAAGAGCTGCCATGGTTATGGTGTCTCTGCACAGCTACAGAAACCCTAAGACATCAGTCAACTGAAGAGTCCATCCAAATGCTCAGCTGGAACTCATGAACAGACTTTTAAAATTCATTCCTCAAGTAAGGTACGGCAGCTTATGCCTAGGATTTCAGCACTCAAGAAGCTGAGGCTGGAGGATTGCACTAAGCTCAATACCAACTTAGGGCTATGTAGTAAGTTCCAGGCTAACCCAGGTCATAAAAGAAGGACTTGTTGGAGAGAAACAGAGAGGGAAGAGAAAGAGGATGAGAGGGAGAAGAGGGAGGAAATGGCAAAGGAAAGAGGGAGCGGAGGAAAGAAGAAGAGAGGGAGAGAGGAGAAAGAAAAGAAGAAATAAACTTCTCAAGTGGGTGACATCAGGAAAATGTACTGACTTTCCTCAGGCTTCCTGCAAATACAATACTAAAGCACAGCAAGTACAGCCTGCTTCTCCTCCCGAAGCTTCTCCAGACGACAGCAGTGAGCTGAATGGACAACACTGGTTAGCTGGTGAGTGGGTGCTGGGAGCAGACGCAGGCCTCCTTTGTGCTAGGCTGAAGTGCCACGCATCCCATCCCACGACGGGCAATGGCGATGATTCCTAAGAGATGAAGTACCAGCAAGCTGCTCCAACTATGTTTATCTACCTATTCCTACCCAATCCAGCAGCAGACAAGAGAAACACCAGCAGATGAAGTGACTTGAATAAAATTAATTTGCCAAGTAGTCAAAAATATACCTCACATAATCCATGTTACCAGTTAGCAAGCAACACATATATGCAGGACAACCCAAATTACTTTTTAAAAAAACACAGGCTGTTGAGATGGCTCAACAGTTAAGAGCACTCACTCGCTGCTCCAGGAGCCAGATTCAATTCCCAGCACCTACATGGCAGCTATCAACCACCTGTAGCTCCAGGTCCAGGAGATCCTATGCCCTCTTCTGAACTCCTCAGGCACTGCACACACATGCTGCACAGACGTACATACAGGCAAAACATCCATACACATAAAAATAATAAATCAAGCAGAAAAGGGACTACATGCAAAGAGAGAGACCAGAAGAGGAGACAGGAGAGGGTAATGGGGGCAGAACATGAGCATGGGACATAATACACAAGTGTGACAATGTCATGACAGACAGTGTCTTATATTATAAATACACACTGTTTTAAAGTCAGACTGATGTTAAGCTCATTCATCCACTCAACTGCAAACGCTCTCAATAGCTCCGCATCTCTGGATTCCTCAGGCTAAGGAAACCACTAGAACTCAGCAGCCCTGCCTCTGTCAAGCACCTGTCTACTGTTCTTGCTGGTGTGTAAGCTGCCTTACCACGGCCTTGGAGGTCCTCTGGACAGCCAGGATCTTATTTTCTAAAGAAAACTTAATGCACTTCACTTCTCCTCTGTCGTCCATTCTGAAACAAGAAAGAACATGTTAGAGGGAACGTACCCTGAATCCTAGCTCTTGCTTCTGTGACAAAAAGCCACGTGACTCTGAGGGAAGCCTAGTGTTAGAATTGCAACTCTGAAGCTGTGGACAAAATCTACTGGCATCAACAACTTGCTAGAGAAGTGGACAGAGGACACAGCCAAGTGGCTGGAGTCACACACACATCACCTGAGAACTGCTGGATACCTGAGGACCAGAGATACACTCATTCTCAGGATTAGAGTGATGGTTCCCAGGGTGTGTAAATATCTCAGTATATAGTAACTGTGCAACATACTGTAAGTCAATTACAATTCAATAAAGCTTTTTTTAAAAAGTATTTGGGCTCAGTTGGCTCACAGAGACCTAAGTGTGATCTCCAGAGTGTGAATCCATGTAAAAAATTGATACTGTGGCACTGTAATTCCAGTGCTGGGGACACAAAGACCAGCAGGCCCCTAAGGGTCACTTATGCTAATATGCCAATGAGAGCTTGTCTCAAAACACAAGGAGTTAAGATGCACGCGCACACACACACACACACACACACACACACACACACAAGTTCAATGTTGCACCCTACCAACACTCTGAGCTCCTGGGAACCCTGAGACGTCACCTATGGAAGGCAGTCCCCTCTCAGTTTCCAGTGTCACTGGTGTATCTCCACCCCCTAACTTCCTGAGCCTGTGTCTGCACCTCAGAGCTCCGTGGCTTTGGGCAACACACATATGAACTAACACTATCTCTCCGACTTATTGCTGTCTCTGCAATACAGGGAAATACGCTATATCCAAATGCTGAGTACCCTCACCACACCTGACCTGACAGATTTTCACCATCAAGGAAAAGCCCTAATCCCCATAGGTAATGCATAATGTCAAGGCAGTCTCTGCCAGTGGGCATACCTTCCCCATGTCCCTTTCCCTACAGATACCCTGACCTAGATTCCCCAAAACACTATGCCTTTGCTCATGGTGTTATTTAGGTCTAATATCCAACCAGAAATCACCCCTTCATATTTCAAGCCTTGCTCAACCCCGTCTCATCCCTCAAGTCCCCCCACATTCTGAAGCGAACCCTAGCACAGAGCTACCCACATCAAACACTGGCTGAATCTCTTCTCTGCTGCATTAAGTCTGAGTTCCGGAGAGAGGCAGGCTAATTCAGTCTTCACTTGTTTGCCACCGCTGGTGTGTGCCACCGAATGAGGACCAGTAACTGTCCTCTACTTCAAACAGTTGACTCATGTAAAAGCAATGTGCATTTCTGAGATTTTTTAAAACAGGGTCTTGCTATGCCACGCAGACTGGTCAATAACCTGCAAGCTACCTCTCTAACTTCCCAGAAGGCTGGGGTCACAGGCCTGTTCCACAGCTGAACTGAGACCCTATGCGATACTTTCTCTCTACTGCTGCAATCTGAAGAATTAAGATCACCCAAACCAAGACACTTGTGAAGGTGACAGGGGCCGCTGTTATCAATCTCACTCACTCATGTCAAGTAGGCCAGCGGGTCTGTCGCTTTAACCTCAGGGGAAGTCCCCAGGTCCAGCACAGCAGAAATGAGTGCATGAATACTGGACTTTCAAGCACCAGGAAGTAGGTGTCCTGGGAAATTTTGATTCCCCCGTCACTCTGACAGTCAAACTGTACCCGCAGGTGCCCACTGCTTTCTCCTACACACAGGATTCCATCCCAGGCTGCTTATATGAGACCAAAGAAAACAATTCAACTTTCTTAATCAGAAAAGCCCCAGTGTTTACATGTGGATATTAGTCTGAAAAGGGCAGAATTTATTACCTAAAAGAGATGGGATTCCTATCATCTGGGCCTTTAACAACCACTCCGGTAGCTCCACCTGATCGAACAGCAAAAACCTGAGGAAGAAGGGCAACGTTAATGGTCAGAGCTTTGTAAAGACCTAGAGTCAACCTTCCAAGGATCAGGTCTACCGTACCACACCCTTGATTTCGTCTAAACAAACTAACCTGGTAAATTCCTAGGTAGGTGCTCAGACGAATTTAAGAAAGAGAGCAAACAGAGCACCGAGCACAAGCAGGCCAGACCCCGAGGTTGCCCATCTGAAAGCCAGCTCGCACTCTGGCACCGCCCGTGCAATTGCACACCCGTCTCTGCTCCCGCACAAAACACTGGGCACTCAGTGTTAAGTCCTTGTGTGCACGGCAGGTCCGGCGTCGGGAAGCGTCCGGGCGCCGGGCCTCGCTGCGGGCGCCGCTCACCTGCTTGTTGGCCTCATCGAAGAACACGCAGTTGACCGGGTTCGCCTTCTCGAACTGCACCGGCCGCTCACACAGCTCCAGGTAGTAGTCCTCGCCGCCCATGGCTGGGACCCGCGGGAGCCCCGCAGCCCCGCTGAGGTCCGAGGTCCCCGCCGTCGCCCAGGCCGCTGCCCTAGGCTCCGCCCCCGCCTCACGAGACTCGCGGCCTTCGGCGCTTCACTGGGCCCTGCGAGGACCCACCATCATAGCCACGCCCCCTCTGGGTGGGGACCCAGAATCACGTGACCCGGAAGCCTGCTGGCTGCTGGGAGACTGCCAGTCGATAGTAGTTGTCGCCTTTACGCAGGGTTTTTGCCTGTCAGTCTAGTCGGAGAGACGAGGCAGGAGGCCGGCTATAATCGTGCAGCAGAGGAGACCTACGAGCCAAGACTGATTTCTGTGCTCCTCTCAGGACCTCACTCGCTCCAGGCAACCACTCAGGGAGATCTGTGCCCAGCCCCGACAATCAGTCATCCGCTAGGATACTGGGGACTAAATTCTGCCCTCCCCCCACCAAATTTACATGTTGAACTTTTAACCCCCAATATCTCAGAATGTGCCTGCGTTTGGAACTTCAAAGATGTAATTAGGGCAAAATGAAGTCATCAGATGTTGCCTTAAACCGATATGACTTTTATTTAAAGAAGAAAAAGAGAGAGGAGGGAATTAAATTCCCAGTCTGCCCGGTGGTCGGCCATCTAAAAAGAAGCAGTCCTGGTCCAGCAAGATGGCTCTGTAAGTAAAGGCCTTTGCCACCCAGTATGATGACCTGAGTTTGATCCTTGAGACCTACATGGATGGAGACTAGAAAGACCCCCTGCAAGCTGACCTCTGACTTCCACACTGCACTGTAGCAAGTGAGCACCCACATACATAAACGAACGTAATAAAAAAAATGTGAGACAGAATTTATCTAGGTAGTCCTGGCTGGCTTGGAATTATCTATGTTAATTAGACCAAGCTGGCCTCAAACTCACAGAGATCTACCTGCCTCTGCCCCCCAAGTGTTGGGATTAAAGGTGTGCACCACCCACCACACCTGGAAAAATGTAGTAAAATTTTCAAAAAGAAATGAGATAGCAGGAGAGATGGCTCAGCAGTTAAGAGCACTGGCTGTTCTTCCAGAGATCCTGAGTTCAATTCCCAGCACCCACTGGGTGGCTCACACCACCTGTAATGAGACCTGGTGCCCTCTGCAGATGTACATGCAGGCAGAACACCATACATAATAAACAAACAAACAAATCTTAAAAAAAAAAAAAACAGAAGACACGAAACAGCCCTGCTGACCCTGACTTTGGGCTGAATACCTTGAAACTGAGAAGATAGATGTTTAAGCCCTTAGCCTGCAGTTCTTTGCTGTACCTGAAGACCCTGTTCACAGTCAGCTTCACAGTGTTGTGGGCTCAGGAAATGCTCCAACCACTACAGGCTGAGAGAATCCAGAAGATCCAGAATCAAGTCTTTTACCGTCCAGGTATTGTCTCTTTCTATGGCAAACGTAATTTTTATTTATTTTTAAATATGTATGTGTGGTGTGTTGAGTGTGTGTAGATGCATATCTGTGTGAAGGTCAGAGGTCAGCACTGGGTGTCTTTCTGTCACTCAAGTTTTTGAGACAGGGTCACTGATGAACTCAAAACTCACTGGCTGGAATGACTGACCAATGAGCTCCAGGGATCTGCTTACCCAACAGGGTTTACTCAACCTTTCCAAAGGTGCTGGGGATCTGAACTCAGATCCATCAAACTTATATCTCAGGCACCCTACAACCTAAGCCATCTCCTCAGCCCCATTGCAAACATTCCCATCAACAATAAAGACCACTTGATTGTTAGTCCTGTGCCCAGATAGGAGCACTTATTCTTCCTAGATTTAAGAAAAATAATAAGTTAAAAAGTAAATTAAAAATTGATGGAGGATTCTCATTGGCCAATAAACAAACTGCCTTGGCTTTTTGATAGGGCAAGATTTAGATAAGTGGAGTAGACAGAACAGGAAGAAGGAAGTGAGGTAGATGGCTCAGACAATTGCCCTTCCTCTCCTCTCTGGGAAAGACCGCGTTCCTCTCCTCAGGGAGACAGATGCGATGAAGCCAGCCACCAGGTCAGACGTGCTGAATCTTTCCCGGTAAGACACCATTTGTGGTGTTACATAGATTATTAGATATGGGTTAGTCAAGATGTGAGTAAGAGGCTGAAACTAATGGGTCAGGCAGTATTTAAAAGAATACAATTTGTGTGTTGTTATTTCAGGGCGTAAGCTAGCCGGTGGCTGGGAGCCGGGTGCCGGGAAGCCATCCCACAGCTCCTCACTACAAAAAATAGTTAAGAAAATGAAGCTGGGTTAAAGCAGAGGAAGGGAGGGGAAACTGTGGTTGGTACGTAAAATAAATAAAAAAATTTAAAATAAAAGAAATGGGAAAGTAGAATTAAAAAGAAAAAGAAAATGAAGCTGGACATGCTTCATGCAAAATTGAACAAACAGGTATCTTGAGGACCTGGAGTTCCAGGTTCCTGGTACTTTTTTAGATCACCACAAAGTACCAACCTCAGTAGAATTGAGAAGCCTTGCCTTTGTGTGGCGCCCCCTCCTGGGCTGACTTGTATTTCCGTTTTCTGAAGGTTTTGTCTATGCTATGTCCTTTGCTACCTAGCCGATACCTTCTTTTCCTTAAAGAGTGTGTGTGTGTGTGTGTGTGTGTGTGTGTGTGTGTGTGTGTGTGTGTTGGTGGGTATGTCCACATGAGTGTAGGTGACCTTAGAGAACAGAAGAGGGTTTGCTTGCTAGGCAGCCAACCAACCGCTCACCTCCCAAGAGCAGAAATTATAAGACTACTCAACAACTTTTGCTACATCTGAAAGCTAAAATATTGGAAGATGGAAGACGAATTAGCAAACCAAAGTCTTAGCTCGCATTCATTGTGGAGTCTTTTCACTGCTCATGAAGGCCCTGGCATGCTCCCAAGGCAGCCAGAAGCTGAGGGACTGAGCTCCTGGGTGAGGGCTGGACACTAGCTGCCCCTTTGCTCCACCGAGAATGTGCTGGTTTAGAAGTGATCAGCAAGGGTTGAGGCTGTGCAGAATGGGAAAGATAAAAAGTTGAAGGGCTGACCCGAACACATGGGACTGGAATAGGTGAAAAGAAAATAACAACCAAACAAAAAACAAATCCAAAACAATAATACAACAATAAGAAAAGCAAGGTTGAGACCAGACTTTCTATGCAGACATGGAGACTCTAGGAGAGATTCCTGCCTGGAAATAGGTGAGCTCACATTAGTAGGGAGAGCAGCTCAAGCAAGGATCAGTGTCCCTTCCTGCGCTGACACCCCGACACCCCAGGAAGAGTGAGTGAGCAGCCACCAGGCTGGATGTTTACTTCTTCCTCTGACTCCTGGCCTGTGTTTTCCTGAGCTCAGAAGCTCTGGCCTGTGCGATAAGAGGGTGCTGTGCTAGTCCACGGGTGCTAGAGGGTGCTCCTGACACTTCCTAGAATCTAAAAGCACACCCAGTTTCCTGTTGCTGTTTTCTTGTTTTGGGTTTTGTTGCCTAGTCTTTGTCAGACCATGTGTCAGAGGACCAAAAGATTGTTGACCTTAATCCCTGGAGCGATTCTCACTACTTAGCTGCTGTTTGGATGACTTCTGTGTCCCTCTTTGAACTTTTCAAATTCCTTTTAGTTAGAAAAATTAGCAAGAATACTATATTATAAGAGAAGCTAATTTTCGAAGTGTGTGCGTGAGGTACAACCCAGCATTGCTGCCAGCAGTCTGGAGGAGTTCCCTTCCCAGTGAGAGAACTTTAGTCAGGATCAGCTGGTGGATCCTTGACCAGGCCTCCTCCCACCTTATATTCCTCTCTCCACCCAGCCATATCACTCCTGTCCCCACCATCCTAGTGTTGGAAATTAAAGGCATGTGACTCCCAACTACTGGGGTTAAAGGTGTGAGCCACCACTGCCTGGCTCTGTTTCTCTTTTAGACAGGATCAATCTCACGTACTCCAGGGTGGCCTTGAACTCACAGAAATCCCTCTGCTCCTGCATCTGCCTCTGCCTCTGCCTCTGCCTCCCCAAGTGCTGGGATTAAAGGTGTGTGCCACTACTGCCTGGCTTCTTTGGCTAACTAGTGGCTGGTTCCACACTCTGATCTTCAAGCAAGTTTTATTTGTTAGATCACAAACAAATACACACACACACACACACACACACACACACACACACACACACACCTGGTATCATTCAATTGGAAAATACTGATTTTTTTTCTCTTCAGTAGGAAAAAATGAGAGGCCTGTTGTTAATCTTTGCCTTAGTACCTAGGTTGATATTCAGTCATTCATCCATTCATTTTTAAAGAAAATATAACAAAATAAAATACAATAAGGTAAAACAAAAACTATGACATCATTGTAGTTGGACAAGACAAACCACCCACAGTAAAAGAACCCAAGAGTAGGAGACTCAGTGTTCCTGCACTCAGAAATCCCATTAAAACTGGAAGACATAATTTAAGTGCAGAAGACCTGGTGAAGATCTATGCAGACCCTGTGCACACTGTTTCAGTCTTTGTGAGTTCATATGAACTTCATATATGCTGATGTAGAGGACCTTGGCTCTTTGTCATCCTCCACACCCTCTGGCTCTTACATTATTTCTGCCTCCTCTTCTGCTGGCTTTGTTGAGTTTTGAGGGAAGGTAACTTATGGAGACGTCCCATTTAGGGCTGATTTTTCCAGGTCTCTCATGCTCTGCGTAATGTCTGGCTATGGACCTCTGCATTTGCTCTCATCTGTAGTAGGTACAAGTTTCTCTGATAATGACTAAACAAGGCACTGGTCATAAGTATAGCAGAATATCATTAACAGTCATTTTATCACTATATAATTTTTAGACCAGTATAATTTGATTTTTTTCCTAAGTCTCTGGGCTATGTAGTCTCAGGTTCTTTGTTTCCCAAAAACTGTCAGATGAGGATCCCATCTAGTGCAGTGGGCCCTTAGTGAGGTAAGTCATAGGTTGGTTACTTACATGAAGTGATTACTTCCATGAGGCTTGTGCGACCAATACCCTGGTATATCTTATAGACTGTGCTTTTAAATATAAACATGCTGTCCCCTCTTCTCTTCCTTTTTGCTTTTCTTTTTCTTAATTGATTTCTTTTTCTGGCATAAATAGTATATTTTAGCAATCAATATCTTAGACTTCAAAAACCCACTAATCTTGATTTATAGGCTATGTTTCTGTTATTAGCATGGCACCTTATATTATTGAACATTTTCTGACTTAGTGCCTCACATAGCAATTTAGGTAGTAGGTGCTTGCTTTACTGAATATTTAAGAAGACTCAATGAAATCATACATGCAAAAAATCAACATCTCATTTTTTATGACCCTAACATATAATTTTTAGATTCTTAATAGGACTGTGTCAAATCTATTGTATAAATCTCTGATAAAGCGTTTGGATAACATAGAGTTAGGGATGTATGTGGTCTGGGAAAGCAGATACAGTGTTACAGGAGCATATGCCTTTGCCTGAAGAGAAACATATCAAACATTTATGATAATTTCTCAGTTAAATTGCATTTTATTCTTTATGTGAATATCCTCTATCTGTAATAGACTCTGTAATATTTACATTAAGGCACCTAGAAGGAGCACCATGTGCAGCATACTCAGGAGTTTTTGAAGAAATTTGTCTAGTTGAAATCTATGTAGCAATGGTATCCTGCTGTGTCACATGACTATGACATTCTGAAGGGGTCCACCCTTCGGATTGTATTGAGACTAAACGGAAAGGAAAAAGTCCTTCTTACAGCACTCTCAAGAAGAATAGCTATAGAGAGAAGGTTAAGTTGGCTGTGCTGGATACTATAAGGTGGAAGAAAATGAAAACTTAGTTGTCTCTGTCAAGAACGTCCTTCGGGTGAATGCGACACTGGTGTTTCCTGAATAGCCACATTGACAGATGTTACTGTGGCAAATGTTATCTGATTTACTACTTCAATAAACCAGAAGACAATTAGTTTTGTATGAGTTAATAAAAAGACAAGAACTGAAAAAAAGCTAGAATTGCTAAGTGCAATTATAAATGGTATATATTTAGAAGAAATGATCATACTGCCTATACAGTATAAATATTGGAAAAATAATTGAAATGGATAAAATATAAAATATTTTTATTAGGGTCAGAGAGAAGCCCCAAAGAAGACAATAGCCATGTATGCATTAACTAGAGCGCTTTATTAATTTCAATGTTGGGGTGGCACTTGGCAACCCACAAAGAAAGTCTCAAGCTCCTTTTAAGCAGAGTTAGTGGAATTCAGAGAGAAATGATTAGTCTGGTGCTGATTGG
Source organism: Arvicola amphibius (assembly GCF_903992535.2). Lineage (NCBI taxonomy): Eukaryota > Metazoa > Chordata > Mammalia > Rodentia > Cricetidae > Arvicola > Arvicola amphibius. The sequence goes on from NC_052051.1 coordinate 96,861,968, forward strand.
TGGAGGAAAGATTAGTTTGGGGGCCGATTGGTAGAAGGTGCTAATGGTTAGGGACATTCCAGCAGCAAGGTAAGGATAGCTATCATTAGTTATCAGGAAACTTGGGGGAGATGCCTTCTGAGCCAGAAAAGGGGCGTTGGGAGCCCGCTGAGCCAGCAGAAGGCTGTGGTTTTTCTGAGGACTGTCTGTTTAGCACTGTCTCATTTTAATGAGCTAAAACTAAGGCTTAGATTTTTGTCAGGCTACTATGAGAGCCTAGTCTGCCCCCCCTCCCCCAGTTCTCTCAATTTTATTCTTTATCTTTATGTATTCTATGCTCTTAACACTTCCATATAAAATTCATACAATAAAATCTAATCACCAATATGATAGTGCCAGGCGTGTCTTTGAAAAGTCGTAAGGTCACAATGAGTCTGCCCTCACAAGTGGATTAGAGCATTTATAAAAGAACGCCTCAATTGTTGGTTAGCGTATTTTATCCTGTGAAATTCAGTGGGAATGAAGTCTCTAAGAGGAAGTTCAGGTGTTACTGAACACCACTGCTGCCTTGAACTTGAATTTCTCAGCTGGGAATTGATAGAAATACATTTCTGTTTCATGTGAGTTGACTAGGTCTAAGAAATTTGGTCACACAATCCCAATAAAATAATGTAATCTGTAATTTTATTTGCTATAGTAACTGATTACTTCTTTCACCTAAGTGAGATTTTATATTAAATAATTTAAATTCAGTTAAGTAAATAAATATACCTAAAACATGTGGCCAGGTTTGAAACACACTTACTATTTAATTTTCTATTTTCTTATTTATCAAAGACTTTCCTGAGAAAGAATTAAGTCATTAAAGAGTGCCACTTAACTGAGATATAAACCACATAAACTTTACCCATACGAAAGGAATGCTTGATAAAATATAAATTAAAATTCATTCTACACATTCTATTAAAAATGAAATAAAAGTTGTATATACTATCTATGGGTTTAAACTTTTGAGAAAGAAAACCAAGATAGCCACAGTCCTGAAAAGGATTAGGTAGTTATGTAGAAATGGAGTGAAATGTAGTTAGCCTACCATCAATACAACAAAAAAAACCTTCCGAGAATAATGAGTACTTCAAAGAACTTGAGGCTATGGCAGATTACAAGATGTGCATGCTAGCAATTATTGTTCTCTGTTACCTGTTACCAGTTCCTGGGACCTTGACTTCTCTTGGATGATGCGGTACTGCCTTGGTGGTATATTCCACAGACTTCAGTATCTATTACTGACAATCATTACTGAGGATTGCATTTTTATGTAACAGTTCAGTTGATGATGAAAGCCCACAGATTTCTGTTCCTCATATTTGCCTGTGTTTTTTTAGGTATTCTTATTTAATGCTACAGTTCTTGGTATCACTGTACATGTTAATAACTCTCAACACTATTTCCTTTTCCCATTATCTGTCAACTCTATATCAATCTCTATGAATCAACTCAGAATCTCTTCTCTAACCTGAAACTCTGTAATCTACACTCTGAGAATTACCCCAATTATGATACTTGATTTTAAAAAAACAAAACAATCACCGCTCCCCAGCCTAAAGCAATCCCTGAAAGTCATTTCTATTACAGAAAGAATAAACTTGATCTCAAATTGAGTGTCTTCTTCAAGACTATGTTTAAAAATGTTCCTGTGCAAACACATATCTAAACCCAAGCTACATTATTTTAAGCAATAAATTAACTCCATTGCCTTAACAAAGTGATAATACTGGTACTATCATGAAGACAGTGATGAAACAGTTCGGATGGACATTTGACCTGAGGAAATGATCAGGTACAGCCATGAAACATGATGCTTTTCCAGAATGTGGAGCTGCTCTGTAAAAGATGGCGTGCCCTTAGGAACCAAACTCTATTGAATACTGTGTAACTTATTTTATGTCAGTGATTATGGGCTGGACCTGCATCAATGCATAGTTTCAACCAAGTTTTAGAAACTTAAGTAGGTAGAGCTTATATCTAGTAAAAAAATAAACCATGAGAGAAAAAAAAAAAGAAATCAAAGCCCAGAACAATGCAGTTCCATAATGTGATGTTAATTTTAAAGAAGTTAACCATAGAAAGTAGATTAAGCAGATGAATTTGAGAAATCTGGATACTGTCACCTAAGCAATTCCAAGCATAATATGACACCCTATATTTTCTAATATTTTGGGGAGCTTTTGATAAAGTATTCTTAAAGAAAATCTATATTCCTATGTCCTCTTTGATAAACCATGACAGCACCTTCATATGAAATAAGAATTCCTCATTTTCTTGAAACCATACTTTTCTATTATTGCATACAACTGTTGAATTTATGGCTAAAAACTTCCATGTATAAATGCTTTAATTGAAAAAAATACAGAAACATTGTGAATGGAGAGATGGGTAAGTAACTAAGAGGGCTTTTTGTTTTTCTATAGAACTATAGTTCAGTTATCACCACCCAGGCCAGGCAACATACCGCCTCCCGTGATTCCAGGTCCAGGAGAACTCACACTGTCTTCTGGCATCTGTGAGCACATAAACACATGCACACATACACAGGTATACTTATATATACATATAATTTAAAATATTTATATATATAAAATATTTTTAAGAAAAAATTTTAATGGTTTAAGAATCTGACAATAGCCAAGTCATTAGTGTTATGGTGCTCTACTGACTCACACAATATTAAAGTAATATAAGACAAAATGTGTGAAGGCAAACATTCATTTCTCAGTGTTCTCTATATTAAGCTTCATATTTGAATAAGCTACCAGTTAAATAGATTATGAATATTTTAAATTTGTAATAAAAAGGCTTCAGAGAATACAGGTAGGACATAAGAATTCAAGTTTCTTTGGTGTGAACTGTAATGTCTTTATCACAAGTAATGTAAATAAATATTTACTTAGTAAATTAAGTTAAAATTCATTAAAGACTTCCTCACACTGGGACATAATTGTTATTAATGAAGTGTGACAGAGAAAATACAAGATGTATAACACTATGAAAGTATTTAAATAAACTACTGCAGACAGTATAGATGCCTAGGAAACAATAAAATTAGGTATTGTTTTATTCTCAGAATGTTGATATAAGTTTCTATTTTTGGAACTCACAATTCCTTTTCTAAACAAATAACTAATCATGAGATTTATTGATCTATGAATCACTTTTCCATACTACAAAGAATTGATTATTTATTAAATGAGAATGTAAATTCACAAAATATATATTTAAAATTTATATGCTAGTTTGTAGCAAATCAGACAGGCAGCAAAAGAACATTTTGCTAAATATTTCTGATCTACTTTACATGTGAATTTTACATTTTAACATCATTGTTTAAGAGTCATAATAGTTTTTAGAACTTATACTTGTATGTTTGAAACAATACAGTATCAGTTTTCATAATGTCATCTGATTACATAATGTCTGACTACAATGAATACACTGGTTAGAAGTGAGTAGGCTCCCCCCCCCCTCTCTTTCTCCATATTTAATTATATCTAAGTCTGATTTAAAAAAACTCACTTTATATCAGAATATCAAGATGAATTTTCATGATCTTTCAGATCTTGGACCTGCTGAGATAACCAGGAAGCTATATGAAAGGGCTTTCTCTGCCCCAATTCTACTACTGTGATAGAGTATTCCAGTCTCATTAGGCAGCAATTATTACCTTCCTGTCAAAAGCATTCCTGACAGAAATGGTTTGAGTTGAGCCCTAGATCCAAATAGTGCTATAGTCTCTCACTCAGTTTCATTCTGCCTGATTTGCAGCACTTTACTGTGGGTAACTGAAGGTTTGAGCATGTTTTTATTAGAAGAAATGCAACACAAATCTGTCATAGCCAACATTTGGAGAATTCTGCCATAAATCAAGTATCATTTAACAGTTATACATCACACAGAATGATCAATTATTGCAATATTTATTCAAAACTGCCGAAGTTGTATCCACATAAGACATCAGTCTTCATCATTAACATACCTTTAATTTCTAATGCTCTTAAGTGGATATTATATACTATAGTCAGTCACTCTCCGAATACTCACAACATTATAATTTTTTATTTCTTTTAGTCATTTCTCAATTTATCTTCATAACTACTATATTAACTCAATAAGTTATTATTGTATTAATCCAATCTGTAAGCCCTCACTGAATCTTTTGTAATTACTTCAAAATGCCAGGGAGAGATGGCTCTGACACCTCATCATTTAAAACTGCAATGGAAATTTTATCAGATCATACAATGTACTCACTTAACATCACACTGGGATTTTTGTCACCAAAACATGAATTCTTCAGACAAACTGATAGGAAATAAAAGTAAACCTTTGCAAAAGAGAGCTAATTATTTATTGACCATGTTGCCTATTGAATATTCTTAATGGTCTTCTGGAGTTTTCCTGTCTGTAATAGGTTGAGTTGTGTGCCAGCGAATTAATATAATTGATGTTAATATTTCACATAAGCTGACAATATACACCACTACTTTAATTAGTATGGGGATGAGAGCTCTGTATAACATAATGTTTAGAAGAAGGATGGGCAAGACTGGTAGTATTCTTCCTCAATATCCTATCACAGTACAAAAATAAATCTGTTCATTTGAGTCATTCTAGACTACTAATTCTCAACCTTCAGAAAGCTATGACCCTTTAATACAGTTCCTCGTATTATGCTGACCATGAACATAAAATTATTTCATTGCTACATTATAGATGTAGGTTTGCTATTATTAATCATAAATACCTGTTCTGCAGGATACATTATGTTTGACTTCCAAAGTAGCTGTGATTCACAGGTTGTAAACCACTGCTCAAGGTGGAATAGATGAATTTGTAGTCAGCTAAACTAGAATATACATGATGCATGGATTTTAAACTTACTTAATAACCTGACCAATGCAGAAGGAAAAGAAAGAAGTAATGAGCAGTTTAAAAACAAAGCCAATGTTTTACTCACTCTCTGAGGTACACCAGGCTCTCCTATAAGTATTACAGCTGTTGTATTGTAAAGTTTCTAGCTACAGAATGCATTAAGCAATATCTTATGACCTTATTTATTTCACAAAGGTTGTTTTTAAATGATGTTTGTTTTTCTTTCAAACTTTCATTTAAAAAGTCTTAAAAGAGACATAATGCATAACATAGATTTACATGCAATCTACTTTTGAAACATTCCTGTTATTAATGTGAGTTTTTTTTTTCTGGATTTGAATTAACATTGCTCTCTTTATTCAAGAAAGTTTCAAGCTATTATCATTAAATAGATGAATTCATTGTGCTGTTGTAACTACAATGGGAGGTCTTTGAGCTACTGATGCTTCATGGCAGCCTCTCAAACTCTACTTACTGTACCAGTTTTAATAAGACAGGAGCCCATTTCACAAGGAGTTATCTTTTCAATTATTTTCATGAACATTTATGCTTTTAATGACCAAATAATTTGGTTTTGTGATTGAACATTGGTCCTAACATCAGACTGTCTACTCCAAGCTCTGCTTCCTTTACCTCTTAACTGTTTGAATACATTCCTGTGCTAGTTACTGTTAAGGTGAAGATAAGCAGAGGGTATGAGCTTCACATGTTTACAGATAGCACTAGAGAAACAAAAATATTTAAACATGCAGGGTTTTCTCTTCAACTGAAGGAATTTCCAAGTTTGTTCTGTCCAGAAGTCTAGAGTGGATTTTCTATAATAAAATGGTGATCTGTTACTATCTGTAAGGCCAAGCCTCACATGAATAATCCATTTCTTAAAAAAATACCATGTAATTTGCAAAAGTGTGTGATATTATGCTTATTACAAACCTTTTTTTTTTTTTTTTTTTAGTTCCTTATCCTGAGCTTTGCTTCTCGGTCCGTAGAGCCCATTTCTATTGAAAAGGTCACAGGTACTTTGCAAAAGAAATATACTTTGCAAAGTGTTTCATGTAATCATGCCTTAAGATATTTTGCAATAATTGACACGTTAAATATTTTCTGAAGTTTTACTGCATTAAAATTTGCAAAACAAACTAAATCACTCAGGGTCAGATGCCAGAAGTTTGAATCAACTTTCTTGCCTCTCTAAAGACCATTTCATTGCTGTTTTTAAAGCTTTTAGGGATCCCCATAAAGATAATGTGAATCATGAAATAATTTAAAGATTGAGTCAGATATAATACAAGTTAAAGGCTTAGAAAAGTAGATGATAGTCTACAGAAAGCAAACAAGCAATAATAAAAAGAAACACTCCCTTGAATAAAATATGCTCTCTCTCCTAGACACACCAATTTATTTATTTATACTTATTTACTTATTTCAACAGCAGTCCTACAAAGACACTGCTAGTTCCACAAAGAAGCACCAATTCTATGGCTCTTGTTTAAATCAGTGTGTGCCTGGTCTTTATTGTATCATGAGATATTTGTGATTTCATTTTAATGTCTAACCAACATGGAGACAAACTATTAATGTTAATTGAAGTGCAAACATTCTGAGGTAGCTATATTCAAAGTGAGTTAGTCTACAGTTTTATGCATATCTTGATGTGTTGGTGAGAGCTCTCACGGCTCTTTATTATCACCTGTCAAGTCCAATAATGATTAGGTAACTCTTCAAATGTGAAGGTCAGAAACTAGTCATCATGAAGATTAAATAACATACCAGAAAAACTGAGCCTGCAGGTTATGTATCCAATCAGAGTTCAAGAAATTCTGATCCTATGTCTTCTGGAAATGAATATTTAAGACTTTTGTCAAGTTGTCAAATAACTATGAAACTAAAAGAAATGTTAGGATTTTCAGCACATTAATTATGAACTATTGTTTGGTCTCATTAATACAACTCAACTAAATATGAAGGTGAGAAACGTAAAGATATGAACACAGTGGTGGGAGATTAGGGGAGGAAAAGCAGAGGGAGAAAATAACAGAGAACTCTTGCTGAATAAAACTAAATCTACAAAGAAGTAATCAAAACTAATAATAAGGCCATAACTCAGCCTAATATATCCATAATATCATCTCTAGTTTTATAAAAACAATGGCCAGTAGAAAAGGAAAGCTTGATAATACAGCACTGGAATTTACCATGAATTCCACCATGCCTGATTTTCTGTATTAGCTCTAGGTTTTGAATTATGTCCCAATAGTTGCAAGAGAAACATTTTAGTAACTGAACCATCTTTCCACTTTGGAATGTACTCACGTACATGCACTTTGGTACTTGTGTTTATGCATATGTGCAGAAAACCACACTAGTGTAACCCCCCATTTGGCAGGGAGGCTCCCAAAATCAAGAGTCATTTTCATTGTTATATCTAGACCCTATTTAATTTGTTTGTTGGAATTCCTATATGAAATACCATTCCCCACCCACACAATGAAAAGCAAAGTTTATTTTACCTGATTCTGACCATGAGTGTCTTTCCACAAGAAAACTTGCTATGTTATTATTTATTTAGTCTTAACTGTGAATTAATAAGATGAGACTTGGGTGATAGCAGACTTTTTTTTTTTTTTTTTTTTTTTTTTTTTTTTTTTTTTTTTTTTTTTTGCAAATCAAAACCACCATAACATTTTATTTTACCACAGTAAGAATGACAATTATAAAACAGAAAAAAGAAACCCACAAAAAAAAAAACAAAATATGTGCTGGTGAATTTATAAAGAAAGGGGAGTTCTTATACCCTGTTGAAATGTAAATTAGTAAGGATATTATGGAAAACAGTATGAACATTACTCAAAAAACTGAAACTGGGACTAGAATTATGAGGCAGAAATCTGAAGTTTTTCAGCATTATTTATAATAAACAAAAAATGAAAGCAGCCTAAATACCCTTGAACTGATATGTGAATTCAGCAATACTCTATGCATATATGTGGAAATATTATCCTGCATTAAAAATTTCAATTATATTTTTTTAAAAACATGGATTGAATGGAAAGCCATATGTTAGATAAAATTAACCTGATATAGAAATATGAAGACATGATTTTATTGATGTGTAAAATATAACAAAAAATTTCCCTTCCCATTTTAAAGTTTCACTTCATGTCATTCATATCTTACTTTTCTCCTCTCTAGCAAGACACACATACACAGAGACATACACATACACACACAGACACACACAGACTTACAAACAGACACACAGACAGACATACACACAGCAAACAGACACAGGCACACACACATAACACACCACGCAGCACATACACAGACACACACAGCACACACATAGACATACACACAGCAAATAGACACAGGCATACACACAACACACACGCAGCACACACACAGACACACAGCACACACACAACACACATACAACACACACAGCACTCATACACATAGACACACACTAACACACACAACACTCACATACACAACACACACAACACTCTCACACACACAACACACACACACACAACACACATACACACACATGGTATATTGTTACTCTGTATTTTTTACTTTCCTAGGTTCTGTGATTACTTCAGGTTGTATACTCACATATACAGGTTTACAGCTAGGAACTACAGTTAAACAATGACATAAAGTGTTGTGCAATAGCAGTATCGATTTCTTGGCAGTAACCAGCAGCTCTGTAATTGGACTTAACAGGAGAGAGAGCATGTCTGGTACTGCAAATCTAAACGACTAGATGTGACTGCCAAAGTCAGGGAGTATAGAGGAGAACCTGCTACCACCATTTTTTTAAAGCAGACTACTTCCTCAGTGAATTATAAATACTGATTCTTATACCCAGAGACAAGTATGTCTCTCAACCTTCATCAAAGAAACTCTTTGTAACAGATGGAGATCATTAAAACACACACACACACACACACAAATGGTCAAAATTCAAAAACCAACTGATCATGGGTGCCTGAAACATGTACAACACAATTCCTCATCTAAGACTCTAGGAACAACGTGGAAGATGGGGACAAAGATTGGAATAACCAGAGGACTAAGAATCACGTGTGAGATCCTGTTTCTTAGAAATAACAGAGAAGCTACACCCATGGTACCTCAACAGTATAGTTGCTTAAAAGACATGAATAAGGGGAAAAAAGAAAAGCATGCTGATATTGAAGAAGCAAATCTCCCAGGTCCCAACCACTAACCTAAAAAACAACAGGCAACCAAGGAAGGCTGATAGAAGGAGAAACAGTCTTCTAGAAAAATGGTTCCCTTCATTGGTAATCAGACACTAGAAGTCAATACTGAAATCATACATATATAGTGAATACTAAGCAGATTCAGTGTGTTTTATTTATATATTTTAGTGTATATATATATACATATATAATAGGTATGTATATATAATAATGCATGTCTGTAACAATAACAATTGAGAAAAGAGGCCTGGAATTTGAAATGGATCAAAAGTATGGAATGTGGGAATATTTGGAGGTGGGAAAAAGAGGAGCATAATATAACTATATTTTAATTTTAAAAGAAGCTGAAGCTTCACAGTAAAACAATCAATCCCTTATGAAATGGCTGAATTCCATTATCTTAAAATTCTGTGCTGCAATGTAGCTAATATGCATTTGATTCAGAAAGATTTAGAAAAATTGTAATAACTTTCTAATGTAATTGTTTTCTAAATATTTAGGTATTAATTCAATATCATATTTTACTATATAATATTAGAATGACCTATAGTAATATAATTAGTAATTGATACATTCAATAGTGTTTAGTAGTTTCTGTAATTGATGCTAAATATTTTAGGTAATAATTTAGTTCAATGACATAAAACACACTTTTAGGATAAGAAAACTGAGGCAAATACTTTACTCTCCCTGGGCAATAATAATAGTAAATGATACAAATGACATTCAAATGTAGCCTTTCCGGAATTTTCTTCTATACCACACTGAAACCATATTCTGACCAAAAGTTAGTTCATATAAAATTATGAGAAATTTTTATATACTTGAAGTGAGAAAAAAATTCTAAATTGTGTAACATATTTGAGGATTGTTGGTAAATACGAAAATGTGTAATCATGTGGCTTATGTAATCTGGACTAAATACTATCTTATTATCATACAATATAATTGACCTATGTAAATTCTACAATTAGTTCAATAAGAACTAAAGTTTTTTAGTCTCACTTAACTGATTTAACACTTCAAAATATTTATTTATTTTTTTCTGTACTATTTGAATCTTTTTTTTTTTCTCATGGTTTATTTTTTTAATATTTAAAAATTTCCATCTCCTTCCCTCCTCCTCCCCCCTCCCTCCCCTCCTCCTCCCCCTTCCCTCCCCTCCTTCTTCCCCTTCCCTCCCCTCCCCTCCACCCATACCTCCCCTCCCTCCCTCTCAAGGCCAAGGGGCCATCAGGGTTCCCCACTCTATGCTAAGACCAAGGTCCTCCCAACTCCCCCCAGGTCCAGGAAGGTGATCGACCAAGCTGAGAAGGCTCCCACAGAGCCCGTCCATGCAGAAGAATCAGAGCCCAGAGCCATTGTCCTTTGCTTCTCAGTCAGCCCCCGCTGTTGGCCACATTCAGAGAGACGGGTTTGGTCGCATGATCCATCAGTCCCATTCCAACTAGAGTTGGTGATCTCCCATTAGTTCTGTCCCACCGTCTCCATGAGTGAACGCACCCCTCTCGTTCCTGACTTTCTCCCTCATGTTCTCGCTCCTTCTGCTCCTCATCAGGACCTTGGGAGCTCAGTCCAGTGCTCCAATGTGGGGCTCAGTCACCTTCCCCATCTGTCGCCAGATGGTTGTTCCCTCACGGTCCTGACTTTCTTTCTCATGTTCTCTCTCCTTCTGCTCCTCATCAGGACCTTGGGAGCTCAGTCCGGTGCTCCAATGTGGGGCTCTGTCATTTTCTTCATCTATCGTCAGGTGGAGGTTCTATGGTGATATGCAAGAAATTCATCAGTATGGCTATAGGAACTGGCCTTTTCAGGCTCCCTCTCCTCAGCTGCCCAAGGAACTAACTGGGGGCGTCTCCCTGGAAACCTGGGAACCCCTCTAGGGTCAAGTCTCTTGACAACCCTCAGGTAGCTCCTTAAATTAAGATATATGCTTCCCTGCTCCCATATCCACCCTTCCTATATCCCAAAAACTTGCTATGTTATTATTTATTTAGTCTTAACTGTGAATTAATAAGATGAGACTTGGGTGATAGCAGACTTCTATTAGTAAAATAGACAGAGATTAATGCACAAAATTACTTCAGCAGAAAGGGAGGGGATAATAATTCACATTTAAAAGCAAGATCCAAATGTCAAGGAAATATTTAAGAGCCAACAAATATATACCTCAGGAAAAAAAATGCCAAATTGAATAAATACAAAATCTAGAAAATTAGTATGTGGATTTCAGTGTTATAGGCAGAAATGCTTTTTTAAAACAATGAAGTCGGGGAAATTTGGGGTGTCTATCCAATGTCTGGTTTAACTTGAGACACAGAAGTGTCTATACTGGCCCCCGGAAACATGATCCAAAGGCTCTTCTCCTGGCTTTGCCTTTGTTGTAGTGGATTTTCATTGTATTTTAATAAATAAAGATTGCCTGAAGTTTTGAGAGTAAAACAGTCCCACTGGTTAGCCTTACAGACCAGACAATGATAACATACACCTTTAGTCCCAGTAGCTATACTAGTTGCCATAGAAACTGGGTGGTGCATGTTATCAATGATGGTGGTGCACGCCTTTAATTCCAGCCCTAGGAAGGAATATAAACTGGGGGAAGACAGCTCTGAGATGAAGTCTCCTTTTGAGATTCCAGGAGTCAGGATGGCCATTTCATACTGAGGTCGAGGTAAGAGCCAATGGCAGGCTGATTTGCTTTTTTGACCTTAAGGTTGAACTCCATTTTCTGACCCTGAAATTTTATTAATTGTGCAACACTTTTTGTGAGTTACAACCTTCTCCATCACAGAGTAACAGTTTTATATATGTGAAACGATTCATAATTATATTCTGCTATGATTATAAATTGGTGTTTTGTGCAATAGTCATCAGACATGCTTTCTCTAGCCACAGATAGAAGTGAATGCAGACACACATCTGTGCAAAGAGAGTCTAAATTGGAGATCTCCATGGGTCATTCCCCTGTAGATTGTAGAAGTCAGAGGGATGGAGGGCCCCAGGAGACCATAACACACTGAGCCAACTAAGCAGGGCTCATATGGGCTCACAGAAACTGAAGCAGCAAGAAAGGGAACTGTCCATGTCTGCGCCAAGTCCTTTCTGTGAATGTTGTTCTGTTAGCTTAGTATTTTTGTGGGACTCCTAACTGTGGGAACAGCTATTTTTTCTGACTCTTTTGCCTGCTTTTGGGATGCTTATCCTATTATTGGACTTTTGGATAACCTTGCCCAGCCTTGATATGAGGGTTTTTGCCTTCTTGCATTGTCTTTTGGAGGTCTACTCCTTTCTGAAGAAAAATGGAGTGGGAATGGATCTCGATGAGAAAGGAGGTAGAGCTCACTGGAGGACTGGAGGGAATGGAACTGTGATCATGGTGTATTGTATAAGAGAAAATCTATCACCAGTCAAAGACAGAAAGAAGAGAAAATGTTAGAGGCAAAGCTATAGACATGTTAGCAAACACAGTTTAGAGTCTTATGTAAAGAAGTAGAAGCAAAAATGAGTAAATTAGAAAGGTGTGATCGCATAAAAGAGAAAAAAAAACAATCAGTAATCTTTAACACTAGGCAAGAACTAAAGGAAGAGACTGGAATAACTGGACCAGAGGAAGAAACAAAGATGTGTAGAAATTTTTTTTCCCAACTAATACATTACTCTAGAAATTGTATTTCTGAACTATCAATTATGAGGTATTGATATGTATGAAGTTAGAATCCCACTGTTTACAAACATGTAAGATACAAAAGTCAAAACAGTTATTCCTAAGAAATTCTTTATCTAGGGTTTGGTTGAATCCACAAAGATCATTTGCTCTGACAAAATAACTAGCCAACCAAACAACTAACTTACTAATAAACCATGACTGAAATTATTGGCCATCTATATGTATAAATATACAAAGTCATTACATGAAATCAATCAATACTTATAATAACACACATTCAATAGGAAACTAGAAAATAAAAAAGTTTGAGAATATGTAAAGTCACAAGGGTGAGCTAAAAGAAAAAACTGTAATTAGAAAATACTCTTAATGCTGAAACACAAAAATGTTAAGAATAGCAATGTAATCAGCATTGAAAACGGACATCTTTAGTGAATATGTTATATAATTGTAGCAAACTATATATTACTTGTGTTCACGTCACCTTTTCAGAAGTTACAAATATAGAAGCAATAGCAAGCAAATAGTGAAAAGAAAGAGAACAGCTTAAGAATGACTACATAGTACAAAGAATGGATAAACACATTTTGGAAAGAATAAAACTTAAAGACAGTCTACAGTATAACAAAATGTACCCACTAGCATTAGTAAAATACAGTGAAATGTTTATTATCAAAAATTATCTTTGATTTACATGAAAGTCAAGTAGAAACTCAGGCAAATAAGTGTTTTATATAAAGGTTAGCTTTTATCTGAAGATTATGGATGAATAGATTCCCAACCAATTATTTATCAATAAAAGTATTTATGAAAGCCGGGCGGTGGTGGTGCACGACTTTAATCCCAGCACTCGGGAGGCAGAGGCAGGTGGATCTCTGAGTTCGAGGCCAGCTCGGTCTACAAGAGCTAGTTCCAGGACAGGCTCTAGAAACTACAGGGAAACCTTGTCTCAAAAAAACAAAAAAAAGGTATTTATGATTGGCCAAGCACCCATGGATGTTTGTAAGGGAGGTGAATGTGGATCCTGAAACCAATCCCCTATGATGATTACATACCATCTAATATCTCATTTGAGACATTTATTTTTCTTTAACTAAAAAAATTCTGACAATAATATAACCATACGAAATGTACTATGATTACATTCATGACTAATATGTGATGACATTTTTCTGTCTAAAGAGGAAATTGCCACCTAAAGGAACTTCATGTGTATTTATTTATAAGGAAGAGAAATACTGTTTTGTCTGGTGGAAAAGAAAAAAATGGTTTTAAAGTAGCTTTATAAAACAGGAAATAAGTAATATAATTCAATTCTAAAATTTTAAAAGGTGAAGCTCTGTTACCTGATGCTGAGATACGTATTATTAATTTGAAAGTTTTTCTTGGTGCCAGTGGGGGACAAGAACAGGCGTAAATTGTATCATGTGATACAGTTGGCTTAGCCATCAATGTCAGTTAGCTTACTACTATAACACCACAGGAGTAGAAAGACTAAGATGTTACAAATCACCAAGTATGGTAATTAGACAGCTAAAAATGGCAGCAATGACTACTGAAGACTAACAATCAAGTTGATCACAGTCCTAAAGCCCAAAGGAGAAATTATTTTTCCATAGTATATGGGAAGGGACAAGATTAGAACTTTCCATAAATCTAGAGTTAGAAGGCAGATACCACATTCAGACAAACATATATCTGGGGAAAAATTAAGCATTTTCTCCAGATATTTCAGGCAGATCTTGGCCATTCCACATGAGAGAAATACGTGAATACTTCTGTGCTGATATTATTTTATTCCTGGCTTGTAATTAGTATATATTTTTTTTCGTGGTGCTGTATGGGTTCTGTCACTCCCAAATGTGATATGTATCTTAGCATAAATTTGTAGGAATACTCTCAAGCATTTATTCAGACAATTTAGTGACCTAATGAGAAAACCATTGCTGGAGATTTGAGAGGTGCTTTTTGATATATCTGATGAATAAGACAAGATTTCCAGGATTGTAGTTGAATTATGTGTAGGAAGAAGAAGCTTCAAAGTTTCTGTCCAGAAATTTTATCCAAACCCTGTTAGGGTTTGATTTGAAATGACTATCCAGGTTCCAGTGTCTGAACACCTGGTCCAGTACCAGTGATGCTATTGTGGATCCTTTCTAGTAGGAAATATGGCCTTTGAGGAGGATACTAGACTGTATCAACCCGTCTTTGCACATATACATACTGCTTATGAATCCACTGTGTTGTGGTGCATGCCATCCCAGCTGCCACACATTCCCTGTTGTGATAGGCTGTATTCACAGAAATATGAGCAAAATGAACATTTATTCTCATAAGTTTCTGACAGGAATATTGAGACAATGAGAAAAGAAACTAATACATATCTTCAATGCAAAAATTTTTGACATATAAAAGACATATAAAAGACAACTATCTACAAGAAAACAAAATATTATCTGCTTCCATGCTTTGAAATAAGAGAAAGTAACATTGGTGGTAATCATTGAAACTCATGGAAAAAATTGAAAACATGAGTTTCAGAGATATTATCAGTTTATTTTTACATTTAACTCATCATGTCATATATCCATATATCAAAATGTAGGGATGATACTATTGAAAATCTTAGTTACCAAGAGAAGAGGCAAATCTTTTTGTATACTTTACCTTAAAAAGTGACTGTTTTATTAGCTAATAATTAACTACTAGTAGTTAATTCTATTTCTGGTGTTACTATACTCACCTGAGAAACCATCTTAAAGAACTGTATAGCAGAGAAGGCAATTCATAAGAACATGAAATTGAAATGGGAGATATGAGAATGATTACACAGTTAGCCATTAGACTAGTTAGACAAGAAAGCATGAAAACTGAATTATGAGATAAAAGAAACATTAAAAAGATAAGGAATGTGAGTGTTTGTATAGGAAAGATTTATTGTCATCCTTGTGGAGAAATGTAAAATCATCTCCCACTCCATCCATAACCTCTCTCTCCATATGTTTCTCCCACAGAGTATCCATTAAGCACTAACACATATGGCCTCATGAGAGACAAGAAATAGATTGTTTCCACAGCAGTGATGGTAAGTGAATCCTGGGGTATGACTGATATGAGAGGCAATAAATATCTGAATAAATTTCTTTAATAATAAAAAAATTAAAAATTAATCAGTTCCATCTGTTATATTTCTGCACATTTCTTATGTGGCTATCTTGATGTATAGAACCAAGGAGAATATTCCTTCTGGATCTTCAGGGGGATACCTATCTGGAATAAAGGTCCCAGATATGTTCTTGCACCCTACTCAGAACGGCTTTCTTCTGGGAATAGTCCTCACTTCTTACTGTTAAACACATCCAATTGCAACTGAAGAGGTTTAAGTAATTTTGCAGGCTGAGACTCTCAAGGTGTTAATCTAGGTTTCATGTCTCTTGCCTTTGCCCTCTCCTTATTATATTGACCCACTTTATATTAAAAAGAATTAAAACAAATTCATAAAGCAAGTTCATGTTCCTTCATAAATATTTATTTAAATCAACATTCACAAATTAAAATTATTTTTCTGTGAATGTTTTGAAGAATTTGCTGGTCTTGTCATGGGCCAGAGTTCAGTTCCAAGCAACCTGCAGTCCTGGTTTTAGAGAATCCCAAATCCTGTATTGGATCCACAGGTATGTGCAAACATGTTTCATACATATGCAGAGACAAGTGAATAAAATAAATAATCTTAGAAATAATAAAAACACAAAATAAATGCATTTTGGTTTTATGAAGGTATTAACTATTTTACAGCCTTCACATCTCTTTCTCAGACATTTTAAGATCTTTCCTTTGAAGATTTTTTTCAACCAATTATAAAATTATTCCTTTCAAAGACTTTTGTTCCATGATCCTATATGGTCTAACTTTAATATTCTATTGAATGAATTAATAAATCGCTTTTATTTTTATGTCTAAAACACTACACTAATACTACTATACTTTGCAGTTCTGCTTAGAGACATTCACTACATTTTTAAATATAAATAATTTCAATAAATTAATTATAAATTAGTACTGAGTGCTCTAATATAACCTTTAGATACCATCTATGAAGCAATAAACTGAATAATCAATATGATACAATATTGCTCTCTAAACTGTAAATTTTATGTCCCCAGTTATGTTTCTTTTCTCATTGTGCTTATTATTATGTTTTCTTCAACCTAAAATCTGGTCATATCCCTTGTAGACTTTCATGAAGCTAACACTTTAGATTATTATTGAGTGACCTTTTCTGAAGCATTTCTTAAATGAGAGTTATTATTTTGTTATGATTAGATTAAATTATGTCTAGGTCAGTATACTACCTCAATGACAAGGTACTTGTGTGAGTATGAGTGTGTGTTTGTGTTCTATAACTTGGGAATTTTCCAGACATTTCTGTTTTTCAAAACTGGTTATCACTATTGGATTATAAATCTTTACATTCCATGACTTTATTAAATTCATAAATTACTTTTAGGAGATTTTTTTTTACATTTGGATATTTTTGAATAGTCAATTGTATTGTAGGACCACAGAGTTGATTTATTTCTTACTATCCTATCTCTATGGCTTTATTATTTTCATTCCTAATTACAGGAGCTACCACATTAGCACAAATGCTGAACATAATCTGTTTGAGTGTAATCTCTCTTGTTATCATGATTGAGCTATTCTATCACCATTAAATAGGATCTTAGCTATAGTTTTTAACTGAATGTCTTTCTATGTTAAAGAACAGTTTTTGCTGTAGTTTTTTAGTCTTGCTTTTGCAAGTGTGTAACACTGTTTTGGCCTATGTACTGATAAAAACCTAAGCATATAGGATACCGGAAAAGGAAGGAAGGGTTGGGAAACATGAAGTGTTTGAGAGAAATATAGGTGCAACCTCCAAGCCATCTTTTTAAACATAGTGTACATTCAGTCTTGAGGTTAAATATCCAAAATATATATAACAAATTGTGTGTTCTGGAAAATCATGGTATAAGCTTCCAGAATGATTGCAAGTGGTCTGTTGGCTGTGTGACTAGAGAAGATTGGCTAAAGGATTACATACTGAGAAATCATGAACAAACACATAACAAATGGCTCAGAGGGGTTTTAAATTTCAAATAGCACAACATAAATCATAGATGGCAAGGTCATTGTCCTTTGACGTTCATCTTTTGTAAAAATGACAGATGTACAAAGACACTAAGAGAAAAACAGTTGCTTTCTTCTAGGGGTAAAAAAAAATAAATGAATGTCTTATAGTCATTATATTTTTATAATAAATTTATCTGAGATTCTCCCCGGATACTGCCTCTCTCTTCCTGTCCCTTCCCAGCTTGCACCCAGAATCCTCCCCCCCTCCCCCTGCCTCATCCTCCCGTCTTTGGGGCCACATAATCCCACAGCTCAGCCTGTTTGGGCTCTGGGGACCTGGAATTGAGTGCACCCAGGCCCGTGGGAGGTCCCCTCCTTCATTTGACTGCCCGGGGCAAGGTAGGCCTTTGTCTGAGAGCTGCTTGGCCTGCAAGGGGACCTGACAGTCTGCCAGAGGATCCATCATTCTTTGGGGTGAGTGAGGAGTGAGTGCCTGAACCGCGGCAGCTGCCCGGAGAGGGACCACAGACATTCCACAACTCCCCCTGCCACCAGCACACTTCCTGCTCTTCCTGCAGGGGTTATTCTCCCCTGATACTGCCTCTCTCTTCCTGTCCCTTCCCAGCTTGCACCCAGAATCCTCCCCCCCTCCCCCTGCCTCATCCTCCCGTCTTTGGAGCCACAAAATCCCACAGCTCAGCCTGTTTGGGCTCTGGGGACCTGGAATTGAGTGCACCCAGGCCCGTGGGAGGTCCCCTCCTACATTGGCCTGCCTGGGGCAGGGTAGGCCTTTGTCTGAGAGCTGCTTGGCCTGTAAGGGGACCTGACAGTCTGCCAGAGGATCCATCATTCTTTGGGACACTGCAGTCCTGATGACGACTTCTGGAGATGCACTTTCATACCTCGCTGACCTCTCAACACAGTAGCACCAGTGATATTTTCTTAGTTGTTCTCAGGTGTCCTGCTCCAGTTCTAAGGCCATCCACCCAAAGGGGTCAGACTCTGGCCTCCAGGCAGGTCTGAGGATTCCTGCGGAGGGGTGCGGGCTCCTTCAGATTGTGCTGCCAGGTTCGCTGTGTGGTATTCCATCCCGTCCTGCCCCCACCTTGGCCCTTTTTTCTGGGCTGCGACCCTGGGCTGCCTGGAATCCCTGATCCTGTGCACTGACATTCCATCTGAACTGGTGAGTGAATGCGGACCCTGGGGCAACCTGCCCTGGAAGAGAGCACAGACCCCCTACCCCCACGTCCCTCTGCAGGCTTGTGTCTGTTTCTCCCGTCCCTGTGTCTCCCAAGCTTTACCTAGTGTTCTCAGGTGTCCTGCTCCTGTTCTACGGCCATCCACCCAAAGGGGTCAGACTCTGGCCTCCAGGCAGGTCTGAGGATTCCTGCGGAGGGGTGCGGGCTCCTTCAGATTGTGCTGCCAGGTTCGCTGTGTGGTATTCCATCCCGCCCTGCCCCCACCTTGGCCCTTTTGTCTGGGCTGCGACCCTGGGCTGCCTGGAATCCCTGATCCTGTGCACTGACATTCCATCTGAACTGGTGAGTGAATGCGGACCCTGGGGCAACCTGCCCTGGAAGAGAGCACAGACCCCCTACCCCCACGTCCCTCTGCAGGCTTGGGTCTGTTTCTCCCATCCCTGTGTCTCCCAAGCTTTCCCTAGTGTTCTCAGGTGTCCTGCTCCAGTTCTAAGGCCATCCACCCAAAGGGGTCAGACTCTGGCCTCCAGGCAGGTCTGAGGATTCCTGCGGAGGGGTGCGGGCTCCTTCAGATTGTGCTGCCAGGTTCGCTGTGTGGTATTCCACCAGTTCAATTCCACCTGAACTGGTGTCCTGCTCCTGTTCTAAGGCCATCCACCCAGAGGAATCAGACTCTGGCCTCCAGGCAGGTCTGGGGATTCCTGCAAGGGAGTGCGGGCTTCTTCAGATTGTGACGCAAGGAATAGGTCCTCCTCTGACACAGGGGAGATCCAACCAGTTTCAGTCACAGCAAAGATTGGTCTAGGACACCAAACGCCTCCGGGCTCCTTTTGAAGGAAGAGATGGGCAGGCGCCAATGCAGGAGCTCCTCCAACAACATGAAAGGCAACATGACATCACCACAATCCAGACATCCCGAAACAACAAGAATTGAATACCCTACCCCGGAAGATATAGAAGAATCCGACCTTAAACAGTACTTTATGAAAATTAAATAGAGGACCTTAAACAGGAGGTAAAAAACTGCCATAAAGAAATGGAGTTGACAAACAAAAAGGTAGACGAAATAAATAAATCTCTCAAAGATACCCAAGAAAAACAAGAAAAACAAGAAAAAGCAATCAAACAGGTAAGGGAAACAGTACAAGACCTGAAAAATGAAATGGAGGTATTGAAGAAAACACAATCTGAGGGACGACTGGAAATGGAAACTCTGAGTAAACGAACAGAAACTTCAGAGACAAGTATTTCCAACCGAATACAAGAGATGGAAGAAAGAATCTCGGACTCTGAAGATACTATAGAGGAAATAAACTCACAGATTAAAGAACTAAACAAATCTAACAAATTCTTAACACAAAACATTCAGGAAATCTGGGACACCATGAAAAGACCAAACCTAAGAATAATTGGGGTAGAAGAAGGAGAAGAATTACAACTCAAAGGCCCAGAAAACATATTCAACAAAATTATAGAAGAAAACTTCCCCAACCTAAAGAAGGATGTTCCTTTGAAGGTACAAGAAGCCTACAGAACACCAAATAGACTGGATCAAAAGAAAGCATCCCCACGCCATATAATAATCAAAACACAAAACATACAGAATAAAGAACAGATATTAAGAGCTGCAAAGGAAAAAGGTCAAATAACATATAAAGGGAAACCTATCAGAATTACACCTGATTTCTCAATGGAAACCATGAAAGCCAGAAGAGCTTGGATAGATGTGCTACAGACACTAAGGGAACATGGATGCAAGCCTAGACTACTATACCCAGCAAAGCTTGCATTCACCATTGATGGAGAAAACAAGATATTCCAGGACAAAAACAGATTTAAACAATACGCAGCCACAAATCCAGCCTTGCAGAAAGTAATAGAAGGAAAATCACAAACCAAGGAGTCCAACAATGCCCACAATAACTCAGGCATCTAGCAACCCTTCACCAGCACAACTAGAAGAAGGGAAACACACAAACTCTACTACTAAAAATGACTGAAGTTAACAACCACTGGTCATTAATATCACTTAATATCAATGGACTCAATTCACCTATAAAAAGGCACAGGCTAAGAGACTGGATACGAAAACAGAATCCAACATTTTGCTGTTTACAAGAAACACACCTCAACCACAAAGACAGACACCTACTCAGAGTAAAGGGTTGGGAAAAGGTTTATCAAGCAAATGGCCCTAAGAAACAAGCGGGTGTGGCCATACTAATTTCCAACAAAGTTGACTTCAAACTAAAATCAATCAGAAGAGATGGAAAGGGACACTTTATACTCATAACAGGAAAAATCCATCAGAATGAAGTCTCAATCCTGAATATCTATGCCCCTAATATAAAAGCTCCCACTTATGTAAAAGAAACACTTCTAGAACTCAAGGCAGCCATCAAACCACACACACTAATAGTTGGAGACTTCAACACTCCTCTCTCACCAATGGACAGGTCAATCAGACAGAAACCTAACAGAGAATTGAAAGACTTAATGGAGGTAATGAACCAAATGGACTTAACAGACATCTATAGAACATTCCACCCAAATAGGAAAGAATATACCTTCTTCTCTGCGGCTCATGGAACTTTTTCGAAAATTGACCATATACTTGGTAACAAAGCAAACTTCCACAGTTACAAAAAAATATTAGTAACCACCTGTGTCTTATCGGATCACCATGGATTAAAATTAGAATTCAACAACAATGCTACCCCCAGAAAGCCCACAAACTCATGGAAACTGAACAGTCAACTACTGACCCATACCTGGGTCAAGGAAGAAATAAAGAAAGAAATTAAAGCCTTTCTTGAATTTAATGAAAACAAAGACACAACATACTCAAACCTATGGGACACAATGAAAGCAGTGCTAAGAGGAAAGTTCATAGCACTAAGTGCCCACTTAAGGAAAACGGAGAAAGCACTCATTGGTGACTTAACAGCACACCTGAAAGCTCTGGAAAAAAAAGAAGCAGACTCACCTAGGAGAAGTAGAAGACTGGAAATAATCAAACTGAGGGCAGAAATCAACAAAATAGAAACACAGAAAACAATCCAAAGAATCAATGAAACAAGAAGCTGGTTCTTGGAGAAAATCAACAAGATTGACAAACCCTTAGCCAAACTAATCAAACGGCAGAGGGAGAACACGCAAATTAATAAGATCAGAAATGAAAAGGGGGACATAACCACAGACACAAAGGAAATTCAGAGAATCATTAGATCTTACTACAAAAGCCTGTATGCCACAAAATTGGAAAATGTAAAAGAAATGGACAGTTTTTTAGATAAATACCATATACCAAAGTTAAACCAGGACCAGGTAAATGCTCTAAATCGTCCTGTCAGTAGCGAAGAATTAGAAACTGTTATCAGAAACCTCCCTACCAAAAAGAGCCCAGGACCAGATGGTTTCAATGCGGAATTCTACCAGAACTTCCAAGAAGACCTAATACCTATACTCCTTAAGGTATTTCATAATATAGAAACACAAGAGTCACTGCCAAATTCCTTCTATGAAGCTACAGTTACCCTGATACCTAACCACACAAAGACTCAACCAAGAAAGAGAATTACAGG
This sequence comes from Arvicola amphibius, assembly GCF_903992535.2. Taxonomy (NCBI): domain Eukaryota; kingdom Metazoa; phylum Chordata; class Mammalia; order Rodentia; family Cricetidae; genus Arvicola; species Arvicola amphibius. The sequence continues at coordinate 96,884,670 of NC_052051.1, forward strand.
CCAATCTCACTCATGAACATTGACGCAAAAATCCTCAATAAAATACTGGCAAACCGAATCCAAGAACACATTAGAAAAATTATCCATTACGATCAAGTAGGCTTCATCCCAGAGATGCAGGGCTGGTTCAACATACGAAAATCTATCAATGTAATCCATCATATAAATAAACTGAAGGAAAAAAACCATATGGTCATCTCATTAAATGCTGAAAAAGCATTTGACAAAATTCAGCACCCTTTTATGATAAAAGTTTTGGAGAGATTAGGGATACAAGGGTCATTCCTAAATATAATAAAAGCTATTTACAGCAAGCCGACAGCTAACATCAAATTAAACGGAGAGAAACTCCAGGCTATCCCACTAAATTCAGGAACACGACAAGGCTGTCCACTCTCTCCTTATCTCTTCAATATAGTGCTTGAAGTTCTAGCAATAGCAATAAGACAACATAAGGGAATCAAGGGGATTCAATTTGGAAAGGAAGAAGTTAAACTTTCATTATTTGCAGATGATATGATAGTATACATAAGCGACCCCAAAAACTCCACCAAAGAACTCCTACAGCTGATAAACTCCTTCAGTAACGTGGCAGGTTACAAGATCAACTCCAAAAAATTAGTCGCCCTCCTATACACAAAGGATAAGGAAGCAGAGAGGGAAATCAGAGAAGTATCACCTTTCACAATAGCCACAAATAGCATAAGATATCTGGGAGTATCTCTAACCAAGGAAGTGAAGGATTTATTTGACAAGAACTTTAAGTCTTTGAAGAAAGAAATTGAAGAGGATACCAGAAATTGGAAGGATCTCCCCTGCTCGTGGATTGGGAGGATCAACATAGTAAAAATGGCAATTCTACCAAAAGCAATCTATAGATTCAATGCAATCCCAATCAAGGTCCCATTAAAATTCTTCACAGAGATTGAGAGGACAATAATCAACTTTATATGGAAAAACAAGAAACCCAGGATAGCCAAAAAAATCTTATAAAATAAAGGTACTTCTGGAGGCATTACCATCCCTGACTTCAAACTCTATTACAAAGCTACAGTATTGAAAACAGCTTGGTATTGGCATAAAAACAGAGAAGTTGACCAATGGAATCGTATAGAAGACCCGGATCTTAAACCACAAACCTATGAACACCTGATTTTTGATAAAGGAGCTAAAAGCACACAATGGAAGAAAGAAAGCATCTTCAACAAATGGTGCTGGCATAACTGGATGTCAACCTGTAGAAGAATGAAAGTAGATCCGTGTCTATCACCATGCACAAAACTCAAGTCCAAATGGATTAAAGACCTCAATATTAATCTGAACACACTGAGCTTGATAGAGGAGAAAGTGGGAAGTACTCTACAACAAATGGGCACAGGAAACCGTTTCCTGCGCATAACCCCAGCTGCACAGACATTAAGGGCAACATTGAATAAATGGGACCTCCTGAAGTTGAGCAGCTTCTGTAAAGCAAAGGACATTGTCACAAAGACACAAAGGCAGCCTACTGACTGGGAAAAGATCTTCACCAACCCTGCAACTGACAAAGGTCTGATCTCTAAAATATATAAGGAACTCAAGAGACTAGACGGTAAAATGCCAATTAACCCAATTAAAAATTGGGGCGCTGATCTGAACAGAGAATTCTCAACAGAAGAAGTTCGAATGGCCAAAAGACACTTAAGGTCATGCTCAACCTCCCTAGCTACCAGGGAAATGCAAATCAAAACAACTTTGAGATATCATCTTACACCTGTCAGATTGGCTAAAATCCAAAACACCAATAATAACCTTTGCTGGAGAGGTTGTGGGGTAAGGGGTACACTCATCCATTGCTGGTGGGAATGCACACTTGTGCAACCACTTTGGAAAGCAGTGTGGCGGTTTCTCAGGAAATTCGGGATCAACCTACCCCAGGACCCAGCAATTCCACTATTGGGAATCTACCCAAGAGATGCCCAATCATACAACAAAAGCATATGCTCATCTATGTTCATAGCAGCATTATTTGTAATAGCCAGATCCTGGAAACAACCTAGATGCCCTTCAGTGGAAGAATGGATGAAGAAACTGTGGAATATATACATGCTAGGTTACTACTCAGCGGTAAAAAACAATGACATCTTGAATTTTGCAGGCAAATGGATGGAAATAGAAAACACTATTCTGAGTGAGGTAACCCAGACCCAAAAAGATGAACATGGGATGTACTCACTCATAATCGGTTTCTAGCCATAATTAAAGGACATCGAACCTATAAATTTGGGATCCTTGAGAAGATAATAAGAAGGTGAACTCCCAAAAAAAGATATAGTAATCCTCCTGGATATTGGAAGTAGACACGATCGTCAGGCAAAATTGGGAACTTGAGGGTTGGGCGAGACTGGGCCAAGGGAAGATGGGGAGAGAAAAATGTGAAGGGGAGAATGGGGGGAGCTCGGAGGAATGGGATGCTTGGGATATAGGAAGGGTGGATATGGGAGCAGGGAAGCATATATCTTAATTTAAGGAGCTACCTAAGGGTTGTCAAGAGACTTGAACCTAGAGGGGTTCCCAGGTTTCCAGGGAGACGCCCCCAGTTAGTTCCTTGGGCAGCTGAGTAGAGGGAGCCTGAAAAGGCCAGTTCCTATAGCCATACTGATGAATTTCTTGCATATCACCATAGAACCTCCACCTGACGATAGATGAAGAAAATGACAGAGCCCCACATTGGAGCACCGGACTGAGCTCCCAAGGTCCTGATGAGGAGCAGAAGGAGGGAGAACATGAGAAAGAAAGTCAGGACCGTGACGGAACCTCCAGCTGGCGACAGATGGGGAAGGTGACTGAGCCCCACATTGGAGCACTGGACTGAGCTCCCAAGGTCCTGATGAGGAGCAGAAGGAGCGAGAACATGAGGGAGAAAGTCAGGAACGTGAGGGGTGCGTTCACTCATGGAGACGGTGGGACAGAACTAAAGGGAGATCACCAACTCCAGTTGGAATGGGACTGATGGATCATGCGACCAAACCCGTCTCTCTGAATGTGGCCAACAGCGGGGGCTGACTGAGAAGCAAAGGACATTGGCGCTGGGTTCCGATTCTTCTGCATGTACGGGCTCTGTCCTTCTCAGCTTGGTCAATCACCTTCCTGGACCTGGGGGGAGTTGGGAGGACCTTGGACTTAGCATAGAGTGGGAAACCCTGATGGCTCCTTGGCCTTGAGAGGGAGGGAGGGAAGGTATGGGTGGAGGGAAGGGGAGGGAAGGGGGAGAAGGAGGGGCGGGAAGGGGGAGGAGGAGTGGAGGGAGGGGGAGGAGGAGGGAAGGAGATGGAAATTTTTAAATATAAAAAAAAAACCATGAGAAAGAAAAAAAAATCTTTACAACAGTAAAAAAAATAAAATCATGAGCTGGCTCTAAACTCTCAAAAAAAAATAAATTTATCTGAAACAAATAGATATTTAACTAGAAAAACAAGTTATGCATCAGTTCTTTGGACACTATTTTTTATAAATTTTAAGAAACATATTAATTTTTATCTGTACTAGACATTGTTGGTGTAGGGAGGGCCTGCTTTTGGTCCCAGCCGCCCTGTTAGCTTACACCTGAAATAATCACACAGAAATTGTATTAATTAAATCACTGCCAGGCCCATTATTTTAGCCTCTTATTGGCTTACTCTCATATCTTGACTTAACCCATTTCTACCAATCTGTGTAACACCACGAGGTTGTGGCTCACCTGGGAAAGATTCTAACCATTGCCCTTCTTCCCAGCATTCAGTTCTGTCTTCCCCTACCTATCCAAGTTCTTCCCTATCAAAAGGCCAAGGCAGTTTCTTTATTCAACCAATGAAAGCAACACATAGACATAAACTGAGGGTGTGTGTGACAAGCACAATACTAAGGAGCTACACACTTAAACAATGGTAATTGATCAGGACGGCAAAGCAACTTTGATTTACAGGGACAAAACCTAGCTGTATGTGATATATTCTTATACATAACATTCTTCTCATTGAGGATTTAATTGTTTTTGTTTATAAAAAAATGTCAATTAGTAATTATTTTTGTAATACCTATCTAAATTGGCAATTATGAAAATTTTATTCGGACATTATGACATGAAAAAGCAAGTTTTTATAGCTACAAATATTCTCCATTCCACTGGTTTCCTTGCACCAGTTTCTCTCCACCCACCCAGTCCCACTCACTAGCTCCTATAGCTACTTATGAAATAACTAACCTGAGGCTTCATTGTTAATTACATACTCTTTGAGCTATTAACTATCTTCTAATTGACTAACTCTTACATGTTAAATTAACCCATTTCTATTATTATTATTATTATTATTATTATATTTTACCATGAGGCTAGTGGTTTTTTCACCTCTTGCTTCTTGGCAGCTACGTGGCATATGCCTGACTCTGCCTTCTTTCTTTCTCTATCTCTGCTTGGATTTCCTGCCCTGTTATATTCTGTCCTGCTATAGGCAAAAGCAGCTTCTTTATTAACCAAGGGTAATAAAACATATTTATAGCATACAGAGGGCAATCCCACAACAAGTTGGAAAGGACAAAAGATTTATTTGGCTTACTTTTCCACACTGTAATGCCTTTTTGAAGGAAGTCAGGACAGAAGCTCCAGCTGGTCAGGAACCTTATGGCAGGAGCTGATGCTGAGGTCGTGGAGTGGTTCTGCTTACTGACATGCTTCTCATAGTTTTGCTAAGCCTACTTCCTTAAGGAACTCAAGAACACTGGAATCACCACTTAAAATGAGCTGGGCCCTCCCAGATCAATCACTAATTAAGAAAATGCTCTCCACACAGAGCCACACATTGGTGCACCACACTGAGCTCCCAAGGTCCAAATGAGGAGCAGAAGGACGGAAAACATGAGCAAGGAAGTCTGGACTGCGAGGGGTCCCCTCATCTACTGAGATGGTGGGGCTGATCTATTTGGAGCTTACCAAGCCCAGCTAGACTGGGACTGAAAAGTATGGGATAAAACCGGACTCCCTGAACATGGCTGAGAAGCCAAGGACATTGACACTGGATTTGGATACTACTACGCATACTGGCTTGGGTGGGGCTGGCCTGTTTGGATGCTCACCTTCCTGGACCTGGATGGAAAGGGGAGGAACTTGGACTTCCCACAGGGCAGGGAACCCTTACTGCTCTCTGCATAGGAGAGGGAGGGGGCGTGGAGGGGGGAGGGGGGTAAATGGGAGGTGGGGAGGGGCGGAAATTTTTAATAAAAAAAAGATACAAACAAACAAACAAAAAAAGAAAATGCTCTCCAGACTTGCCTACTGCCAGATCTTTTGGAGGTATTTTCTCAACTGAGGCATCCTCCTTTCTGATGACACTAGCCTATGTCAAGTTGACATAAGAACTAGTCAAGACACACATCCCAACAGACGCCACACTATATATATGATGTGCATGTATACACACATATATGTATACATACATAACATATATATGTGTATAATATATATCCACATAAATAATTTTTTAAAGTTAGGTTTGATATTTTTGTCTTTAAATTTTTAAAATTTGGTCTTCTTTTCTTTAAATATGGACTAATGTATGACCCTGGCATTGTTGAGAGTGTTTCCCTTCTTATCTTTGTAATTACTATATGTTCTCTGTATGGTGTCCACTCTTTCATCCACAGTGTCTATAAAATGAGCCTTCTATCATCATCTTAAGATATCTCAACAAGACATTTATTAATTCTGTTAATCTGTTTAAGAAATCAAATTTAGGTTTCCTTGATTTTCTGTGTTGTCTTTCTGCCTTCTTCATCTATGTTCTGCTATTTTTATTGTTTCCCTTTTTTCTAGTGGAATTTTAATTTCCTTTTCATTCTCTGGTTTTATATAGTAGAAATTTAAGTTATTTACTCTAAACCCCTTTGTAATATGAATATTAAATATTATGAATTTTAAAATAGTCTATTCATTTTCTGCATAGGGCAGATTTTATATGCTAGGTTTACTTTTCATTTTTAGACAATTAATAACATATTTTAATTTCCCTTCCTTTTATCTATTTGTATGATAAATATTCAGAAGTGTGATGTTTAGTTTCCTAGTGTAGATTATTGATTCTTTTTCTTTTGTGTAAAGATCTGATAGTCCTGGCTGTTGCTGAGCTTGATCCTCCATTCCTTAGCCTCTCCACTGCTGGGATTAGGGCATGTGTCATAACAACTGGCTTTTAGTGACTATCATTGGTTTGAAATTTAACAACTCAATCCCTAAATTCACTGGAAAGGACCAAGTCTACTATTGTCCCAATTAAACCAAGCTGTATTTGAGTGTACTCAAGGCTAGCCAGCAGGCTGTCTCTCCCTAAATTGGGGTTTAGAGAGAAGGCTCCACGAGGGTGAGGGAGTTGGTTATTATCTATTGTTAAAAGGATACAATGAGAGTCCGGTTTGGTCCCCTGTTCCATCAGTCCCATTCCAACTGGACTTGGTGGTCTCCCGTTAGATCTGTCCCACCGTCTCAATGGGTAAACGCACTCTTCACGGTCCTGACTTCCTTGCTCTTAATCTCCCTCCTTTTGCTACTCATCGGGACCTTGGGATCTCAGTCCGGTGCTCCTATGTGGGGCTCTGACGGTGGAGGAGGACTGAGAAACCAAGGACAATGGCAATGAGCACGAACTCTACAGCATGGACTGGCTCACTGTGAGCCTTGTCAGTTTGGTTGCTCACCTTCCTGGACTTAGGGGGAGCTGGGAGGACCTTGAACTTAACATAGTGAAGGGAACCCTGATGGCTCTTTGTCTTGGAGAGGGGTGGAGTGGTGGGGGTATGGGTGGAAGGGAGGGGAGGGAAGGGGGAGGAGATGGAATCTTTAATTAAAAAAAAAGAAAAAAAAGGATACAATGAAAATTTAAGGAACAAAGGCAAGGATACACATCAAGGGAATGAGGGTTACAAGCAGTTTATGTCAGACCAGGAACTTATTCTTGATTACAAATACATGCTTAATTGCTCTTCATTTTAAATTTGTTATGATACACCATATAGTCTTCTTTGGTTCTCACTACACATGCATTTAAAAAGAAAGGGTGTCTGGCTGTTGTTACATGGAGTGCTCATAATGTTTTAGATCAAAGTGGTTGATAATGTTTTCTACATCTCCTGTGTCTTACTGATTTTGTGTCTCCTTGATCAATGACTGAGAAAAAACAGTGTTTCAGTTTCCAACTCTAATTGTGGATGTGTTTCTTGCTTAAGTCTTATCATTTTTACTGATCTATTTTGAAACTCTGCTACACATATTTTATATACTTTAGATTATTTCATCACACCATTTATAACTGGTTTAATATGTGATATTTTTTCTGAAACTCATTCCTCTCACAAAAGTACAGTTTTCCCATTGTTATCTATTCTTTGGTTAATATATCATTCTCCACCCTACACTTTTGAAAAAACATACATGAGACATAATTTGTGTTTCTATAATTTACCTACATGAACTATAAATTATAATTGTTTCATGTATTAATTAAGTTAGATGAATATATAACATTCACTACAATCAGTATTTTCCATTAATTACTCACTGGGTCTTTCTGGGAACACCTTATGTGTTGTGCTTCCCAGGTTTAATTGGATTGTTTCTTGTGGGGTTTGTTCAAGGGACAGTCCTATGCAATCAAAGTGTGGTAGATCGCATGCTTTTCCACTTGCTACATATCCAACTTTATTAAGCAGTCATACATGGTTTACTCTGTCTTCTTGCACTGAGTTTTTCCCATTTGCATTTTCCCCTTAACTGTATCAAAAACACAAAAGTCTTAGAGATATATTTATACTCCAAACTATGTAACTGAAATTAGAGGTGAGAATCACATAGGTATTTACTGGTAAACCTTCCTAGCCCAAAGAGAGGCTGTACAAGCAAATACTATTACCAACAAAGAGCTACACAGCTCACTTCATGCAGCAGCTCACATTTCCTTCATCTACTGAAGCACTTACATTCCTCTGAGTGACAGTTTGTCTATAGCACTTCTGCTTTTCTGTACCCACAAATCTTCACTATAATTTGGTTTTCTTCAAATCATTCAAATTTTTGCATTTCATGATAAGGCTTCTTTTTATGTAATTTACACACCCCCAAATGCACTCCTGAAAAGCTCCCAGTATCACACGGTGCTTACCATCATGCTTTACTGATTCACTTTTTGTTTATTTTATTTTTTTTGTTTTTATCTTCTTTTTTATTACTTTAAAAATACCAATCCAAATTACCAATTTCTCCCCTCCCCTACCCTCTACTCTCACTCCCTCAACACACTTTTCCCCCACCCCTTCAATTTTTTTTTATTTAAAAAATTTCCATCTCCTCCCCTCTTCCTCCCCCTTCCCTCCCTTCCCCTCCCCCCATACCTCCCTCCCTCCTTTTTCAGGCCAAGGAGCCATCGGGGTTCCCTACTCTATGTTAAGACCAAGGTCCTCCCAACTCCCCCCAGGTCCAGGAAGGTGATCGACCAAGCTGAGAAGGCTCCCACAGAGCCCTTCCATGCAGAAGAGTCAAAGATCAGCGCCTTTGTCCTTGGCTTCTCTGTCATCCTCCACTGTCGGCCACATTCAGAGAGTCTGGTTTGGTCTCATGTTCCATCAGTCCCAATCCAACTGGAGTTGGTGATCTCCCGTTAGTTCTGTCCCACCGTTTCCATGGGTGAACGCACCCCTCACGGTCCTGACTTTCTTTCTCATGTTCTCTCTCCTTCTGCTCCTCATCAGGACCTTAGGAGCTCAGTCCGGTGCTCCAATGTGGTGCTCAGTCATTTTCTTCATCTATCGCCAGGTGGAGGTTCTATGGTGATATGCAAGAAATTCATCAGTATGGCTATAGGACCTGGCCTTTTCAGGCTCCCTCTACTCAACTGCCCAAGGAACTAACTGGGGGCGTCTCCCTGGAAACCTGGGAACCCCTCTAGGGTCAAGTCTCTTGACAACCCTCAGATGGCTCCCTAAATTAAGATATATGCTTCCCTGCTCCCATATCCACCCTTCCTGTATCCCAAGCATCCCATTCCTCTGAGCTCCCCCCATTCTCCCCTCCACGCTTTTCTCTCCCCATCTTCCCTTGGCCGTGTCTTGCCCAACCCTCAAGTTCCCAATTTTTGCCTGGCGATCGTGTCTACTTCCACATGATTTCTCCTGCAGGGTAGGCTCCTATGCCAGTAAGCTACCCTAACAAACCCAAGCCCATACCAGGACTTGTTTACCCAAAAGTTGGGAGCCTCTCAGCCTCCTATCTCTAAATATGATGACAAAGCCAGAATTAGATGAAGAAAAGCCCTCAAGAACCCTGAAATCCCCCAGCCCTTGCATCTTTCTGTGTGCCTTGATGTACATGTTTTTCCTCACTCCTATTAAAAGCCCTTTTCCACAGGGAAAGAAAGAGAGACAGAGAGAGAGAAAAAGAGAGAGAGGGGGTTTAAATACTTTCAAAAACAGCTTTGAGTTCTTAATTTTACATTCTCATGTTTATCTATTTTATTTCCTCAGATATTAGTAAACAATCCTTTGGAAAAACCAAGTAAATAATGTGAATTATAAATATAATTAATCTGCTGAAATATTGGTTATTTTCTAATAGCCACAAGGTTCAGGAGTCAGAAGATATGAAAACTGAGCAGTAACTACATTTCAAACATTTGAAAACACTTTCTAATATCCTTTCCTTCTTCCTTCCTTCCTTCCTTCCTTCCTTGCTTCCTTCCTTCCTTCCTTTTTCTTTCTTTCTTTTTCTTAATTGTGTTTGCTTTCTTTTTTTTTGTTTTGAGAGAAGTGTCACTGTGTAATCCAGACTAGTTTTGAACTTATTATATAGAGAAGGGCAGCTTAAAACTCAAAACAAGCCTTCTGCCTCAGACTCCAAGTGTTGGGATTATAGTCATGAACTACCACAACAGACAACAATTAATCACAAAGATTTGAAATGATTCTGGAATCAGGAAAATTACTCCTATGAAAAAAGTTCAAAATAAAATAGTAAAATGTAGAAATATTTCTACATATGATACATGGTAATTATGTAAATCTTTAGTGATTAATTTTATTTCCAACTTAATTGCAGTAATAAATATTTAGAGTACTACTGAGAAACAGTTTGAATGTGTCTGTGAGGGTCTTTGCAGAGAGGATTAACTAATAAATTAAAGCATGCCTTAGACTGGGCTCCAACCAATAGGCTAATATCTCCTTATGAATAAAAAGAGTTAGAGATCTAACACTAGTCTTCTACATTCTCTGCTTCTTGGATGTGCACATATTGTGAGAAGTTGCCTCACACTCCCACCTCTGCTGCCTGTCTGTGACTCCTCAAACTGGGAGGCAAAATGAAACCTGCCTAAAGACATTTCTTTGGCCGGTATTTGGCAATGGTACAGAAAAAATAAATGGATCCAGAAATGATGCATTTTTTAACTGAAAATTCAACTAAAGAAGATTTAGACTCCTTTAGTCAAGAGTCTAAAGTAAACAAGCCTTCTTCTAGACACTTTTTTCATGTCAACATTCTCAAGGATGCTATTTCATAACAATGACCACACATCATTGAAAATATATCCACCCCTGAACAGATATAAAGAAAATGTATACTTTGCAGTGTAAGAGAGTTATTTTCACCATCGATTTTCTAGATAATTATAAGATTTAAATATTTGTCATGCATGTCTTTATACCTAGGTCAAGTTTCTTATTCTTCAAAACTCTGGGTTTAGCAGTCCTTCTAGCTATGATTCTGCTGTCAGAAATACTTACACTACAATGGATTGAAACCCTTTACACAATCTGTGTTGAAAATACCCATAAAACATCTAAAACACAGATTTCTATATATTCAGTCAAACAAGACAAAAATGCTTCAGACAATACATAGATAAATAGTAGATGGATAGATGATAGATATTAGGTAGGTAAATGTAAAGATATAATATCAAAATAAAATTATATAATATCACTTCCTCCTCCCTCTATTCCTTATGTCTCAACTAATAATGCCTCCTAAATTCAAGGTTTTCCTCTTTTTAACTATTGTTCTTGCATATACAAATAAATAAATAAATATGTATATACCACATTCTGAGTTCATTTAATGTTACTTATAGTTGGTATTGGATAACCAATCAATAGTGCCATCACTGGGGATGTCTAATTTTCCCTTATCAACAGTTGTTAATTGCCTGTAACTCTTCATCTACCTGATTTAGGAGAAAAGAGAGTTAATCAAAGCAGGACAATGACATTTATCTTCTGTGTCAAACCCGTAAATTTCCTAATTCACCGTCTTGATAATTACATTTATCCACCCCTCAAGTCTTGTATTGTGATAGTTCCTTCACTTTTTCCCATTGTATGCATGAAAATTGTATTCCTTTGTTTTCATGACAATATCAAGTTCTTCTTAAATGATTGTAGATGAATTATTGATTTGGAAAGTAAAATGGCCAGTATTAATTATTAGAAGAATATTATAAAAGTGAATTTACTCATATAAAAAACTACTGTTAAGAAAATCAGTCAAATAGTTTGGAGAATCCTAAGTAAAGCTCAAATTACCAAGTTTTACAATGAATTGAAAATAAACCAATACTCGGTTAAAGGCAGTTTTGCCTTTATGAGTGTAATATAAGAAGATATAACACTTCTTTTATGTCTTATAAGTTTATAAGTTTAAGGTAAAATTATTTTCAAGATTATAATCAATCATTTCTAAATAATCTATGATTAGATAACTTATAAGAATTCTATAGCTATTTTTTGTATTGTTTTTGTTTGTTTATTTGTTAAAACTCATTGTATTTTCAGGTCTTCAACTTAAAAATCAGTATTATGTGTCTTAAAATTGTATTGCTTCTTTATACTTTTTGTTTTGAGATTATAATACATTTCCTTCTACCCTTTCTTTCCTCCCTCTAAACCACCGAACCCTCCTTTGTTCTTCCTTGTTCTCTTTCAATTTTATGGCCTCTGTCCTCATTAATTGTTGTTTCATATGTTTAGATATTTGTAAATATAAAAAGATATTCTTATAAATACACAAATATACATACATAATTTTGTAAATAAATAAATACCATACCTGCTAAGTTTTCACAGTGTTACTTGCATATTCAGGCCAACACACACCTAGAGAACATGCAGGACCTGAATGTAGTGCTGTAGAACTGGGATGTGGTGTCTCTTTATTCTTGAATGGCTTTGTCCGTGGCACTTGTATTGGCTTAGAACATAAGCATTTTGATCAAACACTGTCTTAGCACTAATATAATGAGATGTTCCTGTTGGAAATCTAGGTACAACGGTACCATACTTAGCCTAGTGTTCAATGAGAGACACACAGTCTGGTCACTTGGCTGCAGGCTTCATAAAATTACTAGGCAAGAGCAGCAGTCTCCTGATAACCATGCATCATTGTGCTTTACTGACAACAAATGAGCCACCCAGAGGAGGGTGTCAAACTATGACATCATGAGATTAAATAAAAGAGTATTTCAAACTACCAAGTTGATTTATTTTACAAAGCAATATACAAATGATACAGTTAATAGAAACGTACAAAGATTTATCTACTTATATAATTTATACCAGTAATGGGTTGCCAAATGATTGGGGAGTAATTATTGGAATTGAAGTTAGAAATGTAAATTTTACTATGGTGATATAAAATATGGTTAGAAGGCGGTAACGAAACCTTGGATTGACAACCAATGGTGATAGTTCACCTGAATTCCATCAAAGTAAATCAAAGAACATTTCTGTTTTATCATTATTAAAAAATCTATGTGCATTGCTATAAATCTGGAAGTACATATTTCACACGAAAATGGTTGAAACCAACTAGCATTTAAACAGATTAATTAGGTTTTTATAAAACCATAACTCCAATTCTACCTCACATTTAGTAAATTTGAAATTTTTATAATAAATATAGTCAAATTTTACAGAATATTATCTTTTTATTATTGATTTTTACTGAACTCTACATTTTTCTCTGCCCCCTCCCTACAGAATATTATCTTTAAAATACTTTAAAAGTGTATTCACTGTTACTACTTGAATTTGCAATAAGCATTTTAGATTTCAATTTTCTTGTCTTAAATTTATAGAAACCAAATTGCCAAGTCTTTTTCTTTGCAACCACAGAAGGAAAAAAATGAATTTTTTTCATGAAATATTATCTCTCTTTGGAGAGCCACCTAAAATTTTTGGAAAGACAGAAGACAAATCCCAGGAAATCAACTCACAGAATATATTTTGTGGCAGAAGTAGAGAAATTTTATGTAAGTAGAAGGTCAGTTCTTAAACATTAAAATGCACATCAGAAAAAAAATAATATCGTATAAATTTAGACTTAGCTACTGTTTTTGCTTTAGGTTTGGGCAAAACACTTATCCTACATCTCTCTTTCCATAGCTGTAGAGTGAGAGTGGAATTATATCATATTTTTAATGGCATTACGGATCAGACCCAGGGCCTTGTTTATGCTGTGCTAGTCAAGTTATAGACTTGACAAAGAGTCTTTCTGTGTAGCTTAGGCATAAAGCCTGTTTCAAAGGCATTTATTCCTTCACAGAGCCTACAATTATGTCATGTTCTCTTATTTTAAGTTTTGTAACACCCTACCTATAGTAATGTTTAATTTAGCATTGTCATCTCAGTCACATGAATGTTTCTTGTTTGCTTGTGTAATTATATACACATTAAATGACTAAATCACTAAGTATAGGGTGTTGTGACTGTAAGAAATGAATAGACTAGACATCTGTTCATACCATCTATTCAATATAAGCACCTTCACAATCGATATCATGTGGTCAACTGTCAAGAAAATGTAACCAAGACAAATCACCACGGTCCCACATTTAACCTTAATATTGATTTGCCCTCTTTGATTTATAAAATATATTATGGCTTCCAATTAATGTCATTCAGTTGTATTTTATTCTCTGACTGTTTGAAGAGTTTAATTATTGACGCATTTTAATGACAATCACATTACATATCTAATTTGTTTCCTGAAAAGTTTAATATAAATGTATTAATACTAACATACTAACATATATGAATATTATTTTTGTTAGTTTATAAACTATTTCATGGTGGAGCAATAATCTAATATATATATATATTATGTTGATTCTTACTTTGCTTTTTATTATTAAAAATGATATAGATAAAATTACCTGACAAGAAAAATGTTATACAATCCCAAATAAGATGAGTTTCTTTGGGGTTGTTTCCTGAAAATACATAGTTATAGCATGCTTATAGAACTCAGAATAAGAGTCTAAAATATAAAAGTTTTCAAGTTTGAGAGTTTGGAGAGAGGAACAGGAGGGGAAAATGATGAAATAATATTTTAATAACAAAATAAAAGTAAAATAAAGGAATAATTAATCAAAATAGAAGTATCAACACTCCAGAGTTCCCTTCATTAATATAATCTTTTGTTTAAAATATTTTCTTACAAACCAAATTAAAATTGCATCTACCTAACCGTTCAGTTATTAGATAAAGTACGATTAAGAAATGCATACCTTTTTTTAAAGGTTATTTATTTATTTTTAAAAATTATCTTTTTTCTTTTTATATACCAATCCCAATTCCCCCTCTTTCCCCTCCTATCACTCCCTCCACCTTCTTCCCCATCCATCCCCCATCTACTCATCAGAGAGGATAAGGCTTCCCATGGGGAGTCAGCAAAGTCTAGCACATTGTTTGAGGCAGGACCAAGGTCCTTCTACTATATCTAGGCTAAGCAAGGTATCCCTCCAAAGAGAAGCAGTAAGGATAAATCCTGGTCTCACTGCCTCACAGTCCCGTCCCAGTCACACAACTGTCAACCACCTTCAGAGGGCATAGTTTGGTTCTATGCTGGTTCTCTCACTGTCAGACCAGAGCTGGTGGGCTCCCATTAGTTCTTCAGATAAATTTCAGATATATTTCAGTGAGTATAATCTTTAAAATTAGAAGTTCCTAGAAAATCAATATTATCTATTTTATTTTTTTATTCATTTTATATTCCAACCTCAGTTCTTCCTCCTATCCCTCTTTTTTCTCTCCTGCCTCCCCCCAGACCATTTCCCATCCATTCCCAGTGTAATTTATTAGTTATTAATATAGTAGATATAAACTCTAAAGACTAAAGGAATGTTTAGATACTAGAATTAGTACTGAAGGGATTTGTCATATTCAAAAGGCAAAGTTAAGACTAGAGATGTTGCTCAATGGTAGCGCATTTGCTTGAGCCACATGAATTTCTAGTTCCATCCCTATCACCAGAACAATGGAAGAGAAGGAGGGGGAGGAGAATTCACAATACTTTCCATGCCTTCATCTTACTCCAATCTAACTCATACTCTGAGATGCTGAGATACAACTCCAGTTATTATTTTTCTGAGAAATACTATTGAAGATTTACACAGTAACCAGTATAAGATAATCATGTACTTAGACTGATTCAAACAAACTAGGAGAAGGTCATTCAAGAAGGCAAGAAAGATTGTGTGGCTAAAATATGCCTTTGCTTAGTTTTCAGAAAAGAAGCTGCAACAGTGAATATTCAAAGGCAGCAGCAAACACAAGGCAAATCTAAATGAATCAGAATAAGCTTCTTGTGCAAGGTGTTAATCCCATGCTCAGCAAGGCTCTAGTTATCTCCTTGCTCTTTCTCAGATTGCTTGCCAGTTTCCAAGAACTGAACAGCTTCTTGACCACATGTTCCTGATGCAAAAATCTACCTCAGTCTTAGCTCAGAAGTGATTGCACTAAACAGAGGCTTAAAACTTTGAAACTTTGAACCAAGGTAAGTTTTAACTTTCTTGAGCTCATTTTCTCAACATGTTTTCTCACTGAAAAAGTAATTTGGTTTCTCATTATTCATCTCCAACAAACAAAATCGCATGGCATGAGAGCTCATACCCTTAACTCCCAATCTGGAGGTAGAGATGGGTGGTTCTTCATGAGTTCAAGAAAATTTTTACCTACTTCTTAAGTTCCAGTATAGCCAAGGCTGTATAGTGAGATCTTGTCTCAGAACACAAAACCAAAATCATAAAACGAATCAAAACCAAGGAGTATGCCTTTAATGTTACTGACTCAAAGAAATGTTAAGGAAATAAAATAATGTAATAATTTAAGAATAAAAGTTCATTAATTATTGGTTTGTTTTTGCTTATTTTAATGTTTGTGTTTCAGTGTCTTTATAATAGAAACTCATCCAACACATTGAATTTCGTTGTGTCTGACATGTACTGTCATTTAGATATATTTGTCAAAATTTTCTGTTCATGTAAGACCAATCAAGCATTAAAATCAATGAGTCTCTGAAGTGTATATGTGACACACCTTCTTTATCCATTCTTCTGTTGAGGGGCACCTAGATTGTTTCGAGGTTCTGGCTATTACAAATAGTGCTGCTATGAACATAGTTGAATAAATGCTTTTGTAGTATGATTGGGAATCTCTTGGGTATATTCCCAAGAGTGGAATTGCTGGGTCCTAAGGTAGGTTTTTTCCCAGTTTCCGGAGAAACCGCCACACTGATTTCCAAAGTGCTTGCACAAGTGCATTCCCACCAACAATGGATGAGTGTACCCCTTACTCAACATCCTCTTTAGCATAGGCTATCATTGGCGTTTTTAGCCAATCTGACAGGTGTAAGATGTATCTCAAAGTTGTTTTGATTTGCATTTCTCTGATTGCCAAGGAGGTTGAGCATGAATTTAAGTGTCTTTTGGCCATTTGAACTTCTGTTGAGAATTCTCTATTCAGTTCAGTATGCCATTTTTTAATTGGGTAAATTAGCATTTTAAAGTCTAGTTTCTTGAGTTCTTTATATATATTGGAGATCAAACCTTTGTCTGTTGCGTGTTGGTGAAGATCTTCTCCCAATCAGTAGGTTGCCTTTTTGTCTTAATGACAGTGTCCTTTGCATTGCAGAAACTTCTCAGTTTCAGGAGGTCCCATTTATTCATTGTTGCTCTTATTGTCTGTGCTACTGTGGTTCTACGTAGGAAGTGGTCTCCTGTGCCCATGTGTTGCAGACTACTTCCCCCTTTCTCTTCTATTAGGTTCAGTGTGGGCAGATTAATATTGAGGTCTTTAATCCATTTGGACTTGAGTTTTGTTTTACACAACAGTAAAAAAAAATGACATCTTGAATTTTGCATTCAAATGGATGGAAACAGAAAACACTATGCTGAGTGAGATAACCCAAACCAAAAAGATGAATATGGTATGTACTCACTCACAAGTGGATTTTAGCCATAAATAAAGGACACTGAGCCTATAATTCGTGATCCTAGAGAAGCTAAATAAGAAGGTGAACCCAAAGAAAAACATATAGTTATCCTCGTGGATATTGGAAGTAGACAAGATTTCCAGGCAATAATTGGGAGCATGGGGGTGGGAGTGGAGTGGGAGTAAGGGGAGATGGGGAGAGAAAAGGGAAAAGGGGAGGATTGGGGAGAGATTGGGGGAATTAAATGGTTGAAATGGAGGAAGGGTGGCTATAGGAGCAGGGAAGTAGATGTCTTAATTAAGGGAGCCATTTTAGCGTTGGCAAGAGCCTTGACTCTAGAAGGGTTCCCAGGTGTCCAAGGAGATGTTTGTTCCTTGTTCCTTGGGTAGCAGAGGAGAGGGTGCCTGAACTGGTATTACCCCATAACCACACTGATGAATATTTTGCATATCACCATAGAAACTTCATCTGGCGATGGGTGGAGATAGAGACAGAGAACCACACTGGAGCACTGGACTGAGCTCCCAAGGTCCAAATGAAGAACAGAAGGAGGGAGAATATGAGGAAGGAAGTCAGGACCGCGAGGGGTGTTTCCACCCACGGAGACAATGGGAATGATCTAATGGGAGCTCACCAAGGCCAGCTGGTCTGGGACTGAACAAACATGTGATCAAACCGGACTCTCTGAATGTGGCTGACAATGAGGGCTAACTGAGAAGCCAAGGACAATGGCACTGGGTTTTGATTCTACTGCATGGACTGGCTTTGTGCGAGCCTAGTGGGTTTGGATGCTCACCTTCCTAGACCTGGATGGAGGGGGGAGGACCTTGGACTTCCCACAGGACAGGGAACCCTGACTGCTCTTTTTACTGGAGAGGGAGCGAGAGGGGTTTGGGGGAGGGTTAGGGAAATGAGAGGTGGGAGGAGGTGGAAATTTTTAATAAATAAAAAAAGAAGAGAGAGATAAAAAAAGGAATTTTCATGTCACCATACCATGAATGAAGTTGAGAAAAGGCAAGGCAGAAATGAACGAACTGAGAAGAATGATAATGTATCATCCCTGTCCCTTTCCTCAGCTTTCTGAGCTTGTTTCTGGTGAAACACCTTTCTCACCAATACGGACATGTCTGGTGAAAGAGCTGACAAAGTAGAACACTCATTAAATTGTTTTTGTCAGGTCTTATGGTTACAGAAAAGCAAAGTAACTAATACTTGTGTTTTCTATATTATTATTTTCTACCTTCTTAAGGTTTCTGGACAACTCAAGACACAGAAGGGATCATATCAAAAACCATACCTTATAAAATGTGTTGTGAATATAAAGTTTTGGGAGGCTTCTCTAAAGATTCAAATATATTTAGGAGATTTTATATTTTTTTGAATTTTATGATATATACGTGTGTGTTTTTAGGTTTATTTTTAAATTATGTAGTTTTAGATAATATCAAGATAGGTTCCATGAAGTTTTGATATAATAAGAAAATAAGAAAACTACTTAGAAAGAAAAATATCTTTTTATATGTCTCTCAAGTTGAAATTGGAAACCTAGAAATGTAGGAGATGGTGAAATTGCAGAGAAAGTGCTAAGTTGGTAAAAGTGATTGTCAGTGTCTGTCTCAAGCTCAAAATAGTTGATACCAAATATTTAAATCAGATCAACACTATATGCCAAATGAAGGTTAACTGAAAATGACTAGGAAATTTAGTAGTCATTTTCCTTTTATATTTTCATACTACCAATCAGATAATAAAATATTTAAAGTAAACTCTGCTACTTATGACTTATGAGAAAATCAAATAAACACCTTTGATCGTCATTGTAACTGGATTCTATATTTTCAGAAATTTTCATTACTAAATTCATTTGTAACCCCAAATTTAGGGTAGTGGTTTGTTGGCAGTTATCCAGGGGCACAAAGACACAGGGGGCAACAACTGTTTTACCCAGCAATCCTTTCCCGTCTAAGACTGAACATGTCAGTGCTCTACTTGCTCATTCCAGTCTTCATATATAAAAAATGTCCTTTCTATCATGTGCTTCAAACTATGTGTTCTCATATATGTGCTTTTCTATTGAGTGGTTTCTATTTAATATAGCCTTCAGGTATAGACACAAAGTACTGCCTAGTATTTTTAAGTTCAAGGAGATTGTAATTTGCCTGATAGATGAACTGCATCTTGTTAGTTAATCCTGTTCAGGCATGATCATAAACGATTTTGATTGTAAGTTTAATGCTAGCATATAAACAATATACATTAAATAAAAATTAAAATAATTTTGTATATTGTTTGCATGAAAAGAAACTGGGGATTAGAGACCCACAAGAACTTAGTCCTGTTTCTACCTTGGCATAAATGCTATTCACTAGCATAGTGCCTCTAGGGACCCTTAGAGTGTGAGTCAGACTGGGTTAGGCCTCTAGCATATTATCCTGTGCAGTTGTCAGAAGGAAGTAAAATGGACACCAATTCAAATGAAAGAGGCAAATTTTTTTTGTATAATGGTACCCTGCTTGTCTTAGGACCACAAATCATCCTAAGCAGACTGCATAAACAGTTTTTATTTTTGAATTTTTTAAAATAAAATAGACTTCTATATGTATATATAATATGTATGTATATATGTATATTTGTTATATTTTATCATATAAACCCCTCAATCTCCTCTCACGTTTCCCTTATCCCCATATCAACTTCATGTCCAACTAATAATTTTTTTAAATTTATTATTTATCTTCCATTTATTTTGACATACTGAGTCCAGTTTGTACTGTCTATATGCTCATGGTCACTGATCACCAAATTTTTGAGGATAACCTAATAGAAGATAGTTTAATTTCCATTCTGTAATGACAGGCTGAAAACTAAATACACCTAATATTCTTGCCCAACCGGAATAGTAAAGAATGCAATAGTAACAGTTCCACAATTTCCTAGGTGCCAACGCTGAAACACCCAACTCAATTTAATGGAAGCATGTCTGAAGAGTAATATTTCCAAGAGAGGAAGGCACAGTGATAATGCTAGTTATGTTATATTAATTTATTGACAAATAATATCGCAAAATTTATTTCTTATACTAGTGTTTGATACTTAGGAACCCAGGAGAGTGTAGTGGGATGATTCTGGCTCAGGTCTACTCATTAGCAATCAAGTAATAACCAAGGCCACTGTACTGCCATTGTAGATATCCAGAGGCACCTGAAGCCAAAGAATTGGCTTCTATGTTCGCTGAAATTTTTGATGACGAAATTCTGATTCATGAGAAAAGATTGGTAGCTTTCTACTATCATTTTAATCACAGAGATCTCTCCATTTCTTGGCACCTGATCTTTCTTAGAATTTGTAGGTGTGAGAAATAGACAGGGCACAGTAATATAACAGAAATGGTTGCTCTTTAGAACCAAGGAAACTTGGAAGAGGTTAAGCATTATTAATGCCATATCATGTTGCCCACACAGACAAAGTCTGTTGCAAAATGGGAAAAACAAAACAAAACTACACAAAACAGAAAATACCATGAGGTGCCCAGTGGTAATATTACCACTGGCTACTAGAATGGTAATGCTTGAATAATTGCATTAGTCTATATAAAATCTTTTGAGTAGGAATGAAAAATTTAGTGAAAAATTTGAAAGGAGGAAAACGCAAAAGAAGTAAAGGAAGAGACAAGAATTCAGTATCTAGCCTAGAATTAGACAGAGAGAGAGCCTTAATTGACAAAATTCAGACCAATGATTTGTTGAAGCTGATGAAGACAGTCATGTGCAAGGGTTAAGATTAAATGGGAGGAGGAAAGGGAAAAGGTGGAGAGAGAGATAACACTAGCATTAGATAATATTTGCTTTGGAGAAAATGTAACCAGCAGAGAATTTTGTCTTACAATATTAAAAGCTTATCCGGAAATCTTGTCTACTTCCAGTATCCAGGAGGATAACTATATGTTTTTCTTTGGGTTCACCTTCTTATATAGCTTCTCTAGGATTTTTACGAATTATAGGCTCGATGTCCTTTATTTATGGCTAGAACCCAATTATGAGTGAGTACCTCCCATGTTCATCTTTTTGGGCCTGGGTTACCTCACTCAGGATGGTGTTTTCTATTTCCCTCCATTTGGATAGCCAAATACTTATATGTTTTAGATCAAATACGTATTACATAATCATCACATGTACCTAAATTTGTGACCCATCATTTTATCAAGGAGTTTCTCATCTAATTTCTAGATCCATCCAATGTCTGGACAGACTTATCAAATATCTGGAAACTACTTCCCTAAATTACCCTGATTCTAAAAAGAAACCTGCTATTCTGTTTTCCTTCTCGATCTCATTTGAGAATTTTCTAAGTATTTCCTGAATTCTTTTGATGAACTGTTCAAAAATAACAAACATGAGAGAAATCATGAGAATGCATTAAAGTTTCAGTCTTAGCTCTTAGCACAGGGGCTGAGAGCACAGATCAGTGCTAGAGTGCTTCTCTGCAATGGGGGAGGCGTGGGCTCTAATCCCTAGCAACATAAAATCAAATAAAACAAGAGAGAAGGGAAAGGAAAAAGAACCAAGTAAATGCCTAGTACTGAGCTCTGTAAGACATTTTTTTGCACCTGTTTTATGAGGGAATCACTTTAATTTACCACAGTTTCCTACCTTGCTTTCCAAACTCATATTCTGAAGGAAATATTAAGAGCTGTAAATGTCCAGGAAGCTCCACCTCAATTTTGTAAGACTGTTCATCATTGGGAGTTCCTTTACCACAAGCATTGCATTATGTTGAGTTATAGATAAATATTTCACATGCACAATAACTCCACTGTAGAGGCAAATTGGTACTACCTGCCATACTCAGTTATTTAGAGTCTTGGCTTTAAACAAGACGACACATTCAAAGACATTCCCTGAAGTATAGTGGTGTATCCAGCTAAATCCATTTATAACAGTGGTTAAGAAGGCTCATTATCTGTTATCTCTAGGTTTGAAGAGATTTGGATGTCAAAGAAGTTAAATCAGTTTTCTGTTTCACACATATTTGTATATTGTAGGATACTCATAATTAATAAGTATCACTTCAATGCTTCTATACCCTATCATATTATTGAGTGTATTCAGGTTTGTCACTCAGATTAATTTGATTCAATATTTTGTGTTGATAAATTCTCACTTTTATGGCACACGAATGGGTCTAACTTGAGGTTTTTGCCTCAAGCCAAATTCTAAAATATTTTCCTCAGTTTAAAATAGAGTAATATCAAATACATTTTGCCCTGATAGCCAGAGCCATATTGGAATTAGTGGTGACAATGGGATGCCTTGAACATCAAGAGGCATTATTCTTTCCAATCTCCACTTCAGTCTTCTTTTACCTTTCTATATGTCTATGCAAATGTGATTAACCTAATCAAAATTTTTGAGAACTACAGTTTTTGATTAAGTCAGGCAATAAGACCCCATCACATATTGCAGATGTCACCACCAAGACGGGATCTCTTAAAGTTTACTATTTTCACTTGACTTTCTCTATAAGTAATTTTTATCTTGTGTAGGAGTCTCATATGTGAATGCATGCCGATGATACATAAATAAAGACAGTGAATCTGGTCAATGAATTATTCGAGAATACTACCTTTGAAAACTCTGAAATTTCTCTCGGAATTAATTTGTCATCTACACAAATAAGTAGAATTGAAATTGATTGCTATCAAATATATACGGCAGGACACACCTGAGCTTCACCACCACTTTAACCTGCTTTCCTTAGTAAATAGTCAGTGATTGCTCCTCAGACTTATACAGACACTTTGACTGATAAATATCATTTGGTTATTAAAAATCAATAATGAGCACAAAAACCTGTTGTGAAAATATATCATTTTTCTGAGCAATTAGGGTTTACATGGATAAGGATACTAAAATTAGAACTGAGAGAAAAATTTAAAGATAATTAGATGCAGTTAGTTATCAGTAGCCAGTACACTCAGAGAACCAACCACTGAAGACTCTCGGAATGTTTATGAGTTAATCTGTGTTTTGTGAATGTTGCAAGAAAATGTTGACTCTGAACTGAGATTAGAGGTAGTAAATAAAAGTAAGTATTTTAAAGGCTGAAGGCAAAGTGATACTAGGTAGACAACGGGTTAAACTTATGTCGATATAGAGCCAGTACAAATATGTGATACAGATGACAGGCAGGTCAAAATGATATGGGGCCACTGTGATGGAGGCTAATAGGAAAGGACAAGAAGATTTATCTGAAAATGTTGGAGCAAATGCTTTAGCCCGGTTCTTTCCTCCTGTGTTTATCACCAGCATGACTGTGCTACTTTATTTACACCACTGCTTGAAGCCGATATTCCCTTTCTACTCTCAGCGTCAACACATGTCCTACTCAAACTGGGTAACTACAATCTCCTCTCTCCCGGACTTCCTAGTGTGAGCAGATGCTGTGATATCTCAAATTGTTATTTGTTACAAAAAGAAGTATACAGCTTATGAAATGTGCTCCAGTAAGGGAAAATAAGTCTAGGTCATTTTCTAAAGCAACAGCTACATGAAGAATCAGCAATTATTAGTTACCTTTGTGTGGCTATGACCACATTACCCTAAAGGAACATTTTAATGGAGATAAGATTGATTTCCACTCATAGTTTTAGAGTGTTTCTGTTATTCTCGGCAGAGAAGACATGATGGATCAGCTCTAGTCACGGCTGTGAAAGGATGGGGTCAAGGTAGCTCACATTAAGGATCATGATGCAGACACAAGGCTGGATCCAGACACAGAAATTCCACTCCTCATGACCTACTTCTACAAAGTAATTTCCTCTTTCTGAAGGTTCCATAATCTCAAAATAGCACCAACAGCTGAAGAGGAAGTGCTCAAAATGTGGGTTTGTAAAAGACACAACATATCGAAGTTAGAACCGTAAGCCTAAAGAAGAGAATACTTCCGATAACCAAATCTCCTATCTAAATACTTGGTAGGTTGATAATGGATAATGGAAACGAGGTCTGCTTACTGCCTGTAGTGAGTCAAAATGGAAATAATGTTCAGCAAACTATTTTGATATGTTTTCCTTTTCATACAGAATATTAAGAATAATAAAATTGTTCCCATTAAGAAGGTCACATTAAGGCCACCAGAATGGCTCAGAGGTTAACGATCTTAGCTATTTTTCTATTCCTGTTTTCATCTTTCCCTATCTAATTACAACCAACAGAACTGAAGAACGTACATTTTTACGCAGATTATCCCCACTGTTTTTAGGAGTAAAAGCTTTACTCCATCAGAAGAAAGTCCCAATGCCAGGACTATAATTGAACTGGCAGTTTGTCCTTGGAAATTTTCAGTCTCCAGTAATTTTTTTTCAGGTTACAATTCACAGGCTGCATTTCTCATTTAGAATTTCGCAACTAATATAATTTACAGTGCTGCTCATCTAAATATGAGTTCCATAATAACTAAATGCTTGTTGGAAAAAAAAACACATTCTAGTTCCTTGCTATAATAGTCATACATTGAGTTTTTCTCCTCAGGCATAGGGGGGAAAAGTTAACAACCTTGACAAAAAGAATCAATTGAAAGACCATTTAAAGCGACTTAACTCTTCCTAATGTTCAGTTTAAATATTAACACAGGAAAAAATCATTTCCCTAAACCAGTAGTTAAATTAGAATAAATTGAGAATTTTGGTCAACCTATTAGGAAAAAAAGTTTCTGTAATTGGTAATAATGTTTTTCTTAAAAAACAAAAACAAAAACAAAAACTTTCTTTTTCCAAAATGAATAATGCTCCTGCATAGTAACCTAGAAAATAACCTGAATATAGTTTCTCTATCTATCTATCTATCTATCTATCTATCTATCTATCTATCTATCTATCTATCTATCATCTATCTATCTATCTATCTATCTATCTATCTATCTATCTATCTATCTCTATCTCTCCTTCCCCCTCCCTCCCTCTCCAGTCTGACTCCTTTTCAGTACTACTCTGTCTTTTATTGGAAGCTGGTCATGCACACAAGGTATGTAAGAGATGAACCCCAGAGACTGAGCAGTGAGTGAAGCTCCTCTGTGACTCTAGGATGGTTTCTGTGGCCTGGTATGGGGCCACCTAGGGACAATGACAATGAGCTCCCCTGGGTCCATTGAGCAGCACTGCCTAGAGACTGCTCTAGTAGCCAATGAAAAGGGAAATAGAAAGCATTAGGCACTTGACTGAATAAAAGTACCACTGGTTTGCTCTTAAGGCAGAGTGAAAAGCCTGAAACTCTTGGCCTTTCAAATAATTTTATTCAAAGTCTTTTCTCAGAGGACATTTAATAATCAGGATAACAAAACTTCTAATATTTTATTGAACTGCTTAAAGGAAGGGAATGGCAGTATATCAATGATTAGTAACCTAAATTTATTAGTGTTTGTCTGGTGATCTGGGGTTTCATGTGGCATCAAAAACTGTGGGAAATTCATTTTTTATTTTGATGTAATGAAAATAACTATTGTTAAAAATCTAAGAAATTAGCTTATCTATTCTCTTTTGGCTAAATTATATGTTCACTACAAATTATATAAAAGTAATTTGACAAATAAAATACTATGTTGTGATAAAAGATAAAGTCATGACTTTATATCTGTATTCTGACTTTAAGAGTATATTAAAATCATAAAAATTAATAATACCTCAATCTCATTGAGTACTTTTGGTATTTTAAACGATTAGAGTTGATACTGAAAATTTATTATATAATTTTATGAGCTTGTTATATCATTCTTAATTTATGCAATTTAATATGATAAAGAATGGTTAAGGTAACTCTCCTGCATTTCTTAAAGGATATGCAGAAGTTGGGAATTCAAACCAGGTACTCTGACCTCCTAGTCTTAGTTCTCCCTGAGAGCTCAGTTTGTAGTTTGTTTGTCTGGAACCTCCCGCTCTGCTCCACTTCTTCCTCTCCAAACCCATCCTTTCAGAAAACCTGCCCAAAGTACAGACTCCTCCCCCAAATTGCTAGCTGTTCAATATCATACCTACAGGGTGTTTAAGCCCCTGCCTTCAGACCAACCATGTGATTTCTTGCCTGCCCCTTCTCCCACCTCACCTACGGGGGCTGAATGATCACCAGTGTCTGCTTTGCCCAATAAACCTGGTGTTTTACTTTTAATTTGGCTTGATCTGGCTTACTACATTGGTGGGTAAACCTAGTATTGGGGTATGACTTATTTTGTATAGAGAACTTTACTTGGGGCTGACAGTGTTATTGATATATCATTCATATTTTCCAGGTGAGGACACAAAGAGAGATGGCAAATCATCTCCTTTATCCAGAAAAGCTGAGATCCCAATAGTACCTTTGCATGCTGAATTACACAGGCATCCATTTTCCTGGGAGTAAAACTAGAGATACTAGAATCATGCTTTAGAAAATCATGTAGCAAGTTTAGTGCAGAAAGAGCTGAGTCAAAGGTTTATTGAGGATGTGGGACCAACTGTGTAAATGAATAGACTGCATGTGTTTCATTAGGGAATAATGCCAGAACTGCTCACCGTGTCTGCTAAGTCCTGAAATGTAAAATAGCTAAAATTTGAAATTATCCTTTGAATGACTAGCAGCAATGACCTGGAAGGTGTCTATCAATGCTATCAAAATAACAGAGGAATTACTATTTACGATTAAAACTGCTATTGACATATTCAGTACTGATGTACTTGGCCTGCTACTTTCTAAAGAGTCAGTTCTATGTATAGCAAAGATGTTAACAAGAAAATCAGTATTCTTGGCATTTTGTGAAAGCGGCCTGTCCTGTCTTGTTTATTGCCAATTAGACATAAGTCAGAGATATTTGGGAAGAGGGCCTTAAGTTAAGAAAATACCTCCATAAGATTGCAAGTCTGTAGTGCATTTTCCTAAGGAAGTAATTCATGGGAAGGCATGCCTCAATGCTGGTTTTTAGTGCTGTAATCAAACAAGCTGAGCAAACCATGGGGAATGGTGAGTAGCAATATTCCTCCCTGACCTCTGCATCAGCTCCTACCTTCAGATTCTAGCCCAGACTGAGTTCCTGTCATGGCTTCCTTCAGTGCTGGACTATAATATGGAACTGTAAGCTAAAATAAACCTTTTCCTCCCACAAGTAGCTATGGTCATGGTGTTTTATTACAGTGAGTGGAAACCTAAAAGATACAGCCCAAAATGACTGTGACAGCAAGGAATTCATTCTGAGTTTAATTCCCAGGACAAGAGGAGAACTAACTGTCTCAAGTTGTTCTTTTACCTCCACACACACACAGTGAGGTAATATATATACACATATAGGAAATATATAAATATTTTTTCTACTGGCCCATCTCTCCTTACCCTACAAGACCTCTTTTTGCCAAACCAGGTGAGCATTTTCTTTTCCACTGTGACAAACACAATATTTTCTTTTACTGACATTGGTGAATTTATATAAAAATAAATAGTTTGGGTTAAATTAACACTTTTAAAAATATATTTCGATGGTACCTATCATTTTTCCCACAGTCAGGAATCTATGGATGGAAGAGTATAAAGGGATGGGACCTGTGAGAGCTATTGAGTGAATACAGGACCAGCTCAAAAATAATACAGAAAAAGTAAATTTCCTCTTTGAAATATTATAGATATTTAAGAAGGTACTCACCAAAAAAATCAGACTTTTAACACCCAAGTAATATATCTTCTGTCTAAATAGTTGCTAATGGTATAAAACTTAAAAACAAATAGGAAGAAATGGTAACTATTTCTTGTAATGTGAGGGAGCTGCTTGTTGGGGTTCCTGCCCTGCCCGGTACCCCACAACCAGCAAGCCCCCAAAGAAAAATCACATTAGATATAAACTGATTGGCCCATTGGCTCAGGCTTCTTATTAGCTCTTGTAGCTTATATTAACCCATTATTCTTCTCTATGTTAGCCAAATGGCTTGGTACCTTTCAGCCGGGCAGGTTATACCTTGCTTCTCAGTGGTCTGGGCTGGAATGTGAGGAATGGGCTTCCTCCTTCCTAGGATTCTCCTGTTCTCATTGCCCTGCCTCTACTTCCTGCCTGGTTGACCCATCTATACTTCTTGCCTGTCCAATCAACATTTATTCAAAATATGATTGACAGAATACAGACAATTCTTCCACACCAATTTCTTCCACATAGTCCTCAAGTTTTAAATCAGATAAAACAAATCTGAAGAATTTTTGCATTTCTGTTAAAAAAAATATGTTCAAAAACTATTGTCTTGAGTTTTGACTGTCTTTTGTAAATCCTGACTCTCCTGGTCTATATATATTTCTAATGATTTCACTGAGGCACCTAGCCTCTGGTCCTCATTCTGCACATGTAATTCCAAGGTCCAAAGTTTTTCCTTTAAAGATAACACCTCATCCTTGGATATTATTTGAAAAGTATGTAGATTACCATTCTGGAGAGATACTTTATCTGCTAGCCTATCATGACTTTTTAACAAATTTTGATTGTCAAATTCAACAGTTTGAATTCTTTTAGATAATTTCTCAGTATCTTTTGACATGGATTTAATTTTGTCTGTCAAATTAATGTACGCTTTTCAATAGTATTAATTATTTCGGATAACTTTTGATTTTTAGTGGTATTAATCCTGTCAGATAGCTTTTCATTATTAGTCTGTTAAGACTGTATCATTTCTAAAAGTGCCTCATTCTTGGCTCTGTTATCAAACCATTTTCTTAAGGATATAATCTGATAAAAAAACTGAGTCCCAATATCCAATAAATGGATATATCAGCATAAACATACAAGCCTTGCAGAATACAATCCATAGTATTAGCAAAAACGTTTCTAAAAGTTTCAGTGGCAATGTTGTCTGCAATTATATAGCTTTCAAGTTTATTAATTTATTAATTACCTGTAATGAAATCCAGTAAATTGTTTTAGGTGTAATAATCTTTATTGTCCAGCAGTGTCACGGTTGCTGAGTTGCGACTGGAGTTGCAACATGGCGCCATGAACAGTCCTAAGCAGCTTTGGTTCCCCTGCCTTGGTGCTGGTTAAATACTGAGAAATATGCTTTGCTTGACAAATTAAAAGCATTTAAATCAATTCTGTACACGGAGCAAAAAAGCCCAGAACTCAGGAGCCAGGAGTATAAACCAGAAGTTGCACAAGTTGCCATACATCTGGGAACGTGCAAGCTGAACAGGAAGGGGTGGGAGACTTTCTGTGTTGTGCACCAATTAGGCCTTTAAGCTGATCCACCACTGGGTAGGTGTGGAGTCTAGATCCATGTGGGTGCCAGATCAAGGATGGACACTTAAAAGAAAGCCCACACTAGCTCAGAATTGAGTATAATAGAGGGTTATTTATTTAGGGGCATTATATAGACATTTGCACGAATGGGGAACGGGAATTTAATCACACCAGAAGAGAGGCCAATGCTCGCTTTACACGGGCATATATAGTACAAGAGACCACACCCAAGTGGGTGGGTAACTTAAAGGCTACTGGTGGTAAGAATTCCTACAGCATGTTCGTATTATTTTCTTATGCCACTCTGGATCACCAGCCCTGGAATGTTACTGCCCACATTGAGCTGTGCCTCCTAGTTGAGCTATCAATCAATGTCCCACAGGCTTACTTACAGGCCAATCTGGTGAGGGCATTTATTTTAGTTTATGTTCATGATTCTTAAATGATTTTACCTGTGTCAAGTTGCTATAAAACTCACCAGCACAGTAATGAAGCACATTGTTTTATAAAATAAATAAATTCTAATAAAAATGAATTCATCTGAAACTTAACTTCCTTCCCTTCCAAAGGCTAAAAGATAGATGAAATCTTTCTAATGAAATTTACTACCATACACTGATTATTGTCGCCTTGACTTTTCAGCTATTGCTCAGTTTCTGAGATGGGTCAGGTAGGTAGGCATACATATGCTAGCACTAGGAGGTGGAGTTAAGGTTTAATATTCAGGAATGTGTTTCTGAACCTCAGATTGTTATCAGAACTAAGATCTACAAGGAAGTGGGAACTTCCTGTTATTGTGAAGAAGTTGGATCTCAGGTGAGATCTTGATGTTTCTCTTACCTTATCTAGATTCAAGTATAGAACTCTGAAATTCTGTAATTGAGCCTGGCTTGTTAATTTCATTTAACCACTCTTGCTAATGAGAGGTTTCCACAGCTTATATAATCTACTCTATACAGGTTCATCAAAAGTCATGAGGGAGTAACCCAAGAGACAGCCTGTACAAGCCAGCTCCATTACATTCTTCTTTCTTTAACAGCTTTATGGGAAGCCTAGAATAAAAACCATGCAATGGAATATAATTAAGTTCCTTTGTCCTCAGGTGACAGAATAAGCTTGTATTTCTTTGGATTAAGTACGCTAATAGTATCTACCTTGGCCATAAGTTGATTTACTTTTGCAACTCATATGGACATTGAGGGGAAAGAAGATAAGAGCACAACACTCATTAGTAAAATGAGCATTTATTTAATGTATGTAGCAATAGTAGAAAAGATTTGGGAAAGGTATTTTCTGTCTTTTCTACCTTAGCAGCTCATTATGACATATTTCTTTTTAGTATATATTTTAACCTCCATTCATTTCAACTCAACAAATAAGTTAAAAATACAGTGTGCAAAAAGCTAAACGTGAAAGATAATGCTAAAAGTACT
This sequence comes from Arvicola amphibius, assembly GCF_903992535.2. Taxonomy (NCBI): domain Eukaryota; kingdom Metazoa; phylum Chordata; class Mammalia; order Rodentia; family Cricetidae; genus Arvicola; species Arvicola amphibius. Next base: position 96,915,600 of record NC_052051.1, read on the forward strand.
GCTAATAAGGAGTTCTAAGGACAGTAATGCACAAATAATCGCACTTCTTTGTGCCATTGGAATTTAAAGAGAGTAGAAAAGCAATACAATTTAAAGACAAGATCCACTAAATTAACTGCCTAAAGGATCAATGGCTAAACTCCTAAGTTCTCAAATGAATGCTGATGACACGCACTCCAGGTAAATGTATTTTCAGTAGCCCCAGACTTCTATTTACCACGAATCCAGAAAGCTTTTCTCATAAAAACTGAATATGCTTCAGCACTTAAATTGCAGACTGTCTGAAGAACGGTATTTCTGAAGCTCTGCTTCTGTCTGAAAGTTCATCGTTTATTAATTTCCCACCAAAGTACAATCTACCTGTCTTCCTTATTGCAGGGACCCAAGGCTAAACACTGCCTGCTATCCTGGTGAATTAATATGCATTTCCTCTGAGATGGAGAGTGAATGAACAAAGTACTTTAGTTTTAGACAGCTCAATAGGCATGGAAAATGCTAGTAGCAGTAGAGGCATGATTAAACTTTAGAAATGCAGGGGTAACATAATTTTATGGTATGATTTTAGTTAACCTGCATTAATTCATTTTTCCAAAATGAGCTTTATATTAATTTTGCTACAAAATATTAATTTAAAGAAAAAAATCAAGTAAAGTGGTCATAACTATACCTAGTGTTCTGGCTGTAAAAGTAAATTCATTTTTTCTTCCCTCTTTTTGAAATTATAATATAACCATTAAAGTTTGCCTTTTCTTTTCCTCCTTCAAAAACCCTTCCATATATCTTTTCCACTTCTTTATGGCCTCTATTCACTAATTATTATGGCATGCATATATATTTGCACATATATACAGATATGTATGTATGTGTATGCATATGTATTCCTAAATATGACCTTTTATTCTGTATCATTTTATAAACAAAAATGCTACCTCTTGGTATGTTTTCAAAACTATGCATTGACAACCAATTGGTGTGCTTATCCCTGGGAAAGGTCGCCTCTCCCATTCCAAGCTTTCCTCGGTTGCCTATAGTTTCTGGTGTAGGGTTGTTGCCTCCTGGGATTTCCCTTGTCCATCTTAGCATGGCCATTGATGTCATCCTTTCTCAGCTCATGTTTAGGCAGTCATGTTGGTAAATTTTTATGGGTGCAATTTTTTATATTACTATGAGAGACAATTTCACAGAAAACTTCCTTATCCTTATATTCTTCAAATCTTTTCTCCCTCTCTTCCACAATGCTCCCTGAATTTGAGGTATGGGAATGTTTTATAGATATGTTCATTGGAACTGGGATCCAAAACTCTGCATTTGATTGGATGTGTTTTCTGCAATGGTCTCTGTCTGAATAAAGAGAAGTTTGATTGATGAGTGGTGAGCACTGCACTTATACCTGAAGGGAAAGAATGTTTTTCACTATACATCAGACAAGGAATTAATATCCAGAATGCACAAAGAACTCGAAAAACGAAGAGTCAAAACGTAAATAAGCCATTTAAAAAATGAGCCTGGAACCTAAATATAGAGTCTTAAAAGAAGAAAAATAATGGCCAAGAAATACCTTAAAATATTCATAATCCCTAGCAATCAAGTAAGAACAAATAAAAACATCTTTGAGGATTTCACCTTATTCCTACCATAATGGAAAGAAAATTAACAAAATAGCCAACAACAACAACAAAAAATTTCTGGAGAAAGTGTGGGGGAAAGTGAACCACTTCCTTCTTGCAAACTGGTGTGCTATGAAATTCAGTATGGAGAGTTCTCAAAAAGGTAAAAATAAATCTACTACATGACCTGGTTATGTCACTCCTTATATGTCACTCCTTAGCAAATGCCCACAGGACTCAACATCCTATTCCACAGAAACTTGCTCAACCATGTTTATTGCTGCTCTGTTCACAAAAGCTAGGAAACAAAAACAGTTCTTCATTTGATAAATGTATAATGAGAATGTGGTAAATATTTATTATAGATAGAACAATATTTAGCTATAAAAAATGAATCAGCCGGGCCGTGGTGGTGCACGCCTTTAATCCCAGCACTCGGGAGACAGAGGCAGGCGGATCTCTGTGAGTTCGAGACCAGCCTGGTCTACAAGAGCTAGTTCCAGGACAGGCTCCAAAGCCACAGAGAAACCCTGTCTCGAAAAACCAAAAAAAAAAAAAAAAATGAATCATAAGCCGGGCGGTGGTGGCGCACACCTTTAATCCCAGCACTCAGGAGGCAGAGGCAGGTGGATCTCTGTGAGTTCGAGGCCAGCCTGGTCTACAAGAGCTAGTTGCAGGACAGGCTCTAGAAACTACAGGGAAACCCTGTGTCAAAAAACCAAAAAAAAAAAAAATGAATCATGTACTTTGTTGGTAAATTGATAGAACTAGAAAAGATCATGAGTGAGGTAACCCAGGTCAGTAAGACAGATCCTACATGTTCTCTTATTGGAGAATCAACACTCAATTTCAAATAATCACAATATATTAATTAATATTGTGATAGGAACAGGATAATGATTGGAATGTGGCTGATATTAATGGGAAGGATGGTACAGGTAAAAGTCATCTTATTGTAAGGTAAGGATGATAAGGAAAAAGCCATGGTAATGGTTTCTTACTGCCCCATAGTAACTTTATAAACAACTCAAAAAGTATACATGGAGTTCTTTTCTGATTACTTTATACTGTTTGACCTTACATAAGTGTCAAATATTAATTAGGAGATTCACAACATGTAAATACAAATCTAACTAAGAGGAGCCATGATACAAAGGATAAAATAGCAGTTGCACTAAAGGGAAAAGTGTTAATAGGATACGGGACTTAGAAAGATGTGACTTAGTGAGCCTCTATGACATGCATGTCTTTTATGTTTGCCAAGAGGCATGTTAATACAGCAGCTAATAAGCCTTATAATGTATTATTGACTACCCAGAGTATGTATAATCCCAAGATAAGAGTGCCCTGATACTATCATCTCAGACTGAACATCTCAAACATATTAAAAATGAAAAGAAACAGCAACTTGGCTCCAAACAAGACACTTATTTATAGTTACATGGTGCCCTACATGTCTCCCTTCCATTCAAAATTGGAGGTATAAAAGTGAAGACTTTCTATTGTTTGAAAGAGTAAATATCTCAATGGACATAACATTGTGAAGAACTTAGTCCATAGCCCCTGCCCTCTGAAGCTTGTGGAGAAAGATCCAGGTAAATTTATCTTTTCTAAAACATCATCATTGTCCTGGGAGCTCTTGAGTTCATGTCACCAATAGCTTGACGGGCAGCCTCAGTAGGCGTGCACAGTGCCATTTCAGCTGCTGGCATATGTCTTCCCTCTTCAGCAGCTTACAAATCTGAACTTCCTCATAAACACATGAAGTCAACAGTAGTAGCTGTCACCTAAGCTGTAAAATGGTGTGTATTTGAGAACCCATCACACAGACCCATTTTTTGTCCAGCGACACGGAGTGGTGATGAATGTGTCGGTAGTGACATTTGAGATGACGGGGGATGAAATCCCCAAGTCAGACACTGTAGTCCTCAATGTCTCAAGAGTGGCATTGTTGTCAGTTAGCCTGGATATGAGCAAACACAGGAAGCATGGATGTCCCATGAGGCAATTTATTATCACAGACCATAAAAATTACTTGGGGCAAAATCAATTGAGAATTTCAGGCACCAGGAAAAATAATGATAAGGTATTAGGAGAAATTTTATTTACTTTAACTTTGAAAACATCTTACAGTCTAATGAGGAAAAGTATATTATATTCTAAAGCATTCTATAAAGTTGTAGTTCAGAAACCATGCCAAAATAGTATTTTAAAATAATTTAGAACATTTGCAGAACTCCAGAGCACAATATATAGAAATAAGGTTTAATAGGGCAACAAAGAAACACTTCATGATAAAGAAAACAACTTGATTCATTAAAAACATATTGTTTCAAAACAGAAAAGTTCTACAAAGCAGTATTTACATAACAAAATAAAAATTTATCATTTTATTCTACTCAACAATTTCTGAAATGATAGATGGAAAATGAAACCTATCAAACTTGTATTATGGGATGTATTGAATTTCTGACAGAATCCTACCATTATTAATTTTGTTCCATAATAAGTAAAGCTAACAAAAGCTAAAATTTATTGAATTGAACACTGTTGTGGGATTTATGTGTCCAGATACAGATTAATTTTTAAAATAAGCAACCAGGTGAAACTTTTATTGCCCTCTTTTTACAACTAAGCTAAAGCAGAGGACTTCTATATGTTGATAAATACTATGGATACCTCATGGTGCCTGGAGAGAAGCTATGTCTCTTTCATGGACAGATATAAGACTTCAATGTCTGAGTGCATGCATTTGGTTTTATTGCCTATAATATGCTCAGTTATCCTTTCCAATACATTATGAAATCCCTTCTTAAGTGCTGCTGTGGCCTCAATCATAATATCTGTCAGTTTGTGGTTTCCTTAAAATTTTGCAAACAGTAATAAAATGAACAATGTCTTTGCAAAAGCAAAATGTTTGTATCTAGGACATACGTTGTATTTAATTTAACTAATTAAGAAATCGTTCAACTAATCTTTAACCTAGCATTTGTGTGTCATATTTCTAAAAGGATTATTAAGGGAAATTAGCTGAATTACACAAAGTCTGGGAGTTTTCTTTATTTCTAACATATTTGAAAATAAATATAAAATCATAGAGATCTGATTTGTTAATGATACACACCCTTGCTCAAATTAATCTAGTACTGATTTATTATTATTGCTTTGAAGACTAGGTATAACTTAACTTGCTACTAAATCAAAAACAGTACTCACAGTGGTTACAAAATAGATGGCTTCAAATTATATAAAAGTTCTTTACAGAATGAATGAATGAACAAATAAGTAAAAGAATGAATGAGCATAAAATTTATACAATGTACAAAAAAAGCATATTCCCTCTTCAGGATTTACACCAGCTTTGGCATTAGAGAATTTCCACAGATACCATAATCATTGTCACATTGACAAGAATATTAGGGGTATTAGAACAAGCACTGTGAAACAGTTTCCTAAATGTATAATTCCTGTATTCAGAGATCTACCACTTTGGTTAGCATATATTCTCCAAATTTTATAGAATTTCAAATATTTGACATTAGTATATTATAAAACCCACACAGGACAAACATTGAAATTACGATAAATAGAGGGGGACACACACATAAGAAAGAGATTTATACAGAGCTTTCTAACAGTATATGAAAATAAAAGAACCCTTAAGCTACAATAAAATATCAATCTCTTCTGCTAGAGCAAAGCAGAATTTAAAAACTAAGATCAAGAATTACTTAAACAATGCCGGATTAAAGACCTCAATATCAATCTGAACACACTGAACCTGTTAGAGGAGAAAGTGGGAAGTACTCTACAACATTTGGGCACAGGAGACCGCTTCCTATGTATAGCCCCAGCAGCACAGACATTAAGGGCAACATTGAATAAATGGGACCTCCTGAAGCTGAGCAGCTTCTGTAAAGCAAAGGACACTGTCACTAAGACAAAAAGGCAGCCTACTGACTGGGAAAAGATCTTCACCAACCCCACAACAGACAAAGGTCTGATCTCCAAAATATATAAGGAACTCAAGAGACTAGACTTTAAAATGCTAATAAACCCAATTAAAAAATGGGGCACTGAACTCAACAGAGAATTCTCAACAGAAGAAGTTCGAATGGCCAAAAGACACTTAAGGGCATGCTCAACCTCCTTAGCAATCAGGGAAATGCAAATCAAAACAACGTTAAGATACCATCTTACACCTGTCAGAATGGCTAAAATCAAAAACACCAATGATAGCCTTTGCTGGAGAGGATGTGGAGTAAGGGGTACACTCATCCATTGCTGGTGGGAATGCAAACTTGTGCAACCGCTTTGGAAAGCAGTGTGGAGGTTTCTCAGGAAATTTGGGATCCACCTACCCCAGGACCCAGCAATTCCACTCTTGGGAATTTACCCAAGAGATGCCCAATCATATTATAAAAGCATCTGTTCAACTATGTTTATAGCAGCATTATTTGTAATAGCCAGAACCTGGAAACAACCTAGATGCCCTTCAGTGGAAGAATGGTTGAAGAAAGTGTGGAATATATACATGCTAGAATACTACTCAGCGGTAAAAAACAATGACATCTTGAATTTTGCATGCAAATGGAGGGAAATAGAAAACACCATCCTGAGTGAGGTAACCCAGGCCCAAAAAGATGAACATGGGATGTACTCACTCATAATTGTGTTCTAGCCATAAATAAAGGACATCGAGCCTATAATTCGTAAAAATCCTAGAGAAACTATATAAGAAGGTGAACCCAAAGAAAAACATATAGTTATCCTCCTGGATACTGGATGTAGACAAGATTGCCGGACAAAAAATGGGAACATAGGGGTGGGGTGGGATTGGGGGAGGGGGGATGGGGCGAGAAAAGTGTGAAGTGGAGGATGGGAAGAGCTTGGGGGAATAGGATGGTTGGGATATAGGAAGGGTGGATATGGGAACAAGGAATTATATATCTTACTTAAGGGAGCCATTCTAGGGTTGGCAGAGGCTTGACCCTAGAGGGGTTCCCAGGTGTCCAGGAAGACGCCCCCAGCTAGGTCCTTGGGCAGCTGAGGAGAGTGTGCCAGAAACGGCCAGATCCTATTGCCATACTCATGAATATCTTGCATATCACCATAGAACCTTCACCTGGCATTGGATGGAGAAAATGGCAGAGCCCCACATAGGAGCACCGGACTGAGCTCCCAAGGTCCCGATGAGGAGCAAAAGGAGGGAGATCATGAGCAAGGAAGACAGGACCGTGAGGAGTGCGTTTACCCATTGAGACGGTGGGACAGATCTAACGGGAGACCACCAAGTCCAGTTGGAATGGAACTGAGGGAACAGGGGACCAAACCGGGCTCTCTGAATGTGGCTGACGGTGGAGGAGGACTGAGAAACCAAGGACAACGGCAATGAATGTGAACTCTACAGCATGGACGGGCTCACTGTGAGCCTTAACCTTCACCTGGCGATGGATGGAGATAGAGACAGAGCCCCACATTGGAGCACCGGACTGAGCTCCCAAAGTTCTGATGAGGAGCGGATGGAGAGAGATCATGAGAAAGAAAGTCAGAACCAGGAGAGACGCGTTCACCCACTGAGACGGCAGGACAGAACTAATGGGAGACCACCAAGTCCACTTGGAATGGGACTGATGGAACATGCGACCAAATCGGACTCTCTGAGGGTGGCTGATGGTGGAGGCTGACCGAGGAGCCAAGGACAATGGCGATGGGCTTGGTCTCTACGACATGGACGGGCTCTGTGTGAGCCTTGTCAGTTTGGTTGCTCACCTTCCTGGACCTGGGGGGAGTTGGGAGGACCTTGGACTCAACATAGTGTAGAGAACCCTGATGGCTGTTTGGCCTCAAGAGGGAGGGAGTGGGGGTGTGGGTGGAGGGGAGGGGAGGGAAGGGGGAGGAGGAGGGGAGGAGATGGCAATTTTTAATAAAAAATAAATAAACTGGGAAAAAAAAACAATGCCGGGCGGTGGTGGCGCACGCCTTTAATCCCAGCACTCCAGAGGCAGAAGCAGACGGATCTCTGTGAGTTCAAGGCCAGCCTGGTCTACAAGAGCTAGTTCCAGAACAGGCTCAAAAGCCACAGAGAAACTCCGTCTCGAAAAACCAAAAAAAAAACCAAAAAAACAAAAAGAATTACTTAAACAAGTTTAAGGAGTAAAAAACAATTACTTGTCTTTTTCTAATTAATTTAAGACAAGATTCAACTCAGGTTTTTATTTTATTTTGCTCTATTTGGAAAGAACTAAAGAACTAAGTAAAGTGTGTGTGTGTGTGTGTGTGTCTGTGTATAAAATAAATTCCTTAATACTTCTTTTGACATAGACATAAAATAGGCATGAAAAGCATTAATAAAAATCTCTATGAAAGATTTATAGTAATGAAAGCCTAGATCAAATATATATACAGAAGTAAAATATGTATAATGTATGTATAATTTTTAATTTGTAGCATATTTTTATCTCAATATATTATAGGATATTTACATAAACATACATATTCACCTCCTCCACTCTTAGCTGTACACAAGTACATGCTAATGTTAGTTCTTTTCACCTAGAAGCTCAGGTCAACAGTTCTTGACAGCCCTTCCAGATACCCACTGGTAAGGCCGCATGCAGGCAAGTTCTGCTTTTTCACTTCGGCATTTCTTCCCACAGTGACAGGCCAGTGCCAGCAGGGGATCATGTCTACATTATTTGCCTCCTTCGCATCTTCTCTGTATGATGGTTTTAAGTCTCTACAGGAAGAATTTATTATAGTTTGTTGCCCAGTGGGGTCCCACTTCTTTTGCCTATATTCACAGATTATCCTTAAAAAGTAAACATAGTACCTTGAAATATTAACACAGTTCCAGCTTCCCCATTGCTGTGATCAAAACAAACTTTACTGGCAGGAGTTGGGCAAAAGACCAACCAGAGTTAGTCAAGGTAAAAGGCAGACTGCATGGTATATTAGAAGATCCTTGAAAATATCTAAGCCATCAAATTCTGACAACCAGATCAGACAGTTCAGTCAAATTGGTGAGACAGAAATTAACACCAGAGAGCTGCAGATAATACAAATCATATAAAATCAGTAATAAAAATTCATATCAATTTCTTTAACATGTTTTATAGGAGATAATGAAAGCACCTCTGAGTATGTAATTGAATCAAAATTTGAATACATTGCAAGTATAATTAAATTCAACAGAATTATGAGATAACCAATGGAAAATAATGAAAAAATACATCATTATATTTTCAATTTATTCAATATGGATAAAACTCATTAGTTTCATCAAACAAATAGCAACTGCATGTATACTGTGGATCTGAAGTTTGGCACTGGGCATCTGGTAGAGGAGAAGATATAAACATTTCTGCTGTTCTCATGCACTTTACAGTTTAGTAAGGAGGAAAATGAAAAGGTTATTGCAATCGGGTATAGAAAGGTTTTAATTCATTACATAAGGTTGTGAAAACTTTATGCTACATAAATTTAGATGTTGCTATGGATTTTAATGAGGTTGAAAGAGAAGATGAATTAATAACAGACATCAGTGAATGAGAAATAGCTATCTACAGCACTAGAAGCTAAAAACTTCACAATCAAAAACAGGAAATCCAGCCTCATATGGTTCTTGAGTCCTGTCTCTGATTCTACTACCTGGGGGTGGACAAAGAAAGAATAGGGGCTGAGGAGTTCCATCCAGACAGGTGAGTGTGGGCTGCCCCCAGGGAGGACTGTCCAGGAAGGGAGCACAGGGCCCTCCCCAGCTCCTGCTGCAGGTACTTCTTTGTTTCACATGACCCTGCCTCCCCCAAGCCTGCCCTATTTTCTGCAAGGTCCTTGGCCCAGGAACAGTTCCTGTTCCTGCACTAAGGCTATCCATCCAGAGGGCTGAGTGTCTGCTGGCCAGGCAGGCCCGAAGGTCCCTGCAAGGGAGTGCAGGGCACCTTCAGCTTCTGCTGCAGGGTCTTCTGTGTTCCATTCGAGCCTGCCCTCCCCCAAAGTTTGCCCTTGTGTCTGCAGGGTCCTTGGACTACCAGGAGTCCCTGTTTCTGTGCTGAGTAGTTCCATCCAGATGGGAACAGTTCCTATTCCTGCACTGAGGAGATCCACCCAGAAAGTCAGTTACAGCAAAGGTTGGACCAAGACACCAAGAGTCTCCTGGTTGCATTTGAAGGAAGCAATGGGCAGGCACCAATGCAAGAATTCCTCCAACAACCTGAAAGGCAACATGACAACACCAGAATCCAGGGATCACACAACAAGAAGAATTGAACACCCTACTCCAGAAGAAATAGAAGAAATCAACTTTAAACAGAACATTATGAAAATAATAGAGGACCTTAAACAGGACATGAAAAGTTGCTGTAAAGAAATGGAGATGAGAAACAAAAAGGTAGAGGAAATGAATAAATCTCTCAAAGATACCCAAGACAACCAAGAAAAAGCAATCAAACAGGTAAGAGAAACAGTTCAAGACTTAAAAAAAAGAAATAGAGGTAATGAAGAAAACACAAACCGAGGGAAGGCTGGATATGGAAAATCTGGGTAAATGAACAGGAACTACAGAGACAAGTATTACCTAGAGAATACAAGTGAAAGAAGAAATAATCTTAGACAGTGAAGATACTATAGAGGAAGTAAACTCACTGATTAAAGAACAAAACACATCCAACAAATTCTTAACACTAAACATCCAGGAAATCTGGGATACCATAAAGAGACCAAACCTAAGTATAATAGAGGTAGAAGGAGATGAATTACAGCTCAAAGACCCAGAAAATATATTCAACAAAATAATAGAAGAAAACTTTCCCAACCTAAAGAAGGATATTCCTATGAAGTTAAAAAAAAAGCATACAGAACAAAAAGCATACAGAACACCAAATACACTGGATGAAAAAAAGCATTCCCTTGCCATATAATAATCAAAACACAAAACATACAGAATGAAGAACTAATATTAAGAGCTGCTAGGGAAAAAGGTCAAGTAACATAGAAGGAAAAACACAAACCAAGGAAGCCAACAACACCCTTAATAACACAAACATCTGACAACCCTCCACCAGCACAACTCAAAGAAGGGAAACACACAAACACTACCACCAGAAAAAATAACCATAGTTAACAACCACTGGTCATTAATATCACTTAATATCTGTAGAAGGAGCTGCAGGCAGGCCTGCTTTTTGTCTCACCTGGCTCCAGCATGACTAGCTTTACACCCGAAATAACAACACACAAATTGTATTCATTTAAACACTGCCTGGCTCATTAGCTCTATCCTCTTACTGCCCTAATTCTCACATCTTGATTAACCCATTTCTATTAATGTGTATTGCCACTTGACTGTGCCTAACCGGCATGAGTCTAACCATCATCCATCCTGGGTAGGAGAAGCATGGCATCTGCCTGACTCTGCTTTATTTCTCCCAGCATTCTATTTGGTATACTCCACCTATCTAAATTCTGCCCTATCAAAAAGCCAAGGCAATTTTTTTTATTAACCAATGAAAGTAACATATAGACAGATGACCCACTTACATCATTTCCTCTTTTTCTGTTTAAACAAAAAAGAAAGGCTTTCACTTTAACATAGTAAAATAACAAAACAGTTATCAAGCAAGAATTACAGTTATAATATTTATATCTACTTTATCTTTTATCATAACTAAGGAAAACAATAACTATCTATTTATTCTTCAACTCCATCAAAGACTCCAGAAGGATATAATACTACCTAAGTAAACAAGAAATAAGCAACTTTCAAAACTCTAGAAACAACAGAGACATCTCGTTGCCTGTACAATTACCCAAAGTTCTTTTGTACAATTGGAACATCCATCTTTAGCCTTCAGGCCCATAGTATCCATCAGACTTTTCCATGAAGCAGGAAATTTTAAAGACAGTTCAGTCACTTTATTTTGTGTCCTGCAGAATGTCTTGCAGACTCTTTCATGAAGCAGAAACCCTGAAAGACCATCTTTCCTTTAAGCAAGTTCAGCAGTCCTCTCTCTGTGTGGGTTCTTAATGTTCAATTCATGCAACAGTCCAGGCAAGAGTAGTTTCTTGCCCAAATGGCTAACCAACTCCATAAGGAGCCTCTTTGATGCCCATCTTCCTCTTGAAGTAGATTGGTGCTGCCAGGAGCAGACATGTCTCATTGTCATGAAAAGCCCTAAGTTATTAAACCATTAAATGCCATATTCTGTAGTCTTTGAAAGATATGAAGAATGCCTATCTAACTGAAATATATCTCTATATAACTAGAAAATCTAACTTACATGACTACAAGCTTGACTATTATAGATGATTATCCATTAACAACCTATATTTCCTAATTATACATTACATTTGTAAATGAACTACACAAAATTACTGGTAAAACGAATCCAAGAACACATCCAAAAAATTATACATTATGATCAAGTAGGCTTCATCCCAGAGAGGCAGGGCTGGTTCAACATAGGAAAATATATCAATGTAGTCCTTCATATAAATAAACTGAAGAAAAAAACATATGATCATTTCACTAGATGCTCAAAAAGCATTTGACAAAATTCAATATCCATCCCTTTATGATAAGGTCTTGGAGAGATTAGCGATACAAAGTTCATTCCTAAATATAATAAAAGCCATATACAGCAAGCTGACAGCTAACATTAAATTAAATGGAGAGAAACTCAAAGCCATCCCACTAAAATCAGGAACAAGACAAGGCTGTCCACTCTCTCCATACCTCCTCAATATAGCGCTTGAAGTTCTAGCAATAGCAATAAGACAGCCTAAGGAGATCAAGGGGATTCAAATTGGAAATGAAGAAGTCAAACTTTCATTATTTGCAGATAATATGATAGTGTATGTAAGCAACCCAAAAATTCTACCAAAGAACTCTTACAGCTGTTACACACCTTTAGTAATGTGGCAGGATACAAGATCAACTCCAAAAAATTCAGTTGCCCTCCTATACACAAAGAACAAAGAAGCAGACAGAGAAATCAGAGAAACATCACCTTTCACAATAGCCATAAATAGCATAAAGTATCTTGGGGTAACTCTAGCCAAGGAAGTGAAAGATCTATTTGACAAGAACTTTAAGTCTTTGAAGAAAGAAATTGAAGAGGACACGAGAAAATGGAAGGATCTTCCATGTTCTTGGATTGGGAGGATTAACATAGTAAAAATGGCAATTCTACCAAAAGCAATCTATAGATTCAATGCAATCCCCATCAAAATCCCAACAAAATTTTTCACAGACCTTGAGAGAACAATAATCAACTTTATGTGGAAAAACAAAAAAACCCAGGATAGACAAAATAATCCTACACAATAAAAGTACTTCTTGAGGCATTACCATCCCTGACTTCAAACTCTATTACAGAGCTACAGTAATGAAAACAGCTTGGTATTGGCACAAAAACAGAGATGTTGACCAATGGAATTGAATCGAAGACCCAGATATTAATCCACAAACCTATGAACACCTGATTTTTGACAAAGGAGCTAAAAGTATACAATGGAAGAAAGAAAGCATCTTTGACAAATGGTGCTAGCGTAACTGGATGTCAACCTGTAGAAGAATGAAAATAGATCCATAACTATTACCATGCACAAAACTCAAGTCCAAATGGATTAAAGACTTTAATATTAATATGACCATACTGAACCTTATAGATGAGAAAGTGGGAAGTAGTCTACAACACAAGGGCACAGGAGACCACTTCCTACATAGAACCACTGTAGCACAGACAATAAGAGCAACAATGAATAAATGGGACCTTCTGAAACTGAGAAGCTTCTGTGAAGCAAAGGACACTGTCATTAAGACAAAAAGCCAACCTACTGAATGAAAAAAGATCTTCACCAACCCTGCATCAGCCAAAGATGTGATCTCCAAAATATATAAAAACTCAAGAAACTAGACTTTAAAACTCTAATTAACCCAATTAAAAGATGGTGTACTGAACTGAACAGAGAATTCTCAACAGAAGTTCAAATGGCCAAAAAAGGCTTAAGGTCATGCTCAACCTCCTCAGCGATCAGGGAAATGCAAATCTAAACAACTTTGAGATACTATCTTACACCTGTCAGAATAGCTAAAATTAAAAACACCAATGATAGCCTATGCTGGAGAGGATGTGGAGTAAGGGGAACACTCATCCATTGCTGGTGGGAATGCAAACTTGTGCAACCACTTTGGAAATCAGTGTGACAGTTTGTCAGAAAGCTGCGAGTCAATCTACCTCAGGACCCAGAAATTCCACTCTTGAGAATATACCCAAGAGATGCCCAATCATACTACAAAAGCATTTGTTCAACTATGTTCATAGCAGCACTATTTGTAATAGCCCGAACCTGGAACAACCTATGTGCACCTCAATAGAAGAATGGATAAAGAAAGTGTGGAATATGTACGCGTTAGAGTACTACTCAGCGATAAAAAACAATGAAATCTTGAATTTTGCATGCAAATGAATGGAAACAGAAAACACTTTACTGAGTGAGATAACCCAGACCCAAAAAGATGAATATGATTTGTACTCACTCATAAGTGGATTCTAGCCATAAATAAAGGACATTGAGCCTGTAATATGTGATCCTAGAAGCTAAATAAGAAGCTAAATTCTCTAGAAGCTAAATAAGAAGGTGAACCCAAAGAAAAACATATTGTTATCCTCCTGGATATTGGAAGGAGACAAGATTTCCAGGCAAATGTTGGGAGCACGTGGGTGGGGGTAGGGTTGCGGTAAGGGGAGATAGGGTGAGAGAAGGGAGAAGGGGAGGATTGGGGAGCTCTTGGGGGAATGGGATGGTTGGGATCGAGGAAGGGTGGATATGGGAACAGGGAAGTGGATATTTTAATTAAGGGAGCCATTTTAGCGTTGGCAAGAGACTTGACCCTAGAAGGGTTCCCAGGTACCCAAGAAGATATCCTCAGCTTGTTCCTTGGGCAGCAGAGGAGAGGGTGCCTGAACTAGCCTTATCCTCTGCCACACTGATGAATATCTTGCATATCACCATAGAACCTTCATCCAGCAATTGATGGAGATAGAGACAGAGCCCCACACTGGAGCACTGGACTGAGCTCCCAAGGTCCAAATGAGGAGCAGAAGGAGGGAGAACATGAGCAACTAAGTCAGGACCGTGAGATGTGCCTCCACCCACTCAGACGGTGGGACTGATCTAATAATGGGAGCTCACCAAGGCTAGCTGGACTGGGACTGATGGAGCATGTGATGAAATTGGACTCTCTGAATGTGGCTGACAATGAGGGCTGACTGAGAAGCCAAGAACAATGGCACTGGGTTTTGATTCTACTGCATGGACTGACTTTGTGGGAGCCTAGTGGGTTTGGATACTCACCTTCCTAGACCTGGATGGAGGGGGGAGGACCTTGCACTTCCCACAGGACAGGGAACCCTGACTGCTCTTTGTACTGGAGAGGGAGCAGGAGGGGGTTGGGGGAGGGGGAGGGAAATGGGAGGAGGTGGAAATTTTTAATAAAAAAGATTGTTGGTTGAGATGATCAAGCTTCACAGAATATTCAAGTCAGGATTTGAGTATTATCTAAATTTTCCCTATATGATTATCAGTGCCCACTATAAGTAGGAAGAAGCCATGAAAACAATTCCCTCATTCCCAAAAAATTGATTATGGATATTTCTCTTTGTTTAGAGTGTTGGCTACAAGTTATTATGGATAACGGTCAGTAAAAAAATGAACAAAGAAAAAATAAGTACTAGAAACAAGTGTAATATCTCACAGCAAAGTCAAAGAGTCTAACATTTATCTGGAGATTAATAGGAAGAAATGCCTTTAACCTTTTTAAACACAGGCTCAACAGTGTTTGGAAGCATGATTGCAAAATATTCTATAATGCCAGCTGTCTTTACCCGATCCTCAGCTGAGCACTGTTGAGAACGGCAGCTCTATTCTTGTTGGCAGTTAGTGATGTTGTTCAGACATGAACTGTGCTTTATTTATTATTTCATCATCTGGTAGTCAGAATTTGCTGGTCTACATGGAGAGAAACATTTTAGAGCTGTGGATAATTCTTTAACTCAAAGATGGCCATGAGCAGCTGAAGGTCTGTCCAATCATAGCAGAAGAATTTAAAGCTGAGATACAGGAAACATGAGCCATCTCGACATTTAGATTGGAAAAGAACCTAAAAACTAAATAAAATTGTATGCTTAGATCAAATGCAGGAAAAGAGTCCAAATTAACACCAGATTACTCTGGCTACAAAAATTCTAAAGTGATTAATTTTAAGCTAGTCTCAAGCTGGTAAAAGCAGATAAACCAAATT
Source organism: Arvicola amphibius (assembly GCF_903992535.2). Lineage (NCBI taxonomy): Eukaryota > Metazoa > Chordata > Mammalia > Rodentia > Cricetidae > Arvicola > Arvicola amphibius. The sequence continues at coordinate 96,931,509 of NC_052051.1, forward strand.
CACTTTATATTTTTTAAAAACCCAATAAGAGAAAATAAGTTAATTTTGTTTTAAATTTAAGACTATACAGGAAAATATCACAGAAATAAGCAGCATATCTAGCAACTAGTAGATTTAGATTCCTGACAACTTAACAACGAACAATGCAAACATAATGACCAAATATTTCATAAATGGTTTGCAGAGACGAAAGAAGAATTAGAAACCACAAAGGAATGATTTATAGGTGGCTAAGTTCAACGTAAGAAAATAAAAGAACTGGTAAAAGTTTTAAAAATACCATTATAATTAAATACTCAAAGGATAAAAGAAAAAATTCAAAGTTACCCCAAATCCAACACAGAACAACAAAAATGAAAAACATGGAAGAATATTTGCGCCATACAAGTTAGAGTGTGAAGTTAAAATACACCTTCACTAGAAAGTTCTCATTTAGATACATAGGGAAGGAATGAGTGAAGCAGAAATAGAAACTGCTTATGAAAAAATTGCTGTAAATAATTTAGAAAAGTTGATCTGAAAAACTGAAAAATTTGTGTTCAAACAGTGCAAACAAATATAAAGCAGGGCCCAAATATTTTCTAGAAAATCATGTAGCTGGGGAATATGGAGAGCAGTTTAATAAAGACACACATCTCTGTCTTTGTGAGGACTCTTCCAGAAAGTGACAATTGAGGTCGGTATAATGCTTCACTGTGTTTCACTGTGGAATACAAAACCCCAGAGATTATCTTTAAAAAAAAAAAAACCTACCCTTTTAACACTTTCATAAATTCTGAAAATTGCAACTGAGCACAAATCCCCATTGAAATATAATCAAAGTCAGAAGGATGACATGATGCTTAAAAAGGCAATGATGGTGCAATTATGAAATTTATAAAAAATAAAACTGTCCAGGAATTGGGAGCAGTGTGTGTGTGTGTGTGTGTGTGTGTGTGTGTGTGTGTGTGTGTGTCTAAAGTACTAAACAAGAATGTTATAGAAGATGAGAGATGGTTTAATCAAAGGTAAAATATTCCCCGGCTTATTTGTTCTTCATAAGATGCCAAATGTTAGTGAAACCTGGATTTGATTTAGTTCTGTCAGGAAGAAAACTTTGCTCAGTATATGATAAAAATTGACTATCTAGCCTTTAAAGTAGAAACTGAAAACAAAAGTAAATAGAAGCACATAATTTGATATGTGAAAGGAAAGGCTAAGAAACAGCAAAATAATTGTAAATACTAGGAAATAGTGAAGAACTAATCATAAGTACATAAAACAATAATTAATAAAAATTAAGTGTGCCACTTTACAGGTTTATAATCTGTGCTTTGAGTTTGTGGATGTCCCAGAAATACACCATGGCATTTAGCTTTCAAAGCAGACACAGGAGAAGTAGGTAGATGTGTTACTTATTCCCCCCAATACAAAACAAAACAAAACATGGAACAGGAAATGTTATGAAAATGAGACTGAGCTTTAGTAAAATCAAAAGACAAAATACATTTTATATGGGTACCCCCCACTACCAAGTTACAAAGTACAAAGGAGGCAGAAGCAGCTAGCAGGGCTCTGTATGGCCTGTGAGCAGGACAGAAACAGCCTTCCTGGAGACATCCTCAGCAAGACACCTTAACTTTATTCCAGAGTGAGGGAAATATACAGGATGGGAGCAGTAGCTGGGGCATCACCTGATTTGCATTTCGCAGCACAGTCCTACCAAGCAGCTGGAGCACAGTACCTAACTACCATAGGCTGGCAGGGCAGAGCATTTGCAAGGAACTATGTCAAAGGGTCAAAGGTCACAATTGAGTCAGACATTTGGGTTCAAAGACAGCTTTTGATTATGGTCAGGCAGAGGGCAGGAAACCTATGCTGGGGGAAGGGAGTCCTCCATCTTGTGCTGAGCTCAGAGAGCTGTCCAAACATGGTGTGCTGCAACCTCCAAGCAGCAGGGCCCTCCAATAAATTAGTATGGGCAAAAAATAAATGGAAGTGAAGTTGAGTGTAGTGATCTCAATAGGAAAGATTCACATGTCCCTTGTGCCTCTGAACATATGTAATTTTATATTTTTTAGTTTATCTGTATGTGTGTATGCTGTTAAGAGATTGGGTGTTTTAAAATCAAAACTAAAATTTTCACTAAATGATAAATAATGTTGGAGGTCTATTTGTCAAGAGAAGGAAGTCTAAAAATGTTGAATAAAACTAAGTTCTTTGGTAACTTATATAACTTAAGCATAAAATTTCATATATTATTTTTCATAAACACCAAATATGGCTAAGAATGATATTCAATCTAGATTCAGTAAATTGTTAAGGAGGACCAGTAAGCAATAAAGTTCTTGGTGATATTCTCATTAGGTTTCACATCATTGTAAATGCTAGGGTTAAGAAAATCCCATCTAATTTAATGATACATATGGATATAAATATATATTAATGATATATATGGATATATATATATATATATTAAATAAACTCTTTTAACCCTTTACTGTGACGAACACTAAAATAGTCAATGACGGAGTAGCTCAAGGGCTCTCTATCAGCCCAAGAACAGCTAATATGGTGCCTGCATTTCTTCTTATCCTCTCCCCCCTTCCTTGGTAACCTGTCAGTTTATACACCAAATGCTACTGATCAATGCCTCTTCCCACATTTAGCCACTTAGTTATGCTTGACCTAAACTCCAATATTCAACTAATCAAAACACCAAGGTCCTGCAATCAAAATTCATTATGCAATCATGTTAGCACTGGCTAACATGCCCAATCAAGACTTATGAATTCGTCTTAAGGCACACTTCCTCTTTACTCCATAAAAACCACTTTTACATAGACACCTGCTGCTGCCGTTTTCTGCTCAAGAGACAGCCCTACCCCCAATTGTCGCTCTCGGTTAATAAATCTCTTTGTCCTGAGAATTTGGTGTTCAGTGTGTTTTGTGCCCACTGCAGGACCCCCTTTAGCACCAGTAGTCAACAAGTGCCATAGAAGTTACATTAAATTCAACTCCCTCGTGTTGTCAGACTGTGTTGAAGTCATACTAACATTGCAGTTCTTATAAATACATTGATTGCAAGTCTAATCTAAAATAGTTTAAAGCACATTTGAAGATCTGTTCATGGACTTTCACTTAGTATTTGGCCTCAGCATCCTGGCAACAGAGGAGAAAAAGAAGAGCAAAAAGACTTAGTTTCCAGGTCTTACAGAAGCATATTACCCCAAAAGATCTCTGTTAAACTGTTCTGAGCTTCTGCAAGCATAGAGTGTCTATTGGATCCAAGAGTCTCTTGACAAGTGAGGAGGAAAGTGAGCTGACTTAATCTTAGACATGCAAAGTCATTTGCACTGCATCCTTAAACAATGCCTAGAGGCTAAAGGTTTGGTAGAATTAGCAGGGTGCATTCAGTGTTATAGTGTTGCAGAATTTATCCCAGTTACCAACAAAGTAGAAAGGGATTGCTGGAAATGCTCACCTTTCTGCCTACCTTGGCTCTACACAAGCTTCAACTGGAAAGACTCTCAATTAGGCACATAAACAGCAAGGATTGTTGGTATAATTAACATTAATGCGGAGCTTGAGGGTGAAATGCTTCAAGATTGATGGATTTCTCTCTTGGACCTACTTTGTGCTTTTGTTGATTTTTAATTTTATTGTGAAGAGTCTTTTGAAGCAACTGTAAACCTCTAAAAATTTGGCAGAATATGGAAAAAAAACATTGAATCAAACTCTTTTACACCTTTCTATAACACCTGGAGATAAGGAGCTGGGGTAGGGAGGGGGAGCCACTACCAGGCTTCTGCTGTGGATATTTGATTACAAAGGCATTTGAACAGTGTCATCCCTAAATACAAGCTGTTTCAAGTTCACAGAAGCATCGTCAAAATTGGTGACAGAAGCTTGTAGTGCTGCAGAGACTGCTGAGCAGGAAAGGGCTTGCTTAGCTTGTGAGGTCTGGGTACAGCTCCAACCTCTCCCAGCACCCCCCCTCCCTCTCTCTCTCTCTCTCACACAGACACAGACACACACACACCACACAGAGGCTAAAAGCTCATCTAGCCACATTTATGAGCTGCAACTCCCTTTACCCCTTCATCATCTGAGCACTGTATCGGTCTATTGAGAATTGTTTTTCTCGAACTGGCAGTAAGTTATCTTCCAGAGAAATGAACTATGCTTCATTTATTAGTATATCGTTGACAACCAGAATTTGTAGGACTATATGAGGAGAAAAGGAAAGGCTAGTGAAAGTGGAAATGGGATGGGAAAAGTTCTTAATGAATACATGTAGTTCAGTTCTTCACATAATAGATAAAGAGCTCAGGGAGATGTGGAAAAGATGCCTAGCAGGGAGTTGGCAAGGAACATTGCAACCGAGGATGAAACTCCATCTGTCTATTGGGCTGAGCACCATGGGAAGAACAGAAGCGGGTCCGGGACTGGGGGTATACAGGGGTCCATCCAAAAGACATGGTGTGGGAAGACATCTGTGAATTGAAACCTAGAAAAATGTCGATATTTATACGTATTTACGGGGAGATAAGAATTAAGGAAATTACTTTTAAAATTCAACATTTTCAAGGGAGAACAAGGGAAAAAGAATGTTAGGTAAATTGTAGTTTTGCAAAGAAAAACCCTAAGTTTTGAGGTCACAGGTAAGAAAATATTTTGAGTACTGGTAAATTTAGTTGAACTGAGACTAATAATCTGTAATACTGTAAGATTTTAACAAAGGGCAGATAATAACAGGGAGTTATCAAACCCAAATTACTATGTCAAGACACAATAAAATTACTATGTCAAGATTACTATGTCAAGACACAACCATGATTATTCAGTCAGACCTGAAGTTCTCTGTGTATTTGATGGGTTTATCTAAGTTTTTAATGTCTTCTTTCCCTTGCCTAAAGGCCATTCCACTATAGTGGCAGGACTGTGTGGTAACTGACTGCAGTGTGTCTGCTTTCAGCAAGCAGTGAGAGATAAATATTGCCCATGTTTTTCCTGCTGTTAGTCCATGAGACTATGTATGCCACCCCCATTTAGTGGGGCTTTTCTACCATAACAAACTTGTTTAGAGATCCTTTGACAGACATGACTAGAGTTTTGTCTTTGGTGATCCTAGATCCCCCTAAGCTAATAATCTGTATTAATCAACACAATAGGTATCTTACAAAAAACAGAAATTGTTCTGTGATGACACTAAAGTTCTTCCAGTCCCCATTGCCAGTATCTGATGAGTATCAGCCTCTAAACTCACTGATGACAGATCTTCAATATTTCTTCACATAATGAGAGGAATCTATTAAGTCTCTGTTTCTAAAGGTTTGACCCTCCTGACCTACTTACCTCACAAAGCCATGTCTAGTATTATTATGCTGGAGATCAGATTTCAATATTAGATATTGGTGGTGCCCATTTAATCACATCACAGTACGAACTCCAAAAGATTCTTGGTGTACTACACCAGTTTTCTTTTATAACTTTTCTAACTAGGTACTTTGTCAAGAATCATTTTCAAAATCCACTTGCTCTACATGATTTTTGGTTTTTTTATTTTTTTATTAAAAATTTCTGCCTCCTACCCACCTCCTATTTACCTCCCCCTCCTCCCTTCACTCCTCCTCCCTCTTCTGTCTGAAGAGCTGTAAGGGTTCCTTGCCCTGTGGGAAGTCCAAGGTCCTCCTCCCTCCATCCAGGTCTAAGAAGGTGAGCATCCAAACAGGCTAGCCCCCCCGCTTCCCTCTACACCTGATCCCTAGAGTAAAATTAAGGAAAGTGCATTGTATTTCACTACAGGAAGGATGGAGGATGACTCTGCTTATCTTTTCTATGAACAGAGCACTCGCTTCATCCAGCTCTCAACTCCACAGCACTGCCTTTGTGGACTCAGGTATTCTCCCCCCAGTAATGAAGTGCTGAGCATACCATCCTTGTATTACTGCCCTGACTGTGAGTACATGACCCTACCGCCGTTATCCCCAATGGCTTTAAGCAAATGTCATCATCACTGTGCCAGCTCGTGTGCTCCAAACACACCTGTCATTCGTTTATGCCAATTTTCTCCCTTCCACTCCTGCCATCTATGTAGATACATGGTGCACTTGTTTGTATGTCAGTTAACATAGGAAAGAATGAGTTTCATTAGGGATTTTTATCTTTATCTTGTTAATCTTTCTCTTCCCTCTTTCCCTCATCCTCATATCTCTTTACCCTTATATTCTTCCTCACTTTCCACTCTCATGTCACATATAATCTATATTTCCTCTCCCACATGTTTAAGTTTTGCTTTTTACATGCATGATGACCTTTCCAGGTTCATGACTTGCATCAATGCTCACATAAATTCATATTTATGAAGTAAAACCTAGACCATGTATATGAGAGGAAACATACAGTATTTGTGTTGCCAAGTCAGGGTTATATCAATATAATAATGTGAAAAGCTGTATAATTTTCCAAAATTTTTATGATATTATTTTTCTTTACCATTTATTGAAATGTAATAATGTGTGTGTACATTGTGGATTTGGATAGGTCTACCCATTCATTTTGGCAGCCTTGTCAGTAAGTTACATCTGACTACCTTGATGGATACCTTGAATGGCTTTTCTTACATTTGACTTTGCCTCCTTTGATTTTTTTCCTTTAAAAAAGAAAGAAGGGTAGAAAGAAGTATGAAGGAAGGAAGTGTGGAATAGGAAATAAATATTGGAGGAAGGGAGGCTGGATGGAAAGTAGATTAGGAAGGAAGAAAAGAGGAAACATTAAGCCACAGGAACACTGTAGTCTGTGACCAGTAGATGCAATGTCTTCTCTTACTTGAGGTAGTGGAATGCACTGTCCCAAAGAAGGAAGTGTATATTATAGGCAAAGAGAAGAGAGCTTTTAATAAAGCAGATATAGTGTTTACCTTAATTGTTCTAGTATTGATAAAAAAAACCCTCTAGAGTCAGAAAGTGAGACAAAACCCTGATAAATTCAAGGAACAGCATAGGGACAATTAGCTGACCATACTCACCACATTTTCTGAATCCAAAAGCCCAATTCCTCTGCCCATCCTTCTCTTGGCCTGTTTCTCTCTATCTGACTTTTCCTCAGTCCTCCAACATCTCTATGGCTAATCCCGGTCAGCCTATTGCTCACTCTGTCTATGAGTCAAGGTTGCTTCACTGGTACATCAATGTGGCAGATTTAACCATTTTCCCACCACAGAAAAGTAAATCGTGAGAGTCAGCATGGTCTATCCGAGAGAATAGACTCATGAGTGCATAACATTATCAGTTGAAGATTTTATTAAGGTGGGCATGAAAATTGTTTTCAGAGAAGGTGAGGCAAACTTTAGGTGAGAAGCTGCACTCCACCTTCACAGGTCAACCAAAGAAGTAAGTAGCTACATTTGGTGACTCCAAGTCTGTAATCAATTCAAAGGTTTCAGCAAGCTGTCAAACTCCAGTAATTAACTGTGTCTCCTGTGCATCTAAGTGAGGTAACTAACTGTGACTACTGTGAATTTATGTTGTGTTAGTTTAAGTCAAAAAGGCACAGGTAACTGCAATTACTATACTTAAGTTCCAACAGCTCAAAGCCCTAGCTAATTTTCTGGTTTATTTTCATATAAGCAATGGCAAGCACTTGAGGATTGTTTCCTGAAACATTGCATCTAAAATATTTTAGATGCTTCATTGAGAATCAGCTTGCTATTTAACCCCCTAACCCTTGCTTACCCACACAGAAGGACCAACACTGTGAAGGTCTATAAATAATGTCCCATTTGATTTCTCTGCTTAAATGCATCCATAGCATTTCTGTATCTCTGGAAGATACTGTTCTCAGTTTGATGGCTTAGATGCTTCTTGGGAATTTGATGCTTTATTTTATTTGTAAATAAAGTAAGTATATGTTCTTTGGCAGTGTTGCTTTGCATTGGAACCACAAAGCTAAAAGAGGTAGTAAGATATGTTTTGTGATAGAAGTGGGTCTTTGTGGAAGGAATATATGAGACATGTTGATTGTAGATGGCTCTTCACTCCTACTTCAACAAAAGCATCCCAGGCACAGAGTTAGTAGAAAAGGTGACATATGCATAGTTGAAACTTTTCTACAGTATTACTAGTAATTGTTTACTTAAATTCATTGAACTGAGTATCACAATCTCACATTTCTTCTTTAAACTAACAAGAAGACTATGCCTGTTAATCATGGATATATATATATAATATTATTAATTATATATATTATATAATATTATATATAATATATATAATATTATATAATATAATAATATATAATATTATATAATATTATTAATTATATATTATATAATATTATATATAATATATATAATATTATATAATATAATAATATATAATATTATATATATTATATATATAATAAAGCTGAATATATATATCCTTCAACTATTTTTGCAGCTTTTAAAAATGTAAGTGTATCTTTCATAGTAACTGCTTCTGAAATAAGAAATAAATTTAAATTTTAGGAAGACATCAATGATTTCAATGATGTGTTCTATTTAAACTAACCACACCAGGTAACTAAAATTTTAAATACCAAACAAAAATGAATGTGTATATTTGATGAATTTGATGAATTATTTGTCTTAAAATTCAAGTTCTTAAGTTGTGAATAGTTGTAAAATTGGCATTAATAATTTTGCTGTATATTATATTCTTTCTGGACAAAGAATTGTGACATTTACAGTTATTCTAAAGGAGTTTTTAGCAGTCCCCCAAATAGTATTTTTGTACGTTTCTAGTGGTATGCTACACGGTAACAATGTAATATCATGTCACTAGATCTAGATGTCTCTAGATCCCAATCATTCCATGACTGAATACTAAGTCTTTGTGTACACAAATCCCGGTGTGTTTACAGGACAGGAGCTATGTGTCCTGGAGGCGGGACTGAATGAGGAAGCAGATTCTCAGGGAGTTCACTGACCTATGACAGTTCACATACTAAGTATGCTGTCAACCTGATAGGGAAGATGCCTTTAACTGCATATAATAAACTGTACAATTCTTGTAACCCTTCTGACTAGAGTCCTTAATCTGAAATTATTTCCGAACTTCGTATTGCTTATGAAGAGAGATGTACAGATTTCACCCACACAAGGAAATATTCTCTTTGGCAAGCGTCCAGTCAACCCAAGTCTTAGCCACCTGGGCTCCATTCCTGTGATTCATTTATATTGAGGGACTGTGTACACAGCATAGGTAAGGGATGGAAGCCTGGCTGTAGAGGACAGAAGACATTAAAATTCTAGAAATATTGTCTACATTGATCAAAACCAATCATGAAGACTGAAGGCATTTTGCTTTGTTTGTAAAAGTGAAATAGAACTTAAATGATGCTGGAATAAAGGCTCAGTTGATAAAGTTCTTGCCTTGCAAGCCTGAGGACTTAAGTTTGGTCCCAGAAACCATGAAAAAAATATAGAAAGTGTGTGTTAAATGCTTGCACTCCTATTACATACACACACACACACACACACACACACACACACACATACACGTGTACACACAGATACAAACACACATAGAAAAATATAAAACAAAGAAAAATAATGGTGGCATGCCAGCAGAACCAGAAATAAAGATAACAATTTGAAATATTCTATAAATATAGGTATATTAATCAGAAAGGGTATCACATTTGCACTGGAAGGCCAAAGACTTAGTAATGAAGTGTAAATAATAAAGAGTATTTCCCCACTGCCTAAATCCAGAGGGCTTTCCTCAGATTCAACCTCTCCTCTTAGTTACCCCAATTTAATATTAAGCATCATTTTGATGAAAATGTAGAAAGAATTCAGTTCAATATAAAAATACACTTTTCCATACATTACCATCACCTGTTTAGCCCTAGAAGTCATTGCTAAGGACAGGAAAACGTTTAGAATGGGCTGCTGTGGTCAGAGTCATATGGTGGCATTTGCAATTTTACCTGAACACTTTCAGTTTTATAAAATTGGGAAAAGCCCAAGTGTTCAGCTTTGTCCCTTGCTAGCTGGTTAGAGATCTGTAGAGGTGGTGTTTTGGTTAGCATGGAGAATGAAACACTGCAAGTGATAGAAATGCATTTCCCAAGCAAGTAGTCTGATAAAACAACCATAATTTTAAAATTATGTGATAAAGAATCTCTTTTTTAAAAAAATAGGTCATTTCCCAAAATCTCTTTTAATTTCATTTAAGTCTTCCATTAACTATAATCTCTTCCTTTGCTGCCTCTTCACGTCATGCTCTGCTAAGCCTGGAATAGAGCCTTGACCTTACCAAATGTGTCAAATATCTTTAGATCTATTGTCTTCCTATGTTTTTCTCTTTGCCATCTTTTAATCCCTTGAACTTCATTGTTATTATTACCCAGAAGCTAAGCTTGTTGATAGTGTCTACTTAGATTCATTACTCTAAAGCTAAAAATATATCTGTCTTAAGACTCCCACAGAAGCTGTCCTGAAGTATAGCGTTTGAAATCCAGTCTCTGGACTCAACAACTGGAGCTCCTTGATCTTCACCAACCATTACCAATTACACATTCTTCCATCACTTTTGGTTGAAACTCAATAATTTTCAAAGCAGCATCTAGAGAAAAAACTGGGCATTGAGGTAATTATATATGTATTATCTGAAAGGAAAAATATTATTCACTGAAAGATCTCAATAAAATGCATTTGTGAAATCCTAGTTTAAGAAAATTATTTTGTTGTAGATCATTTCAAACATGTAATATAATAATTCACAGCTTGAATCTTCAACACAGGTCAAAATATGTCTTCTATTTATATTATATTATATTTATAATAAAATAAACCATTTTTGTTTTATGTCTTTGTATAATTATAATTAATGTAAATAGAGTGACATTCATGTGGACTCAAAATATTGGCATTAAGTATTTCAATGAAGCAAAAAAACATTTTCCGGAGACTCTTTATATTGAAATTCATTCATCTCAATCCTTCTATACCCACATCCTTAGACAACCTTTGCTCCATTCTACTTTTAATTAACTTGAGTATTCTACACTATCATATAAATAGAATAATTTTGTTATAACCCTTTCACTTGGCATAACTCATTGAAAGATAATCCAATTTCATGTGTGTGTGTGTTGTTTCTTCTCTTCTTTGTCACTCCATAATAATTCATTGAATGGCTATGTAACACATCTTTACTCACATGTTGGCAGTCATTTGGATATTTTATATTTGTAGATTATGTTAGAGAAAGCATCTTTGGAGATGTGCATATGTTTTAGGTAAAAATGTGTTCTCATTTTTCTTTTTTTAAATTTAAATAACTTTTTCCATTTATTTTACATACCAACCAGTTGTACATACCTCCCTCCTTTCCTCCCATTCTCTTCCCTTTCCCATTTAACCTTCAAAACCCCATCCACTTCCTTTCCACCTCCAGGCCTCACACGGGCTTGCACAAAGCATGGCACATCAAGTTGAGGCAGGATGGAGCTCATCCCCTTACATTGAGTTGGGGCCAGGTAATCCAGCTTGCAGAACAGGTTACCAAAAGCAACCTGAGCACTAGAAAGAGGTCCTGCTCTCACTGTTAGAAGTCTTAGTAAGAGACCAACTATATGTATGATTTTCACACACATGCAGAAGGCCTAAGTCCATCCCATGCAGGCTCCGTGATAGTTGGTCCAGTGTCCATGAGCTCCTGAGAGCTTGGGTCACTTGTCTCTGTGGATTTCCACATCATGACCCCTCTTGCTGTTACAATACCTCCTTCCTTCCTTCAGCAAGACTTTTGGAGCTCAGCATAGTGCTTGTCTGTGGATCTCTGCCCTCATTCACCAGGGTCTCTAATAGCAATTAGGGAAGTCACCAATAAACTTACAATAGATGACCAGTTCTAAGAGTCACTCTAGTTCCCATCCCTCCATTCCCCTAACCTCACCCCCAGTTTAACCAGGAGGTCTTTTCTACTTCCACTTACAAGGGAAATTCTTGTATACTTCTCTGGACACTGCTTGTTTTCTAGTCTCTCTGGGGCTATGGATTGTAGGTTAGTTATCTTATACATTTTTCCCTAATAACCACCAATTAGTGAATACATACCATGTTTGAATTTATGGGTCTGGATTACCTCACCCAGAGTGATTTTTTTCTAGTTCCATTCGTTTGTCTGCAAATTTCATGATGCCATTGATTTTTACAGCTGAATAGTACTCCATAGTGTAAATGTACATTTTTCTTATCCATTCTTCAGATTAGGAACATCTAGGTTGTTTCCAGGCTCTAGTTACTATGAATAAAGTTGCTACTAACATAGTTGAGCAAATATCCTTTTAATATAACTGTGCATGCTTTGTGGATATGCCTAAAATTGGTGTGGCTGGGTCTGAGGTAGATTAATCTCCAATTTACGAAGAAACCACCATACAGATTTACAAAGTGGCTGTACATTTTGCACTCCCACCAGAAATGAGGGATTGTTCCCCTTATTCCACATCTTCTCCAACATAAGCTGTCATCAGTGTTTTTGATATTAGCCATTCTGACAGGTATAAGATAGTATCCCAGAGTCATTTTGATTTGCATTTCCCTGAAGACTAAGGATGTTGAGCAATTTTTAAAGTGTCTTTCAGCCATTTCAGATTATTCTGATGATAATTCTCTGTTTAGATCTGTACCCCATTTTTAAAAATTGGATTATTTGATATTTTTGATGTCTAGTTTCTTGAGTTCTTTATGCATTTTGGATATCAGTTCTCTATCAGATGGGCTGGTCAGGATCTTTTTTCACTCTATAGGCTGCCATTTTGTCTTATTGATAGTGTCCTTTGCCTAACAGAAGCTTCTCTGTTTCAGAAGGTACAATTTGTTAATTGTTGATCTCAGTGTCTGTGCTACTGGTGTAGCACAGGAAGGAAGTAGTCTCCTACACAAATGTGTTCAAAATTACTTCCCACATTGTCTTGTATTAGGTTCCGTGTAACTGGATTTATGTTGAGGCCTTTGATCTACTTAGACTTGAGGTTTGTGCATGGGGATAGATATGGATCTGTTTCCATTTTTCTACATGTCAGCATCTAGTTATGTCAGTACCATTTCTTGAAGATATTTTCTTTTTCCGCTGTATAATTTTGGCTTCTTTGCCAAAAATCAGTGTTCATAGTTGTGTATATTTATGTCAGGGTTTTCTATTCAATTCCATTGATTCATGGGTCTGATTTTATGCTAATGCTATGCTGCTTTTATTAGTATAGCTTCATAGTAGAGTTTGAAGTCAAGAATAATGATGTATCTAGAAATTTCTGTATTGTACAGGATTGTTTTTGCTATTCTTGGTTTTTTCTTTGATTGTTTGTTTTATTTTGTTTTTCCATATGAAATTGAGTATTGTTTGTTTGAGGTCTGGCAAGAATTGTATTGGGATTTTGATGAGGATTACATTGAATCTGTTCATTGTTTTTACTATGTTAATCCTACTAATCTATAAGCATGGTAGTTCTTTCTATTTTATGATATCTCTTTAAATTTCTTTCTTTAAAAACTTAAAGATCTTGTCATACATGTGTTTCACTTGTTTGGTCATAGTTACCCCAAGTTATTTTATGTTATTTGTGACTATTGAAAAGGGTGATACTACTCTGATTTCTTTCCTATCATTATAAATGATGTAACTTATCATTTATATATAGAATGTCCACTGATTTTTTTTTAATTAACCTTGTATCCAGTCACATTGCTGAAGGTGTTTATCAGCTGTAGGAATTCCCTGGTAGAATTTTTGGCATCACTTATGTATACTATAAAACATCTGTAAAGTTTGATTTCTTCCCTTCCAATTTGTATCCCCTTGATCTCCTTTTGTTGTCTTATTGCTCTAGCTAGAATTTCAAGTAATTTATTGAATAGATATGGAGAAATTTGACAGTCTTGTCTTGTTCCTGATTTTAGTGGAATTGCTTTCGTTTCTCTCCATTTAATTTGTTGTTGGCTGTTGGCTTGTTTTATATTACTTTTATTATGTTTAGATATGTTCCTTCTGTCCCTGATGTCTCCAAGACCTTTGTCATGAGGGATGTTGTTTTTGTCAAAGGGTTTTTTTTTTAATATCATGTGTCTTTTTCTTTCATTTTGTTTATATGGTGGATTACATTGACAGATTTTTGTATGTTGAACCATTTGTACATTTCTGGGATGAAACCTAATTAATCATGGTTGATGATTGCTTTGATGTGTGTATTTGTTGTTACATGGTTTTGTTTTGAATATTCAAATTAAAAGGTTTTTTTCTAAACAATTAGTTCTTACTTGGGAGAAATGTTTCTACCCACCTGATTTTTGTCAATGTCAGTAAGCACAGTTGATTGTCACAACTGAGCAAGTACAGAGATACTACAGACATGCACTCAGTAGAGGCTGAGGTCATCACTAAATACTACAAACACAGCAGCCAGGCCATGCAATGAATTATTGATCCCAAGAAGACTCTGGAGCTTCATATTTATTGTATTCTATTTGGATTTTTATTTTTATGGTGTATGTCTGTTTACCCAGGTTAGTCACCAATGGAGGACAGAAGAGAACATCCAATCCACTTTAGCTATAATTCAAAGCTTTTATAAACTGCCAAATGCTGGTACTGGGATTCAAACTATGGCCCTCTGTAAGAGCACACATGTGTGTGAAGGTCAGAAGGAAGGAGAAAATGGAAGGGGGAAATGATGTAATTAAAATTTAGAAAAATAATAACCTATTGATAAAAGTTATTGTTTTCAGTTTTGCAATTTATTTTTTGCTTAGCCATGGATTCTGTGTTAACAACATTGTATTTAAAACATTTGTTTACATTTTCAGTGAAAGAACCACTTTTATGTTTGTCTGAGTGCAATGCATTTTTCATTTGGATATACATACACACACACACACACACACACACACACACACACACACACACACATATATATATATATACATATATATATATATATGTAAATGTACCCTTGTAGAATATTACTTTATGTGATGGTGTGTTACATTTGTTTCTGCTGCCTTTGTATATATGTATATTTGTGAGTATATATACACATATATAGTCTGTATATATGTGTGTGTATGTATGTATATATATATATATATATATATAAAACTTCTTTTCACTATCTTTAAGAAATGAGTCAATAACAGATTTGCTGTAACTTTCTTTATGTTTGTTGTGATGGGTTTATTGTGCTTTGGTATCTAAGTCTATATGCTTTTAATCAGCTTATCTTATTTACCAGCCAATATGAAATTTCTGGAAAAGCTATTCTTTTCAAGTATATTTCTAAACTTTGCCACTTCCCTCTTCAGTTTGCCACTTCCCTCTTCAGAGAATTTAAATTCACTACAACAGGCAAATAATCATGTGCCTCAGCTCCATGGTGTCCCATTTGAAGATTTTTTTCTAAGTAGATTCTGTTGCTCTTTTCCAATTGATTTATCTTTGGTTCTTCAATAATGATGTCATGAATCACATACACTACATATTTCACCATAGACTGAATTTTCAACTCCTGTGCTTTAAGTCATCTTAGTATCCCTTTATGTCTTTAGATAGCATATTAAAACTTTCCCTTTGTTAGATATGTGAAATACAGTTTAAGTACTATCATTTAATATAGCAATTCTGGCTTTTTAGTATTTGTTAAAATGTTATACTAATTGTTATTTTTCTGATTCTTTTCATTACCTGAAAATCATTAATTGGATGAGACATTGTGGGTTTACTTTCTTGTGCAGACAAATTTTAATTCATTACACACATCTACATAAGATGGATTGTTTGGAGCGACAGTTAAACTTGTTAGAGTTTTATTTCATCCAGCCTTTTCTTATTCTTTGTTATTTAAAAATACAACAGCTTGCAGTTAGTAAAATTTGTCGTTACCATTGCTGGAGTACAGGCTTTTGAAAAATTCGTAGTCCCCATGCCTGGATCATGAGATGTGTTTAGTCAGACTGAGAACACTTGAAGTGATTCCTGAGTGTCTCTGAGTTGTGCTAACTTTGCGTACAGTTTTCTTTAGTGGTTTTCTCCTCAGGCTTAGGTAGTTGCAAAATATTTTGTTGCTATTCTGTACTCATCAGACTGTTTTTTATGGGATTTCTTATAGATCTTAACTGTACTGGGACTATAAAACTCTTGTCTGGTATTATCCCCCTTCTCTCTGATTCCCTTCTCTTTGGTCCCAACTCTGTCTCTGTCAAACTAGCAGCTCTTCCTCCTCACTTCAGAGGCTGCAAGACACAGCATGATACCCCATCAGATGTTTTGGTAAACAAGTATATTTGTGGAACTAACCTGATTCTTGGGTATCATATATTGGCTGTCATTGCCTGATGTACAGTGTTTTCAGAACTATTGTCTTTTATATTTTATTGGTTTTGTGTTTTTAAGATGTTTCTAACAACAGTTAAGTTCATCTACTACCACCTTGATGAACAGCATAAGTCTTTTTATCAAATAATAATATTCCAGAAATCCAAACATCAAAAATTTCCATAGAACAAAGCAAAGGCACCTAAAAGTATTTAAAGGTCCATTATCACTGAAAGCAATAGAGAGGAGACGAGAAGGACATTTAAATTTTCATTGCGCATCAAAGATTTGCACAAAGACCATTTTGCACTTTTGCAAATATATGTGTTTACTTACTCATGAGTAGTAAAATTGTTTTACATATTAATGAATAAATAAAAGCTTTCTTCTGTATGCATTGCATGGAAAGATACTTTACCACTGAGCTAGCTCTTCGATCACTATTTAGAACTTTGAATGAGCTATGAGATAAAAATCAAAGATATATAGTAGCAGATTAACACAAATATATTTCATAGATATGATGAATCACAGAGGTCCTGGGGGACACAGCTTGGAAATATGGAGACTGGCATATGCCCGGTCAGCATTTAGAGAAAGGAAGTCTACTGAAGTGTCTTTTTACTTCTTCGCCCATAAAAGAAGGGTTATTTGTAACACACGTTCCCAATTTTCTATAACTAATTCCTATTTCCCTTTTACAAAAATTAAAGATGCCCCAGAATATTTAATAATATCATACAAAATAAATGAAGTATAGGAATTGATGGGGTGAGCAATAAAGACCCACTTGGTTATTACTATTATATATAAATAGATCTCTCTACATATGTGAGAAGAATCAGGGAAAAATAATGACAGAATCTGAAAGAATAGAACAATGTAAAAACTTCAAGCAAATAACACAATGTAATGTCACAGTAAGAAGAAAAATATTTGGGGGACCCAGAAAATATGTTTCATTGTTAAGTCAAGAGTTGGCGAAATAACAAGTGAGACAGTGTCTGAAAATGTGACCCAGAATTGCACTGATTTTCTGTTTTCTATGTAACATTAAAATATTGGAGAAGTCAGAAAAGCAAATTCATAAACTGTGTAAAATAGAATGGAAAGAAAGTCTCCAAGCTCCTAAAGTAATACAACAACAAAAAGAGATAGAGAACAGGGAAAAGTTAGAAGTATGATATATGACTGACTAATTTGGGAATTGTGTGTGTGTGTGTGTGTGTGTGTGTGTGTGTGTCCGCACGCGAGAGCACATGCACACGTGTCTATGTAAATATGTATTTATTAATTTGAAGATAATGAGAAAGGATAATTAGTTTAAAATATGCATTTTAAATTTTTTGATAATACACAGTCATTTACACGACAATCTTATTAAATGTGTCATGGTCTTGTAAGACTTCTAAACTTTAAGGAGAAATAAATCACAGATATTATTCAGGTATAAAATTGGATTATTGTTAAATTAAAAAGTTATGGATTAATTTTCTTCAAAATTAAATCTTAGGAAAATGATATTTTCAGATGTAGACAAAAAATGACCTATTCACCTTTTATTCTGACACAGTGTTAAAGGGAAATGATGGTGTCAGGCCTGCTCTGAGCTGCTCCATACTCAGCTGTATCCCCGCTGCCCGCCATGGGCTCCTGACACTTTACCACAATGTTCTATCTGATTTCTATTCTATTCCTCAGTCTCTACACATTCTGAAACCATCCTATCTGTGTGATGAATTGGATGTGTTTAGAATTATATCCTATATTTTGATAACTTAGAAAATCTTTAATGGATTTACAATAGTAATTTTTTCTTTTGTCATTTTAGTTGTTTTATTCTCTCAGGCAATACATCCTGGCCTTCCCTCTAAGTTTCCCTTCCCTCTCTTCCTCTAACTTTCCCCTACATTTCTCCTTTCCCCCAAATCCATTCCTCCCCCTTTTCTCTTTAGAAAAGAGCAGGTCTCCCAGGGTTATCAACAAAATACAATGCAACAGGTTACAACAAGACTAGGCAGAACCGCTCATATCAAGACTGGACAGGCAACCCAGTAGGAGGAAAAGGCTCTGTGAGGCATGTGGAGGAGTCAGAGGTATCTCCACTCCCATTGATAAGTACCCCACAAGAACATTAACTACTAAAATCCTTCCTCCTCTTCTACTGCAGGATTCCTTGAGCTCCACTTAGTGTTTGTCTGTGAATCTCTGTTTCTCTTCTCACCAGTTTTTGGATGTCTTACTTGTTTGTTTTATGGGACAGGATCTCACTTAGTCAAAGCAGATCTCAAACTCTGCATGTAGCTCCTGTTTCATCCTCCCAAGTGTTAAGATTGTGAATGTACATCACAGTGCCAGGCTAGTGATTCTTTCTGGTGTGTTTGTGTGTGTGTTTTCTTCAGTGAAGAAATTTATTTTTTTGTTGAGGTTGTGAAAAGCTATTTTTTACATTGCTTTTTTTGGTGTATAAACAATTTCATTAGAGTTATCTTATACCCTGATTAAATATGCAAAATATGCAATTATCCAAAATATACAGAAAAATTGATTTATTTGAATTTATTTGCAGGAAATCCAAACATCTTTAGAATATCTCTCTTTCTCCCTCTCTCTCTCTCATACACACATTACTTTTTGGTTTTTTTGTTTGTTTGTTTGTTTTTCAAGTCAGGGTTTCTCTGTAGTATTGGTGCCTGTCCTTGAACTAGCTTTTATAGACCAGGCAAACCTCAAACTCATAGCTATCTGCCTGTCTCTCCCTCCTGAGTGCTGGGATTAAAGGTGTATGCCTCCACTGCCCGGCTTAATTTTTTACTTTATAAAAAAAGTCATCACATTTTATTGTGATTTCAATTTTTCAGTTCCCTAATGACACACAAAATTGATCATTTTCGCATGTCCATTTGCCATCTATCTTGTTTTTTCCTTTTTGAAATTATTTTTGTAATTTTGTCATTTAAACATTTCTCCCTTTTCTTTCCTCTCCGCAAACCCTTCCATATAAACCTTCTTAATCTCTTATAAGTTCATGGCCAATCTCTCTCTCTCTCTCTCTCTCTCTCTCTCTCTCTCTCTCTATATATATATATATATATATATATATATATATATATATATACACACATACATATAGTGCTCAGTCTATATAACATGGTCCATTTGTATGTTTCCAAGGCGGATCATTTAGCACTGAATAACCAATTTTGTGGATTCTTCCTGGGCAAAACTGTTACTTCTCCTCTCAGCATTCCTTATTCCTTTGTGTGTGACTGAATCTTCTGGACTTTTCTATTGCATACCCATTAGTGTCACCCTGTCTCATCTCATGTTTAGATAGTCATACTGGTGACATTTTATGGGTGCTGCTTCCTACCTTATTAGGTGACACAGTCTCACAGGACTGTGTCTTCATGACCTTCTGACTCTTACAATCTTTGTCCATCCCCATTTCCACAAGTTCTCTAGAATAACTGCACTACATGCCGGGCGGTGGTGGCACACACCTCTAATCCCAGCACTCGGGAGGCAGAGGCAGGTGGATCTCTGAGTTCAAGGCCAGCCTGGTCTACAAGAGCTAGTTCCAGGACAGGCTCTAGAAACTACAGGGAAACCCTGTCTCAAATAAAACAAAAAACAAACAAACAAAATAACTGCACTAAATTTCTAATTTTTTAATTGTCTTCTGAGTAGTATATTATTTTTCTTTCATTCTGCATTTTATAATCTTCTACTATGTGAAAAAATCTTTAATTCCAACTATTTTAGCGTGTAAAGTCAACATGTTAATTATTCCCTCTGCTCATCTAATTATCTGAAATATGTTCATGTATATGAGTGTGTGAGATTGAAATCTTAGTACTAGAAGGGAAGAAACCTTGCAGTATTTTTATTTAACTTAAAAGTAAACTCAATATAATTAATTCAAGTATATGTTCATAGACTAGATTTTAAGTAGTGTTACATTAAGTAACTAGCATTGCATAAGTAAATTTTAAAATAATTTTATTTTTATGATTGAGTATCAAACTCTGAACCTATTTGTCTTTTAAAATAATTTTAAGTAGACCTTTTAAAATTTTTAAATGTGGTAAAACTTTTTGGTAAGTTCTAGGTAGTATGGCTTTTTTCATTTGAAATAGGTTTTACATTTATATTTTTTAAAAATATCATTTTAAATAATTATTCATTTTCTCTCTCGTGTGTGTGTGTGTGTGTGTGTGTGTGTGTGTGTGTGATGCCTTTTGCTTCATGCAATGCACATGTACATACTGACACATCACAGCACTTGTGGCGTATGTAGAGTTTGAAGACAACTTATGGAAGAAAAATTTTTATATAAAGTCATCAGACTTGGCAATAAGTGCCTTCACTTATTAGTTGTCTCACTGACCCTAGTTCATTTATTCTTAATCCACATAAATAGTTGTACATTTTCAATGATATTTTATTGTTTTATTTTTGATATTTGACATCTAAACTTGTGTCTGGAAGTCTGACAATATTAAGTCATTTAGTCTCAATGTAACATGTATATTTCATTGAGTTATCTTGATTTGTACAATGTTGTGTACTTAATAGGTGGTTTGGTGGGCTGTGGATTATTATATTGTTGCTGTTTGTCTTTCCCAATCTGCTTTTGATTTGTTTCTTAATCTCAGCATTAAGCATGCCAATTGAAATACATAGCAGTGCCACTTGCCTATTTCCTTTTCTTTCCATAAAAAGAATGCTCTCAATATTACTATAAAATACAGTTTGCTATAGTTTTATGTGGATGGATTTTATCTGATTAAAAAATACACTTGTAAAGCATTCTGTCAAAGAATTGCAGAAAAACCCAACATGAAAAATGAATCATAAATAATTATCCTTTTCAAAGGAGAAAAGATAAAAAAATGTATAGTTGCTGTAGATACTTATTTAGATAATAGATATTTAAAACTGTTCTCATTAACTGGTTTTCTGGGATGAACATATCCTAGAGAATAAGTATGTTAACTGCAGGATGAGGAGTTTGGATTTGTTTTTGGAAAACAGATTCATCAAAGCACCGTGGATTTATTTGTGTTAAGTCAGAGAACTGATGAAATTCTTGGTTTTAGATAGGCATGTCCTCTGATATAATAAATGTTCTATGTGATTAATACTTCCTCTACTTTGTAATTTACAGTATGGGAAGTCTCGTTTCCTTGTATAAGCATTACAAGTTGTCAAGTCCCATCCAGAATCTATGAGGAAGAAAAGGCAGTCTGCAGCCTAATAAAGACACTTTAAGGAGCTGAGGCAGATGGTTCACGAGGCTGAGGGTAGTGTTTCCTACAGAGGAAACTTCCAGGGACAGCTGTGCCCTTGACCTGCACAATGAGATCCTCTGCTTTCTTTTTTCCATAGGGAAAGAAAAGAACAATTTGATGACCTGAATGAAAATGCCCCCCACCCAGGTTCACATATTTGAATATTTGGTTCCTAATTCCTAGAACTCTTACTGAAAAGATTAGGGCATGTGCCTTGCTGGAAGATCTATATCCCCGAGGGTGATACAACTTTGACGGTTCAAAAGCTCCTGCCAGTCCCTCCCCTGACCCCCATCCCCATGTGTAACTTGAGGACCAGATGTGGGCCCTGAGCACCAATCACCAGCACAGCATGTATATTTTCTCATAGTTTGTGGGAAACGAAAGTCACAAGACAGAAACTTGACTGAGAATCCTGAAGAAAGAATGCAGGTCCTCATTCCGTGTCACACATCATTCTACTGGTGCTGCTGTCTCTTAGGAAAACACCGGGTCTACTGTTTTCTGGAAGGGTCCTTGTGGCTGATATTTGCATTTCTAATGTTTTACCCTTCCATCTACAGTCACTCCACTGGTCTCCACTGCCTAAATTTTCCAAACAGAGAGTGAGTCTCTATCATTCTTCCTCCCACTAGTTTTCATGGGAAAGTGCAAGCTTCCTATTTAGGTATCCCATTTATTGTATTTTTATACGTGCTATTCAAAACACTCTGGGTTTAAAATGTAATCTTACTGGTTTATTTCTTTCTCATTTTCCATTTCAGTGTAAAACACTTTCGAGTATAAAGTTTCTTTTCAAATATACACTTTGTGAAGAAATGCATTGATCCCTGTTTGTTTTGTGATTTCTTATATTTCACAGGTGAAGAATTGTTATCTGAAAACCAAAATATGTGAATTCAACTAAAGTATGGGAGCCACAAATCTTCTATGTTGATAACATCTCTCTTAAGTAACCCCAGTTTGAAGTGGATCCCATTAAAACAAATATAAACATATAAATGCAAGTTTAATAGAAATCATACCTGGCAATTAGAAATTTTAATCAAGTAGATGTATTTCCTTTCAAAACAGCCAACTAAAAATATTCTTCAGGCTCCAAATAAATTGATTCTCAAAAACAGAGACTCTAGAATGTCCTTTGGAAATGAAATTAACTTCTGCCAAAGCAACCACTTCTGTGTGTGGAAGCCTAGGGCAGTAAGCTGGCCCACAATGTAGAATTTAGGATTAGAATTGTGGAAGTTCTAAGAACTATTATATTATTCCTATCTTAATATGATTGTGATGATAATGTTGAGGATGATGATAAAGTAGATGAGGAGAAGGAGGCTGTTGCTCTTTAGATGGAAACTTAAGTGTGAAATGAAAGCTTGGCAGAGGCAGATGGTTTATAACTGTTTATAATACACAATGTTTTAGGATACAGAAGGTTGATTATTGAACATGGCAACCTATGAGGTACCAGGAAGAACAATTCATCACTGAAAAATGAAGGTCAATGGAAAGGCCAAGTGTATCACACACAATCCTTAGTGATAGAGCTGATTGATACCACAATAAACTCCTCTTGTAGAAATATTTATAAGGGGAGCAAATATGGACACCTCACCAAACTTGCTGACTCATGAGGTGGTTTTATGTGCCACTGTGCCTTATGTGGTTACAGCTCTACAGAGAGGGAAGGCACATCTGTGAGGCATTGCTCTGGGTCCAGAATCGGATCATCCTCAAAGCAATGAGCACACATGTGAGTAACAACACTTTCAGTGAAGGAGTCGAGTGTGAGAAAGAGGAGTGACTTTCTGCAGCTCTGAGCTGCCATCAACGCTGCCTGCTAAGAGGCCAGGGATGAATTATTGCTAATGGTACATGCCTCCCATTATTTGGGTTCCAAACACAGATGGTAGCACACTGGAAGCATCATTGCATTCATTTAAAGATTAGAAATAGTGTGACTTAAAAAAGAAGAAAAACAGAAAGAGAATAAAAAGTAGAAAGGGAAAAAGGAAGCAACAGGTGAGAAAAGGAAATCGGGGAATGAAGAATGAGAAGAAGGAGGAGCAATAGAAGGAAGGACAAGAAGAGAGGAAGTGAAGACAGAAGGAAATAAGAAGGGAAAAATAATCAAGGCTGCCCCAAGGCCCAGAATTTTGAAATGTTGACGCCTTTTAAGCATGCTTTCTACTTAACCTCTGTTGTTTCCAAAAGATGTTTATAATTATACCGATTTAGTGTAATTTACAATTATGCCCTTAAGATTAAAATAAAATCAGTAAGCGTGTTTAATGTAAAAACTTAACCGTTTTTAAAACTGTAACGTATATTAGAGAACAAAGTTCATATCTCTAATGATCTAATTTTTTAAAGAAATTTCTTCATTAACTTTAGGCAAACACCTTGAAAATAGTTATTTTTTTACATGTTTATTAACAATATATAGCTACTACATAACTAAGAGTTTTGACTGCAGGCACCTAAAAATCTTACATCATAATTTAGAATTGACTCTACATCCAGCCTTCAGAAAGAAACTCGGCTCAATCAGCCATACTATAAAAATAAACAAACCTGTGTTTGTCTGAAGTATTTCTATGCTAAATTTAAATGTTGGAGTCTAAAAAGAGGGTTTGTGCAAACATAAAACCCTGAGTAGACCCAAGCACCATGTAAATCATGGTGAACATTAGGAACATGGAGACAGATGTTTCTCATCCTAGACCTGAGGATGAAGAAACGGAGAAGCTTACAAGCCAGTCAGTTTTCTTCAATTGGGACATACCAGACTCAGAGAGAGACCCTGCCTAGAAAAGTAAAATGGAGCATTGTTACAGCAACCTGGTGTTGGATTCCGATCTTTTCACACAAAACAAAGCATAAGAAAATAAAGCAAAAAAAGCAAACAAAGAACACACATTGATTGTTTTAGATGTTGACTATTAAGAATAGTATTAGATTATTTTTCCAAGTTTCTAGTGATTACACTCAAGTGCCTTTCCTCCTTTACTTGGCTATGGACAATTTCTTTTGGTTCTTGCCCAAGACTTGCTGATGAGCACAGCCAATGGATTTGCAGTCAAAGAAGCCTTTCTCTCCGGATGTCTCTTTCCTTGCAACCTGTCTAGTATAGCATACAGTACAAAGAGCTCTATAAATGTCAATTTGCTTTCTATTCTCTGCATCATAATTTTGATGAGTGCTACTATCAGCCTCCTAGACATGGAGCCTTTCTTAAGATGTATCTTGAAACCCAGTTTTATTCTTACTACCTCTTTATAGACTTCTACTGCATGTTTGATCAAAAAGCAACAGATGATACAACCTAGATTTCTGCTGTTATGTAAAATCTCTGTGATCTAATGTGGCATCCCATATCAATCAAACTTTACAAGTATAAGTGTTTATCCATGTCTAAATCTCTATATAGTAGTTACTTTTCTATGATAAACACCATGACCAAGGCAAATTATTAAATAAAGCATTTAATTGAGCTCACAATTCCAGCTCATTAGAGCCCATGATGGTGGAGTGAAAGCACCGAAGCAAGAACAACTGAGACCTTATACCACAAACTGCAGGCAAAGTAGGAACAAACTGGGGATTGCATGAGTCTTTAAAAACTCAAACCCTGGCCTTAGTGACACACTTCTTCAAGAAGACCAAACATTCTAATCCTTTGCTAAGAGTTCCACTAACTAGGGACTGACTGATGTGGGATTCTCCTCTGTATGCTGGGAATATATTTTATTACCATTGGTTAATAAAGAAGCTACTTTGGCCTATGGCAGCAGGACAGAATATAGCAAAGTGGGAAATCCAAGCGGACATAAAGGGGGAAAGAAGGGAGATTCAGGGAGACACCATGTAACTGCCAAAGAGAAAGACACTGGAGCCTTACCAGTAAGCCACAGCCTTGTGGTGATACGAGATTAATAGAAACGAATCAATTTCAGATATAAGAGCTCAACGGAAATACTCATGAGCTGAGCACTCAAATATTTGAGTTTATGGGGGCATTTTCAATCAGACATTACACCCCAATCCTGGGTCCTCATAGACTCCTGGCCATTTCATCATGGAATATGAATTTAGTCCAACTTCAAAATCTCCATATCCATTCACACTGTCAACACTTAAAGTACAAACTCTCTTCTCGGATTGTAGGCAAGCCCTTCATCATTCACCTTTAAAAATCAAGAGGAAACTTACATACTTTTAAAATGTAGTGACACAGAGTATATGCTAATACAAAAAAGAGAAAAATGGAGACATAGTGAGAAGATATACCAGACGAAAGCAGGAATAAAGCTCAGCAGGGTAAGTGAAATCTTGTAGCTCAATGTCCAATGTCAAATATGGTTCTATCCCTCCAGCTGCACTGCTCAGAAAGACTTTCTCGCTCTCCCTTTCTCTCTTGGGCTGGTTCCACTTCCTGTCTGCAGCTCTTCTTGGCAGAAATCCCACACTTCTGTCACCTCTAGCATGTTGTGATTTCTAATTTGTTGCAATTCAGGCATTACTTTCGCAGCTTTATGCGGTGACTCTCCTGTCACACTATAGGCCTCTGTGACTATCCATGAGTATGGGAGAAGATGAAATGGCCCTTTTACTAGTATATCCTTCATGACTCTAAAACCAGTACCACACAGATGACACTGAAGTTTGGCTACCAACTCAGGTTAATCAAGTAGTCCTTGGGTCACAATTGTAACGACTTTGATTGGTTGTCTTTCAGCAGCAGAAAATATCTTAGGCCCCCTTTTTCTTTAACAAATTTGAAGCTATTGGACACATACACCCTTTATTACAATACAGATAAGAATTCTCATTTATCTTGTTATTTCTTTCATTATACCAAATTTCCTAGTGCTCTTTTTTCTCTTTAAACTTGACATTTTGTATTTCTTTTTCCTCACTTTCTCCTTTACATAATAAACATGTATATGAATGATTACTAGTAACAACAAAGAGAGTCAACATTAGGCCATTTTGAAATCTCTACAACCAAAGAAATTAGTCTATTAAATTTATTTAGTTTTTTCCATTTTTAATTAAATTATGTAATTTTGCAAATTTTCACCTCCTCCCGTCCTCCCATTTCCCCTCCCCTCCCCCCTACCCTTTATCCCTCCCTCTCCAGTCCAAAGAGCAGTCAGGGTTCCCTGCCCTGTGAGAAGTCCAAGTTCCTCCCACATCCATCCAGGTCTAGGAAGGTGAGGATCCAAACAGACTAGGTTCCCACAAAGCCAGTCCATGCAGTAGAATCAAAACTCAGTGCCATTGTCCTTGGCTTCTCAGTCAGCCCTCCTTGTTAGCCACGTTCAGAGAGTCCAGTCTGATCACATGCTCCATCAGTCCCAGTTCAGTTGGCCTTGGTGAGCTCCCATTAGATCAGTCCCATTGTCTCGGTGAATGGGTGCACCCCTCACGGTCCTGACTTTCTTGCTCATGTTCTCCCTCCTTCTGCTCCTCATTTGGACCTAATTTAGACTCAGTCAAATTCTTAGGACAGGGCATAAGGCAATCATATTCTTTGTCAAAATATCACAAGAATAGCCTTAAGCTAGTTGCTATTAAAGCCCTTGTTTCCCTCTTAAACTTCTAGGTTTAGGCTTCAACAGTCCACTGAACTTTCAGTACTAATGTCTTTAAAGCCTCTATTAAGCTCTGTTTGCGGTGTTCAACTGCCTTGTCAACAGGGTCCTAATGTCTAACATAGTCAAGAAATAAAGAAGAAAAAAACAGAAATAAATGAAAGAAGAAATGGAGAGAGAGAGAGAGAGAGAGAGAGAGAGAGAGAGAGAGAGAGAGAGAGAGAGAGAGAGAGAAATAGTCGAGTCCATCAGAGCGATAACCAACTAGGGATACAACTTCTGTACTAGTTATTTCTTTGATCCTGCAATAAAACACCATGACAAATATAACAGAAAGTTAAGTGAGCTTACTGTTCTGGAGGGTTAGATTCTGTGTTAAGGGGAGAAACCATGCAGCAGGAACAGAGGCAAGTTTGCCTCTTAAACTGGAAACAGAAGGGAGAGAGCCCAGTAACAATGGCATGAGTCATTTGAAATTTGAAAGTCCTCCACCTGTGCCTCTGACACACTTCCTCCAGAAAGGCCACACACACTAATTCTTTCCAAATATCTCTACCAACTGGGAACCAAACATAGAAACATACAGAACTATGGAAACCATTCTCATTCAAATCACCACCACCGAATTTCAACTCTTCCAAATCCTCTAGTCTTTGCCCAGATTCTATGCCCACTACTCTGTTTGCAGCAACACTAAGTTGGAGTTAAAATTAAAATCCAAAAATAAATAAATAAATAATAAAAGAATAAGGGGGGCTAGAGAGATGGCCCAGAGGTTAAGAGCACTGGTTGCTCTTCCAGAGGTTCTGAGTTAAATTCCCACGAACCACATGTTGACTCACAACCATCTGTAATGAGATCTAGTAACCTCTTCTGGCTTGCAGGGAAACATACAAGGAGAACACTGTATACATAATAAATAAATCTTTTTAAAAAATTTAAGAGCCAACTAATGCAACAAACACATGCAAGCACACACATACACATGCACAAACATATATGTACTGTTGTTTTCATCATTTACATATATTTTCTATTAATGCATTAAAGAATAGAACTCAGAAGCATTTTTGTAATACATCTCAATTACGTTTGAAGTAGAGTGTAAGATTTAATAAAAATGTCTTCTGGGGTTTGGGAGAAGGCTCAGTAGGAAAAGTGCTGGATGATCGTTCAAGCATAAAACAAGGGTAGAGGTACCCAGCATCTATGCACAAAACCAGGCATACATCTATTTAAATAGCATTGTAGGAGCAAAACTGGATGGATACCCAAATTCACTAAGCAGCCAGTGTAGAGAATCAGTGAACTCTAGTTTAAATGAGAAATCTTGTGAGAAAATAAGGCAGGGTGCATGGGTACATGCACACAAAACAAAAAAGAAAACAGAATACTGTCTTTTTAATCTGCTGAACCCTATAATATTTTCACCAAGTCCTAGCCACATTGTTTTTGGGAAAAATGATATCTTTCTGTCATTTTATAAATAATTGAATCGATTAAATGCTTGATTTCACCAAAGCCATAATGATAGCACATTTTCACAAAGGACACACTCATATGAAATTGCTAGCCTGAATGTAGTGAAGTTTACTTTTTCATTTATTCATTAGACATAAAAGAAGATGTGGAACTATCATATTCTTCTCTGAAAGTGTTTTTTATAACAAATGATAACTGTTTTGATAAATCTCTGAGCAGTGCACTGTCATCATAGAGAAAGTTTTTGGAATTTTTTTTGTAGATTTAGCCATATGTTATATAGACTACTATGATACAATGATATCCATAAGTCCATGAAGTTCTGATGAGTTATTTAAGAAATAAATATTTGCTGTGTGTTTAAGCAATAAACTTAGCAGCAGCAGAAGAGAAAGAAAGAAAGAAAGAAGGAAGGAAGGAAGGAAGGAAAGAAAGAAAGAAAGAAAGAAAGAAAGAAAGAAAGAAAGAAAGGGCACTAAACTCATTGTGTCTCAAGTAGGCAAAGGGAGTGATTTATTACGGGATCGGTCAATCTGTAGACCTTTCCAGAAAAGAGTGAAAACTCATCTGTCTTCAGGCACAAGGAATGTGCAGTGTCTCAGAATAAGGCAAAGAGGGCCTGCACTGACCTGGAAACAGCACACTCCTCTTGAAATATGCTCATCGATCTGACTCTTCATACATTCCTATGCACAGACATGAACACAGAAACCCACCAATTGTTCTAAACAAACCAAGTATGTCTTTGAACCAGAAAACAATATATTTTCAGCAAAAATAAGTAAAATGAAGTGGGAAAGTATGATATGTATCCTGAACACATCTACGTTTAACTCATTTCAAGTGTGTGGAACATTAGACATGTCAAACTGTGATGACAATAGTATTCCTTTTCTCTAAGAAATAAAAAAAAGAATCAGTGGGAAAAACAGTGAATATCAGTATTATATACATGTCATTCAGTGGAAGCAAATATTTTGTAGTTGGGAAAATCTACAATGTTGATTAAAAAATAGATGCTCTTTGAATTAGTGGAGCTGCTACCTTTTCTCAGTGTTGAATGAAACAAGAAAAAATACTTTTGTTCGGTACAGAAAATGCTATTTGAAAAACCTGTGGAGAGAGCCAGTGTCATATATTATTATCAGAAAAATACATTCCAGGAGAGAAATGTTAGTCATAGGAGCTGAGTGAAGATTTAGTGCTTTATTAGGTGTCCACAGTAGAATAAAGTGGAAGGGGATTCATTCCAGGAAGAAATGGGGCAAACCTGTGGCAGTTTAGGTACTGAGGAATGGAGAAAGGAACCCAGAATCTAAGACCCATAGTGACTGAATGGTGGCAGAAACGTATGGCAACAGTGCAATTTGGGGGCTGGAGAGATGACTCAGTTGTTAAGAGTATTGATATCTTTTACAGAGGACCCAGGTTAAATTCCTAGTACCCACAAGTAGGTTTGGCCACATACTACCATTCTCAACTAGTTTCAGGGGATCCAATGCCCACCTCTGTGTTCCATAAGCACCAGGCATGCATATGGTGCATATGCATAGATACAGGCAAAACACTCATCTACATAAAATGGCAATATAAATGTTTTTATTTGCTTATTTTTGGTTTTGTTTGTTTCTTTGTTTTAAGAAGCACAGAATGTGTAAAGATCTCGGGTTTGAAAATTAATCCCCAAAGCTACTTGACAATTCTAAAGACTGTGGTAAAGGATGATAAGGAAAAGAAATAAAGGACATCGAGCCTATAATTCGTAAAAAATCCTAGAGAAGCTATATAAGAAGGTGAACCCAAAGAAAAACATATAGTTATCCTCCTGGTTATTGGAAGTAGACAAGATTGCCGGACAAAAATGGGAACATGGGGGTGGGGTGGGATGGGGGGGATGGGGGGATGGGGAGAGAAAAGGGTGAAGTGGAGGATGGGAAGAGCTTGGGGGAATAGGATGGTTGGGGTATAGGAAGGGTGGATATGGGAATAAGGAACTATATATCTTAGTTAAGGGAGCCATTCTATTGTTGGCAGAGACTTGACTCTAGAGGGGTTCCCAGGTGTCCAGGAAGACGACCCCAGCTAGTTCCTAGGGCAGCTGAGAAGAGGGTGCCAGAAATGTCCAGATCCTATTGTCATACTCATGAATATCTTGCATATCACCATAGAACCTTCACCTGGCATTGGATGGATAAAATGACAGAGCCCCACATAGGAGCACCAGACTGAGCTCTCAAGGTCCTGATGAGGAGCAAAAGGAGGGAGATCATGACCAAGGAAGCCAGGACCGCGAGGAGTGCTTTTACCCATTGAGACGGTGGAACAGATCTAACGGGAGACCACCAAGTCCAGTTGGAATGGGACTGATGGAACAGGCAAAAAAAAAAACGGACTCTCTGAATGTGGCTGACGGTGGAGGAGGACTGAGAAACCAAGGACAATGGCAATGAACATGAACTCTACAGCATGGACGGGCTCACTGTGAGCCATGTCAGTTTGGTTGCTCACCTTCCTGGACTTAGGGGGAGCTGGGAGGACTTTGGACTTAACATAGTGAAGGGAACCCTGATGGCTCTTTGTCTTTGGAGAGGGGTGGAGTGGGGGTATGGGTGGAAGGGAGGGGAGGGAAGGGGGAGGAGATGGAAATCTTGAATAAAAAAATGAGAAAAAAAATAAAATAAAAATAAATAAAAAGAAGCTATTACCTTGAGGCATTGAGTGTTTGGCCCTTAGAAAATCGTAGAATCAACGACTTTTCCCATCCTTACTGTTATGTGCAAAACTTATGCCTAAAACAATTTGTCAAGGAAGAATGGAAAATGAAGATGAGGAAATGGACTCTAACTGCAATGAAGACAAGAATAATGTACCTTCGCATGGTATCTGGAGGCTGAGATAATGAAAAATAAAATAGTAATTTGATTTTTCCAGTGTATAATTTAGCTTCTTTGTCAAATATCAGGTGTTCAAAGGTGTGTGGGTTAATATCAAGGTCTTCAATTTGATTCCATTGTTCCACCTATCTGTTTGATGCAAATACCAAGCTGTTTTCTTTTTTTTTTTTTGTTTGTTTTTTTTTGTTTTTTTTTTGGTTTTTTTTTTTTGGCTTTTTATTATTAGGATTTTTTTTTTATTTTAGTGATAGCAAAAAGGTTACATGCAGGATCTTGTACATGTTGGTCCTGAAGTTATGCCCCCAGCTCTTGCTTTTTTTTCCATGGGAAGTCTCACTATGTAGCTCATGTTGGCCTTGAACTCACTGTGTGGCCCAGGTTAGTCTCAACTACAAGGTCCCTCCACCCCACCTCAGCCTCCTGGAAACTAGGGTGACAGCAGTACCACAAATACCTAGATTTATAGCATTGCTGAAAATGTACCCTTCTCACACCTGACTTTAGTCGTACAACGTCACTGAGTTAAACAAGTGTTTACAAACATGACCACCATTCCAACCAGGACAAGACTCATTCCACACACCCACAGTTGTGGTTCCTTGCTACTCTTTTCTGCCAGCAATTGCATCTGCTGTGTCAGTCAGTCAATCTTTTCTCTGCCACTACTTCTTTTTGATTTCATACAAATGTAGCAGTATAGAATACAGTCTTTTATTATCCGTTTCTTTTGCTTACATAATGTTTCTGAGAGTCTTTCATGTTATTGCCTAGGACGGTTCATATTTTAAGTCATCATCATGTAGAATTCCATTCTCACTACCACTGAGTGTGATGATGCAGAAGTCAATGAAAGACTGTATCCAATAGCAGATGAGAGAGTGAAAGGGTGAGTAAACCTGGAGACACAGAATCACATATGTCTTAGTTATAGCTTCCAGTGCTGTGACAAAACAACATGACCGAAACCAACTTGGTGAGAAAAGGGTTTGTTTCATCTTAGACTTCCAGGTAACATTCCATTCCTGAGGGAAGGCAGGAACTCAAGCAAACAGTAACTCAGAGGCAGGAACTGCTGCAGAAGTCATGAGAGTGACACTTACTGGCTTGCTCCTCAAGGCTGACTCTCCTATAACATTCTGAAAGGACCACTAGCCCTAGAGCAGCACTGCCCATCATGATCTGGGCCCTTCCATGCCAATAATCAAAAAATAAAATGTACCACAGGCTTTTCTATGGGCAAACCTAGCATTTTATCAGTTGAAGTTCTTTTGGTGGAGACTACTCATTTGTTCCTGGCTACCCTGACCCAAAATAATCACACAGAAACTATATTATTTGTAATACTGTTTGTCCAATAGTTTAGGCATATTCCTAGCTAGCTCTTTTATCTTAAATTGACCCACTTCTATTAATCTCTGTATGGCCATGTGGTTGTGGCTTACAGGTAAGGTTCCATCCAGCATCTGCCTCCTGTGGTAGCACCATGGCGTCTCCTTGACTCTGCCTTCTCTCTCCTCCTCTATCTGGTTGGAATTCCTGCTTTATTCTATTCTGCAAAGCCACTGACCAAAACAGCTTTATTCATTAATCAATAAAAGCAACACATAGACAGAAGGGCTTCCCACACCTTTTCTCCTTTTCTGTTTAAACAAAAGGAAGGTTTTAACTAGACCATAGTAAAATTACATAAAATAAAACATGTATCAAGCAAGAATTACATTTACAATATTTATATCTACTTTATCTTTTACTATAACTAAGGAAAACTATACCTATCTATTCTTCAACTCCATAAAAGTCTTCAGAAGGATATATTATCTGAGTAAATAGGAAGTGCATTATAAGCAAGTTCAAAAACTCTAGAATTTACAGAGACATTTCACTGCCTGGACAGTCACCCAAGGTTCTTCTGTAACCTTTGGACACCCATCTTCAGCCTATAGACCCATAGCATCTGAAAGACTTTTCCATGAAGCAGAAAATTTCAAAGACACTTCCACCTATATTGGCAGTTTGTTAGTCACTTTCTTCTGTGTCCTGTAGAATGTCTAGCAGACTCTTTCATGAAGCAGGAACCCTGATGGACTGTCTCACCTTCTTTAGGCAACTTTAGCAGTCATTTTTCTGTGGTTCCCACTAGT
The DNA here is from genome assembly GCF_903992535.2 of Arvicola amphibius. Taxonomy (NCBI): domain Eukaryota; kingdom Metazoa; phylum Chordata; class Mammalia; order Rodentia; family Cricetidae; genus Arvicola; species Arvicola amphibius. The sequence goes on from NC_052051.1 coordinate 96,965,254, forward strand.
CCAGTTTATATAGCATAACATCAAGCAGTCCAGGAAAGAGCAATTTCTTGCCCAAATGGCTAACCAACTCTATAAGGAGCCTCTTCAATGTGCATCTTCCTCTTGAAGTAGATTGGTGCCGCCAGGAGCAGAAGTGTCTCATTTTCGAGAAAAGTCCTAATTTCTTAAACATTTTAAAAGCCATATTCTTTAGTCTTTGAAGGGGTTGAAGAATACCTATCCACCTGAAATATATCTCTGTACATCTTGAAAACCTAACTAACATGACAATAAGTTTGACTGTTACAAATGACTATCTATTAATCTGTATTTCTTAATTATACATTATATTTTTAAATGAGCTACACAAACACAATACCTTAATCAAGAGCAGAAATATATATAACAAAATTGACCTTAAATTTGTATCAAAAGACCAAGAGTCATACCATTGCAAAGTATCCATCACTATAGCATATCCCCCTTTAAATGAAAACAAATGTTTATAAACAATCATTTTGGGAATTTTTTTTTCTATTTTTTTTTATTTTAAAAATTTCCATCTCCTTCCCTCCTCCTCTCCCCTCCCTCCCTTCCTTCTCCCCCTTCCCTCCCCTCCCCTCCACGCATACCTCCCCTCCCTCCCTCTCAAGGCCAAGGAGCCATCAGGGTTCCCCACTCTATGCTAAGACCAAGGTCCTCCCAACTCCCCCCAGGTCCAGGAAGGTGATCGACCAAGCTGAGAAGGCTCCCACAGAGCCCGTCCATGCAGAAGAATCAGAGCCCAGAGCCATTGTCCTTTGCTTCTCAGTCAGCCCCCGCTGTTGGCCACATTCAGAGAGACGGGTTTGGTCGCATGATCCATCAGTCCCATTCCAACTGGAGTTGGTGATCTCCCATTAGCTCTGTCCCACCGTCTCCATGAGTGAACGCACCCCCCTCCTTCCTGACTTTCTCCCTCATGTTCTCGCTCCTTCTGCTCCTCATCAGGACCTTGGGAGCTCAGTCCAGTGCGCCAATGTGGGGCTCAGTCACCTTCCCCATCTGTCGCCAGATGGAGGTTCCCTCACGGTCCTGATTTTGTTTCTCATGTTCTCTCTCCTTCTGCTCCTCATCAGGACCTTGGGAGCTCAGTCCGGTGCTCCAATGTGGGGCTCTGTCATTTTCTTCATCTATCGTCAGGTGTAGGTTCTATGGTGATATGCAAGAAATTCATCAGTATGGCTACAGGAACTGGCCTTTTCAGGCTCCCTCTCCTCAGCTGCCCAAGGAACTAACTGGGGGCGTCTCCCTGGAAACCTGGGAACCCCTCTAGGGTCAAGTCTCTTGACAACCCTCAGGTAGCTCCTTAAATTAAGATATATGCTTCCCTGCTCCCATATCCACCCTTCCTATATCCCAAGCACCCCATTCCTCCGAGCTCCCCCCGTTCTCCCCTTCACACTTTTCTCTCCCCATCTTCCCTTGGCCCAGTCTTGCCCAACCCTCAAGTTCCCAATTTTGCCTGGCGATCGTGTCTACCTCCAATATCCAGGATGATTACTATATCTTTTTTTGGGAGTTCACCTTCTTATTATCTTCTCAAGGATCCCAAATTTATAGGCTCGATGTCCTTTAATTATGGCTAGAAACCGACTATGAGTGAGTACATCCCATGTTCATCTTTATGGGTCTGGGTTACCTCACTCAGAATAGTGTTTTCTATTTCCATCCATTTGCCTGCAAAATTCAAGATGTCATTGTTTTTTACCACTGAGTAGTATTCTAGCATGTATATATTCCACAGTTTCTTCATCCATTCTTCCACTGAAGGGCATCTAGGTTGTTTCCAGGATCTGGCTATTACAAATAATGCTGCTATGAAGATAGATGAGCATATGCTTTTGTTGTATGATTGGGCATCTCTTGGGTAGATTCCCAAGAGTGGAATTGCTGGGTCCTGGGGTAGGTTGAACCCGAATTTCCTGAGAAACCGCCACACTGCTTTCCAAAGTGGTTGCACAAGTTTGCATTCCCACCAGCAATGGATGAGTGTACCCCTTACCCTACAACCTCTCCAGCAAAGGTTATTATTGGTGTTTTGGATTTTAGCCAATCTGACAGGTGTAAGATGATATCTCAAAGTTGTTTTGATTTGCATTTCCCTGATAGCTAGGGAGGTTGAGCATGACCTTAAGTGTCTTTTGGCCATTCGAACTTCTTCTGTTGAGAATTCTCTGTTCAGTTCAGCACCCCATTTTTTAATTGGGTTAATTGGCATTTTGCCGTCTAGTCTCTTGAGTTCCTTATATATTTTAGAGATCAGACCTTTGTCAGTTGCAGGGTTGGTGAAGATCTTTTCCCAGTCAGTAGGCTGCCTTTGTGTCTTAGTGACAATGTCCTTTGCTTTACAGAAGCTGCTCAACTTCAGGAGGTCCCATTTATTCAATGTTGCCCTTAAAGTCTGTGCAGCTGGGGTTATGCGTAGGAAACGGTTCCCTGTGCCCATTTGTTGTAGAGTACTTCCCACTTTCTCCTCTATCAAGCTCAATGTGTTCAAATTAATATTGAGGTCTTTAATCCATTTGGACTTGAGTTTTGTGCATGGTGATAGATATGGATCTACTTTCATTCTTCTACAGGTTGACATCCAGTTATGCCAGCACCATTTGTTGAAGATGCCCTCTTTCTTCCATTGTGTACTTTTGGCTCCTTTATCAAAAATCAGGTGTTCATAGGTTTGTGGTTTAAGATCCGGGTCTTCTATACGATTCCACTGGTCAACTTCTCTGTTTTTATGCCAATACCAAGCTGTTTTCAATACTGTAGCTTTGTAATAGAGTTTGAAGTCAGGGATGGTAATGCCTATAGAAGAACCTTTATTGTATAAGATTTTTTTGGCTATCCTGGGTTTCTTGTTTTTCCATATAAAGTTGATTATTGTCCTCTCAATCTCTGTGAAGAATTTTAATGGGACCTTGATTGGGATTGCATTGAATCTATAGATTGCTTTTGGAAGAATTGCCATTTTTACTATGTTGATCCTCCCAATCCACGAGCAGGGGAGATCCTTCCATTTTCTGGTATCCTCTTCAATTTCTTTCTTCAAAGACTTAAAGTTCTTGTCAAATAAATCCTTCACTTCCTTGGTTAGAGATACTCCCAGATATCTTATGCTATTTGTGGCTATTGTGAAAGGTGATACTACTCTGATTTCCCTCTCTGCTTCCTTATCCTTTGTGTATAAAAGGGCGACTGATTTTTTGGAGTTGATCTTGTAACCTGCCACGTTACTGAAGGAGTTTATCAGCTGTAGGAGTTCTTTGGTGGAGTTTTTGGGGTCGCTTATGTATACTATCATATCATCTGCAAATAATGAAAGTTTAACTTCTTCCTTTCCAAATTGAATCCCCTTGATTCCCTTATGTTGTCTTATTGCTATTGCTAGAACTTCAAGCACTATATTGAAGAGATAAGGAGAGAGTGGACAGCCTTGTCGTGTTCCTGAATTTAGTGGGATAGCCTTGAGTTTCTCTCCGTTTAATTTGATGTTAGCTGTCGGCTTGCTGTAAATAGCTTTTATTATATTTAGGAATGACCCTTGTATCCCTAATCTCTCCAAGACCTTTATCATAAAAGGGTGCTGAATTTTGTCAAATGCTTTTTCAGCATCTAATGAGATGACCATATGGTTTTTTTTCCTTCAGTTTATTTATATGATGGATTACATTGATAGATTTTCGTATGTTGAACCAGCCCTGCATCTCTGTGATGAAGCCTACTTGATCGTAATGGATAATTTTTCTAATGTGTTCTTGGATTCGGTTTGCCAGTATTTTATTGAGAATTTTTGCATCAATGTTCATGAGTGAGATTGGCCTGTAATTCTCTTTCTTGGTTGAGTCTTTGTGTGGTTTAGGTATCAGGGTAACTGTAGCTTCATAGAAGGAATTTGGCAGTGACTCTTGTGTTTCTATATTATGAAATACCTTAAGGAGTATAGGTATTAGGTCTTCTTGGAAGTTCTGGTAGAATTCCGCATTGAAACCATCTGGTCCTGGGCTCTTTTTGGTAGGGAGGTTTCTGATAACAGTTTCTAATTCTTCGCGACTTACAGGACGATTTAGAGCATTTACCTGGTCCTGGTTTAACTTTGGTATATGGTATTTATCTAAAAAACTGTCCATTTCTTTTACATTTTCCAATTTTGTGGCATACAGGCTTTTGTAGTAAGATCTAATGATTCTCTGAATTTCCTCTGTGTCTGTGGTTATGTCCCCCTTTTCATTTCTGATCTTATTAATTTGCGTGTTCTCCCTCTGCCATTTGATTAGTTTGGCTAAGGGTTTGTCAATCTTGTTGATTTTCTCGAAGAACCAGCTTCTTGTTTCATTGATTCTTTGGATTGTTTTCTGTGTTTCTATTTTGTTGATTTCTGCCCTCAATTTGATTATTTCCAGTCTTCTACTTCTCCTAGGTGAGTCTGCTTCTTTTTTTTCCAGAGCTTTCAGGTGTGCTGTTAAGTCACCAATGAGTGCTTTCTCCGTTTTCTTTAAGTGGGCACTTAGTGCTATGAACTTTCCTCTTAGCACTGCTTTCATTGTGTCCCATAGGTTTGAGTATGTTGTGTCTTTGTTTTCATTAAATTCAAGAAAGACTTTAATTTCTTTCTTTATTTCTTCCTTGACCCAGGTGTGGGTCAGTAGTTGACTGTTCAGTTTCCATGAGTTTGTGGGCTTTCTGGGGGTAGCATTGTTGTTGAATTCTAATTTTAATCCATGGTGATCCGATAAGACACAGGTGGTTACTAATATTTTTTTGTAACTGTGGAAGTTTGCTTTGTTACCAAGTATATGGTCAATTTTCGAAAAGGTTCCATGAGCCGCAGAGAAGAAGGTATATTCTTTCCTATTTGGGTGGAATGTTCTATAGATGTCTGTTAAGTCCATTTGGTTCATTACCTCCATTAAGTCTTTCAATTCTCTGTTAGGTTTCTGTCTGATTGACCTGTCCATTGGTGAGAGAGGAGTGTTGAAGTCTCCAACTATTAGTGTGTGTGGTTTGATGGCTGCCTTGAGTTCTAGAAGTGTTTCTTTTACATAAGTGGGAGCTTTTATATTAGGGGCATAGATATTCAGGATTGAGACTTCATTCTGATGGATTTTTCCTGTTATGAGTATAAAGTGTCCCTTTCCATCTCTTCTGATTGCTTTTAGTTTGAAGTCAACTTTGTTGGAAATTAGTATGGCCACACCCGCTTGTTTCTTAGGGCCATTTGCTTGATAAACCTTTTCCCAACCCTTTACTCTGAGTAGGTGTCTGTCTTTGTGGTTGAGGTGTGTTTCTTGTAAACAGCAAAATGTTGGATTCTGTTTTCGTATCCAGTCTCTTAGCCTGTGCCTTTTTATAGGTGAATTGAGTCCATTGATATTAAGTGATATTAATGACCAGTGGTTGTTAACTTCAGTCATTTTTAGTAGTAGAGTTTGTGTGTTTCCCTTCTTCTAGTTGTGCTGGTGAAGGGTCGCTAGATGCCTGAGTTATTGTGGGCGTTGTTGGACTCCTTGGTTTGTGATTTTCCTTCTATTACTTTCTGCAAGGCTGGATTTGTGGCTGCGTATTGTTTAAATCTGTTTTTGTCCTGGAATATCTTGTTTTCTCCATCAATGGTGAATGCAAGCTTTGCTGGGTATAATAGTCTAGGCTTGCATCCATGTTCCCTTAGTGTCTGTAGCGCATCTATCCAAGCTCTTCTGGCTTTCATGGTTTCCATTGAGAAGTCAGGTGTAATTCTGATAGGTTTCCCTTTATATGTTACTTGACCTTTTTCCTTTGCAGCTCTTAATATCTGTTCTTTATTCTGTATGTTTTGTGTTTTGATTATTATATGGCGTGGGGATGCTTTCTTTTGATCCAGTCTATTTGGTGTTCTGTAGGCTTCTTGTACCTTCGTAGGAACCTCCTTCTTTAGGTTGGGGAAGTTTTCTTCTATAATTTTGTTGAATATGTTTTCTGGGCCTTTGAGTTGTAATTCTTCTCCTTCTTCTACCCCAATTATTCTTAGGTTTGGTCTTTTCATGGTGTCCCAGATTTCCTGAATGTTTTGTGTTAAGAATTTGTTAGATTTGTTTAGTTCTTTAATCTGTGAGTTTATTTCCTCTATAGTATCTTCAGAGTCCGAGATTCTTTCTTCCATCTCTTGTATTCGGTTGGAAATACTTGTCTCTGAAGTTTCTGTTCGTTTACTCAGAGTTTCCATTTCCAGTCGTCCCTCAGATTGTGTTTTCTTCAGTACCTCCATTTCATTTATCAGGTCTTGTACTGTTTCCCTTACCTGTTTGATTGCTTTTTCTTGATTTTCTTGTTTTTCTTGGGTATCTTTGAGTGATTTATTTATTTCGTCTACCTTTTTGTTTGTCATCTCCATTTCTTTATGGCAGTTTTTTACCTCCTGTTTAAGGTCCTCTATTATTTTCATAAAGTACTGTTTAATGTCGGTTTCTTCTATATCTTCTGGGGTAGGGTGTTCAATTCTTGTTGTTTCGGGATGTCTGGCTTGTGGTGATGTCATGTTGCCTCTCATGTTGTTGGAGGAGCTCCTGCATTGGCGCCTGCCCATCTCTTCCTTCAAAAGGAGCCCGGAGGCGTTTGGTGTCCTAGACCAATCTTTGCTGTGACTGAAACTGGTTGGATCTCCCCAGTGCCAGAGGAGGACCTATTCCTTGCGTCACAATCTGAAGAAGCCCGCACTCCCTTGCAGGAATCCTCAGCCCTGCCTGGAGGCCAGAGTCTGACCCCTTTGGGTGGATGGCCTTAGAACAGGAGCAGGACACCTGGGAACACTAAGGAAAACTTGGGAGACACAGGGACCGGGGAACCGACACAAGCCTGCAGAGGGAAGTGGGGGTAGGGGGGTCTGTGCTCTCTTCCAGGGCAGGTTGCCCCAGGGTCCGCATTCACTCACCAGTTCAGATGGAATGTCAGGGCACAGGATCAGGGATTCCAGGCAGCCCAGGGTCGCAGCCCAGACAAAAGGGCCAAGGTGGGGGCAGGGCGGGATGGAATACCACACAGCGAACCTGGCAGCACAATCTGAAGGAGCCCGCACCCCTCCGCAGGAATCCTCAGACCTGCCTGGAGGCCAGAGTCTGACCCCTTTGGGTGGATGGCCTTAGAACAGGAGCAGGACACCTGAGAACACTAAGGAAAACTTGGGAGACACAGGGACCGGGGAACCGACACAAGCCTGCAGAGGGAAGTGGGGGTAGGGGGGGTCTGTGCTCTCTTCCAGGGCAGGTTGCCCCAGGCTCCGCATTCACTCACCAGTTCAGATGGAATCCCAAGCTGTTTTCATTATTTAGTTCTCTAGTAGAGCCTGAAGTCAGGGACGGTGATGAATCCGGGGGTTCTTTTCTTGTACAGGATTGTTTTTGCTGTCCTGGGTATTTTTTTTCCACATGAAGTTGCCTATTGTTTTTTCAAGGTCTGTGAAGAATTGTGTTGTGATTTTGATGGGGATTGCATTGAATCTCTAGATTGCTGTAGTAAGAGGGTCATTTTTAATATGTTTATCCTGTCTTACCAAGAACATGGGTGATCTTTCCAATTTCTGGTATCATCTTCAATCTCTTTCTTCAAATACTTAAAGTTCTTTTCATACAGGTCTTTCCCTTCTTTGGTTAGCATTACCCCAAGATATTTTATCATATTTTTGGCTATTGTAAGTTGTAATGTTTCTGTGATTTCTTTTTCAGCCCTTTTATTATTTATATATAGGAATGCTAATGATTTTTAATTGATATTGTATCCTCCCATATTACTGAAGGTGTTCAGCATCTTCATGCTCTTGCTATAACTATATGTCAATATGTAGAAGAATGCAAATAGATCTATATTTATCCCCATGCACAAAACTCAAGTCCAAATGGATTACAGAACTCATCATAAATCCAGCAATGCTGAACCTCATTGAAGAGAAAGTGAGAACTAACCTTGAACATATGGGCACAGGAGACCACTTCCTAATGATAACATCAGTATCAGAGACCCTGAGAGCAACAATTAAAAAATGGAACCTCTTGAAACTAAGAAGGTTTTCTAAGGCAAAATTCACAGTCAATACGGCAAAAAAAAAAAAAAAAAAAAAAAAAAAAAAAAAAAGCTGCCTGCAGAATGGGAAAAGAGCTTCACTAACCCCACATCAGACATGGAACCGATCTCCAAAATATATTAAAGCTCAAGAAACTAGACTTGAAAATACCAAAAAATCTACTCAAAAAATGAGTTACATATCAAAGAATTCTCAACAGAAGAATTATAAATAGCCCAAAAAAACAACTTAAGGAATTGCTCAACATCCTTACTCATGAGGGAAATGCAAATAAAAATGACACTGATATACCATCTTACTCCATTCAGGGTGGCTAAGTTAAAAAAAACCACCAATGATAGCTTATGCTGGAGAGGAGGATGAGGACTAAGGTAAACACTCCCCCATTGCTGGTGGGAGTTCAAATGTTTACAGCCACTTTGGAAATCAGTATGGTGGTTTCTCAAAAAATTATTAATCAAACTACCTCAAGACCTAGCAATACTACTCTTGGGCGATAGTCAAATAGCCACACTGATACCACAAGGACATTTGCTCAGCTGTGTTCATATCAGTATTATTTCACAAATCCAAAACCTGGAAACAACCTAGAATCCCCTCAAAAAAAGAATAGATAAAGAAAATGTACATTTACACAATGGAGTACTGCTCAGTGGTTTAAACACACACACACACACACACACACACACACACACACACACACACAAATTTGCCTTTTAAATTTGCTTGCAAATGGATGGAACTAGAAAAAAGCATCCTGAGAGAGATAACCAGGACCCAGAAAGATAATCGTGCTATGTACTTACCCATAAGTGGTTACTAGAAGGAAAATAATGGATAACTAGCCTATATTCCACAACTCCAGAGAAACTAGGGAACAAGAAGGACCCTAAGAGAGACATACATGAGTACCAATGGAACTGAATCGAAGACCCAGATATTAATCCACACACCTTCAAACACCTAATTTTTGACAAAGAAGCAAAAATATCAAATGGAAAAAAGAAAGCATATTTTACAAATGGTGCTGGCATAACTGGATATCAATATGTAGAAGAATGAAAATAGACCCCTATCTATCACCGTGTACAAAACTCATGTCCAAATAGATCAAAGACCTCAACATAAAGCCAGCCACACTGAACCTTATAAAAGAGAAAGTGGGAAGTACACTTGAATGCATTGGCACAGGAGACCACTTCCTAAATATAACCCCAGCAGCACAGACACTGAGAGAACAAGTATTAAATGGGAACTCCTGAAACTGAAAAGCTTCTGTAAAGCAAAGGACATGGTCAACAAGACAAAAGACAGTCTACAGAATAAGAAAATATCTTTACTAACCCCACATCAGATAGAGGTCTGATCTCCAAAATATACAAAGAACTCAAGAAATTGGTCATCAAAAGAACAAATAATACAATAAAAAATGGAGTACAGACCTAAACAGAGAACTCTTAACAGAGGAATCTAAAATGGCTGAAAGACACTTAAGGAAATGTTCAACATCCTTAGTCATCAGAGAAATGCAAATCAAAACAATGCTGAGATTCCATCTTATACCTATAAGAATGGCCAAGATCAAAAACACTGATGACAACTTATGCTGTAGAGGCTGTGGAGTAAAGAGAACACTCCTGCATTGCTGGTGGGAATGCAAACTTGTACAACCCCTTAGGATGTCAGTGTGGCAGTTTCTCAGAATATTAGGAAACAACGTTCCTCAAGACCCAGTAATACCACTTTTGGGTATATATCCAAAGGATGCTCAATTGTGCCACAAGGACATTTGCTCAACTGTGTTCATATCAGCTTTGTTTGTCATAGCCAGAACCTGGAAATAATTACACAACGGAGTACTACACAGCAGAAAAAATAATGACATCTTTAATTTGCAGGCAAATGGATGGAGTTAGAAAACATCATATTGAGTTACATAACCCAGATCTAGAAATACAATTATCTTATGTACTCAATCATATGTGGTTTTTAAACATAAAGCAAAGAAAGCCAGCCTACAAATCACAATCTCAGAGAACCTAGACAACAATGAGGACCCTAAGAGATACATACATTGATCTAGTCTACATGGGAAGTAGAAAAAGACAAGATCTCCTAAGGAGCATGGGGACCATGTGAGAGGATTCAAGGGAAGGGGAGAGGCAAGAAGAGAAGTAAAGGAAAATGTAGAGATCAATACCATCAATAAAAAGAAAAAAATCTCCACTTAAAAATAAAAAAAAAGTCCAAGGTCCTCCCAGCTCCCCCTAAGTCCAGGAAGGTGAGCAACTAAACTGACAAGGCTCACAGTGAGCCCGTCCATGCTGTAGAGTTCATGCTCAACACCGTTGTCCTTGGACTTAACATAGTGAAGGGAACCCTAATGGCTCTTTGGCTTGGAGAGGGGCGGAGTGGGGGTATGGGTGGAAGGGAGGGGAGGGAAGGGGGAGTAGGAGGGGAGGAGATGGAAATTTTTAATAAAAAAATGAGAAAAAAATAAAAATAAAAAAAATAAAATGAAAAACAAAAAATAAATAAATAAATAAAATAGAAAGAAAGAAACACACCTGCCTCTCTATTCCTGAAATCCAAGGTCTGGATATTAGCCACACCTCTTGACAATATCCTTGACAGAGCAGAACTCCCTTATCTAAATCTAGGTGAGGTGTTTGTTTGAGGTAGAAACAGAATAACCTTGAAGGAAGAGAGGTAAATTCCTACTCTCTTATCTTTGGTCTAGGTGGAAATAGGCTCACATTTTTAGGCCTCCATATCCAGTATCTCAAAATTGGAGATGAACTTGGATTGGGCCAGACTCAAGTGAAGGGTTGAAGCAGGCTGCCTTTGCAGAATCAGTTTATTTTGATATAGTTTGATACTGGCAGACTTTTAGGACTGGGGATAATTGGCAGTGATTAAATTTTGAGAGTTGTCATAATGTATGATTCATTTATTATTCCATATATTATCAAACCATAATACATTTAGGAATCCTTCCCAGGTGTCAAAATGATAGAAAAATATTGCAAAATTCTGATGTTTCTTGAAGACTTACAGTAATGATGAGATATGTGTATACATGCACAATTTTTGTAATTCTGAGAATTATATAAACTGTAAAAATAACTATTACTTATTCTTCTCCAATAAGGGTGCAAGTTACTTGTAGGTATATAGAATTAGATAGAAGACCCCTTTGAAATTTAACAGTGTTATGGTGTTTTAATTCTTTAAAATATTGCATCCTAAAGTGTTCAAGTGCTATTTCCTCTGAATGACTCATACAAGCCAAGGTATTTCAGTGGGGTTCAAAAGCTGAATGCTTTGTGATGTTATCCTATTTCACTGTTGAAGAGACTAATTTTTTGAAAAGTAAGCAACGATTCTAAGTTCAAATAGCAGGTGAAATGACTTGAGTTTAAATTATGATTTTCATCATTTCAAAGTAGCTATGCTCTTTGACCCTTACAATATTTTTGTTTGGCATTCGTTGTTGTCAGTAATATTTTCTTTTTATCATATGTTACATCAAATTAACTCTCAGTTTAGAAAATACCTATCATATATGTATATGTTATATGCGACTTGATATCTCATTAATTGCGTTAGATTGAACTTGGTGGCTTGCCATATTTAATAATTGTTTAAGTTTACAGAATCCATGTGCTTTGGATAATAGTAACACAGAAATGATTCACATAGGGAATTTGAGAACCATGTCAGTTATCAGATTGCACAGTCACTACTGAAGAATGGAGGGATCGATTTCACCAATGATAGAAAAATCCAACCAAATAAAACCTTTCTCACCTCATTTGTGTGAGAGTAAAGTACAGACCTTGAGAGAGACTGATTTGTGCTAATTATAGAGTCAGTTCAGAATGTTAGAACCAGTTATGCCTCCATGATTACCTTTATCTTTTGAACTCATGTGTTGGGAAAGTTGCAAATAAATTATTTTCTTTTTTTCTGGCACTCAGCATGATTATCTCAGTATTTATGCCCTATTTTAATAATGCTACTGGTTTCATGATGAGTAAATAGGACGAGTTTGTCATTACTGCTGACCTCCAGTGGAAGATTTCTCTATATTTCATTCCTTACTCATTTACAACCTAAGATCAGACTTAGGGAACAGATATTGCCTTCTGTCTAAAGCACGTTTGATACATTTTATAGTTTTACTAAAATTAAATATATTTACACCATTTTGCCTTCACTTTCTTCCCTCAAACCCTGCTTATGGAGCCCCTATTATTCCCTTTCAATTAATGACTTCATTTCTTTATTTTTTATTATTTCAAATATACATGCGCACAAAGACATACACACACATACACATACAACATGTTGAGTCCGTTTAATATCACTTGTTTGTTCTTAAACTGGGTTGGACACTTAGGACTGAGTAAACCACTAAGGGGCTCATCCTTGACTAATATTAATTTCTTGTTCTCTGCAGAATTAATCATCTATAGATCTTTTATTAGGGTATAGCTCAGTGAGAGTACCTTTTCAAAAGAGGATGTACACTGGTGTGGACATTATTCAAGTCTTATATAGGTTTTCATGTTGTTGAAGAATCATAAATATTGGATACTAGAAATGGAAGAATTAATTTTCATATTAATAGAAATCTAGTGTTAAAGCAAGTAAGAATTACAATTTTTAACTAGAAGAAATATGTAGTTATATGTAAATTATTTCTCAAATAAAGCACGATATTATATTCATTACATTTTAAACCACCAATGATTGAATTGTGTTAATTTTGTGTTTTTCCTTGTATCATTTAGTTATGAAATAAGTAGCATTGCTCCTAATCTCAAATAAATAAGTGTTCAGATAATATACTATGACCTTGATTCCCCATTTCAAAAATAACTCTTGCATTGGGACCATTTGACTCCACTTCTAATTATCTTAAGAGCTTAGAAAATATTAACAATATCTTTTTAGACTTACTGAGTGAATAGTCTTTAGTCCATAACATCTTTACTTGCAATTGTTCATTGCCATGAGTCATTGATTTGGTTCAAAGCCTCTGGCTACTGCTACATCCTCCATGTTGGGTCCTCTCTGGGACTTCTCTTGACTATCCTTGTGTCATGGAGATCCTACAGCTTTGGATCTGTAGTTCTGGCCCTTTCACATGATTCAGCAGTTTGATGGGCATTAGATTCTCCTCTTCACTGTGTGTGGTGTGGTAATATTGGATGTCAATTTGGGTGTGTCTGGAGAAACTGATTTTTGCCTACTTGAGTTCAGGTCTCACTGATGAGTTCATTTTCCTTGTTTCTGAACTCACTACCTTGTTGCTACCTCTGCTGTTGCCATCACTGCTACATTCCTTCCTTGATATGAGAACCCAGCTTCTTCCAGCTGCCACCTGATGATCAGGCCATATCCAGGAATCCTCCAGGCCTTCAGTCAGCAAAACAAACTGTTGAGGCCAACAGACTGGTAGACTGAGAAGTTCCCAGATGTTCACCCTCTCAGTGTGATGACAGCCATAGTCAGACTGCTCAGGCTACACTGTGCGAGACGATCTACTGAGTCTCTATTTGATAAGTGTCTACTACACTTGCTCATTCCTATAGATAACCCTGAACAACCTATGTGCCATTTCTGTTATCTTTTTTTATTAAAAATTTCCTCCTCCTCCCCACCTCCCATTTTCCTCCTACTCCCCCGACTCCTCTCCCCCCCTCTCCAGTCCAAAGAGCAATCAGGGTTCCCTGCCCTGTGGGAAGTCCAAGGTCCTCCCCCCCACTCCAGGAAGGTGCAGCATCTAAACAGACTAGGATCCCTCAAAGCCAGTACATGCAGTAGGATCAAAAGCCAGTGCCATTGTCCTTGGCTTCTCAGCAGCCCTCATTGTCCACCACATTAGAGAGTCCGGTTTGATCCCATGCTTTTTCAGTCCCAGTCGAGCTGGCCTTGGTGTGCTCCCATTAGATCAGCCTCACCGTCTCAGTGGATGGGCGCACCCCTAGCAGTCCTGACTTCCTTGCTCATGTTCTCCCTCCTTCAGCTCCTCATTTGGGCCTTGGGAGCTCAGTCCAGCACTTCAATGTGGGTCTCTGTTTCTATCTCCATCCATCGCCAGATGAAGCTTCTATGGTGATATGCAAGATATTCATCAGTATGGCTATAGGAAAGGACCATTTCATGCTCCCTCTCCTCAGCTGCCCAAGGAACTAGCTGGGGACATCTCCATGGATACCTGGTAAACCCTCTAAAGTGAAGTCTCTTGCCAACCTTAAAATAGCTCCCTTAACTAAGATATCTTCTTCCCTGCTCCCCTATCCACCCTTCCTCCATCCCAACCATCCCATTTCCCCAGGGTCTCCCCATCCTCCCCTCCTCACTTTTCTCTCCCCATCTCCCCATCTTTAACTAGGGATACATGTGAGGTTTGAGTGAAGTCTGAATTTTATGATTTTGTTAAAGGCATATGATTAATAACATTTAAACCCTGGTTCTAGCTGCCTTCTTAATGAATATCTCTGAGTAATAACTTTCTAGTATAGCAATCATAACAGTTACAGACAAAATACATTATGATAGGTCTACTTTAGCTATTTAGAAGAATTTCTGTTTGAAACATTCATTTTTAAATTCTAAACAAATTACTTTTAACTTATTAGCATTAACATTCTTACTTATACTGTATTTATTTTAGTTACAAACTATTACAGTGTTTCAGCTGTTGCCTTTGAAGATAATTTTCCTATTATATACACATTTAAATTTGAAGATAGTTGTTTCATATACTCATGTGGCATTTAATGGATAGAAATATACTATTAGTGAAGCTAATGGCAGACAGTCTTAAATACACTGAGGCTGTCTGTACAACCTATTATCTCTAAGCTGTAAATTAGTGTAGCATGTTATTATGGTGAATACTGTATAAAACTGCAATGCAATGGTATACGTGCATCTAAATAAGTGTATGAAAGGGAAAGATGCATCAGTGCTAAGGAATAAAAATTCCTCATCCCCATTTTAATATTATAGGGTCTCCATGGCATATGTTGCCACATCATTAAGTGAAAAAGTGTTATCAATAACATTGTTATTCAGTGCACAACTATAAATGCCATGTAGCTAATGACTATCCAAAATATATATAAAAAATAATGAGGAGTTGGCTCAGTGGAACAGCTTGCTTAGCCTTCATGAAGCACTGAATTTAATCTACACATCAATAAATGAATGAATGAATAACAAATACACAAATAAATGCATAAAAAGAATATACTTATGTTGATAGGTAAGATTGAATCTAAGACTATCCTAGAACTTGTATTAAATTAATAGAATAAAGGAATGCTCTCTTAAACCATAGAGCAACCAGTATTTGTTAGATGATAAATACCCATGTATAAAATATGAGAATATTCCTTATACTTTGTAAAATATTTATCTGTCAGCCATTTAAAGAAGAGAAATATAAATTTCATACTTATCTATCAATTATAGAGTCAGGGTAGCCTTTCAACTTAAAATGGTTTTCTGATAGGACTACCAAGCAAGACGAATGGCTAGACTCTGTCTTCATGGGATCAGGGAAGGAGGTAGTCAAAGTAAAAGCAAGCAAACAAATATACTTTATAGGAAAGCGAAAATGGTACATGACAACACATGAAAAATAATCCAAGTACAGTCCCCTGCTAATAGAAAGGATAGCAGAAGATACGTCACAGCAATCCTATCCTTGTGACAGTACCACAAGCGTCAGGCTCAGTTGTGGGCTTTGGTGATGCAATATTGTTCTGGTGTATGAGTCAATGGTGGAAGGAAATTTCACCTTCCATGCTGTATCGCTCAGAGAACAACAGATAGGCACCATCTTTGGAGAGAGCCTATCATTAAAACATGAGCTACCTCAAGGGCTAAAAACAAGGAGCAAACAGAGACCAGGGTGCCTCAACCTGACTTAGCACAAGCCAAGGACAAGAAAGGGTTCAAGGGAAAGACTCTGACAAACCAATTCTTAAAGGTGACAAGAGGTTCCTCTAAGGCAGGAAAGAAAAGTTTGCCCTTAATAACAAGAAGATCTCAGCTGATAAAGCACCTGGATGTCGTTGTTCTCCGCCCAAGGCCAGCAGGAAGGCCAGACTCGGGAGCCAGCTCTCTGCTGCATGGGCCCTTGATACAAAAAGCTTCATTTCTCCAGCAGGATGGTCTGATACTCAGTAGAACAAGTCTCTAGCCTCCACATATATCAGAAATATGCTTGGTACCCATATGCTCCATGCACTTAAGATGCACTCCATACATCTCACCATCACCAGTCAGCATGCTCGAGTCAGGGTGTGCTCTGGGACTTTTAGGGGCATGAGGAAATTCTGCCCAATGTATAGTTTAAGCAGCTAGTTATGGCTAGCAGAGACCCTAGTGAGCAAGGTAGGAAAATGAGCACAGAGAAGATAGCCATCTCTCTGACCTTTGTGTAGTAGACTCAGCAACCATGTGGATAAGAGTCCATTAAGTCCAATCAGGCTTCCTTTCCACCATCCACATACTTACCACTGTATCAAACCAAAAGAGAAGCCATTTGAACACTTTATTCTGTGGACTCTTTACTTTTTCTTTCTTTTTGTTTCATTTCTTTGTCTTCAGTTGACTTATAGTTCGCCGATTCACTTACTATACTCAATATGTTTAAATTATTATACATTTTAATTTGTATCATAATTGGTATAATTCTCCATGCACTCAGAAACTTTTATTTATGCATCTTTTACATGATTGGACAATCTTTTCCACCTTAGTTCTTTTTTTTTTCTTTCTCATGGTTTATTTTTTTTTATATTAAAAAATTTCCATCTCCTTCCCTCCTCCTCCCCCTCCCTCCGCTCCTCCTCCCCCTTCCCGCCCCTCCTTCTCCCCCTTCCCTTCCCTTCCCTCCACCCATACCTCCCCTCCCTCCCTCTCAAGGCCAAGGAGCCATCAGGGTTCCCCACTCTATGCTAAGTCCAAGGTCCTCCCAACTCCCCCCAGGTCCAGGAAGGTGATCGACCAAGCTGAGAAGGCTCCCACAGAGCCCGTCCATGCAGAAGAATCAGAGCCCAGCGCCAATGTCCTTTGCTTCTCAGTCAGCCCCCGCTGTTGGCCACATTCAGAGAGACGGGTTTGGTCGCATGATCCATCAGTCCCATTCCAACTGGAGTTGGTGATCTCCCTTTAGTTCTGTCCCGCCGTCTCCATGAGTGAACGCACCCCTCACGTTCCTGACTTTCTCCCTCATGTTCTCGCTCCTTCTGCTCCTCATCAGGACCTTGGGAGCTCAGTCCAGTGCTCCAATGTGGAGCTCAGTCACCTTCCCCATCTGTCGCCAGCTGGAGGTTCCCTCACGGTCCTGACTTTCTTTCTCATGTTCTCCCTCCTTCTGCTCCTCATCAGGACCTTGGGAGCTCAGTCCGGTGCTCCAATGTGGGGCTCTGTCATTTTCTTCATCTATGGTCAGGTGGAGGTTCTATGGTGATATGCAAGAAATTCATCAGTATGGTTATAGGAACTGGCCTTTTCAGGCTCCCTCTCCTCAGCTGCCCAAGGAACTAATCCACCTTAGTTCTTAATGATTATTTTTTCTCCATCTTTTTTCTTTTTGCGTGCTTATGTTTCTTATTTTTTCCTCCCAATCTATTGAACGTTTAGCAATAATTTGACTTTAGATGTTCGTGAGAATGATTTTTAAAATAATCTTACATTTCCATTTGTGTTCACATTAATATTTTTTGCTTTGGTATTTATTTATTTACTTTTGATTTATCATGATTCATTATTAGAAAATATAATGGATTTTTCCTATTCCATGTTTCCATCTCTGTCTTTCCAGGAGAGATTTAGAGATTGCCTGCTTTTGTTTCTCTCAACTTCAAATAAAATTCTTTTCAGCCTTTCTTCTGAATCCGTTTCTAAATTCATTTATTAGTGAACTAAGAACCTACAAAAAGTAACCCCAATTTCTCCAGTAAATATAATTTTCCAAAGGCACCTGTTTATGATAAATAACAATGTTAAAGCAATATATAGATGTAAGGAGTGATTGGGTTCCTAACTTTATTATATACTTTCCTTTTTACTTGTGGTATAAATAGGTCCTAAAAGCTCCCATATTAATAACTCATTTGTACTGTGAACCCAAAGGAAATCTTGCCCTTCACCTCCCAGTCTCTAGAGAACACTGTTGCTTTTTTGCCATAAACAAAGGATGGCTTCTGCACTGGGAGATCACAGAAGAAAATGAAAGTCTTCCCAAGGTCACTGTTTAATAATAGTCAAAGAGAAAGACATTAGCTAAAGGAATCGCTATTCTTTAACAGTTTTTCAACATTTGAAAGTTTCTTTTTCTTTAAAAAGTCCTTTAACCAATAGCTAAATCTGGAACAGCTTTTTTTTTCCCTCATTTTTTTAATTCAAGATTTCCATCTCCTCCCCTCCTTCTCCCCATTCCCTCCCCTCCCTTCCACCCATACCCCCACTCCACCCCTCTCCAAAGACAAAGAACCATCAGGGTTCCCTTCACTATGTTAAGACCAAGGTCCTCCCAGCTCCCGCTAAGTCCAGGAAGGTGAGCAACCAAAGTGACAAGGCTCACAGTGAGCCCGTCCATGCTGTAGGAACAGCTTTTTAAAGGGCAAGAATCTCCAATTGCTATAAATTCAGAAAGGTTAGAAAAGTTATTGTGGGTCTTTAACAACAGGAGATAAAAACCAGCTCTCTTGTTGAAAACAATTCTTAAAATACTTTTAAGATTAAGATTCATCAATGAAAGGATAGGAAGTTATGAAAATCTTGTCACTGTCTTCCTTATCTAAGTAAATATAGCATAGTTTCAAACCACATTAGCCTCTTCTGACCATTAATGCAGGTTACTAGAACAGGTCTGCTTCCTAAGGCCTGCTGGTCATGTGTGAATATTTCTGAAGCATGCTGAAACTCTACATTCTTAAATCATGTGCAGTCAGTCATGCAAAGAGATGATTTTCTGGGGTGAAATTTGCAACTTGGAGTTGAAGTCAGAAGAATTTTAGCGCATGTTTAATGGCTGAGCGATCAGACAGAAATGTTCATTCTTAGGACACCTTTCATTGTGTGAGGTTTTAATTTATATTTTATTTGGTATTTTCTTTCATACACTCAGCAGTTTTTATTTATGCAAGATATGTTCCATGGGACAATTTCCAAGTGAGAAGACTGTGTCTTATTCCACGAAACACTGCATTTCTCCAACAGGATTGTCTTGAAATCATGAAAACAGGTCTCCCATGGGTACAGATCTCTGTACTGTTCCTTACCCATACACTCAATGCACATGGCAGACTGCCTCCTGCCCTGGATATGGAGCTAATACGCCTACTATGATCAGCTTTAAGTCACCAACTGATATATAGGAATGTGATGATTAGTGTGAACTCTGAACATTGCTGAATCTAGATTGACCTAGGAAATTGATTTTGAACCTGCCTGTCGGAATTGTTTTGATTTTATCAACTGAAGTGATAAGAACCACACGCCAGGGGTGACAATTTCATGCTTAGCTGAGATCCTGCACCGTAGAAATGGAGAAGGGGTGCTGCTTTTTGCTTATTGACTGAGGATGTGATGTGATCAAACATTTCAGGCTCCTGCTGCCTTGTCTTCTGTCATGATGAATTTTACCTTCAATTGTAAGTCAAAATCAACCCTCTCTCAAGTTGCTTTTCTGAGGGTGTTCTACACTAGAAATAAGAAAGTAACTATCGTATTGAACATAGATTTAAAAAGCAATGGTGGTGGCGCACGCCTTTAATCCCAGCACTCAGGAGGCAGAGGCAGGCGGATCTCTGTGAGTTCGAGGCCAGCCTGGTCTACAAGAGCTAGGTCCAGGACAGGCTCTAAAAAAGCTGCAGAGAAACACTGTCTTGAAAAACCAAAAAAAAAAGAAAGAAAGAAAGAAAAAGCAATGCATACAGTCTAGACCATGAGTAGTGCTAACTTTTACATGTTAATGGAGTCCTGGATTACTTATCTAAGATAAGCTGCTAATGATCATTTCACAGCATTTTAGTCCTAAAGAATGAACTTCTAATTAAACTATGCCAGTATGATTTCTCATCCATTGACTTCTTTTTTAAT
Source organism: Arvicola amphibius (assembly GCF_903992535.2). NCBI lineage: Eukaryota > Metazoa > Chordata > Mammalia > Rodentia > Cricetidae > Arvicola > Arvicola amphibius. The sequence continues at coordinate 96,985,454 of NC_052051.1, forward strand.
TTTATATTTATTAAAAAGATCCTTTAAAAAGTCATCTTCTCTACAAGGTGTTTTATATCCCACAGCAAAGCTGAGAGAAAGAGAAAAAATACACAGAGAAGGAGAAAAATGAAAGCAAGCAGAAAGAAAGCACTAGGTGGTTGCATTATTGAAGGATCTTGAAACCACAACCACACTGCACTATGCTATATGAAGCATTAAAGGTTACCTGTCGATCCTGGTGTAGGTTCATAGTTACCCAGCATAGTGCAACCTGGAGATAGTGAATGTTCTTGTTTAACACATACAGTTATTATGTGCAGTCTTTTTAATACTCCCAAAGCAACTAAAACCTCTAATTATGAACCAAAACATGTTTTATCTTTGTGAGTTGATTGTCTCTAGTACTCAGTATCATAATTAATAATATACCAGTTATTGGAGGCTTAGAGGAATCTTTGCGGGTGAGCAAGTAACTTGCATTGTGCAAAATATGGTCCAAAGATTTTAAAGACATTGGAAGAAAGAGACTGGAACTTTAAATTCCATATCATGAGAAGGTGAATTCCAAATCTTTTTGTAATATCTGCTGTGATGTGGGATTTCACTATGTATGCTCCGAATATGTTTTATTACCATGGGTCAATAAAGAAGCTACTTTGGTCTATGTCAGGGCAGATTATAGCTAGGCAGGAAAATTAAGCTGAATGCAAGGAGAAAGATGGCAGAGACAGGTAGATGCCATGGAGCTAATGAAGGAAAAAGATGGCAGAAACTTACCAGCAAGCCACTCTTGTGGCAATACACAGACTAATAGAAATGCGATAATTTAACATGCAAGAGCTAGCGAAAAATATGCCAGAGCAATTGGTCAGACAGTGTTGTAATTAATATAGTTTCTGTGTAATTATTCCGGTCTGGGTGACTGAGAAAGGAACGTGCAGTCTCTGATAACACTGCTGAATTAATTTTTAGTTTAGTTTGGGTCAGTAGTAGGAAGAATAAAATAACAAACCGTTGTAAGATACAATATCAAGGTTTCAATGTCGTTAAATAAGAAAACACAGCTTTGGAGTCAATAAGCTACATGCATATATTTATGTTAAGTATATCAATATTGATATTTAGAAGTGAGATAATTTTTTATATCTATAAGATTAGATAAGTTCTCAACTTTCTTTGCAGTGAAAAGATGTTAAGTTCTGATGACCTGGATGACATTGTGAAGGTATTTCTACCAAGGCCAACATCCTGAAGTTTATCCCCCAGACTCGAGTGCTGAAAGGAGATAAGCAACACCCCCCCCCCAGGCTGTACTCTGCCCTTCAGAAAATAGTATTGTGCATGGAGTGTACATACACACAAATGAATATATAAATAAACAAAGAAAATATTCTGTTATTCTGGCTGGCTGGCAAAGTTCTTAGGAGTCACCAGTTCTGCATTCATAATGAGGAAAGAATAACACAAAATCAGTGGATTTCATGGATCCATATGAGAATTGATCTGCTATCACTGCCAAAACTGCCTTCATAACACCTAGGAAGAAAGACAATCAAACACTGAAATATGTAATTTACTGCAGCGGAGAGCACAGGGCCAGAGTCTCCTCTATGGGAATCAGCGTTGGGATAGGAGATTTAAGCAGAGTTGATGAGCTGCAGGAGGTTCAGTGTAGACACAAGTGAAAATTACAGTTCCAGGTGAACCCACATTAAGACAGCACCTGTACTTCTAGGAGCTACAATGGAAACTAAAGGTAAAAGAAGAGCGATATTGCAGATTTGGGAAGAGATGATAGGAAATAAGGGAAGGAAGGAAACGTAAACAAGTAAAATAAACTCTACTTCTGGTCCTGAGAACAGTTCTCAAATGTTGTTTCAAAGATGTGCATATTACAGAAACAGAGCCTGCCCTTTGGGTGACAACATTCAAGCAATAGACAATTATAGTTTTGGGTATTGCATCAAATGACTCGGATCTCATCTGAGTTTTGTGTAATATACCTTTATAATAGTTACTGTCATTATCTTTGTGATAACACATGAAGCAGTCACACACTGAGGGAGGAAGGTTTAATTGTGATTCATGGTTTGAGAGACTTCAGTGCATAAGCCTTGGCTCTACTGAATTGGGCTGCAATGAGGCAGAGCTTCACAGGTAGACAATATGTGGGAAAAGACACTATTATCTGAAGACGGATGGAAAGAGAACTGTCTAAGACTTCAGAGCCACTTCCCTTGGGGGCCTATTTCCTGCATCTGGGCACTATGTCACAGTGTTCACAACCATCAGCTGGGAACAACCATGTTCACACAGGCAGCAGGGGGCGCCATTTCACTCAGGCTGTAATCCCCTTATATCTACATAGCAAGCATTCGTGGATTTCTACCATAACTGACATCTTTGTGTTTCCTAGGCGAACACTTGGGAAAGCAGCTTGTTTGGGTTGTTTATTTGGGTGTTGGATTTTATTCGCTCACTGCACAGCCGCGGCTTTAAATTTTTAGTGAAATCTAAATCTTCCTGGAGGGAGAAACGCAAAGGAGAAATAGAAGCACCTCCGCAGACTTCCCATAATCAGAGACCTTTGAAAAGCTACTCGATCAGAAAAGCAACTAGAACTTAGATGTGAACCACTGCTTCATGCTGAGTGCTGACACCATTGTGTTAGTGAGTGAGGCTTACCATCAGAAACTGTTGTGTTAGTGAGTGAGGCTTACCATCAGAAACTGTTGTGTTAGTGAGTGAGGCTCACCATCAGAATAATGCTTCCTTCCAGAGAATTTTTAGACCTGCTCAGCTATGCTCTAAACAAGTTTAAATTCATGGACTTCAGGATTATCCTGGTAAATATATAAAAAAGGAATACAGCACACAGATAGAAAAGTTTAAAATATTTCTGTGATCTTCAAAACAATGAGCAGAGCAAGTAACAATGTCCCCCCCCCCAATGTTACAAAAGATAAAAAAGAAAACCACCTTTAGAACTGCCTGTTTTTTTTAAAAAAGTTTTTTTGGTTTTTAATTTTATGATTATTTCTTTTGCATTATTAATCATTTGATTTTTTAAAATGCACAAAAACATTACAGTTAATGTTTTTCTTCACCCATACACATAGTTAACAGTTCTTTTTAAAGAAAAATGTTGATGCCCCAGGAAAACAAATGTGTAAACGAATAAGAGCTTCGTTGCTTGGTTTACACTGCAACACACTGCCCTCCTGTTAATTAGATAGACATTTTAACAACAGAGTTAGAAGAGAGAAACATAAGTTTTATTAGTGTGTATATATGTAGCTAAATCCAAGAATATTCTTAAATTATTACTTTAAGTTACCAGATGGAAAAGGGTACAGCAATAAATGACAGGCCAAATCTGAAAAATGAGAAAAAAATAGTGCTGTAGTATCTATTAAGAGACAAATGTCATAAAATGAAACACTGCAGATTGTTGGAATGAGGTTATAGATATATAATCCAAGGTGTAAATTTGACTTGCTTAAGGGCATATTTTTGTGTATGATCATAGCTAGGTCAGGAAATAGTATAAACACAATGTTTAAAAACATGTTTATGAAAAGGGTTTAGTTCTTGTTAACAAAGTGTAAAGTTTTCAAAGTCTATCAAAGTAGATAAGTAGGGAGAACGTGAAAAGGAAAAGACTTTTCCTAGATTCTTTTTTTTTTTTTGGTTTTTCAACACAGGGTTTCTTCTGTAGCTTTTGGAGACTGTCCAGGAACTAGCTCTTGTAACCCAGGTTGGCCTCGAACTCACAGAGATCTGCCTGCCTCTGCCTCCTGAGTGCTGGGATTAAAGGCATGCACCACCACTGCCCGGCTCCTAGATATTTTTTATTAAAAAAAATACTGCTCATGAAATAGATTGTTCAAGTTGAACCTGATCTGGGTAGTCCACCCTGTTTACCCTGATCAATCCTGACTCTGAGATACAAAATTGTAAATATTAACATCCATGTAAATCTGTTAGGCAAGAGATGGTGCTGCAGTTAGGAGGTCTTGCTGAGTACTCAGGAGAATGGGATCTCAGATACCAGTACCCCACACAAACCTGCATCTGTACACACATAAAAATAAATCAACCTTTCAAAAGAAAGAAAGAGAGAGAGAGAGAGAGAGAGAGAGAGAGAGAGAGAGAGAGAGAGAGAGAGAGAGAGAGAGAGAATACACAGAAGAGGAAAGGGAGAACAGAACAACCTCCTGATAATAAACGCAACCTGGTTTTGTACAACTCACATATAAGAAAACTCTTTAAAAAGTGTAAATTTGATGATTTCTTCTCTCTGTGAAAAGTCCATTGTAGAGGAATGCTTGATCCAGATTTGCACATAGGATCTCTGAATATCCAATACATTTTTACAGGGAACTGGCTGATTTGAATTGTGTGATTCTGTTTAAGAATTTGTAAGTCATTCCACCAGAGATAAAGTCTTAATCTTGGTTATTGACACAGATAAAACTTGGTCTTTCTTCTTTAAGATATCTGATTGGAAACACTTCCCAAGACAAATAATATTATTTAATTCGCAACCAGAAAGTTCTTTTTTCTTTTTGAGAACAGGGGGATGAATAATCAAAATAGCAGGAATAATATTTAAGCAATAAGCTGGATGGCAGAGTGACTATGGATCAGAATACTCTTGTCCATCCCAACGGGTTCTGGATACACACACCCTTCATTGTTCTACCTAGTGTACTAGCTGTCATTCAGCCAGATCATTAGGTATAAGACAACGCACTGTGTCACCTGGATGAGAACAGGCATCAGCCAAATCAACATAAGAGGATGATGGGGTTGATGGGCACTCACAGCATGGAGACTTCCATGAAGACAGGCAATGATTCCACACCAGTAAATCATTTCACGTGTTTGCTAGAAGTGTGGATCCCTGAATTCCAATCATACTCTTAGAATGAGGAGCTACAGGGTTTCACTGAGAAAACTGAAGTTGTATTTCACATTTGAGATGCTTTTTGTGATTGCTGAAGCTGAAGGATCAGTTTTTAACTGTGTGAACTTACTTAATAGATGCATTCAAGAATAAAGTTTCCAGGTGTGCTGTCTGTGGAGAAGGGTAATTGGTGTCATTTAAGCAAAGCTGATAAAACCATGATAAAGTCAAAAGGGCACAAGGATTAGGTAGGAAATATTGTACTTTCAAATGGTAAGAAGAAAAATAAAAACTGCTCCCTATGTGTTTCAAGATATCAAATGCTATCTTGAACTCTGTCCTATCTGATCATTTCCTAAATTTTCAAGCAGAAACTTGAGCTAATTGAAATATTGAAATATGACAAAGTTAGATAACTGTAGGTATATAACTTGTACTGGCATTTCAAAAGTGTTTCATTAAATAAAGACTGCCTGAAAATGTAAGAGTAAAATAGTCCCACTGGTTAGACCAGATTATGGTAACACACACCTTTAATCCCAGTAGCCATAATGAGATACACCTTTAATCCCATTATCCACACTAATTGCCATAGAAACTGGGCGGTGCATGCCTTTAATGATGGTGGTGCACACCTTTAATCCCAGCTCTAGAGAGGAATATAAGACCAACAGAGACAGTTCTCAGTCTAATTCTGAGATTCCTGGAGGCAGGATCACCCTTCAGACTAAGGTGGAGGTAAGAGCCAATGGCTGGCTGTTATATTTTTTGGATCTTCAGGTTGAACCCCAATTTCTGACCCTTAGCTTTTATTAATCCCTCACATACAATTTTTAAAGCATACCTCATAAATATTTAATGAAACTGGATATACACACGTAGCATCGTTTATTAACAACATTTATTTCATTCTGCCACTTCTAGCAGCCCAAATCTTTCTGGTTCCTGGATATATTCTCTGTTGTATCATTAGGCAAATTGCACTACCTGAAAAAAAAAATGATCCCTTAAATTTCTATTTATATTGTTTTAGAAAGAATTTTCAAAAAATAATAATGATCCTTAAAATGTATAGCAAATAACTCTACAATTGCACACATTTCTCCTGTTCTGTCATACTGGCCAGGCTTGTGTGGCAATATGATGGCTTCTAGGTGTGAACATCATTAGACTTCAATGCAAATTCATGAATTGACATTACATTATGTAAGAACACTGTCCAGGAATAGAGTAGTGTAAGGAGATTTCTCAGTGCTTGTGAAAACACAAGAATCTTGTGTCATCAGTTTTTTTTTTTTTCAAAAACACAGAATTGTTTTTAGATTATGTTTTGTGGCCAACTCAGTTGTAGTGGATAGGAATGAGTTTACTTCAGATTGTTCATTACAACTGGCTATTGTTTGTATACATGCCTGAAAAACATTAGAGCGGTGAGCAGTATTGTATGTGAGATAATTTGCATAACTATTACTAAACATTTCACCAGATTATCTGTCCAAATTGTTAAGTGTATTTGATGACCAAAGAAACTGACTTCTACTGAAAAAATTGACAAATCACCTTATATTCCCAGAAGACATCACTTTCTGAATATTAATAAATTTCATATTATTTAAAAACTGTTGAAGGCTTCTAGGTAAAAACCTCAAGAAGGAAAAGATATAAATCAACAATGAGAATATAATAGCATGGGTTCTCCAAATTAGTACCACTAACAGAATGTCAAAAGACAACAACTAACCACACCCCACTCCCTACTATTATATTAGCAATGCATACATTTTTGAATTAATTCCAAACTTAGTTTTCATTGCCTTGCACAAATTTTGTGTGGCTTTGAGATACAAGCAGAAGCAGGTACTGATTGGATTACCATCTGAATTTGTTACAGGAAAGTTTGTGTACCACTTAAACATCATGAAGGATACATGCTTCATCTATTCAGTTCAGAGTAGTGTTCTCATCCCATCCTGATGCCTTCACAATTTAGAGCATAGCAGTCACTTTTGAAATTTGTTCATTCATTGATTTTTCCAGCAAACATTCATTCATCCAGTAAGCATATTTAAGTGTTTCCCAGAATGCCAGACCCTTAAAATTGAATCAAGCTACCGGTGAGGACTCTCTTCTGTTAGCATTCAGTGAATGAGCAGTACTGACCTTTTCAAACAAAAAGCTAGCTTTTCACCAAAATGGTGCTAACAGCAAAGGAAACTTTAGCTTCAACACAGTACTGAAAACTAAGCAAAAAAAAAAAAAAAAAAAAAAAAAGAAAAGAAAAAGAAAAAGTCACAGAGTCACAGTGCTGAAAGATATCCATCACCCACATTCCATCCCAAGAAAAAGATCTGCATATTTTGTACCTTCAGTTTTGCTGGCATCTTTTAGATAGAATCTCCAAAAAGAACAGGTTTAACTGATATGCCATCATCTAATTTCAACAACCGCTGAAGTTGTGGTAAACTTAAGACACACTACTACTGATCATTGTATAGTTGGCCAATAATCGTCAGTTCTGATGAGGTGGGAAAAAGAACCAGGATACTAGTGTGGCCCAGGTCAAAACCACAATAATGCCTGGTGAAGAGCAGGCACCTGTTGTGCTGGTTGTTGGCTATGAAGCTGTGGATGGCTCTAGGAAAATGGGTATTATTGAATGTTACTTGTGGTATATGATTTTAGGACTGAACACCTGGTATTGCACAACAAAATAAAGGTTGTTTCCTATGGTGGAATATGTCTCCCACTCTCAGAATTCCTAGATACCTTTCTCTATAGGTGGGACCTATGAGGTTTCCCCCTTCCATGTTCGTGTGTGTATTGGTATTGTGCATGTCCAAGCCATGATATGAGGTATAGTGCATGAAACCTAATAAAAGGTGCTATAATCCCAAGAAAGACCAAGGGTGGGAGTACCTGGGAAGGACTGGAAGACAGGAAGGGAAGAAAATGATAGAATTATATTTAAAACTTTCAAAAAAGTTTTTTTCTTAAAAAAAGAAGAAATAAAGAAAAAGACAATCATCTAAATAAAGCCCAGGTACCTAATACAGAATTCTACCCTAGATGAAATAAAATAAGATTGAACTGTCACATCACTTTCATCGCCGCCAATCATTTACTGAGAGCATATAAAACTTAGTACTGTTTTTAGACATACTACAGAAATTAGAAACACAGGTTTAGGAGTTTCTGCTCCTACTTTTCTTCCATTGGAGCGCTGGACTGAGCTCCCAAGGCCCAAATGAGGAGCTGAAGGAGGGAGAACATGAGCAAGGAAGTCAGGACCGCAAGGGTGCGCCCACACACTGATAAGGTGGGCCTGATCTAATGGGAGCTCACCAAGGCCAGCTCGACTGGGACTGAAAAAGCATGGGATCAAACCGGACTCTCTGAACCGGGCAGACAATGAGGGCTGACTGAGAAGCCAAGGACAATGGCACTGGGTTTTGATCCTACTGCATGTACTGGCTTTTGGGGAGCCTAGTCTGTTTCCTGGACCTGGCTGGAGGGGGGAGGACCTTGGACTTCCCACAGGGCAGGGAACCCTGACTGCTCTTTGGACTGGAGCAGGACTGGGAGGGGAGTGGAGGGAGGAGAGGGAAATGGGAGATGGGGAGAAGGTGGAAATTTTTAATAATAATAAAATAAAATAAAATCAATGATAGATCTTAATTGAATCTCTTATACATGCTGACTCTTTCTCATGATATGGTATGCTATAGAGTTCATATATAGTAATTATTAGTGCTATGCTTCTTCAGTGTAGCCCTTCTGGTATTAAACCTAGATCGAGTGGCAACACATCATGAAGTGCTTAAATTCTTCCACTTTTACAACTGAATTTAGGTTTCAGTTCTCTGAGAGGGGCAAAACAAGTTTCTCTCCCAACAAAGGGCCATGAAGCAACAACAGCCTTACATTCAGGGTTGAGAACACATAAAAGGCCCTAGTCAGTCTCACAATATCTCTAGAAAAAATCCTGCAAATCTCCCTTCTGAGTCATGTCTGGACTTGCCCAAACTTGATCAAGTATGTCCAAAAATGGTAATACTGAAGCTCAGGCAATTAAAAGTATACTAGTGTAATTGCTGCTTGCTTGACCAATGATGCTTGAGATGACCTAACCATTACTGAAATTTCCATAGCTGTGCTTACAATGACCGCATGCTGCTCTCACAGTGGTCACCATTTTGTACCTGGCATGCTGGTCAATAAATGTTCTTTGCTCTTGTTTGCTATTTGAGTCTAAGGTCTTCCTTCAGCATTTCCCCAGATCCTTACAATAGATAAATATTTAGAACTGCACATAGATTCTCATGCCACTGACATTAAAGTTGACATGTAAATCAAACAGTGGACAAGATCCCACCACCCTGCGTTACAGATGTGATAAGAAAGTTTATTTTTGATTATTCTGTTCCTTCATAGTCCTTTGTTCCTTCTCAAATTTGAAGATGGCCTTTCTTCCTCTTTAATAAGTATATAGCACAGAAACCCAAAAGTTTCCCAAGTAAATATTTAAATATTTTTCAAGAACAAAAAGCTTTTTCTCTTGTCTCTTTTAGGTACCTCAGTCCTGAAGCCGAATTCAGATCATCATTTGAATAAACATGGTGGTCAGTTTAATCCAGGACTACTTGACATATTTAAGTCTGAAAAACTTCTGAGTAGAGATGTTGCTGAAGGAAAAGTTACTAAATAACAGGCCTTTCTCAGATGCAAGTTGACATCATGTGGTATAATCTCATCAACAGTCTAATCGTATACATACATAGTACACATAGCGACTGTACATTATTGGGAAAAGAATTATTGGGCTTTTTGTTTCTCAGCCCAAGGACCAGTGAACTATATAAAATAACGAGAGAATATAAGGGGCAACAAAGCTTTGTTGTTATCTCTATGTGATGCTCAATTTCACACCGAACAAATACAACTTGTCTACTGGGTATCAAACACCATTATATACCATGGATATCTGGAGATAACACTGGTTTGAATATTAAACAAGAAAAGATACAGGTCATGGATGTTTCTGTGAAGAACCTGAAAAAAATCAGACTTGAAGGCTGAGCATGGAGAGGATACTCAGGAGATTAGAGCTGCTCGGGATGGGTGGCAAGGGAACAGAAACAATGTGGAGGATGTTGTAGTGCTCTTAGAACATCTACCAGGGAAAGAAACAGAAGATGTTATTGACATGGAGAGTTTTCCAGGACTTTGTGATAAGTGGTCAGTGTTTCCCCTTGGACTTTCAGCAAGGGTGGATACCATTCTCATCAATTATACTACTTTGAATCAATCTCTCATTTATTTTACCAGTTGTTTCTGTCTTAATTATTTTGAAGAAGTCTAAGAGTAGGGGGAGAATACTTTTATTCAAATAAGGAATATTCCACTCTCTTAAAATGGTGAGTGAAAAATCAGATACTTATACCAATAATGAGTTTGTATTACAATTAATACTAAGAAGGAAGAATTTCCATTGCAGTTATAGAAAGAAAAACATGATTCAAAAATGTATATTTAACTGTTTGTCACACACACACACACACACACACACACACACACACACACTGTCATTGCCAAAGTAGGGCAATTCTAGACAAAGACTATCATGTTGGAAGGCACTGAGACTCTTGAAAATGTTACATTTTGACATACAGGTCTCCAGTGTGGAGAAAGGAGGTGTGGAAAGAGAGGAGGAAACCTCTCCTATGTGAAGGCCATCAGTACACAGGCAGTGGAGCAGCACAGCCTTCTTGAAGGATGGGGGATAATACTAAAACATTCAAGAAAATATAAATCATCCCTTCTCCATATCACTGGCTTCCTTCTCTTTTATCTACTCTTCCTTCTTTTCTTTCTTCTCTTTCATACTCCTTTGTTATAAAACCTAGAGAAGCTATATAAGAAGGTGAACCCAAAGAAAAACATATAGTTATCCTCCTGGATATTGGAAGTAAACAAGATTGCCGGACAAAAAAATGGGAACATGGGGGTGGGGTGGGATGGGGAGATGGGGGAATGGGGAGAGAAAAGTGTGAAGTGGAGGATGGGAAGAGCTTGGGGGAATAGGATGGTTGGGATATAGGAAGGGTGGATATGGGAACAAGGAATTATATATCTTAATTAAGGGAGCCATTCTAGGGTTGGCAGAGACTTGACTCTAGAGGGGTTCCCAGGTATCCAGGAAGACGCCCCCAGCTAGTTCCTTGGGCAGCTGAGGAGAGGGTGCCAGAAATGTCCAGATCCTATTGCCATACTCATGAATATCTTGCATATCACCATAGAGCCTTCACCTGACATTGGATGGAGAAAATGACATAGCCCCACATAGGAGCACCAGACTGAGCTCCCAAGGTCCTGATGAGGAGCAAAAGGAGGGAGATCATGAACAAGGAAGTCAGGACCGTGAGGAGTGCGTTTACCCATTGAGACGGTGGGACAGAACTAACGGGAGACCACCAAGTCCAGTTGGAATGGGACTGATGGAACAGGCAACCAAACCGGACTCTCTGAATGTGGCTGACGGTGGAGGAGGACTGAGAAACCAAGGACAACGGTGATGAGCATGAACTCTACAGCATGGACGGGCTCACTGTGAGCCTTGTAAGTTTGGTTGCTCACCTTCCTGGACTTAGGGGGAGCTGGGAGGACCTTGGACTTAACATAGTGAAGGGAACCCTGATGGTTCTTTGTCTTGGAGAGGGGTGGAGTGGGGGTATGGGTGGAAGGGAGGGGAGGGAAGGGGGAGAAGGAGGGGAGGAGATGGAAATTTTTAATAAAAAAATGAGAAAAAAAAACTTAACCCCAACCTTAACCCTTGTGTTGATGTGTTCTGTATTGTGAACAGTTCAGCACTGATCATAAATTACCTCATTTAACATCTCTTCCTGCTTCTGGAATATCTTGAGATAGTATACAATGTCTTAGAGACCGAAATCCTGAAAAAAAATGTGGTAAACAGAAAAAAAGGGGGAACATGGCAATATAATACCGCTTTTATAACATAGTGGAGCAGCAAAAAATTATGAAGATGAAGATGACCACAATGGGATCCTGTCTCTGTCATATAGTAATGCTACAACATTTTTAAAAAGCTTAAGGGTTGGGGAGAGAGCTCAGTTGGTAAAGTGCCTTCCAGGTCTAGGTAAACATGAAGACATTCAGTTCCCCCAAAAACATGTGAAATAATCTTAGCAGGTTATATTTTTGGGTTTAGGAGTGTCTGTGTTAGGGAGTGTGGGCATGTGCACAACTGTGCATGTGTGTGCGTGCATGTGTGTGTGTGTGTGTGTGTGTGTGTGTGTGTATAAATATTTAAAGGAGAAGAGACCATGGATTTGAAAGATAGGTCAGGGTACATGGGAAAATTTAGGTATTGGAATGGGAACAGGAAAATGATGCAATTATATTATACCCTCAAAACTTAATACATAGCTGTATAAAGAGACAAGCATGAAATCCTTGTGATGGAAGACAAAGAGGCAGTATATCTGGGCCTTGAGGATTTCCTAACCTTGCTGAGTCTGTGAGTTCCAGGTACAGTGAGAGATCTTGCCAAAGACCCAAGTTAATTCCCTAACAGTCACATGGTGGCTCACAACCATCTATACCTTCTGTTCCAGGTGACTCAATACCCTTTTTTGAACTTCATGGGTAAAGACACAAATGCGCACGCACGTGTGTACACACACACAGTGTACATACATAGCCACAGGCAAAACATTCATACACATAAAAAAAAACTTCCAATAAAATTAAAGTGAAGCGTTATATAGGAAGATAACCCATGCCCACACACATGTGCACAGACATGGACAGGCTCTTGCATATACTTATGCTCACACATATATATGTATTCCTATAGAATTGCCCTTTTGTGTTTTTTTATTTTTTTAAGACGGGGTTTCTTTGTAGCTTTGGAGCTTGCCCTAGAACTAGCTCTTGTGGACCAGGTTGGAGTCAGACTCACAGAGATCCACCTGCCTCTGCCTCCTGAGTGCTAAGATCAAGGTTTGTGCCATCACTGCCCAGCCAGAGTTGCCTTTTTTATAGCATATTTAATCATGACTGGTGAAAACAATGTGATGTTTAAGTTAGAAAACAAAGAAAAAAAAAACCAAACCAAACCAAACAAATTGCTGATTTTAAAACATCACCAACAGTTTTTTTTTTCATTCTAGGCTTGAAGATGATATCTGTTCTGGGACAGCATTTTGTGTGGGGCTGGCAGGCATATGTAAACTGTACTTATTCCCTTGATATAGTTCTACAGCATTAGAGCAACACATAATTCATATGAATAACTAAGACAGAATAATTAGATTAGTACTTTTTATCTTGTTGTTGGGACTCATACATGTAATCTGGACACTCAGAGCCTGATAAATGGACCACTCAAAGTTATAGGCCAACCTGACCTACAAAGCAAGATATAAGAACCAGAAGGGGGGGGGGAGAAATCCTCTTTCCTAGATAAGTTGTTTCGATGGTCTTTCTTTTCTTCTACAAAGAGAATTATAATAGCTTTTTAAAAAATACTCCCACAGTGCCTAAAGCAGAGGTGTTAAGTGTACAAGGTGAGAGGCCAGGCCCTACCTTCTCTGTGGCAGGGAACTGCTCAGGTCTCAGGAACATGACGGCAGAGCAAAGAAAAGGGCAAGCATGCTATTTCCAGCTCCTCTCCTGCCCTGTAAGTCTTTTCCTTGAGAAATTAAGTCTGTTAATGTTCTCTCTATATTCAGAGAAGAAAAAGGAGAAAAGGCCACCTTCTTTTCATGCCGATAAAGGAGTTTCACTCTATGAAGCAGCCACCAGCTGGTCTGAGCCACTGACGCTCAGGCTTAGAAAAGACAGAAGAAGAGGCAGGGAAGAAACAACTTCCAGGAAATAACAGGCCTTTGCTGGGATTTTATAGGAATAAGTCTGTGCAAATGTGGGCTTTATGTTCAGGTGCCAGTGTTTCCTTGGCCTGCCTTCCTCCGGAGCTCCCCAAGAGTTTTGTGGCTGAGACAGGGATCTAAGGAAACAAAACAATTGTTTGGTCATTGCTGCTCCATTGACTCTGCTGACTTCTCCAGAGGAACCTTCTTAACAAATCCCTTGTATCTACATCCTGGCCTCAGGGTCCACTGAGGAGCAAGCCAACATAAACCCAGCTTTGATTAGCAGACAGAAGGAATCACAGCTGTCAGCTACAGGACATGAGCACCTCAGTGTTGCTTGCCTAAATGTGTTCAAAATATGGAGGACCTTGATGGTGGCATCTTCTTCCCCACACATATTCCAGCTCCAGCGTTGCCCTGTATGGTCAGAAATTAAGTATTTTCTGTCTCTTTCAGAAAAAAAATGATCATAAGTTCTATTTCTCTGTTTTATGGGAATGAAGAAAATTACTTTTACAAACTAAGGAATTCTATAGATAGTAAATTATTATTTAGACTGATCACATGGTATATCAGAATAAAATTTAGATTTTGAGAACTGATGAAAATCAAGGTCCTTTAGATTTGCATGGTTTTTATAGTGCATTATCTGGGCTTTTCCCACATTAGCCCTTTGCAGGGTGGCCATTCAAACATCTAGACATCACATTTATGATATTTTTAAGGAATCATATATTACCAAGTTATTTGTCAAATAGTCAGAGCTGACAAAACTTTATGAATTATTGTGCTTATTCTATTGGACAGTTACAAATGCATAAAAGGAGAAATTTGTAAAATTTAGTACTTCCTCAAACTGATCTTTAAAGAGCTATTTTTAGTATATTAGTGTATTGTCTCCTTTTTCCTCTCCATCTCTCTTTCTTTATCCATACTACTGTAGAATGTTTATATTTACATTAATTGATATTATGCTTCTTTGTCAATGCATTAGCTTTTATTATTTTATTATTATTTATTATTAATCCATTTTAAGGAAAATGCAATTTACTTTTCTACCTCATTTCATTCAGTATGTTGAGTAAACTGTTTTTTTTTACCACAAAGATTTTCTTTCCATACTGTTAGGTTATTACCAAATAAATACTGTAATCTGAATGGTGTCATTCACCACTGCAAGAGATACAAATTTTTTTTTCTTTTTTTGGTTTTTCGAGACAGGGTTTCTCTGCAGCTTTTTTAGAGCCTGTCCTGGAACTAGCTCTTGTAGACCAGGCTGGCCTCGAACTCACAGAGATCCGCCTGCCTCTGCCTCCCGAGTGCTGGGATTAAAGGCGTGCGTCACCACCGCCCAGCTGAGATACAAATTTTTTGTATCTAAATCCTGACTGCAGGGTCTGCTAAGAATGCTGTTAACACACTCGCATGCACTTGCACACGTGCACATGCAATCAGTGCACACACACACACACACACACACACACACAAATACATGCATTCAAGCATACAAACATATACGGAATAGAATTTATTATATATTGAAATATTTAGTGGTCCAATACTTTCATCAACTTTACAAGACATTCTCATGTGGAATATAAGTGTAGTGAGAGATTAACCTGATATTCACCTAAAGTTAATACCCTTATAATTATGACACTGTGTATTTAGTGCCATTGTCTGTGATACCATCTACTGTTTCATTCGCCAGCTCTATCTGATGATACTGGTCAGTGGCCCTATTGTAGGAGTCTACTTGTTGGCTCTCACAACCACTCCTGCTGTTCCTGGTAAAACATTTCCTAGACTGCCAAATAGCACATGGCTCATTTTGATGGATGGCATGAACTAGCTAGTTAAGCCATCAGCTTGCTGACTCTTCTGATTTCTCTGCTTTTCCCTTTGTGTGCTGTGCAACTTGAGGATGGCCGTTATTTAGAAGGAAGACCAGACAAGGAGACAAACCCCTTCTCTAACATCTCAGGCTGCAGATGGGGATTATTTTCATACTGTGTTGTTTGCTGGGACCTCTTGCTGCTTGAAAGACAGGCTAAATATGTTTATCCAGATTGACATGTAGAGAAAATCCTTGACTGGGGAATCAGATAATGGCTCTTCTTGGAAGACAGAAATCACCAAGTCAATCAGATGCATTCTTTTTTTTTTTTTTAAATGTCTTCCAGCCTTAAGGAACTAATTCAAAACACCAATGACTGGAGGAAACAGAAAAATAATTCCTTTTATTTTCTGCTACAATTTATTCTGTAGACTGAACTACACATACACACACAAAGACTAGAAAATCCATTTGCTTTGTTATATTGACTTTCTGAGAGTGGGCAATATGGTTCTGGGGATTGAATTTAATACATCTCATGATTTTCTCTTGTGAGGTGAAATAATAGCTGATTGATTATCTTTCCCCCTCTCCTTTAAACATTTCTCTAGCCTATTGGCCTCGTCTCTGACATTTTTTTTCCCCCAGGAAAAAGTGTGACAGCCATTCATGCTGTCCCAGGTAGTCGCTATTCATCCACTGGAATTCAGCCATTTTACACTACGATTATGTATTGATTTAGAGATTAAAGAAGAATTACCCCTTCTGATAGATTTGCTTTTCTGTATTGTTGAAGAGAAAGTTCACAAGCTCAGGGAAAGCACTGTAGCTCTCTGAACCATTTGAAAACTCAATAATATTTCTAGAATGTCAATTTATTCAGAGGGAAATTGCACAGGTATCTTTATTGCACAGACAAATGAATATTTCTGCACCTTAGGTAAAGATCATTTTTGATGATGTTAAGTCAAAAGTGTCAATTTTATACGTACTATTTTAAAGATTTATTACAAAATGAGAAATTCTAATTATTATCTGATTCGGGAAAATGAAAATACAGAGAGTATACATTTGTATGACAAAATTGAGTCTCTTCTTTGGTCTACAGAATTAGTCTAAAGTTGAATGGAACAACCAGTGGGTTGTTCCCAGAAACGCGGAGGCATAGCCAGGGCTGCACAAAATACTGCATCTGGTCAGGTTCAAGGCAGGAACTGAGGAGAGGGGAGGTTAATTTCCTTATTCTTGTCTTATACTCA
Organism: Arvicola amphibius; assembly: GCF_903992535.2. NCBI lineage: Eukaryota > Metazoa > Chordata > Mammalia > Rodentia > Cricetidae > Arvicola > Arvicola amphibius. Next base: position 97,002,335 of record NC_052051.1, read on the forward strand.
GGTTACAGTATCTTACATGGTCTTTACCAAGTGAGGGTAATCAGCTGTTGCTTATTGGTACCACTCAGTCCTAGCCCACTCTTAGACAGGTATATAACCAACTTTTGGGAAGAGAAAAATTAAATTATGCAGTTGTGATTTGTAAAATTCCATGGTTCTGTTTGTGGTAGGTACAAAGATCAAAGGGAATTTACTGTCGCATGCAGAAATGTTGTCATAGACTCACTTCCTTTTCCTCACTCAGCTGCACTCTGCTTCAACCTTGTTACTGCCAAACTCTTACACTTTTTATTTTATGTATTATCTCTCTGTTCCTCTCCTTCTCTGTCTCTCCCTCTTCTCTCTCTCTCTCTCTCTCTCTCTCTCTCTCTCTCTCTCTCTCTCTCTCACTCTCTCTCTCTCTCTCTGTGTGTGTGTGTGTGTGTCTGTGTGTGTCTGTGTGTGACTATGTGTTTACAAAGATCATACAACAACTTCCATATGCCAGACAGATCTCTTCTACCACCACAAGATCCAGGGATATCCAGGTCCTCAATTTTTCTAAGTACCATTACCTGCTAAGTCCTCTCACATGTTTCAAATACAGACTAGTAAAAAATATTTACTACTGCTAGTTTTCACTAAATTTCTTATTTAAAATGTACTATCTATTTTTGATATCCAAACTAAAAATGACCCCAGAAACCTGATTAAGTCACTTCATTAAAAAACAAACAAAACGAATAAACAAATAGCCACCCAAAGGTGCTTTCTAAGTGGCTTAAGTACTCTATATACTAAGGATATTTCCAAAATATGTATTAATGTATTCAAGGCTAAGCAAGCTCTGTCAAAGTTCCAAATACACATGGTAAAACAGTTTACATGGACCCTTATGCATAAAGACATTAAAATCTGTGTTAAAATACCATCATTAATTCTGTTGAAGTCCTGGAACTTACCTGACTCAGATATAAATAAAGGTGATAGGTCTGAAGCTTTCCCCTAGCTGAAGAAAATGCAAAGCTATTAACAGGAACACAAAGTCTAATACTTTGACCCCTTCTTTGTATTTTTATTATAATTAGGTTTTAGAAGATTGTTTATTGTATCCATTTGGAGGAATGTGTTTCGTGCTGTGTCCTTCATTAAAAAGATTAAGTACTTGATCAATCCTTAACCTCTTAGTGTGTCTCATTACTTTGGTAATTCATTCATCAAAAATACACTCAGAAATGTGTTGGGATTGAAGAGCTGGTGTTGGGCCAAGAAAGCCTGCTGTGTAGAGCCATGAACCTCATCTGTTAGAGTAATGCGCCTGAAGTTTTCGGAGAAGTGGATGCCATTATAACAAAAGAGGTATAGAAACATTTACTGATTCCAATACAAATAAAGCTTTTCGAGGGTGGCCCACCTGGAATCTTTTAGAAGCAAAGGTGCTGTAAGCGGCAATGCATGAAAAGTGGTATTTATGGAAGCTGAGGCCTAATTCCAGGAAATGTTGGGAATCGGCATTTCTTTTTCTTAATGGGCTGTTTTTATAGATTCAAGGAGGATGAATTAGCGTAGCTTTCAAGCTGAAGAAACTGCATTAAAACTGAGGTCACTTGAAAATTTCAGTGTGTTGACTTGTACTCAATTTGATAAGAGGACGGTTATATAGTTTACATGCATGATTGTGCATTGCCTGTAGTGGAGGAAATGGGATTTCACAGACAATAGAAACAGATCTGTAACACCGTACGTGTGTACTGTCTGAAATATCAGTCACATTTTATCTGAGCTGACTACTTTGGATCTACAATATACAAGAGGGAATTTATTCTCAGAAATCTCTACCCTAAGCTTTCCTGGTGAGTCCCAGAGTCACTCTTTTAACCCCACTCAGTGCTGCATGCTCTTTGAAACACTGCTCAGCTGGCAATCACTGTCTCAGCACCCTGTGTCCCTTCTTTTCTCTTCTGACTTGTCACATGCTCAGGAGCTGCTTACCAGTCTCACTAGGTTAGAAAGGCATGAGAGTCTGATTGGATGCAGGCCTCACCTGAGAGAAAAATGGCATGTTTCAGAACCCCCAAAAAGCTAAAGATAAGGAAGAAGAAAAGAAAGGGAGATAAATGGGGAAATAAATTATAGGAAAGTAAAAGGGAAACATGAAAGGAACTTAGGGTTTTCAGACTACTTGTCTTGGTGAGACCCAGAGCAGTGTCTCCAGAGGACGAGATGAGCAAGTTTGCTGCAATTTTGTTTTTTTTTTAATCTTATTGTATTTGGGGTATTTTTTGTTTGTTTTGTTTTGTTTTTGTTTTCCAATCAGGAGGATCTTTGCAAAAATGAAAGTATATATCTTGTGTCTGGCTGATTTCACAGAGAGTAACAAAGAATGCACGAGGAAGGCATGGGCAGTAGGGCATTGTTTTTCTGGATTTACTATTAAATTCAGGCAAAAGGGAAAAAGTTCTGTGTTTGTTCTTGTGGCGTTTGGTAAATAACATCAAAATCAAGGTTTTGGTTAAAGTTTTGTTCTGCAGAAAGCTGTTGAGAGAAAGTTGATTATAGACAGAAAGGCTACTACCCTATAGTGGCTTCCTCAATCAAGATATTTCTTTCCTTGTTCTCATCTCTGTTCTTCCTCCATCTTGACTATCCCATTCCCTCAAGTTCTCCTCAACCCTTCTATTCTCCTCTCCTCTTCCCCTTCTACCTTCCCTTCTTACCCCACCCCCTGCTCCCAATTTTGTCAGGTGATCTTATCTGTTTCCAATTTCCAGGTGGGTCTATATATGTTTTTCTTTGGATTCACCTTATTACTTAGCTTCTCTAGGATCATGAACCATAAGCTCAATGTCCTTTGTTTATAGCTAGTATCCACTTATGAGTGAGTACATACCTCAGGATCCAGTAATACCACTCTTGGGCATATACCCAAAAGATGCTCAATCATAGTACAAAAACATTTGTTCAACTATGTTCATAGAAGCTTTATTTGCAATAGCCAGAATCTGGAGACAACCTAGATGACCATCAACTGAAGAATGAATAAAGAAAATAGGGCACATCTACACATTAGAGTACTCAGCGGAAAAAAAAAATGGCATCTTGAATTTTGCATGCATATGGATAGAATCAGAAAACATTATCCTGAGTGAGGTAACCCAGACCCAAAAAGATAAATATGATATGTACTCAAACATAAGTGGATACTAAGTATAAACAAAAAAAAATCAACTTTTAAAGAGGCACATAGTGGAAGTTATGCTAAGATGACAGAATCTACAATCGTGTGGAGGCAAACTTCTGGGCTGTGTTAATTGAAGTAGGAAAACTTACTAGCTTTGTGGGTGGCATGTTTCTATGAACTAGGAGTTCAGACCGAATCAAAATGAATTCAACCCAGTCTTCAGGTTTCCTCTTTGAGAATGTACTATAATAACTTCCTCCTCTCCCTGCTCAAGACTCCCCTTGCCTTGGTGTGCTATACTCTCAAACTGTGAACCCAAACAAACCTTTTACCCCCACGTTGCTTTTGTTAGGGTGTTTTAGTACAGAAATAGAACCAGTAACTAATATACCCACTGTCTTCTTTGTTGATACAAGAAGCAAAGCTCTCATCTCTAGGTTGTCAGAAATCCTTTATTCTGAGGTCAAAGTTGAGTGACAGAGATTGGGAACACAAATTCAACTTACTATAATTCTATGTTCCAACATGGTAGTTATACTAACAGAGAAAAAAATGTCATAAATCAAAATGCTTTTTGAAATCCATTGTAGAATTATCAGGTATACTTGGTAAAACAAAGTAAGGAGAAGGTCTTCACAGGTTATCAGCTGCGATCTGTGACATTCTTAGCTGTGGGCTTTGTGGAAGCTGGGTGTCTTTCAAACAATTTACACGACACTCCTATAACTTTAGGTTACATTCCTATAACTTTAGGTTACACGCAGTGGCGGCAATAAATGGCTGTAAAGGAAGCTAATGGCAGCCCAAGGTAACTCTGTACTTAGAACATTCCAGTCTGCCCACATCATTGAAGTCCCAGTCACCATCAGCTTTTTTAATTGTAGCTTTTTGCTAGAATGTTCACTAACAAACAGTGTTTCTTCCTTCTCTAACCCTGGTAATGCCAATCCAGGCAATAGATTCTGGCACTAGTTCTTGGTATCCTTGCTGGATAAGGAAACTGTGAAGCTTGTTTGTGGAGAAAGAGGCTTCCATCATGCTGACTTCCATGTGCCTGAGAGAATATCTTTGCTTAATACTACTTCAAAACTTATTAGCTTGTCTTCAATTTTCTCAATATATATTAAATTTTCTGTTAATATTAAACTGCTATACATATTTCAGTATTAATTTGACCTTTGATTTCTCTTTAACATATTATACATGAGACTATTATATATTTTCTAACTGGTAGGGCATGGAAGAATGATTGTGTAATCTGTGTACTTTAAAAAAATGAGTTTTATGGTGATATGCAAGATATTCATGAGTATGGCAATAGGATCTGGACATTTCTGGCACCCTCTCCTCAGCTGCCCAAGGAACTAGCTGGGGGCATCTTCCTGGATACCTGGGAACCCCTCTATGACAGAGTCCCACATAGGAGCACCAGACTGAGCTCCCAAGGTCCTGATGAGGAGCAAAAGGAGGGAGATCATGAACAAGGAAGTCAGGAACGTGAGGAATGTGTTTACCCATTGAGACGGTGGGACAGATCTAAAGGGAGACCACCAAGTCCAGTTGGAATGGGACTGATGGAACAGGCAACCAAACCGGACTCTGAATGTGGCTGACGGTGGAGGAGGACTGAGAAACCAAGGACAACGGCGATGAGCATGAACTCTACAGCATGGATGGGCTCACTGTGAGCCTTGTAAGTTTGGTTGCTCACCTTCCTGGACTTAGGGGGAGCTGGGAGGACCTTGGACTTAACATAGTGAAGGGAACCCTGATGGCTCTTTGGCTTGGAGAGGGGCGGAGTGGGGGTATGGGTGGAAGGGAGGGGAGGGAAGGGGGAGGAGGAGGGGAGGAGATGGAAATTTTTAATAAAAAAATGAGAAAAAAAAGAAAAATAAATAAAACTATTAACACCGGAAAAGAAAGAAAAAAGAAAAAAAAGAAAAATGAAATAAATATTTCCAAAAATTAAAAAAAAATTGAGTTTTAGTATTTGAATTTTGTGTGTGATAGGGTGGGATACATGGGTACCACGACAAACATAGGGACGTCTGAGGACCCATGTAGGGATCAGTAATCTCCTTCAACCATGATGGTGGAGTTAATACATGTCCTGGGGATTAAAATCAACTCTCAGGCTTGGAGGCAGGAACCTTCACATGCTGAGCCATCTTAGTGACTCTATGTTCACCCATTAACCAATGTCGTCAGGGATAATGCAACTTAATCTCCATATTTTATCTTTGAAAATATATTAAATATTCATAGATGGCTTATAACAAGAAATGAATAAATAGAGAACATGAAGCTGGCAAGCAGATGACATTTGAGCATGGGGGTACAAGGAAGCAGTGGGGGATGGATGTGAACACTATACATTATATAAATGTTTGAAACTTTCAAATAATAAAAATAGAAATTTAAGGAAATAACATCACATGGGTGATGTTGACTTGAGTAGCCTAAGAAATTCCTTTAAGTCTTAGGAACCTCAACTCAGAGCAAGCTAAGATTTGTAAAATTCAGGACTAGCCAATATGGCAATATGGCAAAGCAGAGTTAGAGGGTTTATTTCCGTAACTTTGTAACCCTCCCTCCTTCCCTCTCTCCCCCCTCCTTCCCTCCCTCCCTCCCTCCCTCCCCCTCCCTCTCCCCCTCCCTCTCCCTCCCCCCCCTCGTGTTTGTGTGTGTTATTAGACAATTCAGGGTTTGGAACTCATTGGAACTCAGCAGGCCTTGACATCTATTTGTGTGTGTGTGTCTGTGTGTGTGTGTGTGTGTGTGTGTGTGTGTATTGTGTGTTGTCTATCTGTGTGTCTATGTGTTTTCATGGGTTTTGGTTAACAGACTGTGGGCACCTAACATTACTTAACAACATCCCTGGGTGTAAGTGTGGCATTTGCTGTAGCACATGGGCTACCTACTATAATATAACACCTAGTCATGCATTTGTATAGACCTCTGCATTTGTGAATATCTTACCAAGGATGAATTGAGACAGAGCCATGCATGGGCCCTATTACAATAGGGGTTAATTTTTGCTTTCCTGACAGTTGGTGTAGGGTTGGTCTTTGGATATATTGCCTAGTCATGTGTGTATCTGTGAGTGTGTGTGTGTGTACCTGTTGCAATAGAAAATTAAGTACCTAGCAGGACATGAGTCCTAGTCATGTGTGAGGAGCTTTTGATGTAAAGAAAGGGCTACCAAGCAATACCTGGCACCTACTCTGGTATGCACAATATTGCATGTGTTTCTGTGTCTGTGTGAGCCTGTGTACTTGTCTGTGAATGTGAATGTGTGTTTGTGTGTGTATAGTATGATCTTTTACCTAGCACTGAATGTTGGGTACATGAGAGTTTAATACATTCTATTTGAGGTGTAGCTGCAGAGATGTGTGGGGGCATACTGTCAGTTCCTGACTTTTTCTCCTCCATAGGAAAAGTCACACACACACATATATGGATGAGGATTAGATTCAACTAGTTATATATTACTGTATAGACAAATAAACAGACACACTGACACTCAGACACACACACACAAACACACACAGACACACAGCCACACAGCCACACACACACACACACACACACGGCCTGCTGAGTTCCCAAATCTGAATACTCAAATTATGGACACAAGCACACACATAAGACAAACACAGAGAGGGGAGGGAGGGGGGAGAGAGAGAGAGAGAGAGAGAGAGAGAGAGAGAGAGAGAGAGAGAGAGAGATTGAATGCATATATATGGGCTTTGACTGTAGGACAGGGAGAATAAAAGACACCCTAACACATAGTCCTGAGTATATATTCAGGGCGATATACCATGACTTTGATTGTGTATTCAAATGTAGTCACTGGGAACTGATACTTAAATTGACTTTCAGTGTAGGAGAGGAGATCCATAGAAGAAACTGAATATTACCAATTGTGTGTGTGTAAGCTTTGTCTACAAGGTGATAACTTACTGAACATGATACATACTAGTAACTTCATGTATGCTAGTGTGTGTGTATCTGTGTGTGTGTGTGTGTGTGTGCATGTGTGTGTGTTTATGGGTGCTTTAAATGTTAGGGAGGGGGCATCTGACATGAACTACGAGTGTTTTTGTGTCAGTGGTTATGGAAGAGGGCATTCTGAGAAGTAATTTACATCAAACCATTCATTGGTTGTTTCTATAAGGGTGGGCAGACTTTCACAGGTAAGACACCTAGTCCTGTCTGTAAAATTTGGTTATAAGTAAATGGGAAATGTAGCAGAATGGTCTGGGATGAGTTTGTGAGGGGCTATATAAGAAAGAGTGTATTCCAGATACAGTAGGACTGATGAGCATGTGAGCTCACAGAGGCTGTAGCTGTACAGAGAAGCACACAAGAGGTCAATTTAGGTGGTGGTTCTGTCATTGAAAAGCAGAGGAAATGGAGTTCTATTCCTAACCAAGGACACATCTAAAACTTTCCTGGAAACAAAGAAATAAGCAGTTTCCTTTAATGGTTACACACTGAGATCTTGATGACTCTTTTTTCTAGAAACCTTGACCTGAAATTATTGGCACTCAGAAAATTAACCCACTAAGAAATGGGGTAGACTTTTGAGTATGTTTTCAATTATTTTTGGGCATATTATATGTATGTATTACAAATGTTGACTTTTCCTTTGACTTGTTTCCTTGCAGAGAGAAAACCATAATACTATAAGGGAAGGCAGGTTAAAGGCTCTGCGAGGAGTTCAATAAAGGTGAAAATGATCAAAAATATACTATTTAAAAGACATTCAATGATGAAATGTCAAAAAATAAAAAAAAAAACTGGTATGAATGCACTCATGGGTGGATTCTACCTGATTTTAAATAGAGGCTGCACTGATATTTGTCAACCTACTCCATAAGGGGAAAGGGAAGAGAGAGTTCCCAACATGTTCTACAAAGCCTCAAGGAGCCGACCACCCGACATGATGACTTGAGCTTCTCCCTTCATCCCAATTCGATGAAAAAAAGCACTGACTTCTAACCATAAGTTTCTTCTGACTTTCATATGTGTGTTTGTGACACAAAAAAATACACACACAGCAAAATAAATGAATAGAACAAAACAACCCTCAATGTAAAATAAACAGAAATTATAAGCCAACTATTTTAGACATAGATGACCATCCTTATTGAAAATACTTGAAATTGTCCAGCAGGTTCAACAACACATAAAGAAGGCAATATTCGTGCAAAATCTCAGTTCTTTACTGAAGAGAAGACCAATTCTAACACGAAAGTTGACAAATAAACCGTTTGAAAAAAATACCAGATTATGAAAAAAAACCATTAGGTCCAATAATGAAATTTAATCATTTTTCCAGAAAACAGCTACAAATTAAGATGACTTTATTATGTGTGATATGCTGGACTCAAAATATAAATTAAGACAGACCACTGAGGATGAGGATATTGCTATACATCTTGTATTTTCTCTGTCACACTTCATTAATAACAATTATGTCCCAGTGAGGAAGTCTTTAATGAATTTTAACTTAATTTACTAAGTAAATATTTATTTACATTACTTGTGATAAAGACATTACAGTTCACACCAAAGAAACTTGAATTCTTATGTCCTACCTGTATTCTCTGAAGCCTTTTTATTACAAATTTAAAATATTCATAATCTATTTAACTGGTAGCTTATTCAAATATCAAGCTTAATTTAGAGAAAACTGAGAAATGAATGTTTGCCTTCACACATTTTGTCTTATATTACTTTAATATTGTGTGAGTCAGTAGAGCACCATAACACTAATGACTTGGCTATTGTCAGATTCTTAAACCATTAAAATTTTTTCTTAAAAATATTTTATATATATAAATATTTTAAATATGTATGTATATATAATGTATACATGTGTATCTGTGTATGTGTGCATGTGTTTATGTGCTCACAGATGCCAGAAGACAGTGTGAGTTCTCCTGGACCTGGAATCACGGGAGGTGGTATGTTGCCTGGCCTGGGTGGTGATAACTGAACTATAGTTCTATAGAAAAACAAAAAGCCCTCTTAGTTACTTACCCATCTCTCCATTCACAATGTTTCTGTATTTTTTTCAATTAAAGCATTTATACATGGACGTTTTTAGCCATAAATTCAACAGTTGTATGCAATAATAGAAAAGTATGGTTTCAAGAAAATGAGGAATTCTTATTTCATATGAAGGTGCTGTCATGGTTTATCAAAGAGGACATAGGAATATAGATTTTCTTTAAGAATACTTTATCAAAAGCTCCCCAAAATATTAGAAAATATAGGGTGTCATATTATGCTTGGAATTGCTTAGGTGACAGTATCCAGATTTCTCAAATTCATCTGCTTAATCTACTTTCTATGATTAACTTCTTTAAAATTAACATCACATTATGGAACTGCATTGTTCTGGGCTTTGATTTGTTTTCCCTATGACATCTATCCAATCTTCAAAGTTCTGTTCATTCACGTATGTATATATTTCATACTTACAGCTGTCTTTCTCTCTCTCATGTGTGTGTGTGTGTGTGTGTGTGTGTGTGAGAGAGAGAGAGAGAGAGAGAGAGAGAGAGAGAGAGAGAGAGAGAGAGAGAGAGAGAGAGTTCTGAGAGTAAGTCAGGGTGCTGTCAACATGGAGCAACACCATCCCTGTGTGAATGTGTGGTATTGGCTGTAGGGGAAGAGGTACCTAGCATGATGTGACACCTAGCCATGAATGTGTATTTGAAACTTTTCTTTAGCAGAGATGTTACCGAGGATGATATAATATTCTAGTCATTTATGGTACCTTTGACTATAAGGGGAAACCTAGAAGGTTCTGAGAAATGTGTAGAAATGGCTTTGGCTTTAAGGGAGGGTTTATCCAGCAAAACCTCATAGTGAGACATATAAGTGAATGAAAGTCATTGACTAGAGGGTGGCTGTCAAGACCTGGTAGGTTTTACCTCACCATAGGTAAAACACCCCTTCCACACACACAGTTAGGTGTCATGCCCTGATAGACTACTTACTCTGTATAACCCAAGCTGTCCACACAGGGCTAGGCATTAGAGGTAGCTATGCTAGTGCTGTCAGTACAGCCAAAGTTATATACACTTGCACGGCTACTTGTCAGTTCCTAATATAAGTCCTCTCTCCTGAAGTAATGCCACACACAGAGAGATAGGTACCATCTCCAACTAGGTACCCCTCCCCTAAATCAAAAGCTTCATCCACAGGGCTAGGATAAAGCTAGTGGGACCTTACAGCCTGGTGAGCGTTCTGACAGACCTGGATGCATGATTGTTTGCCTATGTGTATGTGTGCATGTATGTATTTGTGTGTTTGTATTTTTGTGTTTTTGAACCTTGTGTTTTGCTGTGGGGGAGGGAGTACCTGGTAGATTCTAAACATGTTTGTATATATGGAACTTCAGTTGTAAGGGTAGAGATAAATGCCAGAAATGGACACTTGACTTATATGAATATGGGGAGCTGTGTTGGGGTGTTTGCCTGTAGGTAAGGTGGTTTCTAGCAGGATATGACATCTAATCCTGTGCATAGGATTTAGATGTATGGCAAGGGATCCTTATGAGGACATACTACTTACCTAACTGTGTAGGGTAAGTATTGGTTGTAGGGAAGAGTGGACCAACAGAAACTGACACCTAGCCCTGTTGGAAGGCTTTGGCTGACTCTAAGGCAGTTGGAAATCTAACAGTACCTTCCACCTTGCTGCACTAGTGTGTGTGTGTGTGTGTGTGTGTGTGTTTGTGTGTGTATGCATGTGTCTGTCTGTCTGTCTGTATTTGTGGATGAGGAGTTATGTAAGAGTACCAGACATCTAGCTACACGAAGGGAGAAGTTTTGCCTATAGTAGAGGCAACACCTTGAAGGACCAGTCAAATACCAAGTATTTGGGAGCCTTTGCTTCTAGATGAGTGTATACCTAGCAAAACATGACCTTAGATGTACATATGTACATAGATATGTGTGTGTTTGTGTGTGTATATATGTATGTATTTGTGTGTGCATCTGTACAAGTGGATGAGTATAGTCAGACAAGATTAACAGTTGTGTATTGGGGGAGCTTTGCCTGTGGTGGAATAAATGCCTTGAGAAACAGTTGGTCACATAATTGTATATGGAAGACGTTCTCTCTGTATCTGTGTCTCTACCATTCTCTCTCTCTCTCTCTTTCTCTCACCCCCCTCTCTCTCTCCCACGCACGTGTGTGTGTGTGTGTGTGTGTGTTTTGCTGTAGCAGATAGATAACAAACAGCAGAGGCACCTCGCTCGTGGAAGGAGAAGATCGAGAAGGAGAAGGAGAAGAGGAGATTCTCCCGCCGGCTCCGCCAGCGGCACCGCCAACTCTAACCGACTAACTAACAAACGTGCCCCCCACAAGCACCGAACCCCCCCCCACACACACCCCCAATAAAAAATTTTAAAATTGTAGGGGATGCGGCGTGGACGAGACGCCAAGCGCGTAACGGGTCGGGACAAGCAGCACACACGACACAGGATTCGGGGGAACTCGCGGACACGTGGACACACGCACGCACAAGCGCGTGCCCTACACACTGAGCCACAGCGCGGCTCACTGTCTTTCCCTCTCCCGGTCGGGCCTTTGACTCGCGGATCGCGGATCCCAGGGAGGGAGGGAGGGAGGGAGCAGCCCGAGTCCGGGGACGGAGCTCGCTCGCCTCCCGCCCGCCTGACAGCCAGCTGTCTCCTCTCACGCGCGGTCGGATGGAGCGAGCGAGGGAGGAAGGGAGGGAACCGGGCTCCCCCGACCGCACTCGCACACGCACACACGCACGCGCACACACGGACACGGGCGACACGCGAGAGAGAGCCAGAGAGAGAGGCTTCTCCATCACCGCCGCCGCCTCGCGTCTTCCCCAGCATCCATCCGCCGATGGCATCCGTAGGGCTTCTTCCCCTCGCGCGCGCGCGGGCGGGTCCCTCCGTCCGGAGATCACGGGGACGCACACACGGACGCTCTCCCTCCCGCTCCTCTCCCTCCGGGGCGCGTGTTTCCCCATACGCGTGACCGACGTGAAGAGGAGAGAGAGGCGGCTTCCCCGCGCTCGCTCCCTTGCTCGCTCGCTCACAGTCTCCCTCACAGACTCTCCATCCATCCATCCATCCATCCATCCATCCATCCATCCATCCATCCATCCATCCAGCGCGAGTCTCCTCCCTCCCCGCGCCCGGCCGCCCGCCCGCCCGCGAGGAGGACGGTCCCACGCGCGCGCGAGGAGGAAGGAAGGGAGGCTTTCGCGCGCGGAGCCCAGGCGGGGAAGAAGCCCGACTCTCTCCACGCCCGCCGCGATCGACCGCGGTGGCGGCGCGTCTGAGGACGTGACCGCGTCGGATACGCGGTGGTGGCGGCGGAGGAGGAGGACTTTTCCTCGGTCTGCATCCGTGGGACCGACCGACCGACCGCTTGGTCCCGGTTGAGAGAGGAGCGACGGGCGGAGGGAGGGAGGGAGGTCCCGGCTGTCCGTCTCTGGAGACCGCTGACAGACAGACAGACAGACAGACCGCGGCCCCGCGTGACGCGGTCTGTTCCCGCGGATGGACGGGATCCTGAGGACGTCCGCCTCTCTGAAGGGGACCGGAGGAAGAGGAGGAGAGAGCTCAGAGCTCACTCGCTCGCTCACTCGCGGCCACGTCTCCTCCTCCTCCTCCTCCCCCCGCTCCGCGACGTGGGCCGAGGGTACCCGGAGGACACGCGGGAGTCTCGACGCGGGCGGTGTCCCGGGGACACGCGCGGCAGCGCTCTCTCTTCCAAGACGCGAGCCCGCTGAGACATCGACCGCGGGACCGGGGAACCCGACTGCTCGCTTGCTCGCACACGTCCGCGCCACCTCCCGCGGGGAGGACACGCGCGCCACACACGCACGCGGGGACCGCTCCCCAGACCCACCCCGCGCGCACACACACGCACGGGCACGGACGCACGCGTGCGTTCACGGACACACGGACGACACGCGCGGGGTTTCCGTCGACAGTCGGTGTCTATGGATGGATGGATGGATGGATGGTTTGGGTTTCCCCGAGGCCTCTCTGTCTCTCTGTCTCTCTCTCTCTCTCTCTCTCTCTCTCTCTCTCTCTCTCTCTCTCTGTCTCTCTCTCTCTCTCTCTCTCTCTCTCTCTCTCTCTCTCTCTCTCTCTCTCTCTCTCTCTCTCTCTCTCTCTCTCTCTCTCTCTCTCTCTCTCTCTCTGTCTCTCTCTCTCTCTCCCTCTCTCTCTCTCTCTCTCTCCCTCTCTCGTCCTCTCTCTCTCTCTCTC